>NC_090346.1:17276864-17876864 GCF_035084215.1 Heptranchias perlo
TATTCTTCATGAGTGACCCTAGGCAGAGTGTCAGTTGGCTATTTGACCTTGAAGGGCCTCATAGCTGAGCCTGATTTTGAGCTCTTCTGATGTTGGCACAAACGCACTTTTCAACTGGTTACTGGACCATGAATGGGAGCAGGAACCATGGTGGATTTTTTTTGTCCCTTACCCAAATTATAGCACCCCCTATCCCTGTCTCAGGTGAGATCAGCTAACTCAGCACAGACTGGGACTTGAACTCGGGATCTTCCTGCATATTAGATCTCATTGTCCTTGCCCTCTACCCATCTACTGCAGCGGAAACAAAGGAGAACAGATCTTTCTGCCCCTCTTATTGCCACAGCTTAGCAGCTGCCAAATAAAAATTCCTGACCATAGCAGATGTTTCCATGTTCATTATCTCCTGTGTTGTCACCTCCAAAGGAAAATGACAACTTATGTTAACAATTAGAAAAAGAAGTGGTATTTTCTCTCAGGTTGATAAACTTGTTGCTACCTGTGTGAATAGTACATCTGGAGTAAATTAATTAAGAGGGAGGTGAGGCTCTAGGGAACCATTAAACCCATTCCAGCCACTGTGGAGCACGGATACATGCTCATTTGGAAAGATAATCTCAACATTCCCGCCAGGAAATGTGAGGTGCATCCTGCCGTTATATCTCTCAGGAAACACAGGTGTATTTCCCTACTGCATCATCCAAAAAGAATGGGCACATCTCCCATTAGGACAGTGTTATCTAATACATGTGACTAATTGGGAATCCAGATGTCGCTAATTGCATTTCTGATTAGTAAATAAAAAATGAGTAATAGACAACATTGTTGATCATGTGGTCTTAATACCCATGTGAACTTTGACCTTTTTGTACGTTTGATGGTAAGATGAAAAGCAGGGTCTGCAATTGTTTTTTGATCAGTGAGTGCTTCCTTGGTTACTGAATGGTGGTAGATGTTAAGTAAATATACACATGTGAAGTACATTTACCTGTATTATGTGAGTGTGTGAGGGGTTTTCTACTAAAATTAGTACATGTGGCTAAAACAGTGTTGCTGCAATTTCTATTGGACAACACTACATTAGAGTGTCATCGATATGGAGCGCAATGCTACAGATCAGGAACAATCCTCTCCTGGAGTGGCAGAAACCACCCAAAACTAGACCAAGAAGAATTCATGCTAGAAAAAGCATAAGGCCACAAGGTAGGTGCAATGAGAAGGCTATTCGACTGATCCAACTTCATTCATCCAGAACTAATCGACCACTAGGAAATTGGACAAAATTCAACAACAGCTTTGATTTATATAGCACCTTGAATGCAGAAAAACATCCTTGTGTACTTCACGGAGGCTTATTCCATATAAAGAAAGATTAGGAGGTGTGACCAGAAGATTGGTCAAAGAGGCGAGTTTTAAGGAGGGTCTTAAAGGAAGAGATAGACGTGTGGAGGGGTTTAGGGAAGGAATTCTAGAGCGTGGGACCTAGATGGCTGAAGACATGGCTGCCAGTGGTGGGGTGAAGGGAGTAGGGGGTGCACAAAAGACCAGTCAGAGAAACAGAAAGTTTGTGGGGTTGGCACCATTGCAGTATCAGAAATGTGATAGTCCACAGTCAATCCTCAGGAGTCACATGCTTCTCATTTCACTAGATGCCCCTTGCTAGACCTTCAATCAGATTTTTTTACGATTGGATGAAGGCCTTTAGTACTGGGCTGAAAAGTGTAGAAGAGGAAAGGAAATAATCCAAAATGATTGGTAAGTTGATACCGAGCTTGGGCTTTGTACTTGGGATACAAAACAGATCGGGGCAATTTGAGAGGGATTAAAAAAGGTTTTGCAACCAGTTTAGGACAATATGGATATTTTTTATTTTAATCTTGGAATATGGGAGACACAGACAAGGATAGTATTTATTGCCCATCCTTAGTTGCCCAAAGGGAATTAAGAGATATCCATGTGATGTAGGACCAGAGTCACGTGTAGGTCAGACCGGGTAAGGATGGCAGGCTTCCTTCTCTGAAGGACGATTAATGAACCAGTTGGGTTTTTACGACAATCCGGAAGCTTTTATAGTCATTTTATTCTGGTGCCAGCCCCACAAATTACCCAATTTATTGAATGCCATTTCACATTCCTGCACAGTACCTTGTGATCTTTTCTATGAGAACATCTTGTTCTCTAAAATCTGCTTTTAAGTCCAGTAAAACCAGGGAAGAAAGGATAATTAGAATGTGAAAGTAGACTGAGGATATAAGTCTCTTGCATGAGGTTGCTTGTCACATTATGCAACAGGTGTGTGCCTGAAGTGATGGTTAGACTGAGAGGAGGATTCATTTGCTTCTCGTCTGATCTTCAAAAAAAGAAAATTCAGAATGAGATAACCTCCTCAATGACACACCACCCTCTTGAATTCCGTCCCTAAGCCCCTCCACATCTCCACTTCCCTCTCCTCCTTTAAGACCCTCCTTAAAGCCCACCTCTTTTGGTCACCTCTCCTAATCACTCCTTCTTTGGCTCAGGGTCCATTTTTTCTTTTGATTACACCTCTGTAAAGCGTTATTCTACATTCCGGGCAATTTATATAGATGCAAGTTGTTACTCGATGCTCTCAGTTTTTTGAAACAAAGAGATCCCTCGGCAATTTACACTAGTTGTTGGAGGTGAGGGTGGAGGGAATGGTGCAAGGGGTTTGAGAAGACAGGTAATGCTGAAGGAAAGGATCCTTGTGTTGTCCTTGCTCTACAGGATAATTCAGGTATACAGGTGGTGTTGAATGAAGAAAGTGAAGGACATCCTAAGAATGTGAAAGTTGCTGTATAAATTAGCATTCTTTCACAAGGGTGGAGAGAATGGAGGTCAGCGAGGAACCCCTCCCACTTGCAGCAAAGGAGGGCAGTACATGATCAGGATTCTGAATGAAAGGTGGGAGCGATGGAACACAGTGAAGTGCTTGAGGGAGGAGAAAGTGCCAGGGAAGGAGGGGGGAGAGGACACGATGCGACAATGATAAAGTGGTTTGTGCAGAAGCAAGTGATGAAAGGTCTAGCTCTGGTGAGGAGAGGAAATTACTGTCTGTAAGCCACATTTAAGTTAGTGCCAGATACATTTAGGTAGGAAGAACGAGGAGCGGCAATATAAACTAGAGGGTACAACTCTAAAAGGGGTACAGGAACAGAGAGATCTGGGGGTGTATGTGCACAAATCGTCGAAGGTGGCAGGGCAGATTGAGAAAGCAGTTAAAAAAGCATACGGGATCCTGGGCTTTATAAATAGAGGCATAGAGTACAAAAGTGAGGATGTTATGTTGAACCTTTTTAAAACACTGGTACGGCCACAACTGGAGTATTGTGTCCAGTTCTGGTCACCACACTTCAGGAAAGATGTGAAGGCCTTAGAGAGGTTGCAGAAGAGATTTACTAGAATGATTCCAGGGATGAGGGGCTTTAGTTATGTGGATAGACTGGAGAAGCTGGGTTTGTTCTCTTTGGAACGGAGACCGTTGCGAGGAGATTTGATAGAGGTGTTCAAAATCATGAAGGGTCTAGACAGAGTAGATAGAGAGAAATTGTTCCCATTGGCAGAAAGGTCAAGAACAAGAGGACATAGATTTAAGGTGATTGGCAAAAGAACAAAGGTGACATGAGGAAAAACTTTTTTACACAGCGAGTGGTTAGGATCTGGAATGCACTGCCCGAGGGGGTGGTGGAGGCAGATTCAATCATGGCCTTCAAGAGGGAACTGGATAAATACTTGAAAGGAAAAAAATTTACAGGGCTATGGGGATAGGGCAGGAGATTGGGATTAGCTGGATTGCTCTTGCATAGAGCCGGCACAGACTCCATGGGCCGAATGGTTTCCTTCCGTGCTGTAATCTTTCTATGATTCTATGACATCAGTACATTAATTCACGATGAGGTTCTGGATGGCAGGGCTCTAGTTTGAATCGGAGTGAGCAATCTGGAGGGCGATATAGAGCAGGGCGAGGGTGATAATTGATCCACTGGCAGGTTGGAGGGCAGTAGCACAGGTGAAAGTGATGGGAAGGAGGTTAGAGATATTTGGCAGGACCAACACCCTGGTGTAAGTGCCAGGAAACACCTGCCGGCAACCTCCACCGCCAGAGCATGCGGGGTCAGGGGAAGGTTCCCCAATTCAAATTTTACTGGCGGATGCCCGCGATGCCACGGCACATTCTCGAGTACCTGTCAGAAGGGGGCGGTAAACGTGGCACTAGCAAGCACAAGTACCCGTGCCGAGCTGCAGCCTTTCAAAAGCTGCTGCGTCTCTGGATTCTATGCTCTCTGGGCATGGTTTTCCTGTGCCTATAGCTTGTTCACAATGAGGGGCGGGTTTTATATCACAAGATTCAGTGCAGCTCAAGCCCAGCACTAAGGGCACGCAGAAACCAATTTTGCTGTTGCGTTTCAGGCCTTCTTTCAACTCTCCTTATTCCTCTTCACAATAAATGGTAGACCATGTTTCCCATGATGTGGTAGTCACACCTTTCTCCCTGCTCTGAAGGCACATATCATGCCACAGTGAAACTTTTATCACAATATTCTCACTAGAATTTGCACAAGCTGCATACCATGTAATTCTGCCTCCGAAAGGCTGATAACAGCCCACCACCAGACTCTTGCTTAGGTTAAAATGAGCAATCAAATTTATCATTGTACAGAAGCAAAAGAACACTACAGATTTTCAGAAATATAAGCAACCCTTTCAACTGTCTTGAAAATAATAACAGATCCCAACATGTTTGAGTACTTTACAGAATCTTTCACCTGAGGCTTTGATGATCTTCATTTCACAGACTCCTGTCTCATGATATGGAAGCACGCTGTTAAACCAGCTCGTACATTGGTGTCCTCGGTCTGTATGGTGCCTCCTGTATACCATGCAAGTACTCCAACAGCGGATTAAACAACTAGAGATAGCCTAAGGTAAATGGGGTATGATGTTGTGTTAGTGTTGTGTCATCGATTGTACTGTGTAAGAACGTAGGGTGCGGAGGGAGGTTCATCGGGAGGGTGGGAGGCCATTACCCACAGGTAATCCTGGGGGATGAGATACTTTTAATGAAAAACAGGAGATCCCCTCTTTCCATAATCAAGAAGCTTTTGGTGGGATTGCATTCTTAGAGACCCGACATTTCAAAACCCATCATTAATGGGCCATGAATTACGGAGGAAAGCAAGCGATTTCCAGCTATCCTTTAAAAGAGGAATTTGAGTCCTTAGGAGTTTTTGACTCAGTTAATTGGTCTGGTTTAAAAATTTACATTTGTTTCAAAACAGACTGCTCATTTTATAGCTCCAATTGGTGTGTGAAACAGATGCACTGGACTCCCAAGGACACCCATCGAGCCTAATGACAGCTTAAATCCAAACGCTTTGGCAGAACCTGTTACATCTGGTAGAATCGAGTGTACCTGCAATTCTATCATACACTTCACATTTCAATGAGAATTCCATACAGCTACACACAATTTTATCTATAGCCGTAGTGAACCTGTTACAACTGCATCTGGATTAAAATCTCGCTTTTAAATAAAAACAAAACATTTCTTTTACTTGTTCTGTGCTCAGCAACATGTGGGAAGTTAACGCAGGAGATGGAACAAACTCCATTTCAAGCATCAACATCGGCATCAAACGCTCTCAGCAGGTACAGCATAGATTAGATACAGAGTAAAACTCCCTCTACACTGTCCTATCAAAAGCTCCCAGGGCAGGTACAGCACGGGTTAGATACAGAGTAAAGCTGGCACAAAAAGCAGGATAAATCTAACCCAGCCAACTACTACCCTATCAGCCCCTTCCCAATCATCAGTAAAGTGATGGAAGGAGTCATCATTAGTGTCATCAAGTGATACTTACTACCCATTAAGCTGCTTAGGTGTCAGCCTTGGCTCAGTGGTAGCACTCTCGCCTCTGAGTCAGAAAGCCATGGGTGCAAGCCACACTCCAGAGACTTGAGCGCATAATCTATGTGTATACTTCAGTGCAGTACTGAGGGAGTGCTGCACTGTCGGAGGTGCCGTCTCTTGGATGAGACGTTGAACTGAGCCCCCTTCTGTCTCTTCAGTTGGACATAAAAGATCCCATGGCACTACTCGAAGAAGAGCAGGGAGTTCTCCCAGTGTCCTGGCCAAAAGCTATCCCTCAAGCAACAGGAAAAATGACAGGGCGATGGGAAAAGAGCAGAGGAGTGGGACTAATTGGATAGCTCTTTCATAGAGCCAGCACAGGCATGATGGGCTGAATGGCCTCCTTCTGTGCTGTATGATGGTTCTACAATCACCGTCATTTATCTCAATGCTGCTTGTGGGACCTTGCTGTGTGCAAATTGGCTGTTACGTTTTCCTACAACAGTGATTACACTTCAAATGTACTTGATTGGTTGTGAAGCACTTTGGGACTTTATGCAAGGGGGTTATATAAACATAAATTCTCTCTCTCTTGCAAAAAAAGTTACAGCAAAAAAACAGAAACAGAGAACCCATTAGCCTTGCACCAGTTGTTGCGGCTGCAGACACCCCTTGAATATCAAGCCGAACACACATCTTCCAGTGGACTGCTTCCACATTCCAAACACTACGTGTGCAAAGAATTTTCCCAGTGTTTTACTCCTTGTTCTAATTAATCCAACTATTTCCTTTGGCCAGGAAATGCAAGGCTGAGGTTGGATATTTCCTCCCTCACTGAGACCAACCATTGATCACCATGGTGACCATTAGTTGCCTTTTGTCCCAGGATGATGGTGTCATGCTGCTACCCCCGGCTGCAATAATAAATAGAAATTCTTACATGTTTCAATTTAATTTCTTTTCTGCCTCGCAACCTGCAGGCTGGCGCTTAATACATGAAAAAAATAACTTTTGTTTGCTTCAATCTCCACTTAAAAGTTCTTCCCTGGTGAAATCTTCTAATTAAAAGACCTTCCTCTGTTGATATTCACAGTCTTCCTGTGTATTTTACCTCGTGAGGGAGAACAGTGACATCATCACCCAGTGACAAAAAGCTGCTAACAGCCTCTCCAAGCCAAAAACTAATGCTCTCGCTCTCTGAGAGGAAGCACTGACCTTAAAACACCTGCCAGCCAATTGAGGAATATGGATTGGCGTTGGGAGATACTCATTAGAGGAGTGCTCTGTGTATCAAAGAAAGAAAAATAAAAAGACTTGGATTTATCTGGCCCCTTACCATATCAGAAATCTCTCAAAGTGCTTCACAGGCAATGGGGTACTTTGAAGTTCAATAACTGTTAAGTAGGCATGTGCAGCAACCATTTAACACCAGCAGCATCCCATAAAACATTTACAGCTTAACCAACATCACCAAAAAATAGATTGATTGGTCACTTATCTCATCTGCTGTTTGTGGGAGCTTGCTGTGCACAAATTGTCTATAGAACAGTAACTGCACTTGAAAAGTAATTCATTGGCTATGAAATGCTTTGGGTCATCTTGAGGATGTGTAATGCACTATATAAATGCAAGTTCTTTATCCATTCTTATCTTTATTAGTTAATGGAAAATATATATATTGGTTGATGGGGTGTATTTATTAGTTAGTGCAATATATTTATTGACAAGTGGGAGTATTTATTGGTGGATGGGGTATAATTTTGGGATAAAGGGGTATATTTTCTAACGGCTGCTGTTCCTGTACAAACCTTCTGACTCAGAGGTGCTGACAATTGACATCTAAAGGGAACAAATGTTAAACTTGTGGGAAAGGGTGGTGGTCAAAACTTCTACTTGTCCCCCTCCTATATCTAGGGGTGGTGTCTGGGAGAGTTTCTGTACTTCTTCAAGAAATTACACCCTTTACCACCAATGCAAGCCTCAGCTGACAGCTGGCTTGAGTCCTGTTGAGGCCTGTAAAAAGGCCCTAGACCTTTACTAGGGAAAAGTAATCAATGTCAGAGGGGGGTGGATTAACTTCCATGCTAACATCCCTCAACAAGCACAAAAAAATTCAATGTCAAAATCTATAAATACAGCACACAAAAGCAAGCAGCGTTATATGCATCGCTACCCACACTCTGAGCTGCGTGTACAATCTGTGCGAGAGATTCGGGCTATAAAAGTTCTGCTGTAATTATCTGATATGTAAGAAAAGTTACCACTGGCCCCCTCCAGATTTGTCCATTTCTCAATTATTAACGTGCAGTTTACTGTTTGCTTAACTTACAATGTAAAGAGTATATTTACCAATCCCAATGGAGAGCCCTGCTCAACGTGAGCTTGACTCTCAGATGGAGGTACAACACGGTAAGTGCTGATTCTCTGATCCCTGCTCTTGGAGCGTAGCTTCCCCACTGGGAGCATGGGACCGAAAGATGTCATATACACATGAAGGAGACTGAGACACATATGAGCCATACAAAACCAGACAGGAGTGAATTGTTAAGTTTTACCCAATGCAGTGGCCACAAATTGACACTGAGATACCTACACGTGGTGCTGTAACTCACTTACCATTTGCCAACTAATAACCTAACATTTCAAGCTCAGCTCTGCAGAAGCTCTGCAAATTAACACTAGACACTTCTAAAGAAAAACGTCATTATATAACCACCAGCTGGGATCTGCAACATCACTTTCAAGACTTCCAGTAACTCACCATGCCATACCACTGACCTGAACACATGCTAAATGTTCAGTGCAATACTGAGGGAGTGCTCCATTGTTGGAGGTACTGTCCTTTGAATGAGACATTAAACCGAGGCCCTGTCTGCCTGTTCAGGTGGATGTTGACAATCCCACGGCACTATTTGAAGAAGTACAGGAGATTTCTCCCGATGTCCTGGTCAACATTCATCCCTCAGCCAACACCATCAAAAACAGGTTAACGGGTCATTCATCTCATTGCTGTTTGTGGAACCTTGCTGTGCGCAAACTGGTTGCTGTGTTTGCCTACATAACAACAGTGACTACATTTCAAGTATTTCATCAGCCATAAAGAGCTTTGGGACGTCCTGAGGATATGAAAGGCACTATATAAATGCAAGTTCTTTTTTTCTTTCTGACCACAACGGGCTTTATTGGAACTTTCTAGCATATCGGACTCATCTATAAATCTTGATATCACACAGATCACTGAATTCAAGATCACATTGCTTGGTTAGAAGTAATCCCATTCATTCCCATTAGGCTGTTGGTAGATACCCTTTGCTGAGTTCACTCACTCCTTATCTCTGTTCTGACTCTATTCCGCAGTGCAGGAAACGATCGGAATCCTGGCAGGTTTAACGATACCTGCCCCAGTGAAACTGGAATGGGCCACACAAGTTTAACCAGGCAAGGGAGAAGCAACAAGTAACATTTAATGGTTTAATTCCTTTTGATTTGAACGAAAAGGATTTCTTCTTAATTCATTATTAAATGTCAAATTGGAGAGTTTGATTTAATGATACCAATTTATAAACTATTTATCCACAAGCTTAAAATAAAAAATATACATAGGATTGAAATTAATATTTATAAACAGGAGTGCATCTTGCCTTTCAATTATTGAAAGCATCGTTAAGAACCAAGTCAGGCATCAAACTCAAACCATGTAAAATGGTAGATGTCCAAGAGAATTTATCTTTGAATTGTTTTTGCTGTGATTGGTCACACACAACAGCTGTATCAACAGATTTTAGGCAAACTGCAGGCTTGTTCATAAAAATAGAAGTTACAACACGGAAACAGGCCATTCGGCCCAACCAGTCCGTGTCAGTGTTTACCCTCCACGCGAACAAATATTCCCAATCACATTTACCCATCAAGTTCCCATATCCCTTCACCCTCTTTTCCTTCATCCACCTCTCCAATTTAATCTGGAATGTTCACATCATTTGTGCCTCAACCACTAACCGTGGTAATGATTTCCACAGCCTCACAGCTCTCTGTGTGAAGAGGTTTCACCTTCTGTTCTAAATCATTTACATAAGAAATAGAAGCAGGAGTAGGCCATACAGCCCCTCTAGCCTGCACCGCCATTCAGTAAGATCATGGCTGATCTTCGACCTCAACTCCACTTTCCCATCCAATCCCCATATCCTTGATACCCTGAGAGTCCAAAAATCTATCTATCTCAGCCTTGAATATACTCAACGACTCAGCATCCACAGCCCTCTGGGGTACAGAATTCCAAAGATTCACAACCCTCTTGCAAATGTAACACCGCTATTCAAGAAAGGAGGGAGAAAGAAAACAGGGAACTACAAGCCAGTTAGCCTGACATCAGTCGTCGGGAAAATTTGCAATCCATTATTAAGGTAATAGTAACAGGGCACTTAGAAAATCATAATATGATTAGGCAGAGTCAACATGGTTTTATGAAAGAGAAATTGTGTTTAACAAATTTCTTAGAGTTTGAGGATGTGACTAGCAGGGTAGATAAAGGAGAACCAGTAGATGTGGTATATTTGGATTTCCAAAGGCATTCGTTAAGGTGCTACATAAAAGGTTGCTACGCAAGATAAGGGTTCATAGAGTTGGGGGTAATATATTAGCATGGATAAAGGATTATTTAACAGACAGAAAACAGAGAGTATGGATAAACGGGTCATTTTCAGGTTGGCAGGCTGTAACTAGTGGGATGCCGCAAGGATTAGTGCTGCGGCCTCAGCTAATTACAATCTGTATTAATGACTTAGACGAAGGGACCGAGTATAATGTATCTAAGTTTGCTGACGATACAAAGCTAGGTGGAATAGTAAACCGTGAGAAGGACACAAAGAGTTTGCAAAGGGATATAGACAGATTAAGTGAGTGGGCAAGAAGTTGGCAGATTTCTTCACTCAGAAGGTTGTGAATTTTTGGAATTCTCTACTCCAAAGGGCTGTGGATGCTGAGTCATTGAGTATATGCGAGGCTGAGATAGATAGATTTTTGGACTCTAAGGGAATCAAGGGATATGGGGATCGGGCGGGAAAGTGGAGTTGAGGTCGAAGATCAGCCATGATCTTATTTTGTCATTTGCCTTCCTAATTGCTTGCCGTACCCACATGTTAACTTTCCATATTTCTTGTATGAGGACACCCAAATCTCTCTGAACTCCAATATTTAATAGTTTCTCACCATTTAAAAGATATTCTGTTTTTCTATTCTTTCTACCGAGGTCAATAACCTCACATTTCCCCACACTATATTTCATCTGCCACCTTCTTGCCCACTCACTTAACCTGCCTATATCCCTTTGCAGACTCTTTGCGTCCTCCTGACAGCTTACTTACCCACCTACTTTTATATCGTCAGCAAACATGAATACATTACACTCGGTCCCTTCATCTAAGTCATTAATATAGATTGTAAATAGCAGCAACCCAAACGCTGATCCTTGCGGCACCCCACTAGTTACAGCCTGCCAACCTGAAAATGACCTGCTTATCCCTACTCTCTTTTCTTTCCGTTAACCAATTCTATATCCATGCTAATATATTACCCCCAAACCCCATGAGCCCTTATCTTGTGTACTAACCTTTTATGTGGCACCATATCGAATGCCTGTTGAAAATCCAAATATACTACATCCACTGGTTCCCCTTTATCTACCCTGTTCGTTACATCCTTAAAAAAACTCTAATAAATATGTCAAACACGACTTCCCTTTCATAAAACCATGTTGACTCTGCCTAATCATATTGTGATTTTCTAAGTGCCCTGTTACCACTTAATAATGGATTCCAGTATTTTCCCGACGACTGATGTCAGGCTAAGTGGCCTGTAGTCCCCTGTTTTCTCTCTCCCTCCTTTCTTGAATAGCGGTGTTACATTTGCTACCTTCTAGAATCTAGGGAATTTTGGAAGATCACAACCATTGCATCCATTATCTCTGCAGCCACCTCTTTTAGAACCTTAGGGTGTAGGCCATCAGGTCCAGGGGATTTATCGGCTTTTAGTCCCATTAGTTTCTCTAGTTCTTTTTCTCTATTGATATTAATTACTTTAAGTTCCTCACTCTCATTAGCCCCTTGGTTGCCCACTATTTCTGGTATGCTTTTTGCTTCTTTTACTGTGAAGACAGATGCAAAATATTTGATAAACATCTTTGCCATTTCTTTATTCCCCATTATAATTTCTCCTACCTCAGCCTGGAAGGGACCAATGTTTACTTTTGCTACTCTCTTCCTTTTTACATACTTGTAGAACCTTTTACATGCTGTTTTTATATTTCTTGCTAGTTTACTCTCATTCTGTTTTTCCCTTTTTATGAATTTTTTGGCCAACCTTTGCTGGTTTCTATAACTCTCCCAATCCTCAGGCTTACCACTGTTCTTCACAACATTATAAGCCTCTTCTTTTAATCAAATATTATCCTTAACTTCTTTAGTTCGCCACAGATGGATCACTTTTCCCATGAAATTTTTATTTCTCAATGGAATGTATATTTGTTGAGAATGTTGAAATATTTCTTTAAATGTTTGCCATTGCTTATCTACCGTCATACTTTTTAATCTAGTTTCCCCATTTACCTTAGCCAACTTGCCCCTCATACCTATATAATTGGCTTTATTTAAGTTTAAGACTCTAGTTTCGAACTTAAGTATGTCACTCTCAAACTCAATGTGAAATTCGATCATATTATGATCACTCTTCCCCAGAGGATCCGTTACTATAAGATTGCTAATTAACCTGTCTCATTACACAATACAAGCTCTAAAATAGCCTGTTCCCTGGTTGGTTCCATGACGTCTTGTTCTAAGAAACTGTCTCGAATGCTTTCCATGAATTCGTCCTTCAGCCTACCTTTGCCAATTTGATATGTCCTGTCTATATGAAAGATTAAAGTCCCCCATGATTATTGCATTAGCTTTTTACAAGCTCCTATTATTTCTTGATTAATACTCTGTCCAAAGGTATACATTTAATCTTGTATCTATGGCTCCTCATTCTAGATCCCTCAACTACTGGAAACAGTCTACTTCTAGCTACCCTGTCCCATCATTTCATAATTTTAAACACTTCTATCATATAGCCCCAAAATCTGTGTTGTTCTAACGAGAAAAGACCCAATTTTTGAAGATTTTATTTTGATTTCCTCATACCTGGCAGCATCTTAGTGAATATGCGTTGAACCCTCTCTATTGATTCAACATCCTTCCAATAGGGTGGAGCTTAAAACTCTACACTGTCTTTCCTCATTACAGATCTTATTACTGCATAAGCAGATATATAAAAAATAGCCAGAAAGTGGTGTATGTTAGGCGGGGCAGTTACTGGTGTATTGGACCCTGGTCTTTCACTTCTGTGACCCAGGTTGGAATCTGACTGATCGCTGGAATTCCCCTCTGAATAAAGTCTTTGGAAAGTTTCAAGCAAGCTCCACTGAAAATCGGTCCTAAGCACAAAATAGCCCCTAATTTGACATTAATTGGCAGTCTCACATAGAGACACTACAGGATAGTTCTTATTGGAAATGGAAAAAAAATGATATTAATGCAGCAGAAGCTGGTTGCCTTCCTGTTACAGCTAAGTCTGATTATTTGGGATAATGTTACTCTGTATCTAACCGTGCTGTACCTGCCCTGGGAGTGTTTGATGGGACAGTGTAGAGGGAGCTTTACTCTGTATCTAACCCATTCTGTACCAGCCCTGGGAGTGTTTGATGGGACAGTGTAGAGGGAGCTTTACTCTGTATCTAACCCGTGCTGTACCTGCCCTGGTAGTGTTTGATGGGACGGTGTAGAGTCCTGAATCTTGCTTCGCTACCCCTTCTCTCGCTCCCATTATCTGTTAGGCTCTAGTAACCTCTTTCTCACACTCTTGGACAAGATACAAAATTATTATCTAACCGATGATTCTTATCTCACCGTTAACCTTCAGGTTCTCCATCTCAACCTTTCTTGTTCCTCTCTATTTTATGGACATGCTAGTCAGTGCTTCTCTGAACTTTCCTCTCTTGTTCCTTTTAAGCTCCAAATACCCTGTCCTATATATCCTTTCTCCCTGACATTGTCAGTGTGTTGAAATCGAGGTTCATCGTCTCCTACTCCAACTCATTCTGGAACTCCTCACCTCCCTCAGTCTTCTCTTCCTCCAACACTCTACAGCCTTTTAAAACCCAAGATTAGTATCAAATAAACGCTATTCCTTGATTGATGTAAGTTGTTTCCATTTTTCAACCTCGATAGTGTCCTGCACATCGAGCTTTTATCCTTCACCTGAGTTTGTGAATATATTGTAAAAAAGCGACTAAGAGAAGAGGGCAAGTTTTGTACACATTGGGCTGGTCTCCCATCACTAGGCCTACTGTCTCTTTTCATCGTGCTTTTGCAATCTTAGAAGCTGCAGAGTAAAACACGTTGCTGAACAGCATTTTTCTATTTTCCCTTTATTTGCAGTCTGTCCCCAGAGATGTAAATCAATGCGTAAGCTCTTGACCTGTCAGACAATAGGCATGTAAACGTGGAATCTCTCTCTTCAAGGACTTCTGTTTCTCTCAGGCTCCACAATGTGTTTTGTTTAAAGAAGATATGTATTATAAGGATGCGCTCTCTCAAAGGTGTCAATGGGCCACAATTTAAAATGCAGTAAGTCTGTAGTAAGTCTTTGGTTCTCTTGGGGTGAGGTAGTGGTGAGGGAGGCGGGGGAGGGGGGTGGGGAGAAGGAGTATTCTTGCTATATTGACGGAGCTTCTCAAAGATTCCCGGAACAAAGATGAGGCTTCGGTGAACTGAGCTGAAAGTCTGCAGTGATTACCTGGGTGTACTCACACAGTGGCAGATGGCGATACCCATTGTAAACCAGACTGGTTGGGCACTATTTTCAGGTTCTTTATTCAGAGTTTATTTTTCTTATTTTTTTTCCAGAAATTTCTATTGGTTACCATGTTGGTTGTAAATTTTGAAACAAAACTATTATGGGAGTATACAGTCTGTTAGCATGGCTTTTTATGGCCCAGCTCCCCATGACTCTTAGCCCAGCTCCTTGGGACTCATGGCCCACCTTACCTCCACTAATGGGCCACTTCCTCTTCACTTCCCTTTCTCTAACAGCCCACCTCCCTTTCATTCGTGGCCCACCTCCCATTCATTTAGGACCTTGGCGGGCTTACTGATCCATGGGGACGATTTTTGGTTGAAGCACTATTTGGGTGGGGTGTGGGACAGGTGGCTTCCCAGAGGAGTCGGTGTGGGCACTGCAATTCTTATTGTTGGAATTAATTTGAATTTGGTGAGTGGTGCTTCCATCCGGTACACTATTATAGTTGCGGTACCACCCCATTTTTAAGCACAAATGGGGCGGTGGGAAACATAGGAACAGGAGCTGGCCATTCAGTACAAACTGGTCAAATTTGCAGTCGATACCAAACTAGAAGAGACAGTGGAATGGAAGAGGCAGCTCAGAAATTATAGAATGAGTTGGACAAGGTATGTAAGTGGGCAGAACAATGGCAGATGGAATTTAATGCAGACAAGTGTAGGAAGGAAAAATAGTCCACATGCCTACTCCATGAATGGTGCTGAAATAGTTAAGGATGAAGTTGAAAAAGACCTAAGAGTCTTAGTAGATTCAACACTCAGCATGTCTAACCACTGCAAAGCAGCAATCAACAAGGCCAATAGGATATTGAATTACAACTGCAGGAAGTAATGATCAAACTGTACATGGCTGTGGTCAGACTGCACCTTGAGCACTGTGTCCAGTTCCGGTCAGTCCGCACCTTGAACACTGTGTCCAGTTCTGGTCAGTCCGCACCTTGAGCACTGTGTCCAGTTCTGGTCAGTCCGCACCTTGAGCACTGTGTCCAGTTCAGGTCAGTCCGCACCTTGAGCACTGTGTCCAGTTCTGGTCAGTCCGCACCTTGAGCACTGTGTCCAGTTCTGGTCAGTCCGCACCTTGAGCACTGTGTCCAGTTCCGGTCAGTCCGCACCTTGAGCACTGTGTCCAGTTCTGGTCAGTCCGCACCTTGAGCACTGTGTCCAGTTCAGGTCAGTCCGCACCTTGAGCACTGTGTCCAGTTCCGGTCAGTCCGCACCTTGAGCACTGTGTCCAGTTCTGGTCAGACCACACTCTTTTTATTTGTTCATGGGATGTGGGCGTCGCTGGTGAGGCCAGCATTTATTGCCCATCCCTAATTGCCCTTGAGAAGGTGGTGGTGAGCCGCCTTCTTGAACCGCTGCAGTCCATGTGGTGAAGGTTCTCCCACAGTGCTGTTAGGAAGGGAGTTCCAGGATTTTGACCCAGCGACGATGAAGGAACGGCAATATATTTCCAAGTCGGGATGGTGTGTGACTTGGAGGGGAACGTGCAGGTGGTGTTGTTCCCATGTGCCTGCTGCTCTTGTCATTCTAGGTGGTAGAAGTCGCGGGTTTGGGAGGTGCTGTCGAAGAAGCCTTGGCGAGTTGCTGCAGTGCATCCTGTAGATGGTACACACTGCAGCCACAGTGCGCCGGTGGTGAAGGGAATGAATGTTTAGGGTTGTGGATGGGGTGCCAATCAAGCGGGCTGCTTTGTCCTGGGTGGTGTCGAGCTTCTTGAGTGTTGTTGGAGCTGCACTCATCCAGGCAAGTGGAGAGTATTCGATCACACTTCTGACTTGTGCCTTATAGATGGTGGAAAGGCTTTCGGGAATTAGGAGATGAGTCACTCGCCGCAGAATACCCAGCCTCTGACCTGCTCTTGTAGCCACAGTATTTATATGGCTGGTCCAGTTAAGTTTCTGGTCAGTGGTGACCCCCAGGATGTTGATGGTGGGGGATTCGGTGATGGTAATGCCGTTGAATGTCAAGGGGAGGTGATTAGACTCTCTCTTGTTGGAGATGGTCATTGCTTGGTACTTGTCTGGCGCAAATGTTACTTGCCACTTATCAGTCCAAGCCTGGATGTTGTCCAGTTCTTGCTGCATGCGGACACAGACTGCTTCATTATCTGAGGGGTTGCGAATGGAACTGAACACTGTGCAATCATCAGTGAACATCCCCATTACTGACCTTATGATGGAGGGAAGGTCATTGATGAAGCAGCTGAAGATGATTGGGCCTAGGACACTGCCCTGAGGAACTCCTGCAGCAATGTCCTGGGGCCGAGATGATTGGCCTTCAACAACCACTACCATCTTCCTTTGTGCTAGTTATGACTCCAGCCACTGGAGAGTTTTCCCCCTGATTCCCATTGACTTCAATTTTACTAGGGCTCCTTGATGCCACACTCGGTCAAATGCTGCCTTGATGTCAAGGGCAGTCTGTTTCACCTCACTTCTGGAATTCAGCTCTTTTGCCCATGTTTGGACCAAGGCTGTAATGAGATCTGGAGCCGAGTGGTCCTGGCGGAACCCAAACTGAGCATCGGTGAGCAGGTTATTGGTGAGTAAGTGCCGCTTGATAGCACTGTCGACAACACCTTCCATCACTTTGTTGATGATTGAGAGTAGACTGATGGGGCGGTAATTGGCCAGATTGGATTTGTCCTGCTTTTTGTGGACAGGACATACCTGGACAATTTTCCACATTGTTGGGTAAATGACAGTGTTGTCGCTGTACTGGAACAGCTTGGCTAGAGGCGCAGCTAGTTCTGCAGCACAAGTCTTCAGCACTACAGCCGGGATGTTATCGGGGCTCATAGCCTTTGCTGTATCCAGTGCACTCAGCCGTTTCTTGATATCACGTGGAGTGAATCGAATTGGCTGAAGACTGGCTTCTATGATGGCAGGGATATCGGGAGGAGGCCGAGATGGATCATCCACTCGGCACTTTTGGCTGAAGATGGTTGCAAACACTTCAGCCTTGTCTTTTGCACTCACGTGCTGGACTCCGCCATCATTGAGGATGGGGATGTTTACAGAGGCTTCTCCTCCCGTTAGTTGTTTAATTGTCCACCACCATTCACAACTGGATGTGGCAGGACTGCAGAGCTTTGATCTGATCTGTTGGTTGTGGAAACGCTTAGCTCTGTCTATAGCATGTTGCTTCCGCTGTTTAGCATGCAAGTAGTCCTGAGTTGTCGCTTCACCAAGTTGGCACCTCATTTTTAGGTACACCTGGTGCTGCTCCTGACATGCCCTTCTACACTCCTCATTGAACCAGGGTTGATCCCCTAGTTTGTTGGTAATGGTAGAGTGAGGAATATGCCGGGCCATGAGGTTACAGATTGTGCTGGAATACAATTCTGCTGCTGCTGATGGCCCACAGCACCTCATGGATGCCCAGTTTTGAGCTGCTAGATCTGTTCTGAATCTATCCCATTTAGCATGGTGATGGTGTCCTCACTGCGAAGACAGGACTTGAGCACTGTGTCCAGTTCAGGTCAGACCACACCTTGAACACTGTGTCCAGTTCAGGTCAGTCTGCACCTTGAGCACTGTGTCCAGTTCTGGTCAGACCACACCTTGAACACTGTGTCCAGTTCAGGTCAGTCCGCACCTTGAGCACTGTGTCCAGTTCCGGTCAGTCCGCACCTTGAGCACTGTGTCCAGTTCCGGTCAGTCCGCACCTTGAGCACTGTGTCCAGTTCAGGTCAGTCCGCATCTTGAGCTCTGTGTCCATTTCTGTTCACTAAGACACAAAGGGATACACTCAAGCACCGGAGGCAGCGCAGAGAAGAGTAACGAGGCTGATCCCCAGGGTCAGAGGTCTGTTTGGAGCAGTCTGTACACGTTCCTAGAAAGTAGGTGTGAAACTGCCCTTCATTGTGTGCTCTGTAGACGGTTGCTGTGGGCCAATCACAGAGAATGCTGGAAAAACAGTGTTGGTTCATCAGCATCTGAAAAGAAAAAGGACGGGATAATGCTTCAGCTGTGGATGCTTTGCAGGGGAAATTGTTCCTTGTTGCGCCCATTTTTTAGTGAAAAATGGGCACAAATAGTACCAATTATTGGGGGCAATACCGCGCACCCCAAAGACACCTGACAGACGTCCAATCCCATATAGGGTCGGACAATTTTTCAGGCGTCCCTGGTAACCACCTAAAACAGCCTTTAGGCCCTTACATAGGAAAAGGAGGAGGCCATTCAGTTAGATGATGACTGATCTGTATCTTACTTCATCTACCCGCCTTGGTTCTGTAACCCTTAATACCCTTCAATCTCAGTTTTGAAATTTTCAATTGACCCCCAGCTTTTGGGGGAGAGAGTTCCAGATTTCCTTTGTGTGAAGAAGTGCTTCCTGACATCACCCTGGAATTAGTTCTAATTTTAAGGTTATGCACTTCTTGTTCTGGACTCCCCCACCAGAGGAAACAGTTTCTCTTTATCTACCCTGTCAAATTCTTTAATCCTCCTAAACATCTCATACATAAATGATGGGCCCAATGCCTGTTTTAGGGGCCTCTGCTAAATTGGCCAAATCTCAGTGGAGCAAGCACCAGGCGTGCTTCCTTCAGGAATCTTCAGTGGTCACTTCAGCCGCCAACAAAGGAGTGAGTACATTTTTTTTCCAAAAATTTGGTATGGAGTCAGGAAGAGCGTTCCTACTCCACAACAGTCCTGAGGGCCAATGCCAGCCCGCGATCAGCCTCCTTCCTGTTGTCTTCCCCTCCCCGGGATGTATCTAAGGGCCACTGCTGGCGAGGCAAGTCAGAAATACATCCTTTTGAAATAGGCGAGCTGTGAGAGGAGGTGTGACAAGCACAGCAGCTCACTCCAATTATTGAAATGAGGCCCCAGGCCCACTCTTGGAGGAGACTCAGGCCTCAGGCAAATGTTGATGTTCAAAGGGACCTGGGTGTCCTCGTACATGAGTCACTGAAAGCTAACATGCAGGTGCAGCAAGCAATTAGGAAGGCAAATGGTATGTTGGCCTTTATTACAAGAGGATTTGAGTACAGGAGTAAAAATGTCTTGCTGCAATTATATAGGGCCTTGGTGAGACTGCACCTTTTTTTAAAATTCGTTCATGGGATGTGGGCGTCGCTGGCGAGGCGGGATTTATTGCCCATCCCTAATTGCCCTTGAGAAGGTGGTGGTGAGCTGCCTTCTTGAACCGCTGCAGTCCGTGTGGTAAAGGTTCTCCCACAGTGCTGTTCGGAAGGGAGTTCCAGGATTTTGACCCAGCGACGATGAAGGAACGGCGATATATTTCCAAGTCGGGATGGTGTGTGACTTGGAGGGGAACGTGCAGGTGGTGTTGTTCCCATGTGCCTGCTGCTCTTGTCATTCTAGGTGGTAGAGGTCGCGAGTTTGGGAGGTGCTGTCGAAGAAGCCTTGGCGAGTTGCTGCAGTGCATCCTGTGGATGGTACACACTGCAGCCATTGTGCGCCGGTGGTGAAGGGAGTGAATGTTTAGGATGGTGGATGGGGTGCCAATAAAGCGGACTGCTTTGTCCTGGATGGTGTCGAGCTTCTTGAGTGTTGTTGGAGCTGCATTCATCCAGGCAAGTGGAGAATATTCCATCACACTCCTGACTTGTGCCTTGTAGATGGTGGAAAGGCTTTGGGGAGTCAGGAGGTGAGTCATTCACCGCAGAATACCCAGCCTCTGATCTGCTCTTGTAGCCACAGTATTTATATGGCTGGAGTATTGTGTACAATTTTGGTCTCCTTACCTAAGAAAGGATATACTTGCTTAAGGGAGTGCAACGAAAGTTCACCAGACTGATTCCTGGGATGGCGGGATTGTCGTATGAGGAGCGATTGAGTAAACTAGGACTGTATTCTCTAGAGTTTAGAAGAATGAGAGGTGATCTCATTGAAACATACAAAATTCTTACAGGGCTCGACAGGGTAGATGCAGGGAGGATGTTTCCCCTGGCTGGGAAGTCTAGAACCAGGGGTCACAGTCTCAGAATAAAGGGTAGGCCATTTAGAACTGAGATGAAGAGAAATTTCTTCACTCAGAGGGTGGTGAATCTTTGGAATTCTCTACCCTAGAGGGCTGTCAAATGCAAGGAATCTTACAACACCAGGTTATAGTCCAACTGTTTTATTTGAAAATTACAAGCTTTTGGAGGCTTTTTCCTTTGTCAGGTGAGTGTGGGATTCGGATTCCATGGAAGGTTACCGCATTTATAGTCAGAGAACAATACCTGGTGATTACAGATAATCTTTCCAACTGCCCGTTGTCAAGGCAATCAAAGTGTTCAGACAGAGAGATGTTACCTACAGGACCACCGAATACACAAACGGCCAGAACAAAAGTCAGAGAGAGAGAGAAACATCCGAAAGGAAGAGAAAGACAGAGAATGACCCGTTGTATTAAAAACAGATAACTTTTTTTCACTGGTGGGGTTACGTGTAGCGTGACATGAACCCAAGATCCCGGTTGAGGCCGTCCTCATGGGTGCGGAACTTGGCTATCAATTTCCGCACCCATGTGTCTCGAAGGCCGCCTTGGAGAACGCTTACCCGAAGATCGGTGGCTGAATGTCCTTGACTGCTGAAGTGTTCCCCGACTGGGAGGGAACCCTCCTGTCTGGCGATTGTTGCGCGGTGTCCGTTCATCCGTTGTCGCAGTGTCTGGCATGGTCTCGCCAATGTACTATGCTCCGCGGCATCCTTTCCTGCAACGTATGAGGTAGACAATGTTGGCCGAGTCACAGGAGTATGAACCATGTACCTGGTGGGTGGTGTCCTCTCGTGTGATGGTGGTAACTGTGTCGATACCCTAGAGGGCTGTGGAAGCTCAGTCTTTGAGTATATTCAAAACAGAGATCGATAGATTTCTAGACATTAAAGGCATCAAGGGATATGGGGATAGTGCAGGAAAATGCCGTTGAGGTGGAAGATCAGCCTTGATCTGATTGAATGGCGAAGCCGGCTCGAGGGGCCAGTTGGCCTACTCCTGCTCCTATTTCTTATGTTCTTATGATCCTGGTTGGGGCATGCTGTCCATGCACCATTGGTTGTGCACCTGAAAATGTGCCATATCCAACTTCTACCCCTTTCTCACAACACCTCATCGGATTGTGTAGGAAATGGAAATGTCACACTGTGTAGGGGGATGAGTGCATGCTTCTGAGGGTTAAAACGCATCTTTAGTGTAATGTATCAAAGCTGTTACCCCATCCTGTGGCTGATTTTGGAGAGCTTGAAACCAGATACAGCAGTTAGAGGACATTTCCGAACACTTAACATCCCTCACTCTGACGAGGACAAAAAAAAAATGCACCAAAAATAAAAATTAATTTTAAGCAGGGAAAAAATAGCGATTACAGGGATTCTCTGACACTGCACAGCTAGGGTTATTGCTCTCTCAGGTACAGTAAACAATTGTAGGCTTGGTGTAGTGCAGTAAAGTGCTATCAGCACAAAGCTGTAATAAAATTGTAATAAAAACCATGTGTAGAAGCCATAAACAAGCCACAACACAAAACAGCACTGGACTTTTCACTGCCTCGATAACCTTAAAAAGCTTTGGTTTAAGCTTTCTTCCACCGTACTGCCATACAAACGCATTTTTTACATCCCACCCCTCAGGTGTTCTTTTCTTTCCTGAAGGTGTTGACTCACCTTGGAATATCGGGAAATTTTACGAGCTCACGACAGTGACTCGCTCCCCTCCCGATTTTCCGATATTTGCTCCCAGTGCTCCAAGGTCTAGACCAGGAGTGTAAACTTGTAAAATTACCCAAGGGCACTGGCTGCTCTTCAGTGCCTCACCCAACTCTTCATTGTGAGTCCTGGCAATCTGTTGGTCTACACGGGGCATTACAATGAAGCTCATTGCTTTCCTCGACCAATATCCAGACGCAGGTACTTTGCAACAAGGACCATCGGATAGCAGTCAGCAACAGAAACTGCGGCAAGTGTTTCTCCTCCACAGCCCGGGGGCCCTGAGGCCAATTGGGGCGAGCCTACCATAGCCCTTGATGAGATCAGCTAACTCATCGCCAACTAGGGACTGAACCTGAGACCTTCCTGGATTGTGCTTCTACCCATTGAGCCAGCAGGGCAGGTTCAGAATGTACCTGTTACCCCTCAGCTGAATTTTATAAATAACTGGTTCTTACATCAAATGTTTTATATTGTCTTATTCCCTGGAAACTAATCAGAGGAAAATCGGTCCTCTTGTTTTTCCCACATCCCTTGTGTCCCATGATGTGCAGGCATTGATTATTAAGGTTTACAGTTAACTTTCATCAGGAACAAAGCAAACTCTAAAACTCAAAACTTAACCCCCACTATGACCCCATTTACAAAAGGATTAGGTTGTGTTAGCTGAGTTCGCTGTGCTTTATTGTGACTAGTTGAGGTACTAAAGCCAAGAGAGGCATGGTGACTGACCTCCCCTCAGGAGAGAAAAGGGAGAAGAGTATCGGCAGATTTCGTCATAAAGTGAACTTCCCTTTGGTAACCTCATCCTCCTTGCTTTGTGTGCACGTTGCAACAGGTGGAAAAGGCCGAGAGAATTATCGAGGTGTCCTCTAGGGTTTGCTTGCTAATCTGTTTAAGGTAGCTAATGAGGTCGACATTTACAAAAGGATTAGGTTGTGTTGGCTGAGTTCACTCAGCTTTACTGCGACTAGTTGAGATACTAAAGCCAAGAGAGGCGTGGTGACATTACTGGTCCTGTTCTAACACCAAAGGCAACGGAACAGGTCTAGTGAGAAGGAGGTGGGCTGGCATTATGAAAGCTTGCATAGAATATTCCGGACTGCTTGTTGCTTACACTTTATTTTTGATGCTTTTTTTGGCTAACATTTAGTCATGTTATTTTGTTTTTTATAAATGATTTCCTTTTTTTAAAAAAGCAACAAAAAAAAATAGGATGGAGCACTTGAACGTTGGTGACCTCACCAGAAGTCCTAACACTGGGGGGTTGAGAGGCATTCATTCGAGTGCTAATAATAATTTTCTTTCTTTTAATTTGAATGAAGCTCAGGAACATGGCAGTATATTACAAGTAAAACATGAGAGAAATTATTCTAAAATAGTCACATTTTCAGAGTCCATTTGGAGGTGTTTTTCGTGCAAACAGATAAGCCCCGATTACAAAATGTTCCAATGGGGACAAGGTGGTTGGTCGGATCTAACTAGCTCAGCCCAAAATCTGCAAAGCCGGAGAGTATTAAATATCGAACAAAAAGACTTCAGCTCACTCCAGGGGCTTTCACTTCTTCCGGTAGTGCACTTGTGTAAAATAAACAAATTAATGACTGCACTACAATAATGCACGATGAGAATTTTGCACAAATGTGTTAACCATTGCACTGTCAGAGCGAATTACAAGGGTGTGTACTCTCTGCCCTTAGTGAGGAATAGTGCATGAGGGTGCTGCACTGTGACAGAAGTCTGATCTTAGACCCTCATTGACCCAGAGCATCATCTAGCTACAGACTCAGAGGGAGTGATAGTGGCCACCACACTCATCTGCCCCCACCAACTGGACACAATCCCACAAGTGTGGCGGTACCAAGGCCTTGTACAGCATCCTCAGAACATCCCAAAGCGCTTTACAGCCAGTGAAGTACTTTTGAACTGTAGTCACTTTGGAGTGTAGGAAATGCAGCAGCCAATTTGTGCACAGCAAGCTCCCACAAACAGCAATGAGATAATGACCAGATTATCTTTTTTTCAGGGATGTTGGTTGAGGGATAATTATTAGCCAGGACACCAGGGAGAACTCCTCTGCCTCTTACGAATAGTGTCATGGAATCTTTTACATCCACCTGAGAGACAGATGGGCCCTTGGTTTAACGTCTCATCTGAAAGACGGCAACTTTGAGAGTACAGCACTCCCTTAGTACTGCACTGTAGTGTCAGCCTAGATTGTTTCTGAAGTCTCTGGAGTGGGACTTGAACCCACAATCTTCTGACTCAGAGGCGAGAGTGCTACCCACTGAGCCAAGGCTGGCTATCCCTTGTGCTACATGCAATAATCCATTACACATATTGTTGTGGCCTACTCCTTATTGGAAGGAGGAAGTTTGGAGGATTCCTGAGGATCTGTTGCAGATCCGTATGGTCCTGTCCATGTACCAGGAATAGCATGTCCTATTATGGATGCGGGTACTTATTCTGTCACTTGCTTAGAAATCTCATGGCATCGGGTCGAACATGGACAAGGAAACCTCCTGCTGATTACCACCTACCGCCCTCCCTCAGCTGATGAATCAGTCCTCCTCCATGTTGAACATCACTTGGTGGAAGCACTGAGGGTAGCAAGAGCACAGAATGTACTGTGGGTGGGGGACTTCAATGTCCATCACCAAGAGTGGCTCGATAGCACCACTACTGACCGAGCTGGCCGAGTCCTGAAGGACATAGCTGCCAGACTGGGCCTGCGTCAGGTGGTGAGCGAACCAACACGAGGGAAAAATTTACTTGACCTCGGTCCTCACCAATCTACCTGTCGCAAATGCATCTGTCCATGACAGTATTGGTAGGAGTGACCACCGCACAGTCCTCTTGGAGACGAAGTCCCGTCTTCGCACTGAGGACACCATCCAACGTGTTGTGTGGCACTACCACCGTGCTAAATGGGATAGATTCAGAACAGATCTAACAGCTCAAAACTGGGCATCCATGAGGTGCTGTGGGCCATCAGCAGCAGCAGAATTGTATTCCAGCACAATCTGTAACGTCATGGCCCGGCATATTCCTCACTCTACCATTACCAACAAGCCAGGGGATCAACCCTTGTTCAATGAGGAGTGTAGAAGAGCATGCCAGGAGCAGCACCAGGCGTACCTAAAAATGAGGTGCCAACCTGGTGAAGCTACAACTCAGGACTACATGCATGCTAAACAGCGGAATCAACATGCTATAGTCAGAGCTAAGCGATTCCACAACCAACGGATCAGATCAAAGCTCTGCAGTCCTGCCACATCCAGTCATGAATGGTGGTGGACAATTAAAGAACTAACGAGAGGAGGAGGCTCTGTAAACATCCCATCCTCAACGATGGTGGAGTCCAGCACGTGAGTGCAAAAGACAAGGCTGAAGCGTTTGCAACCATCTTCAGCCAGAAGTGCCGAGTGGATGATCTGTCTCGAACGCCTCCCGATATCCCCACCATCACAGAAGCCAGTCTTCAGCCAGTTCGATTCACTCCAAGTGATATCAAGAAACGGCTGAATGCACTGGATACAGCAAAGGCTATGGGCCCCGACAACATCCCGGCTGTAGTGCTGTTCCAGTACAGCTACAACACTGGCATCTACCCGACAATGTGGAAAATTGCCCAGGTATGTCCTGTCCACAAAAAGCAAGTCAAATCCAATCCAGCCAATTCCCGCCCCATCAGTCTACTCTCAATCATCAGCAAAGTGATGGAAGGTGTCGTCGACAGTGCTATCAAGCGGCACTTGCTCACCAATAACCTGCTCACCGATGCTCAGTTTGGGTTCCGCCAAGACCACTCGGCTCCAGACCTCATTACAGCCTTGGTCCAAACATGGACAAAAGAGCTGAATCCCAGAGGTGAGGTGAGAGTGACTGCCCTTGACATCAAAGCAGCATTTGACCGAGTGTGGCACCAAGGAGCCCTAGTAAAATTGAAATCAATGAGAATCAGGGGGAAAACTCTCCATTGGCTGGAGTCATAACGAGCACAAAGGAAGATGGTAGTGGTTGTTGGAGACCAATCATCTCGGCCCCAGGACATTGCTGCAGGAGTTCCTCAGGGCAGTGTCCTAGGCCCAACCATCTTCAGCTGCTTCATCAATGACCTTCCCTCCATCATAAGGTCAGAAATGGGGATGTTCGCTGATGATTGCACAGTGTTCAGTTCCATTCGCAACCCCTCAAATAATGAAGCAGTCTGAGCCCGCATGCAGCAAGACCTGGACAACATCCAGGCTTGGGCTGATAAGTGGCAAGTAACATTTGCGCCAGACAAGTGCCAGGCAATGACCATCTCCAAAAAGAGACAGTCTAACCACCTCTCCTTGACATTCAACGGCATTACCATCGCCGAATCCCCCACCAACTACATCCCGGGGGGTCACCATTGACCAGAAGCTTAACTGGACCAGCCATATAAATACTGTGGCTACAAGTGCAGGTCAGAGGCTCCCCAAAGCCTTTCCACCATCTACAAGGCACAAGTCAGGGGTGTGATGGAATACTCTCCACTTGCCTGGTTGAGTGCAGCTCCAACAACACTCAAGAAGCTCGACACCATCGAGGACAAAGCAGCCTGCTTGATTGGCACCCCATCCACCACCCTAAACATTCACTCCCTTCACCACCGGCGCACTGTGGCTGCAGTGTGTACCATCCACAGGATGCACTGCAGCAACTCGCCAAGGCTTCTTCGACAGCACCTCCCAAACCTGCGACCTCTGCCACCTAGAAGGACAAGGGCAGCAGACACATGGGAACAACACCACCTGCACATTCCCCTCCAAGTCACACACCATCCTGACTTGGAAATATATCGCCGTTCCTTCATCGTCGCTGGGTCAAAATGCTGGAACTCCCTTCCTAACAGCACTGTGGGAGAACCTTTACCACACGGACTGCAGCGGTTCAAGAAGGCGGCTCACCACCACCTCCTCAAGGGCATTTAGGGATGGGCAATAAATGCTGGCCTCGCCAGCAACGCCCACATCCCATGAACGAACAAAAAAAAGAAACTTAACTGGACCAGCCACATAAATACTGTGGCTGCAAGAATTGGTCAGAGGCTGGGTATTCTGCAGTAAGTGACTCACCTCCTAACTCCCCAAAGCCTTTCCACCATCTGCAAGGCACAAGTCAGGAGTGTGATGGAATACTCTCCACTTGTCTGGATGAGTGCAGCTCCAGCAACACACAAGAAGCTCGCCACCATCCAGGACAAAACAGCCCGCTTGATTGGCACCCCGTCCACCACCCTAAACATTCACTCCCTTCACCACTGGCGCACTGTGGCTGCAGTGTGTACCATCCATCGGATGCACTGCAGCAATTCGCCAAGGCTACTTCGACAGAACCTCCAGAACCCACAATCTCTACCACCCAGAAGAACAAGGGCAGCAGGCACACAGGAACAACACCACCTGCACGTCCCCCTCCATGTCACACACCATCCTGACTTGGAAATATATCGCCGTTCCTTCATCGTCACTGGGTCAAAATCCTGGAACTCTCTACCTAACAGCACTGTGGGAGAACCTTCACCACACGGACTGCAGCTTGTTCAAGAAGACAGCTCACCACCACCTTCTCAAGGGCAATTCGGGATGGGCAATAAATGCTGACCTTGCCAGCAACGCCCACATCCCATGAACGAATAAAAAAAAAGAGGCAGGTGCTGGCAAGGAACCGGCAATGCCTTGAAAGCCATCCGCCTGTCCCTGTGCTTCTGTACTTCTTTGATACTGGAGGCTGAGGCCTGACTCTGGCCACTGATTTCTGTGTGTAGGGGCTGTCCCACTGCCAGGCAGTCTCTGAATCCCCCCTGAGAATGCTCATCCTCGTACGCATCTTAGATTGTGGGCTTCCATACATATCAACCTAAAAAAGTACTAAAAGCTGAAGAAGAGCTTCAAAAAAAGTTGACACAGCCCCACAAAAGCTAACAGCTCAAGAAATGACTGATAACTCAACAGACACCTGTATGGTCTCCTGGCCTATAATCTCTGAGGGCCTTCTTACAATGAATAAAGAGTTTTATCTGCTACATAGCATCACCAGTCCTGACACAACAGCCCCTGTTGAAGACCGCCTTTTTCTGCAGAGATGATATTTTACATTTACTGCCAGGCCTGGGAGGGGGAGATGTGAATACGCGGTTTGCTGGAGATGGTATAGCGCAGAGAGTATTTTCATTTTGTCAGTTTTAGTTATGTATCAGGAATGTTGGTTAACAATTTTTCCCAGTTGCTGTTAAGCAGATGTGCCTTCTGGAGCCCGTTGTAATCGTTCTGAAATATCCTATTACTTCTCTTTTGTGTTTCACTTCCAACCAGATATGGGCTAAGTTTGGGTTAGCAATACTTTTGTGTTAAACTATTTAGGCAAACATGGTGGACACCTGCAACTCCCTGGATAGGCCTTTCAACAACAGTAAGATAATTGGAACTCATGCCAATGTATAGCAGTGTATAGTCATATAAAACATGCAAACAATGATGGACAGGAAAAGACTTATCAGTCCATCCAGCCTGTCCCACACAGTTGTGAAGCCGTATGCATCACAGTATAAACATTCCCCACCCACCCAGAGCCATGTAATCTCCTGGGAGAGGCAGAAAAACAGATTAAAAACCCAGGCCAATTAGGGGGAAAACTTATGGAAAATTCCCCTTCGACCCCTGTGGGCGATCGTAAACCAGTCCAAGAGATCACTCTGGCCCCGCATTCTATGCATTACGTTTCTTACCTTTTGTATGAGGTGATCTCCGCCCCAGCCAGAAACAGGTCCAGCTCTCGCTTGAAGGAATTCAGCGAATCAGCGTCCACCGCACGAGCCAGCAGCCTGTTCCTCAGGGCCACTATTCTCTGGGAAAAGAAGAATCTCCTGACATCTAACCTATTTCTTCCTTTACATAATTTTAGGGTGTGACCCCTGGTCCTCCCTAACCCTTTCAGTTCAAATAATTTGTACAAACATAATCTAATCCCATCATCGTCTTCTAAACCTCAATCATGTCACCCCTAAACCAAAGCTTCATTGACAGTCACACCCATATATAACAATGTATAGTCATTAATAGTCCAGTGGCTTGGGCTCCCGTCCAGTGGCTTGGCCCCCTGCCACTGGTCTCGATATCCACCCCTCCATCACCGGTGCGCTGTAGCTACAGTATACGAGGCAGAATGGAAGACCGACAAGCAGGACATTGGAAAGCAGGGGAGAGAATTAGAAATCGGAAATCTCTCAATGCCTTTTGCTGGACTGCATCACCAATCTCTCTGGTCGAAGCTGCTCTTCGTAGATTAAATCAGTGTTGCACTGTACGTGTGGGAGATGTTCCGATTTCCAAGTGCCTCCTCTCTTCTTTGCTTCTGTCGTGTGCCTTTTTTTTTGCCTCTTGGCAATAAAACTGCTTCACTTTGATCTCTTTGATTTTTTTTCAGTGTCCTTTTATTTCATTTTCTTCCTCTATTCACCATTTGTTTTCTTCAGCAATTCAGTTAACACACATCCCCGCTGAGCATTATACAATTGGCAGTTAAATTGGCTATGGTAATGGGAGAGAAGGTCTCCCGTCCCAATTACAGAACGAGCTAGGTCTCCCCGGTCTGTGTGTGCAACTCGCAGCCAAAGAGCTGAATAATGTGGTTTCTTTTTGTCAGAGACTCAGCTAATTTAATTGGAGCTGAATTTTTGTTCTTTGCTCCAGGGCCTGTTGCCAGCCCACAGGTCTCTCCACGCAGAGCCGAGCATTGGCAGGTCTTCCTTTATCCTGACAGATCTGAACTTGCGTTCTCGCTCTACTCTCCCTGAGAAAATGAATTCAGCCTTGCCAAAGGGGTTCTCAGGTAAAAGGGAGCAGGTGGTGATCAATATTAGCCAATCCTATCACCACAGAGGAGAGCTGAACATGTCAACCACCCTGACACAAGACTAGGGGAACAAATGTTCTTACTCTCCGCTAGTCCCTTGGGCGTGCAGTAAGAAACCAGTGCTTATTCAAAGTCTTAGGTGCACGCTAAAGGCATCATTAAATGCTTACACAGTGGCAAGTGTGCATTATTTATAAGCTACCATCAAATAGAAATGTCAGTTGGAGCAGAAGATTTTAGATTCAACTGGGTAGTGCACAGAATCAAGTCACATTTGTCAAGTGCATCAACTACATGACTATGTTTCACCTTGTTCCATTGACACTTGGTTATCTCACTGAAGATGTTGCTGGCTGCCCAAGAGGCTTCTTTGCAGTCTTGGGAGACTTGATGCCCGTCAAAGAGTACCAGGGCAATGATACTCAGATGGTAACAATGCCTTTGATGGGCCTTATCTGAGATGCCTTTTTTCTCAGACCGACAATGAAGAGGTGTCTCCTCACATCAGCATTTTCCTTTTCAAAATGCAAGAAGAAGAAAAAAATGGTTGGGTGGTTGGTGAGAATACCTAGCATCTGGGTTGAAATCCAACTGCGAAGGAAGTCTCCCCTTGGTGCTGGTCTGTAAGGATCCAAGGTGAAATAAGTTTGGGGCCATCTCTTCTTCCATTCCAAGTGAGCAATAATCCATTTAGCTAAACTGATCATAATTTGCAGTAAATTGAAGTCTCGTTGAGAGAGACCAGAAGGATAACTGGAGCAGGAATTGTCATACTGGTGCAGCAGGGAACTGTCCTTCTGAGGTTGGGATCAAAGATGATAGAGTTCAAATAAGTACAGAGCGCTTCCCTCTGTTAAATGATTTGGAACTGTTTTTCTTCTAATGACGATAGTGAAAATATCCCACATTTTACCATTTTATTTAAAGTTTGGAGGGGTACTTTTTAATTCAAAGTGCTCTCCCTTTTTATGCAAGAAATTGACAAAAACTTGGGGTCGATTTTAACTCTACCCCATCCAGTGGAAACCGGGCAGTCAAAAATGAGCAGGTTACTAACCCACCCAGAGCTTGACCATTTCCGGTTTTAACCCGTGGGGTTTTTCAGGGGGCCACCTAAAGTTTTCCCTCTAGGCAGAAGCAAGTCAGCAGCTGGTCTGAAATCAAAGAGGAGCAGGAATGCTGCTCTTCTGGGCCCCACAAAGGGTCAAGGCTTCCCACCGGACTCCCCAACCCTCCTGCAAGATGCCAGAGAAACCCCACCCACCACTTACTTGGAAGCCGGTGGCCGCACTGCGCCCTCTTCACGTCTGTTCTGGGTGGGAACTGGCCCGGCATTTAAATGAAGCCTCGCGGTTAAAATCGCCGTCGCCTCCTGCTGCCTCTGCTGGGTGGGTAATCAACTCACCATTTATTTGTTGGTTTTGAAAACCTCAATCGGCCGATTATCCTGGCCTTCCATTCCTTGCAGTGGGACAGGCCAATCAGTGCCCGGGTCTGGTGTATTGAAGTCACTAACATGCCCGGGGCAGGCGGGGCCTTTCACAGGCAAACGGGGAGCAAAGAGAGGCACAATTGCAGGCATGAGAGGGCAGAAACCAGAAGGCCCAAAGAACCAGGGGTCACTGAAAAGAAAATGTACAACTTACCTTTTCAGTCCTCATCGCCATGCTGCTAGACCACCCCAGACCCTCCGATCGAAGGAGGGTACCAAGCAAGCTCATCACTGACACCTTGAGGTGCCCCTGCATCTGGGCACCCCCACGAAGGCTGCAACAGGACATAGAGGCAGGAGGGCAGGGATGCCCACTCCTGCCTCATTATCCCCTGTGAACGATGGGTGTCAGGAGAAGCCCTGGAAATCCTGAGGCAACGTAAAGGGGGTGAAGGCCCTGTGATGGTCTCTGTCCCCTTTTTCCTGACCTTTGCGCCTGGGGAATGGGGTGACTTCTATTCCCATCTCTCAGAGTGGGCTGGCAGTACAGGGCCATTACAGTTAGGGGCCTCAGTACACTTGGGTTAGGGAGGGGAATAATCAGCCAGGATCCCTGCTCCTGATCGGTATCGGGTGACCTCCGCCGAAAAGTGCATGTGCGTGAACGTTTGGCTGACAATGTGGACTGTGATATCCAAGGGCCAGTGCTCTCCCGACAGCTGCTGTCCATGTTCACATGGGAAGAATGGCCACTTAACCAAGGTAGTGGACGCTGACTTGTACCCACAGATATAAGAGTCAACACGTTCAGGAAAAAGGTGTGTGTTTGAGGGGAAGGGGAAGAGGTGGAAATTCCAGAGCACCTGCAAGAGAGAGAAAACTGGAGAATGAAAAACACTGGGGCCCTAAAAGTACTCGGGCCTCGATCGGAGAAATGACTGAGCTATCCTGAGTCTGTACAGAAATGACCCGCACCCACTGGGGTGCATGGAGGGCATCTTTTTCACCAAGCCGGAAAGTCTGCGCCAGGTGCCGGTCAGAGGGGGTAAATGTCAATCCTTCAAATTGGCAGGGGAGCTACATTAAAAAAAATTCTGAGGCATCGTGTATATTTTATATAAATTTGGTAAAGCCCATCGGGAGCCAATGTTTATTAAATAAATACTAAGATGATTGGAAGCCGAGGTTATTGAGCCATGAAGAAAAGATAAGGAAAGCTTGAGTCTGTGCGAGTTGGAAAACAAATTAAGAGGGGACATGATCCTGTTTTTTTAAATTATGCTAGTTGTTCTGAGAAAGTTTCTTTTGCAGGATTGGAACAACACAGCTCAAGGATGGAAGCTGTCAAAGCTACAAGTTTAATTTAAAACCAGCACCAGCATATGAGGCTGTGTCAATTGACCCCCCATCAAAAAGCAGTTGGGTAAATATCTAGGAACAGAATTGGAGGTTAAAGGGACAGGAACAGGAGTAGGCCATTCAGCCCCTCGTGCCTGCTCCACCATTTGATAAGATCATGGCTGATCTGTGATCTAACTCCATATACCTGCCTTTGGCCCATATCCCTTAATACCTTTGGTTGCCAAAAAGCTATCTATCTCAGATTTAAATTTAGCAATTGAGCTAGTATCAATTGCCATTTGCGGAAGAGAGTTCCAAACTTCTACAACCCTTTGTGTGTAGAAATGTTTTCTAATCTCGCTTCTGAAAGGTCTGGCTCTAATTTTTAGACTGTGCCCCCTACTCCTAAAATCCCCAACCAGCGGAAACAGTTTCTCTCTATCCACCCTATCTGTTCCCCTTAATATCTTATAAACTTCGATCAGATCACCCCTTAACCTTCAAAACTCTAGAGAATACAATCCCAATTTGTGTAATCTCTCCTCGTAACTTAACCCTTGAAGTCCGGGTATCATTCTAGTAAACCTACACTGCACTCCCTCCAAGGCCAGTATGTCCTTCCGAAGGTGCGGTGCCCAGAACTGCTCACAGTACTCCATGTGCGGTCTAACCAGGGTTTTGTATAGCTGCAGCATAACTTCTGCCCCCTTGTACTCTAGTCCTCTAGATATAAAGGCCAACATTCCATTTGCCTTCTTGATTATTTTCTGCACCTGTTCATGACACTTCAATGATCTATGTACCTGAACCCCTAAGTCCCTTTGGACAGCCACTGTTTTTAACTTTTTACCATTTAGAAAGTACCCTGTTCTATCCTTTTTTGATCCAAAGTGGATGACCTCACATTTGTCTACATTGAATTCCATTTGCCATGGGCAATAAGTGCAACTGAGGGAGAAGGATGTACGTCCCTCCCAGATTTTATTGGCATGGGTTTTGTCCTCCTCTGTGCCCACCATCCTCAAATCCCAGAACTAAGCCTGACACTCCCTGCTTAACTGTTTATACATGATTGTGCCTCTGATAGTCTGAGATGATCAAATGCTCCCCAGGACTCGGTAGGAGGGCAGAAGGAAAGTGGGGGGTGGGGGAACTAGAATTTATGGCAGTACCTGCATCCACTGGTGACCTTTTCCCATTTCTCGTGCTTGCAGAGAACCTACCTTTGTGTCTCCAATTTTCTCCTTTAGCCTTCCTCTCCTGAAGGTGGAGACTCCTAGTGGAGAACAATTCCAGAGACACCAGCCTCCAGTACCTTAATTAATGGATCCGTTCTTCAGATGTGAGCCTAGGTAGTAAGTGTCAACAGGCTGTTCTTGTCCTTTCCTGATGGCTACACACACACTCACTCTCAGCAGGGGGCACTCGACAGGACTCAGAGCTGGGAGTGCAGACTATATCTCAAGGTTGCCGGGGCCTATTACACCATCACTACACTCAGTCTAGAGCATTAAAGAGCAGGTTATGGGGAACTCACGGATAAAACATTCCCACTTCACACAGCTTCTTGGCTTATGACCATGTCAGGCACAGCAAGACTGGGAAACATAATGTCAGAATGTTCAGCATATATTATAAGTATCTGCAGGGAGTGATTTCAAGGCTGTAATCCAGTCTCAGGGTTCAGATGCGAAGTGTAAATGGTTTGAGCCTTTACTTCTATAGCCTGTGACATCATCTGACCCCTGTGATTCGATTGCAGTCTTGTAATCACTCACTCACCGCTCTCCATTATTCTGTGTCTTTATAAAGAACACTCATAAACTGGTTTATAATCTCCAGCAGTTCACGCAACTGCTCCCAGAACTGAAACCCTATTTTAAATACTTGAGAAAGAGTGGGACTAATCAAGGCTAGGACAACGTGCCATAGCGTTTATAATGAAACCTTGTCTGCCTAGACTATGTCTGAGTGTTTCGGGAGTTGGGTGATTGAGTGCTACTGTCTGACAGGTCATTGAAACAGATGCAAGTGGTAGGCTTGTGATTTTGAAACTGACCAGGTAACAGCTACAACAGTGTCATCTACCCGACAATGTGGAAAATTGCCCAGGTATGTCCTGTCCACAAAAAGCAGGACAAATCCAATCCAGCCAATTACCACCCCATCAGTCTACTCTCAATCATCAGCAAAGTGATGGAAGGTGTCGTCGACAGTGCTATCAAGCGGCACTTACTCACCAATAACCTGCTCACCGATGCTCAGTTTGGGTTCCGCCAGAACCACTCGGCTCCAGACCTCATTACAGCTTTGGTCCAAACATGGACAAAAGAGCTGAATTCCAGAGATGAGGTGAGAGTGACTGCCCTTGACATCAAGGCAGCAGTTGACCGAGTGTGGCATCAAGGAGCCCTAGTAAAATTGAAGTCAATGGGAATCAGGGGGCAAACTCTCCAGTGGCTGGAGTCATACCTAGTACAAAGGAAGATGGTAGTGGTTGTTTGTGGTCAATCATTTCAGCCCCAAGGCATTTTTGTCTTTTAAAAAGCATTTGGACAGTTACATGGGTAAGATGGGTATAGAGGGATACGGGCCAAGTGCAGGCAATTGGGACTAGCTTAGTGGTATAAACTGGGCGACATGGACATGTTGGGCCGAAGGGCCTGTTTCCATGTTGTAACTTCTATGATTGCTGCAGGAGTTCCTCAAGCCAGTGTCCTAGGCCCAACCATCTTCAACTACTTCATCAATGACCTTCCCTCCATCATAAGGTCAGAAATGGGGATGTTCGCTGATGATTGCACAGTGTTCAGTTCCATTCACAACCGCTCAGATAATGAAGCAGTCCATGCCCGCATGCAGCAAGACCTGGACAACATCCAGGCTCGGGCTGATAAATGGCAAGTAACATTCACGCCAGACAAGTGCCAGGCAATGACCATCTCCAACAAGAGAGAGTCTAACCACCTCCCCTTGATATTCAACTGCATTACCATCGCCGAATCCCCCATCATCAACATCCTGGGGGTCACCATTGTCCAGAAACTAAACTGTACCAGCCACATAAATACTGCGGCTACAAGAGCAGGTCAGAGGCTGGGTATTCTGCGACGAGTGACTCACCTCCTGACTCCCTAAAGCCTTTTCACCATCTACAAGGCACAAGTCAGGAGTGTGATCAAATACTCTCCACTTGCCTGGTTGAGTGCAGCTCCAACAACACACAAGAAGCTCGACACCATCCAGGTCAAAGCAGCCCGCTTGATTGGCACCCCATCCACCGCCTTAAACATTCACTCCCTTCACCACTGGCGCACCGTGGCTGCAGTGTGTACCATCCACAGGATGCACTGCAGCAACTCGCCAAGGCTTCTTCGACAGCACCTCCCAAACCCGCGACCTCTACCACCTAGAAGGACAAGAGCAGCAGGTACATGGGAACACCATCATCTGCACGTTCCCCTCCAAGTCACACACCATCCTGACTTGGAAATATATCGCCGTTCCTTCATTGTCACTGGGTCAAAATCCTGGAACTCCCAACCTAACAGCACTGTGGGAGAACCTTCACCACACGGACTGCAGCGGTTCAAGAAGGCGTCTCACCACCACCTTCTCAAGGGCAATTAGGGATGGGTACTAAATGCTGGCCTTGCCAGCGAAGCCCACATGCCATGAATGAATAAAAACAAGCACTTTTCCTGACCCCCCCCCACCCCCACATCCATTTTGCAGAACCATGGGTCCGTGAGGTGCTGGGATAGTCGCTGTTCTGGATTCCTGCTGTTTACACACTGAAACAGTGATGCCCGTATCCTAACCCGCATCAAGTCCCATTCACCCACCACCCCTGTACCCACTGATCTACATTGGCTCCCGGTCCACCAACAACTCGATTTTATAATTCTCATCCTCGTATTCAAATCCCTCCATGACCTCGCCCCTCCCTATCTCAGTAACCTCCTCCAGCCCTATAAAGCTCTAAGATCTCTGTGTTCCTCCAACTCTGGCCTCTTGTGCATCCCCGATTTCCTTTGCTCCACCATTGGCGGCCATGCCTTCATCTGTCTAGGTCCTAAACTCTGGAATTTCCTCCCTAAACCTCTCCGCCTCTCCACCTTCCTCTCCTTTAAGACCCTTCTTAAAGCCTACTTCTTTGATCAAGCTGTTGGTCACTCCTTAGAATCACCTTCTTTGGCTCAAATTTTTGTCTGTTAACACTCCTCTGAAGCACCTTGGAACGTTTTACTATGTTAAAGGCGCTACATTAATGCAAGTTGTGTAGTTGCGGGGCGCAATTGGAAGAGGAGTAGTAACATGGGAACGATTATGCCTGCTGGAGACTTTGTGCACGTCACAGTTGCTTCTGCAGCTTCACAATCTCGACTGCACACCTTTCTCGTAGGGGAAAATCTGCATGGATCATCATTGTGAGAATCACACCGTATAAGCAACCCAACAGCCAGAATAAAATACTCTTGCCTCTCCAGTTATCTGCGCCCAGGACCAGCGGCCACTCGTGCTGGGTGCCTGCGCTGCTTTGCCCTTGGCGGAGATGATGAGGCCTTCTCACGATGTGTCTGTTCTCTGTCTCTGGAGGCATGTGTGTCATTTCCATTGTATTGCAGCACTATCAATGAAGGCTGGCCTGTGGGTATTGGAGTGTCCAATTGGGGGAGGAGCAGGACACCTGGTCCCAGGAAATGAACTAGAGGGTGGCCAGTATTGAACCATGCAACACAAAGTCTACCAACCCTTATAGTCCAGAGTCGGATCGGAAGAATGGTCACTCAGGCCTGCTTCAAGCTTTTGCCAATGGAATGCAAATTTGTTTACTAGGAGGTGAATGAAAGAAACCTTTATAGAGTGACTATCTTACAGACACTGTCTCTCAATGTGTATCTCTGTCTTTTCCTGCATTAATTTCCAGACATAAATATTCTCCAAAAGCCTAGAGGAACAAGAGAAAGAGACAGGAATCGCGGAGTCCTCCAGGCTGCAGCCGCAACCAATCAGCTGGGAGTATATCAACTGAACCAGAGTAACACAGCAAGAGTCACTTAATGACCAGGGCCATTTGATGAGGTACATTCACTCCTCCCTTAGTCTTGTTATACGTCAGTGACACTGAGTCAATGGGCGAGCACTTGGGCTTCAGCTAATCGCCATGGATTGAAGGGTGGGGCAAGGGATGAGATCACGGTGGATTAGCTCATGTTATGGTGGCACACCATACCTCCGATGGGCCAAATGGCCTTCTTCCATGCTGTAACCATTCTACGAAACGCATCATTCACTATATGGTCAGCAGTTTATATGGTGAATGACACATATTGCTCCATTCAGGCTATTGGAAGGGAATGAGAACTATGATTGGCTGAGTACAAGATAGACAACTGGACAGTTACATGGAGCAGTCATAGATTCAGTGGTGCAGATGATAACTGGGATTTATTTGTACAAGTTGCTAAAAGTCCCTTTAAATGAGTGGCAACCAGTGAGAGCTGGAAATCCAAATGCCAAATCAGTAATTGACCTTTAAAATGGGCCCTTTGCCTTGTGTTACTGTGCGTTATAATGCATTGGACAAACTACCATCAGTGTAAATCTCTATCCCAGAAAATGTAACGGCCTGGTTAGGATCCGTGGTTATAGTCACACAAATGTGACTTTTTTCAAATGCTTAAATCATTCATTTGTTTCGTACAAAACTGCTGAGCAGACTTGCTTTTCACCACATTGTGGTGGCTCCATTATTACAAGCAGCAAACACATCCTTGGGAACAAAAGCAAAATACTATGGACGCTGGAAATCTGAAATAAAAACAGAAAATGCTGGAAACACACAGCAGGTCAGGCAGCATCTGTGGAGAGAGAAACAAAGTTAACGTTTAGGTCGATGACCTTTCATCACAACATCCTCGGGAAGCCTGCTTAAAATGGCAAAGTTGCTGCACAGAACCTATCATTATGCTCTTTTCTCAGATTTGTTTTTTTATTTAAATGCATCAATCTGTTCAGATGCAAAAATGTTAATGTGCCTATTGAACACGCTTTAACCGCTGTCATGTACTTCCCAAAAGAGATAGAAATTAAAATGTTCACCTCCCACTACCAAATTATACATTGAGGGAAATCAAATTTTAATGGGAATAGCTGGTTTTGCCTGTTCCTAATTATGTTGTGGTCTAATCATTTTATTCTCTCTCATTGCGTCCATTGCTTGGTTTCTTTGTGCCTCAAATACTCATGTTGGATTTGAGTTCTGTGAGGTGCAAGGCTCACACAGCACAGATGCCAGCAGCCTTTTACCACTTGGCTGGAACGATCGCTTGCATTTTTCACCCTCTTTCTCGCACCCATCATTGCCGCCCCCCTCACCCCTCCCGTTATTGCCGAGCTCCACTGGTTCCCTATTCTCCTTCTCTCCCCCAGTGCAGTGACTTCAAGGTCCTCGTTTTAAAACCCCTCCACGATCTCACCCCACGTTTGCGGAACAATTTTCTGCAGCTCATGTCCAGACCTGCACCCTCTGATTTTGGATTATTTCCCAGAGGCACTTCTGCTCCCTGGAACTCTCTCCAAAAACCATTCCTCTCCTTTCCTTCAAAAACCTCTCTCTTCAATCGTGCTTTGGGACCAGCCTTAAATTTCCTGTCTTCTGATCAGTGGCTTCTTCTCCTTGTAAAGTGCTCTGGGCTGTTCTTTTAAAGAGCTGACACAGGCACAATACTATGGACGCTGTGTCAAACATTCTATGATTCTAGAAGGAGGTCATTTAGCCCATTGTGCCTGTGCCAACTCTCTGAAAGACCTATCCAATTAGTCCCACTCCCCCGCTCTTTCCCCATAGATACAAGTATTTATCTAATTCCCTTTTGAAAGTTACTATTGAATCTGTTTCCACCACCCTTTCAGGCAGCGCATTCCAGATCATAACAACTCGCTGCATAAAAATGATTCTCCTCCTCTCCCCTCAGGTTCCTCTGGAATTGGGGAGAAAATTTCAGAATGTAGGGGCAAGAAGGCCTGAAGGCCTTGCCCATGTCAATAGAGTTGCTGGAGGGAGGACTACACAACAGAGACTTACAGGTAAGGATGTCAGGCTGGAGGAAGGTGCATCGGTTGGGTGGGGCGGGGCTGGGGAGGGGGTTTGAAGATGACGAGGATTTTGAAGTCGATGCTCTGAGAGATGGGGAACCAGTGGAGGTCAGCGCAAAGGGGACTTAGTGTGGAATAGGATGCGGCCAACAGATTTCTGGCTGAGTTGGAGTTTATGTAGAGCTGAGCAAGACAAAGAAAGTCGAGTCTGGAGAGTGAATGAGGCATGAATGAATCTATTAGAGGCGGTATAGGTGAGTCTCTCAGAATGCCTAAATATAATGAGTTATGTTTGGAGCAGTGACAGCAGTCACTGAATTCATCCAATCTGTTTTAAAGATGTATTTTTAGAGAACATTTTTAAATCAAACTAGAGCCTTGCTTCAGATTTGTCCAGTTCTGCTTTCCTTAAACTCTGAATTACAATATTGGTCGGAGTTTGCTTTTTCAGATGGTTTCAGCTGCTTGTGTTAACAGTGACTCTCCTGTCAGATACCAGGCAACTCAGTCCTTGGGCAGACTGAACTGAACTGCACGGAGCAATAAGTTTTCTCCAACTGAAAAGTCACACGTAATCCTATTATTTTATTGCAGTCTCACTGTTGGGAGATATTTCAACCTTCAGTTTATTTTTTCCCTTAAGTTTAACTCCCTCCTCACCTGAAGGCTGTGACTCTCACTGGGGTACGGTTGTTTTTCTCCCCCATCTCTCCTGAAGGTGCTGACTCTCACTGGGGTACAATTGGTTTCTCTCTCTCCTCTCCTGAAGGCTCTGGCTCTCACTGGAGTACGATTGGTTTCTCTCTCTCCTCTCCTGAAGGTGCTGACTCTCACTGGGGTATGGTTGGTTTTTGACCCCTGCTCCTGGAGGTGCTGACTCTCACTGGGGTACGATTGGTTTCTCTCCCTCCTCTCCTGAAAGCTCTGACTCTCACTGGGGTATGGTTGGTTTTTCACTGCCTCCTCTCTGAAGTTTTACCGGGATCGTTCCCATTGCTGACCCATCCGATGTTTATGGGGTCGGGGAGGGCGTCACATTAGCATGGGACCGGTGAGTGCAATTGGGTTGCATCTTTGAGCCCATCTGCCCTGTGCCAGTTAAAATTTGGCCAGTCATCCCGGGGTATTCGGTTTCCTAGACCCCATCCAACCCTGACGCTGCTCTGATCGGCCCCCGAACAAGGGGGGTGATCTAGGATTTTAAAAAATTAAATCTTTCCCCCAGTGCTCCAGGCTGCATTCCGAACCTGGACCACACTGATGGGGCCCACATGAGCCCTTGACGAGGCTGCTACACCTCATCTCACTTAGCCAGGAGCAAGATCTCCCGGTTTAAGGAGGCCTTGGCCCCTTTGCCCCACCCCTCCCCCAGCCCGTCATTTGCCATATAAAAGGTGAGGACGGAGGTTCTGTGCCTCCGTCAGCAGGGAGACTCCCAGAAACGAAGGAGACCTGAGTTAACCGGGAATCTCTGGCTGACCTGGCCGACCCCTCGGGAAATTTCCTGACCAATTGTCTCTGCTCATGCAGGGGCCACGCAAGCAATGTAAAACAGCGAGTGGTCAGCGCTGTGGAACCATACATAGAAACATCGAAAATAGGAGCAGGAGTAGGCCATTCGGCCCTTCGAGTCTGTTCCGCCATTCAATATGATCATGGCTGATCCTCCAGCTCAATACCATATTCCCGCTCTCTCCCCACACCCCCTGATGCCTTTTGTGTCTAAAAATCTATCTAGCTCCTTCTTAAATATATTCAGTGACTTGGCCTCCACAGCCTTCTGTGGTAGAGAATTCTACAGGTTCACCACCCTCTGAGTGAAGAAATTTCTCCTCATCTCAGTCCTAAATGTCCTACCCCGTATCATGAGACTGTGACCCCCCTCGTTCTGGACCCCCCAGCCAGGGGAAACGTCCTCCCTGCATCCAGTCTGTCTAGCCCTGTCAGAATTTTATATGTTTCAATGAGATCCCCTCTCATTCTTCTAAACTCAAATGAATACAGGCCGAGTCGACCCAATCTCTCCTCATACGACAGTCCTGCCATCCCAGGAATCAGTCTGGTGAACCTTCGCTGCACTCCTCAATGGCAAGTATATCCTTTCTTAGGTAAGGAGACCAAAACTGCACACAGTACTCCAGGTGTGGTCTCATCAAGGCCCTGTATAACTGCAGTAAGACATCCTTGCTCCTGTACTCAAATCGTCTTGCAATGAAGGCCAACATACCATTTGCCTTCCTAACTGCTTGCTGCACCTGCATGTTTGCTTTCAGTGACTGGTGTACAAGGACACCCAGGTCCCTTTGTACATCAACATTCCCCAATCTATCACCATTTAAATAATACTCTGCCTAGTCTGTTTTTCCTTCTGAAGTGGATAACTTCACATTTATCCACATTATACTGCATCTGCCATGTATTTGCCCACTCACTCAACTTGTCTAAATCGCCTTGAAGCCTCTTTGCATCCTCCTCACAACTCATGATCCCACCTAGTTTTGTGTCATCAGCAAACTTGGAAATATTACATTTGGTTCCCTCATCCAAATCATTGATATATATTGTGAATAGCTGGGGCCCAAGCACTGATCCCTGCGGTACCCCACTAGTCACTGCCTGCCACCCTGAAAAAGACCCATTTATTCCTACTCTCAGTTTCATGTCTGTTAACCAATTTTCTATCCATGCCAGTATATTACCCCCAATTCCATGTGCTTTAATTTTGCACACTAACCTCTTATTTGGGACTTTATCAAAGGCCTTCTGAAAATCCAAATACACCATATCCACTGGTTCTCCTTATCTATTCTACCAGTGACATCCTCAAAAAACTCCAGTAGGTTTGTCAAACACGATTTCCCTTTCATAAATCCATGTTGACTTTGTCTAAACCTGTTGGTATTTTCTAAGTGTCCTGTTATCACATCCTTTATAATAGACTCTAGCATTTTCCCTACTACTGATGTTAGGCTAACCGGTCTGTAGTTCCCTGTTTTCTCTCTCCTTCCTTTTTTAAATAGTGGGGTTACATTTGCCACCCTCCAATCTGCAGGAACTGTTCCATAATCTATAGAATTTTGGAAGATGATAACTAATGCATCCACTGTTTCCATGGCTACCTTTTTTAGTACTCTGGGATGCAGATTATCAGGTCCTGGGGATTTATCGGTTTTCAGTCCCATTAATTTCTCCAGCACTATTTTTTTACTAATACTAATTTCCTTTAATTCCTCCTTCTCACTAGACTTTGTTTCCCTAGCATTTCTGGGAAGTTATTTGTGTCCTCTTCCATGAAGACAGAACCAAAATATTTGTTTAATTGCTCTGTCATTTCCCTGTTCCCCATTATAAATTCTCCTATTTCTGACTGTAAGGGACCTACATTTGACTTCACTAATCTTTTTTTGTATACATACTTGCAAAAGCTTTTACAGTCTACTTTTATGTTCCTTGCAAATTTACTCTCATACTCTATTTTTCCCCTCTTAATCAATCTCTCAGTCCTCTTTTGCTGAATTCTAAACTGCTCCCAATCCTCAGGCTTGCTACTTTTTCTGGCAACTTTATATGACTCCTCTTTGGATCTAATACTATCCTTAATTTCTTTTGTTAGCCATGGTTGGGCTGCATTTCCTTTTGTGTTTTTGTGCCAGAAAGGAACGTATAATTGTTGCAATTCATGCATTCGTTCCTTAAATGTTAGCCATTGCCTATCTACTGTCATGCCTTTTAATGAAGCTTCCCAATCTATCATAGCCAACTCACTCCTCATACCTTTGTTTAGATTTAGGACCCTAGTTTCGGATTGGACTACTTAACTTTCCATCTTAATGAAGAATTCTATCATGTTATGGTCACTCTTCTCTAAAGGACCCCACACAAGATTATTAATTAACCCCTTCTCATTGCACAATACCCAATCTAGGATAGCCTGTTCCCTGGTTGGCTCCTCAACGTACTGGTCTAAAAAACCATCTCATACACACTCCAGGAATTCATCCTCCACAGTATTATTGCTAATTTGGTTTGGCCAGTCTATATGCAGGTTAAAGTCACCCATGATTACTGTAGTACCCTTGTTACATGCATCTCTAATTTCCTGTTTGATCCCATCCCCTACATTACCACTACTGTTTGGAGGCCTATAGACAACTCCCACCAATGTTTTCTACCTCGGAAGAGCCAACATCTTCAGGTAATGATGGGTGGGGGGAATATCAAAGAGGGGGAGTAAAATCTCCCTCGGGGGTTCTCTCACTTAGCTGCTGTAACTTTGGTGGAAGATCAGCAGAAAGCCTGGATGCATGGGTAGTTTCTGGGCTTCCCTGAGGGTATTCTCTCTTCATCTCCTTCATCTTTTCTGTCCAGCCACCAATAATTTAATTTCTGTAACGGGTTCATGGTTTTCAGGACTTGTTCCTCTTCAGCAGCTCATCCATGACATTGGCACCCAACCAGCAAGCCCTTCACCGTGCAGGAGTGTAGGAGTTCTGCTGTCAGTGGATGAGTCTGTGTGAGACTCCTGGCAGCTCGCACTAAGGTGATTAATTTGCCTTGCAGTTTTAATTGAATTTGGCCATTGTTGATCAATGGTACATTAATGATCCGAACCATGTTTACGAGACCGAGGGAGGATCTCAATATCTCACAAGCCCATGGTTCTGGTCCGATGTGGGGGAGGGGAGATAACTTTGCCAACCACTGATCCCATTTTAATTGACTGGGCTTGAACGCTGGAAGGAGGTTGCGCAGGATAAATCCCTCACTCTCCTACAGTGTGAGGAGTCTACCATTTGTTAATGAACTTTTTAATTGTTGCTACTACACGGATCTATAAAGATTATCAATTACATTTACATTCCACAACTTAAAATAGACAAAACAGTGTTCAGACACTATCACAGTGGCTCTCCTGTGCTGGTTTGCACTAAGGTACATAGACCAGGTAGGTCCCTCGCTCACAAGATACTTATAGATGAAGGAGGCCACTCGGCCCATCTTAATTCATCCATCCAGAACGACTCTACACTCCTCCCATTGTAGCACCTCATTGTTTCTTAAATGATTCCAGGGCTTTCACCTTCACCACTCTGCTCGGAGCCCATTCTACGTGTTGATCACTCTCTGTGAACAAGAGCCTCCTGATATCAGCCCTAAAGTTACCCATAACTAGTTTAAACCTGTGCCCCCTTGATTTACCTTTTTCAGATTTATCTTTTTCATACCATTCGCTATCTTATAACCCTCTATAAAATCACCACTCAGATGCCTCCTTTCCAGGTTTGACAAGCCCAGATTTCTCCAGTCTCCCTCCTAACTCAGACCCCTCAAACCAAGGATTAGTCTTGTGGTTCTTCTGTGCACTGCCTCCAGTGCTTGAATATCTCCCTCGTGTCTCAGTGACCAGAACTGGACACGGTGCTCAAGGTACGGTCTGACCAGTACTGGACCCAGTACTCAAGGTGTGGTCTGACCAGAACTGGATCCAGTGCTCAAGGTACGGTCTGACCAGAACTGGATCCAGTGCTCAAGGTGCGATCTGACCAGAACTGGACCCAGTGCTCAAGGTGCAGCATGACCAGAACTGTACACAGAAATCAAGGTGGGTCTGACCACAACGGGACACAGTGCTCAAGGTGGGTCTGATCAACACTGGACACAGTGCTCAAGGTGGGTCTGACCACCACTGGACACAGTGCTCAAGGTGGGTCTGACCACAATGGGACACAGTGCTCAAGGTGGGTCTGACCAGAACTGGACACAGTATCATAATATCATAGAAATTTACTTCACAGAAGGAAGCCATTTGGCCCATCGTGTCTGTGCCAGCCGAAAAAGAGCTATCTGACGTAATCCTACTTTCCACCTCTTGGTCCTTAGCCTTGTAGGTTACGGCACTTCAAGTGCATATCTAAGTACTTCTTAAATGCAATGAGGGTTTCTGCCTCTAAGAGCCTTTCAGGCAGTGAGTTCCAGACCACTACCATCCACTGGGTGAAAACATTTCTCCTCAACTCCCCTCTAATCCTTCTACCAGTTACTTTAAATCTATGCCCCCTGGTTATTGACCTCTCTGCTAAGGGAAATAGATCCTTCCTGTCTGCTCTATCTAGGCCCCTCATAATTTTATACAGCTCAATTAAATCTCCCCTCAGCCTCCTCTGTTCCAAAGAAAACAACTCCAGCCTATCCAATCTGTCCTCATAGCTAAAATTCTCCAGTCCTGGCAACATCCTCGTAAATCTCCTCTGCGTCCCCTCCAGTGCAATTACATCCTTCCTGTAATGTGATGACCAGAACTGTACACAGTACTCAAGCTGTGGCCTAACTAGTGTTTTATACAGTTCTAGCATAACCTTCCTGCTCTTATATTCTTTGCCTTGGCTAATGAAGGAAAGTATCCCGTCTGCCTTCTTAACCTCCTTATCTACCTGTCCTGCAGGGATTTGTGGACATGCACTCCAAGGTCTCTCTCTGTTCCTCTACACTTCTCAGTATCCTTCCATTTATTGTGTATTCCCTTGCCTTGTTTGCCCTCCCCAAATACATTACCTCACACTTCTCAGGATTGAATTCCATTTGCCACTTTTCTGCCCACCTGACCAGTCCATTGATATCTTCCTGCAGTCTACAGTTTTCTTCCTCACTATCAACCACATGGCCGATTTTTGTATCATCTGCAAACTTCTTGATCATGCCCCTACATTTAAATCTAAATCATTAATATATACCACAAAAAGCAAGGGACCTCGTACTGAGCCCTGCGGAACCCCATTGGAAACAGCCTTCCAGTCACAAAAACACCCGTCAACCATTACCCTTTACTTCCTGCCACTGAGCCAATTTTGGATCCAACTTGCCACTTTCCCTTGGATCCCATGGGCTTTTACTTTTCTGACCAGTCTGCCATGTGGGACCTTGTCAAAAGCCTTGCTAAAATCCATGTAGACTACATCAAACGCGCTACCCTCATCGACCCTCCTTGTTACCACCTCAAAAAATTCAGTCAAGTTAGTCAGACACGACCTTCCCTTAACAAATCCATTCTGACTGTCCTTGATTAATCCGTGCCTTTCTAAATGACGATTAATACTGCCCCTCAGAATTTTTTCCAATAATTTGCCCACCATCGAGGTTAGACTGACTGGCCTGTAATTACTCCATCTATCCCTTTCTCCCTTTTTAAACGACAGTACAACGTAAGCAGTTCTCTGGCAGCACACCCGTAGCCAGAGAGGATTCGAAAATGATGGTCAGAGCCTCTGCAATTTCCTCCCTTGCTTCTCTTAACAGCCTGGGATACATTTCATCCAGGCTTGGCGATTTGCCTACTTTCAAAGATGCTAAACCCCTTAATATTTCCTCTCTCACTATGTTTATCCCATCCAATATTTCACATTCCTCCTTCTTAATTACAATGTCTGCATCGTCCCTCTCTTTTGTGAAGACCACAACGACCTCTTTTGTGAAATGATGAGGGGCCTAGATAGAGTGGATAGGAAGGACCTATTTCCCTTAGCAGAGAGGACAATAACCAGGGGCATAGATTTAAAGTGATTGGTAGAAGGATTATAGAGGAGCTGAGGAAATTTTTTTTCACCCAAAGAGTGGTGGGGGTCTGGAAGTCACTGCCTGAAAGAATCATAGAATCATAGAAAGGTTATAGCACGGAAGGAGGCCAATCGGCCCATCGGATCTGCACCGGCTCTGTGCAAAAGGAATCCAGCTAGCCCCACTCCCCCACCCTTTCCCCGTAGCCCTGCAATTTTTTTCCTTTCAAGTACTTATCCAGTTCCCTCTTGAAGGCCATGATTGAATCTACCTCCACCACCCCAGCAGGCAGTGCATTTCCAGATCCTAACCACTCGCTGTGTAAAAAAGTTTTTCCTCATGTCACCCTTGGTTCTTTTGCCAATCACCTTAAATCTATGTCCTTTGGTCCTTGACCCTTCTGCCAATGGGAACAGTTTCTCCCTATCTACTCTGTCTAGACCCTTCGTGGTTTTGAATACCTGTATCAAATCTCCTCGCATCTGTCTCTGTTCCAAGGAGAACAACCCCAGGTTCTCCAGTCTATCCACGTAACTAAAGTCCCTCATCCCTGGAATCGTTCTAGTAAATTTCTTCTGCACCCTTTCTAAGGCCTTCACATCTTTCCTGAAGTGCGGTGCCCAGAACTGGACACAATACTCCAGTTGTGGTCGAACCAGTGTTTTATAGGACGGTAGAGGCAGAAACCCTCAACTCATTTAAAAAGTATCTGGATGTGCACCTTAAGTGCCGTGACCTACAAGGCTATGAACCAAGTGCTGGAAAGTGGGATTAGGCTGGGTGGCTCATTTTTGGCCAGCGCGGACACAATGGGCCGAATGGCCTCCTTCTGTGCCGTAAATTTTCTATGATTCTATGAAGACAGACGCAAAGTATTCATTAAGAATCATACCCACGTCAAGGTGCAGTCTGACCAGAACTGGACACAGTACTCAAGGTGGGTCTGACCAGAACTGGATACAGTACACAAGAGGGTCTGACCAGAACTGGACACAGTGCTTACGATGGGTCTGACCAGAATTGGCACAGTACTCAAGATGCAGACTGACCAGAACTGGACACAGTGCTCAAGATGTATCTGACCAGAACTGACACTGTACTCAAGGTGCAGACTGACCAGAACTGGACACAGTGCTGAAGGTGGGTCTGACCAGAAGTGGACACAGTGCTCAGGATAGGTCTGACCAGAAGTGGACACAGTGCTCAGGATAGGTCTGACCAGAACTGGACACAGTGCTCAAGGTGGGTCTGACCAGAACTGGACACAGTGCTCAAGGTGGGTCTGACCAGAAGTGGACACAGTGCTCAGGATAGTTCTGACCAGAACTGGACACAGTGCTCAAGGTGGGTCTGACCAGAAGTGGACACAGTGCTCAAGGTGGGTCTGACCAGAACTGGACACAGTGCTCAAGGTGGGTCTGACCAGAAGTGGACACGGTGCTCAAGGTGGGTCTGACCAGAACTGGACACAGTGCTCAAGGTGGGTCTGACCAGAGCTGGACACAGTGCTCAGGATAGGTCTGACCAGAACTGGACACAGTGCTCAAGGTGGGTCTGACCAGAACTGGACATAGTGCTCAAGGTGGGTCTGACCAGAACTGGATACAGTGCTCAGGATAGGTCTGACCAGAACTGGATACAGTGCTCAGGATAGGTCTGACCAGAACTGGACACAGTGCTCAAGGTGGGTCTGACCAGAGCCCTGTCCAGTTTGATCAGGACTTCTTCTGATTTATATTCTGCTATATAACTGTAGTTCATTGTCCTGTTGACTTTTTTGACTGCTGCTCTGCATTGGTTGGACATGTAACATTGAATCTGAGACTCCCAGGTCTCTCTCAACTTCATTGCTAACTATTTAAGCATCATTCATGGAGTTTGTGTGTCACTCATTTTCCTACACATGTGCAATACTTCATATTTCCCTGCATTAAATTTCATCTGCCATTGTTAGGCCTCCTCTGATTCCATTGCCCCTCCTTGTTTGGTATCTTCACGGGCACTAAAAGCAATTGAAGAACTCAGTTAACTCGGCACAGATCAGAACTCAAGGGGTTCACATACCCACTGAACCACTGGAGTGGTCATAAAGTTCATTCCACGATCAACCACCAAAACAGATAAAATAGCCAAATATCTAATTTTTTGTGGGACCTTGCTCTGCAAATTAGCTGCCGTGTTCGTTCACATAACAACAGTGACTAGACTTCACTTCAAAAGTAATTCATTGGGTGTAAAGCGCTTTGAGACGTTCATGAAAGGTTCTACATAAATACAAGTTCTTCTTTCTTTTAATAAGCTGGTTATGGGTGTGCTGAATAAATAATGAGATCCACTGCACAAAAACAGGGATGATGTGGAGATGCCGGTGATGGACTGGGGTTGACAATTGTAAACAATTTTACAACACCAAGTTATAGTCCAGCAATTTTATTTTAAATTCACAAGCTTTCGGAGGCTTCCTCCTTCCTCAGGTAAATGTTCAGGAGCGTAGGCTTCGAGGAGCTCCTGAACATTTACCTGAGGAAGGAGGAAGCCTCCGAAAGCTTGTGAATTTAAAATAAAATTGCTGGACTATAACTTGGTGTTGTAAAATTGTTTACAAAAACAGGGAAACACACAATGGGAAATTGCTAAATTTGATGTGTGTGTGCTTTTTTACACTTTCTGTTGCGACTTTGTTTACTGCTGTTGTTTGCTGCTAAATTAGATTATGCGGAAGTGAGAAACAAGTGAAAGAAGGATTGTAATCTCATCGGCATTAAACATTATTAAAGGCCAATTGATTGGTATCAGCTAATTAATTGGTGCTTATCTACACAATTAAACCTTTGTTAAGCACAGACTGCAACTGTCCAGACAAAATACCGTGCTGCTGCTGACTCAGGGCTTGTACAAGAGCTTATTAATATTTTCTCATGAATTTGAATATGTTTTTCATCCTTCACCTCTCTTCCACATAATGAAAGTTACTGTAGTGAGGAAAGAATATCTAATTGGATGGACTGTGCTTTTACACTCTGGGACTGGGTGAGACAGTGGGTCAGACACTGTCCTTTTACACTCTGGGACTGGGAACTGTGGGTCAGACACTGTCCTTTCACACTCTGGGTCAGTGGGTCAGACACTGTCCTTTCACACTCTGGGTCAGTGGGTCAGACACTGTCCTTTCACACTCTGGGACTGGGAACTGTGGGTCAGACACTGTCCTTTCACACTCTGGGACTGGTTGGGACCGTGGGTCAGACACTGTGCTTTTACACTCTGGGACTGGGTGAGACAGTGGGTCAGATACTGTCCTTTCACACTCTGGGACTGGGTGAGACAGTGGGTCAGACACTGTCCTTTCACACTCTGGGACTGGGAACTGTGGGTCAGACACTGTCCTTTCACACTCTGGGACTGGTTGGGACCGTGGGTCAGACACTGTGCTTTCACACTCTGGGACTGGGTGAGACAGTGGGTCAGATACTGTCCTTTCACACTCTGGGACTGGGAACTGTGGGTCAGATACTGTCCTTTCACACTCTGGGACTGGGAACTGTGGGTCAGATACTGTCCTTTCACACTCTGGGACTGGTTGGGACCGTGGGTCAGACACTGTCCTTTCACACTCTGGGTCAGTGGGTCAGATACTGTCCTTTCACACTCTGGGACTGGGAACTGTGGGTCAGACACTGTCCTTTCACACTCTGGGACTGGTTGGGACCGTGGGTCAGACACTGTTCTTTTACACTCTGGGACTGGGTGGGTCAGCCATAAAAGCACAGGGCCTCCGCTGATATGACGTGTTGGAGTAACCTTGAGGCAATTCCCAATGCAGGATTAGTGCCACGATATCTTTAATGAACAAGCAGAAAAAGCCTCAGGTTAATATCTCATCCAAAAGACGGCAGCTCCAACAAGGCAGGACACCCTCAGTACTGCACTGAAATGTCAGTCTAGACTAGGTAATCAATCCCTGGTGTCGTTTGAACTCACAACCTTTTGACCTGGAGCTAAGAGAGCTACTAACTGAGTGACAATGGCACACTTTCCCTTGGAATAATGGTGTAATGAATTTGGATTTGATCTTTGCTGCCTTCAACTGGAATTTTTTTAACTTAGAATATTTCTGTAATGTTAAATTCAATATTTTTGTCAACAATATGCCAACAGCCTGAAACCATGCAGATATCTATGGTGATCTGAAATGTTAATTAACGATTCAAAGGGATGATTATTACGTACAATTTCAAACATTTCGGGCTATTGTGAGACAATGGCTCCTTTCTTTGCTACACTTGGAAGGGGGACAAGTATCATTCCGTTCTATTCACGCAGCTGGTGGCTTGGCTGGGGCAGACATTTTGGGAGCCTCCTGCTCACAGATCAAAGGGTAGACAATCCACTCAGGTGGTCACTTTCTCTGATTGGCTCAGTGGGCCAAACCCCACCATCTCACAGACAGAAGGCAGTTCACAGAGACGTCACCTTCATCTTCTCTCAGACACAGAGGCCTGGATTTCCCTCTACCTGCTGGTGAAGGGTCTGGGTGGGATGTTCAGCTGCCGCAAGGACCCTGCTGTGACCTGGATCGATTTTCCTGGGTTGTGGTTGATTATTTATGCAGGGCGGGCTTCTGCCAGGATGCCCACCAGCAAGAGGGACTTTGCCGCGCCGTGAAGTAACATCTGGCAGTGCTGCAATGGGGGCACTTACGGCATCATCATCAGAGGAGGAGGGGAAGGAGCCGGAGAAGGCTGAAGATTGTTTTTTTTAATTCTGGAAAGGCTCCCCACTGGTTGTGGAACCTCGTCCAACAGACATGGGGAATTGGAAGGTTGAAGGATGCACTTGTGGGCCCCCTCCCTCCAACAGGCTGCTCAGCAGGATTTCCATTGCTGCTCCAAAGACTCCTTCCTGATGGTGCCGGAGGCGACCATGAGAAAGGTGGACGGCAGGGAAATGTGGTGTCTTGCTGGGCCTCGCTTCCCAGCCCTCATTTATACACGGCAGGGCAGTCGGTGGTCTTCCCACTGGCAACAATATGGTGGAGGAACATCCAATCCAGAGGGTGAGTTGTGTTCTCACAGGCAGCAACAGGGAGTTATCTGCATTTTTACAATCTGGACAAACAAGATTTGAATAACTTATGATGTGGAGATGCCGGTGATGGACTGGGGTGGACAAATGTAAGGAATCTTACAACACCAGGTTATAGTCCAACAGTTTTATTTGAAACTCACAAGCTTTTGGAGGCTTTCTCCTTCGTCAGGTGAGTGTGGGATTCCTTGAAGGTTACCGCATATATAGTCAGAGAACAATGCCTGGTGATTACAGATAATCTTTCCAACTGCCCGTTGTCAAGGCAATCAGACAGAGAGACAGTACATACAGGACTACTGAACATACAAACGGTCCGAACCCAAAGACAGAGAGAGAGAGAGAGAGAGAGAAACATCCGAAAGGAAGAGAAAGAGAGAGAATGACCAGTTGTATTAAAAACAGATAACTCTTTTTTCGCTGGTGGGGTTACGTGTAGCGTGACATGAACCCAAGATCTCAGTTGAGGCCATCCTCATGGGTGCGGAACTTGGCTATCAATTTCTGCTCGACGATTTTGCGTTGTCGTGTGTCTCGAAGGCCGCCTTGGAGAACGCTTACCTGAAGATCGGTGGCTGAATGTCCTTGACTGCTGAAGTGTTCCCCGACTGGGAGGGAACCCTCCTGTCTGGCGATTGTTGCGCGGTGTCCGTTCATCCATTGTCGCAGTGTCTGCATGGTCTCGCCAATTTACCATGCTCCGGGGCATCCTTTCCTGCAACGTATGAGGTAGACAACGTTGGCCGAGTCACAGGAGTATGAACCATGTACCTGGTGGGTGGTGTCCTCTCGTGTGATGGTGGTATCCGTGTCGATGATCTGGCATGTCTTGCAGAGGTTGCCGTGGCAGGGTTGTGTGGTGTTGTGGATGCTGTTCTCCTGAAAGCTGGGTAATTTGCTGCGAACGATGGTCTGTTTGAGGTTGGGTGGCTGTTTGAAGGCGAGTAGTGGAGGCGTGGGGATGGCCTTAGCGAGGTGTTCGTCGTCATCGATGACATGTTGAAGGCTGCGGAGAACATGACGCAGTTTCTCCGCTCCGGGGAAGTACTGGACGACGAAGGGTACTCTGTTGGTTGCGTCCCGTGTTTGTCTTCTGAGGAGGTCTATGCGATTTTTCGCTGTGGCCCGTCGGAACTGTCGATCGACGAGTCGAGCGTTATATCCCGTTCTTACGAGGGCATCTTTCAGCGTCTGTAGGTGTCCATCGCGTTCCTCCTCGTCTGAGCAGATCCTGTGTATTCGCAGGGCCTGTCCATAGGGGATGGCCTCTTTGACATGGTTAGGGTGGAAGCTGGAAAAGTGGAGCATCGTGAGGTTGTCCGTGGGCTTGCGGTAGAGTGAGGTGCTGAGGTGCCCGTCTTTGATGGAGATTCGTGTGTCCAAGAAAGAAACCGATTCTGAGGAGTAGTCCATGGTGAGTTTGATGGTGGGATGGAACTTGTTGATGTTATCGTGTAGTCTCTTCAGTGATTCTTCGCCGTGGGTCCAAAGGAAGAAAATGTCGTCGATATATCTGGTGTATAGCGTTAGTTGGAGGTCCTGTGCAGTGAAGAAGTCGTGCTCGAACTTGTGCATGAAAATGTTGGCGTATTGGGCATTTTCATGCACAAGTTCGAGCACGACTTCTTCACTGCACAGGACCTCCAACTAACGCTATACACCAGATACATCGACGACATTTTCTTCCTTTGGACCCACGGCGAAGAATCACTGAAGAGACTACACGATAACATCAACAAGTTCCATCCCACCATCAAACTCACCATGGACTACTCCTCAGAATCGGTTTCTTTCTTGGACACACGAATCTCCATCAAAGACGGGCACCTCAGCACCTCACTCTACCACAAGCCCACGGACAACCTCACGATGCTCCACTTTTCCAGCTTCCACCCTAACCACGTCAAAGAGGCCATCCCCTATGGACAGGCCCTGCGAATACACAGGATCTGCTCAGACGAGGAGGAACGCGATGGACACCTACAGACGCTGAAAGATGCCCTCGTAAGAACGGGATATGACGCTCGACTCGTCGATCGACAGTTCCGACGGGCCACAGCGAAAAATCGCATAGACCTCCTCAGAAGACAAACACGGGACGCAACCAACAGAGTACCCTTCGTCGTCCAGTACTTCCCCGGAGCGGAGAAACTGCGTCATGTTCTCCGCAGCCTTCAATATGTCATCGATGACGACGAACACCTCGCTAAGGCCATCCCCACGCCTCCACTACTCGCCTTCAAACAGCCACCCAACCTCAAACAGACCATCGTTCGCAGCAAATTACCCAGCTTTCAGGAGAACAGCGTCCACGACACCACACAACCCTGCCACGGCAACCTCTGCAAGACATGCCAGATCATCGACACAGATACCACCATCACACGAGAGGACACCACCCACCAGGTACATGGTTCATACTCCTGTGACTCGGCCAACGTTGTCTACCTCATACGTTGCAGGAAAGGATGCCCCGGAGCATGGTATATTGGCGAGACTATGCAGACACTGCGACAATGGATGAACGGACACCGCGCAACAATCGCCAGACAGGAGGGTTCCCTCCCAGTCGGGGAACACTTCAGCAGTCAAGGACATTCAGCCACCGATCTTTGGGTAAGCGTTCTCCAAGGCGGCCTTCGAGACACACGACAACGCAAAATCGTCTAGCATAAATTGATAGCCAAGTTCTGCACCCATGAGGGCGGCCTCAACTGGGATCTTGGGTTCATGTCACGCTACACGTAACCCCACCAGCGAAAAAAGAGTTATCTGTTTTTAATACAACTGGTCATTCTCTCTCTTTCTCTTCCTTTCGGATGTTTCTCTCTCTCTCTCTCTCTCTCTGTCTTTGGGTTCGGACCGTTTGTATGTTCAGTAGTCCTGTATGTACTGTCTCTCTGTCTGATTGCCTTGACAACGGGCAGTTGGAAAGATTATCTGTAATCATCAGGCATTGTTCTCTGACTATATATGCGGTAACCTTCAAGGAATCCCACACTCACCTGACGAAGGAGAAAGCCTCCAAAAGCTTGTGAGTTTCAAATAAAACTGTTGGACGATAACCTGGTGTTGTAAGATTCCTTACATTTGAATAACTTAGCTAGAGGAGTGAGTGACCCTGTGTTTAAAGACATAGTAAAGTTGCGTCTTTGTTATTTTGCATAACTGAAGAGTAAGAAATTGATTGAACCTACTGTGAAAACTATGTTGATTCATATATTTTATGTAAAGTAAACCAGTGTTTGCATTGTGCGCCATCTCAATAAAGTGACTTTCAGCCCACCATCTGTAAAGAGGAGAGAATGTCAGTGGCAGCACGTGAAATATTTCAGTAGCCAGTATGTGGAACAAGGGCCTTCTGTTACAATCCCTGGGTCACACTATCATTTACATATTGGGCAGTAAAAGGCGCACATTGAATCATAGGGGGCACAAGGTCCCTTGCCGGAGAGATCAGTGATGCTGAACCAGAGAGAATATCCAGCGGAATACCTGAGAATTGTGTCAAATGGGTTCACGAGATTTCCTCCCATTCCACATCTGCAGACGGTGCAGATCCTGAACTAAGTTGGGCACGGAGCTCCAAATGATTCTGCCTACTGGGGTTTTATTGGTTAAAACTGGAAACCGATTTATAATAATTTTGTAGGAATAAAACTAACCAATGAAGATGTATCGAGGCCGGTCGCTATAACTAAACGAATGATAAATCCAAGGAAACAGTCCAATATATCAAAGTACAAACGCAGCTATCAAAGGTCTCTGGATCAGTCCGGAGCACTCTGGGACAGTAAGGAATGGGACAGGTACTGGAACACGCAATGAAGGGTTAGTCAGACTAGCAGGACATATAGCAGCTGCTGAGTAAAATCGAACAGACTGTGTCACCAAAGGGAAAAGGAAAGATAAACGCAACTGAACGACTCTCAGTATTATGTAATTTGCACGGATAAAGGATGTGACGAGAGTCGTTGATAAAATTACCTCTAATTGTATTATTAATCTATGCTGTAAATTCCATTATGGTGGGTTTCTGAGTTATGGTCACCTTGTTATTTCCAGATTAACCCAATTAGGATAACTCATGTTGTTATATAATCCACAGTAACATATCTAATATATACCTCAGGTGTCAAAATGATAAGATATATCGTTTCTGACTTCATTTGTGAACCTGCATATGCAAATTGCCTTCAATTAACATAATTCATTGCTATATGATCCCTAATTGCTATATCGGGATACCCTCCAAATGTCATAGATATTTAACTTAATACTTCTGAGTTATGGGGGAATTCTCTGTTCTAATTAATGTATTTGCCTCTGCACAATTGGTTCCAATTAGATTAAATTATTCATGACACATACACTAAGAGCTTACCAGTGATTGGATGCAGGTTTTGTGTTCTACAAGAAACTCCAATGGCAATATTCTGACTTGTAGCCAAGACCCCTACTTCTACCTCCGTAACATCTCCTGTCTCTGCCCCTGCCTCAGCTCATCTGCTGCTGAAATCCATGCCCTTGTTACCTCTAGACTTGGCTATTCCAATGCTCTTTTGGCCGGCCTCCCATCTTCCACCATCCATAAACTTGAGCTCATCCAAAACTCTGCTGCCCGTGTCCTAACTCGCACCAAGTCCCATTCACCCATCACCCCTGTGCTCACTGACCTACATTGGCTCCCAGTCCGGGAACACCTCAATTTTAAAATTCTCATCGTTGTTTTCAAATCCCTCCATGGCCTCACCCCCCCCCCCCCGCCCCCCCCCCCACTCTGTAACTTCCTTCCTCTGAGATCTCTGTACTCCTCCAATTCTGGCGTCTTGCGCATCCCCGATTTTAATCACTCCACTGTTGCCATCTGTGCCTTCAGCTGCCTGGGCCCTGAGCTCTGGAATTTCCTCCCTAAACCTCTCCGCCTCTCTAACTCGCTCTCCTCCTTTAAGATGCTCCTTAAAACCTACCTCTTTGACCAAGCTTTTGGTCACCGGTCCTAACATCTTATGTGGCTCGGTGTCAAATTTTTTAGAATAGAATCACAGAATCTTACAGCACAGAAGGAGACCATTCGACCCGTCGCACTTGTGCCGGCTCTTTGAAAGAATTGTCAAATTTAATCCCACACCCAACTTTTTCCCCATAACCCAAATCAGACCTCCTCAAGTACGTGTCCAATTGCCTGTTAAAAGTTCCTATGGAATCTGATTCCGCAACCCTTTCAGGTAGTGCGTTCCAGATCTTAAGAACCCTCTGTGTGAAAAAAATTAGTCCTCATTTCCCCTCTAGTTCTTTTAACAATTATTTTAAATCTATGACATCTGGTTACTGACCCACTTGCCAGAGGAAACAGTTTCTCCTTACTCGCTCTATCAAAACCCCATGTAATTTTAAATACCTCTGTTTAGGTCTCCCCTTAAACCTTCTCTGCTCCATGGTAGTCATGATGTGGAGATGCCGGTGATGGACTGGGGTTGACAATTGTAAACAATTTTACAACACCAAGTTATAGTCCAGCAATTTTATTTTAAATTCACAAGCTTTCGGAGGCTTCCTCCTTCGTCAGGTGAACAATTTTTCACATCGTTCACCTGACGAAGGAGGAAGCCTCCGAAAGCTTGTGAATTTAAAATAAAATTGCTGGACTATAACTTGGTGTTGTAAAATTGTTTACAATTCTCTGCTCCAAGGAGAACAATCCCAGCTTTTCCAATCTCTCCACATAACTGAAGGCCATCATTCTGGTAAACTTCTGTACCCTCTCCAAGGCCTTGACATCTTTTCTAATGTGTGGTGCCCAGAATTGTACACAATACTCCAGCTGAGGCCTAACTGGTGATTTGTAAAGGTTTAGCATGATTTCCTTGTTTTTGTATTCAATGCCCCTATTTACAAAGCCAAGTATCCCATACACTTTCTTAACCGCCTTATCAACTTACCCTGCCACCTTCAAAGATTTGTGAATATGCACCCCCCAGGTCCCTCTGCTCTTGCACCCCCCTCAATGTAGTACCATTTAGATTATACTGCCTTTCCATGTTCCTCCCACTTATCCGCATTAAATTGCATCTGATGTGTGTCTGCCCATTTCACCAGCCTGTCTATGTTCTCCTGAAGTCTGCTACTATCCTGTTCACTATTTACTACGTTGCCAAGTTTTGTATCATCTGTGAACTTTAAAATTGTACTTCCTATACCCAAGTCCAGGTCATTTATATATATCAATTTGTTAATTTTGTTTAATATCGCTCCTGTGAAGCGCCTTGCGACATTTTACTACGTTAAAGCTGCTATATAAATGCAAGTTGTTGTTGTTATTATATGGAAAGATAAGGGAGCACAGAACAAGAAAAGACAATTCAGCCATTAAAACCCATTCCTTCCACTCTCCATGTAGAATCTACCCTATCATGGACTCCACCCACCCACCTGAATCTCCTTACACACTCCATGTACAATCTCCCCTATCATGGATCCTACCTGCCGTTTTGCATCTCTTGAGGGAAAGTTATGTATAAAAATTCCCTGATGTTGAAAGGTATATTTGTCCACCCTCGCAAGTCAACCATTGCATCCTGGCCCCTCCAAACAAAATTCTTCCTCGCCCCTTTCCTGGCACTAGAGGCTAGAGTACCCTGTGGAGTATTGATCATTTCTAACCTATCCCCGTAATCTCCAATCATGTTCACATTGATATAAAGAGACAGGGAAGCTCAGTTTCAAGCCTTTTCATGGTTCCCTAACAGAATGATGTCACTTTTTACTGAGCACTGTCAGTCCCCTAATCCCTAATCCCCTGTCACCTAATGACAGAAACATCTGAAAGTGCTTCACATGTAATGAACTACTACTGTGACTGTTGGTATCTCGGTAAATGCAGGAGGCAGTTTGCTTGCAGCAAGATTCCACAAACAGCAACAAGATAAATGACCAGTTAATCTGTTTTTGGGTGAGGGATGAATGTTGACCAGGAGAACTCCTTGGTTTTCTTCAAGTAATAGTATGGGAGAATTCCTTGCTTTGCTCCAATTAATACCATGAAATCGTTAACATCTGCGACTGGTAAAGGGACCTGAGTTCAATGAATAAGCTGAAGGTTGGTGTTTCTGCCATCACTCCGTCAGCACTGTACTGAAGTGTTGGTCTAGATTATGTGCTTAACTCCTGGAAGTGGGGTGGGGGTCTTGAACCCACAACCTGCTCACTCAGGGGCTAGAGCTCCACCAACTGAGCCAAGCTGACACAAAGGAAGAAAGGCTTGCATTTTTATAGCGCCTTTCACAACCTCAGGACGTCCCAAGGCGTTTTATAGCCAATAAATTACTTTTCTGAAGTGTAGTCATTGTTGCAATCATAAAATCATAGAAAGGTTACAGCACGGAAGGAGGCCATTTGGCCCATCGAGTCTGCACCAGCTCTGTGCAAGAGCAATCCAGCTAGTCCCACTCCCCCGCCCTATCCCCTTGGCCCGCAAATTTTTTCCTTTCAAGTACCTATCCAGTTCCTTTTTGAAGGCCATGATTGATACTGCCTCCACCACCCCCTCGGGCAGTGAATTCCAGATCCTAACCACTCACTGTGTAAAAAAGCTTTTCCTCATGTCATGTTCTTTTGCCAGTCACCTTAAATCTATGTCCTCTGGTTCTTGACCCTTCCACCAACGGGAACAGTTTCTCTCTATTTACTCTGCCTAGACCCTTCATGATTTTGAATACCTCTATCAAATCTCCTCGCAACCTTCTCAGTTCCAAGGAGAAGAACCCCAGGTTATCCAGTCTATCCACGTAACTAAAGTCCCTCATCCCTGGAATCATTCTAGTAAATCTCTTGTGCACCCTCTCTAAGGCCTTCACTTTTTTCCTAAAGTGCGGTGCCCAGAACTGGACACAATACTCCAGTTATGGTCCAACCAATGTTTTATAAAGGTTCATCATGACTTCCTTACTTTTGTACTCTATGCCTCTATTTATATAGCCCAGGATCCCGTATGCTTTTTTAACCACTTTCTCAACCTACCCTGCCACCTTCAATGATTTGTGCACATATACCCCCAGATCTCTCTGTTCCTGTACCCCTTTTAGAGTTGTGCCCTCTATATTGCCTCTTCTCGTTCTTCCTACCGAAATGTATCACTTCGCATTTTTCTGTGTTAAATTTCATCTGCCACGTGTCCGCCCATGTCACCAACATGTAGAAAACATGGCAGCTGATTTGCGCACAGCAAGGTCCCACAAACAGCAATGAGATAATGACCAGATAATCTGTTTTAGTCATGTTGGGTAAAGGTTAAATATTGACCAGGACACCAGGGAGAACTCCCCTGCTCTTCTTCGAAATAGTGCCATGGGATCTTTTACGACCACCTGAAAGTGCAGATGGGACCTCGGTGGCACCTCCAACAGTGCAGCACTCCCTCAGCACTGCACTGAAGTGTCGACCTGGATTATGTGCTGAAGTCTCTGGAATGGGACTCGAACACACAACTTTCTGACTCAGAGGTGAGAGTGCTACCCGCTGAGCCATGGCTGATACAAGACCAAAAAGGAATCAAAATGTTCACTGAGGAAGGAAAATAGGAACAGGAGGGATGAGGTTAATCTGTGACTCAGTCAAGAAAATTAATTTAACTGAGCTTGGTTTTAAAATTCCGCCCAGCCGATTTGAAGTGATTAAGTGTGTATCAAGATGAGGGATGCTGCAATGGGTTTGAAAGACATAACTCCCCTGTGGAAATGAATGTAGAGACACACCCCTGAGACACTGGATCTGGGCTCTGAGCACATCAGTACATTGAGAGGTGGAAGAGGTGTCCCAGTTGTATGAGTTTCTGATTAGGTATCAGCACACCTCAGTAGAGGCAGCCTCTCTCGGCAGTGCCCCTGGGATAGTGACCTTTCGCTCGGCTGTGAATGATGCATTTCTGCAGCCTGCTCTCTGTCACATTGTCACTACATATGTCATTTAGCCATTCTCTTAAGTGCCCAATCTATCTTCTCTTCACAAGTTCGGCGAGAATCTGCCAAATACATTTTGTTTCCTCTTTTCTTCCCCAGTATTTACATTAATTAACCCTTCTGCGTCCCAAGCTGACAACTGGCACCAAAGCAACACAAAGGGAACCCATCCCACATTAAAATAAAACAAGCTGTACACTGTTCTCTGTGCACTGTACACGATATGCTGTACATAGCACATAGCACACTGTACACGGCCTACAACACTACATTGCGTACTGGTACAATATATATGAAGGTATGACAAATAGGGGAGGGGCGGAACATCGAACACCCAACAGTTTTGAAATAAAACAGACCAGCTGCTCTGAGAGAAAGCATGAGAGATTTTTTTTTTCTATCAGTCTGGGAGATGTGTTTTACTCTTAAAATATCAACCAAACTTGCAAATGAAAGCTCTTTTCTGACTCGGTGGGTGAGTGCACCGTGTGGCGCAGCATGAGATGTAGGGGTTAAATTTTGGACTTCACTGCATGGGCGATAATCAGATCGCCCGCCTGTTATAGATCCTGTCCAGTTTTCATCCGACTGATTTCAGTGGAATGAAAATCGGGCCGGTTGTCTAACAGACTGGCGATCTGGTCCGCCAGATTATCACCCAGGTGGTGACTGTGAAAATGTACCCCACGGAGGTGGGAAATTCTCTTATTGGGCCTGAATGTTGAGGTTCCCCTGGGTGCAGTGCAGAGTAGAACATCAAATGGAGATGATTGCACGCTGGTAACGGCATCTGTCGGATTTTCCTCTGAGCGTTGTGCCTTGTTGAACCTTGGCATCCAAATGCATGAGGAAGACCTAGCCCACACAGACCAGGAAGGGCCCAACAATTTGTGTTGAGTCAGCCAATCTCAGCTGAGGCATCATTGACAACCCTACAACTACATAGAAATTACTATACAGAGTCATACCAGGCAGCATCCTAGTGAACCTGTGCTGTAACCTCTCTATTGCCTCAACATCCTTCAATAGTGTGAAGTCGAACATTGCGTACAGTACTCCAACTATGGCCTTACTAATATTTAAAGAGACTTCTTCTATCTCTGTAGCCATTTCCACCCCTACAACCCCCCGAGAACTCTGTGTTCTTCCAACTCTGACCTCACATACACATCCCCCACTCCCTTCACTCCACCATTGGCGGCCGTGCCTTCAGCCGCCTAGGCCCTAAGCTCTGGAATTCCCTCCCTACACCTCTCCGCCTCTTCTTCTTTAAGACCCTCCTTAACTCCTTAAAACAGAAGTGGGGCTCCAGCTCCAGGCACTAAATCTTTTTTAGCAGTTTATAAAGTGTCACCGGCACCTGCCATTCGCAATAAATTAGCGAACCCCACCCTGACCCTGGAAAGTTTATTGGGGTGAGCAGTGAAGCTTCTCGGTGGGCACTACCCTGGTTTAAGTGCTGGCATCGTGGCCCGCGGATTTTCAGAGCCATTGTGTTTTGAGAGAGATTGGTAGGGAACTGTTAGATATATTCCAATAGGTTTGAAAGATCTGTGAACTGTAAAACCTATAAAGATTCATTACCATACCATAGTGTCGTATAGTGGTTACAGCACAGGAGGAGGCCATTCAGCCCATCGTGCCTGTAGCCAGCGGACTGCCCAGGATTCCATGGGATTGACTAAATAATCTCAATAAAGTCCCTATAGGTTTTGCAAGCAGTGAGGAGCAAACTGCAGTGCATTTAAAGGGACGCAGCATCCATTTCCATGAATCCTACCCATTGGGGAAGTGAAGGAGTAGCAGCAACAACAGATCACTGAACATGCCCAAGAAGCTGCTGGGAGAGGTAGTGTGGAGGAAAGTGGCTGAGGGAACCCTCCAATTAGAGCCAATGTGTAGCCAGGCATAGGAGAAAGTGGCCACCAGAGTCAATGCATTCTCTAGTGTGCACAGGTTGTGGACGCTTCTGCAGAAAAAGTTCTTGAGACTGAGGAACAGTGCCAAAGGAGGTGTGCATTAATAATGCCCACTGAAAAAAAAGTATTATGTAGCCTACCAACTCACTGAGCGAGGAACAAGCAGGTGCAACTGCCCATCAGTAGTATGGCACCCTCTTAGCTTTGCCAGCTTGTACCTATCCATTTGCTGCATTCCCCACCCTAACACATGTTTGCTTTCTGTTTGTGTAGGGGGGCTCCTGAGGTGAACGATCTAGCACCAGGAAGGAGCAGGAAGCTTTTCTAGCCCACCCACATCTGTCCAGTGCTCCTGACTCCACAATCTCCTGCACTTCAGGGGATGAGACGGGAGGGAGCATGGCTGAAGCATTGAGCAGGAGCAAGTGGCAGTAGAGGAGCATTGACAAGAGGAAGGGAGGTAGGGCCAGTGCTGCAGGTCCCCCTGATTCATAGCAGACCAAGGAGTCTGGAACTCTCTCCCCCAAAAGGCTGTGGCTGCTGGGGGTCAATTGAAACCTTCAAGACTGAGATGGATAGATTTTTGTTGGGTAGGTTATCAAGGGATATGGATCAAAGGCGGGTAAATGGAGTTGAGATACAGATCATCCATGATCTATTGAATGGCGGAACAGGCTCAAGAGGCTGAATGGCTGAATATCTTTCTATGTAACCAGGACTGAATACGAAGCTGAACTGAATAGCCAATTAATCTGTTATATGTTCGGTGGTATTGGTTTAGGTAGGAACAGAACACCAATCTCTGTTTCCAGTAGTTCCATGGGAACTCTTGCATTTACCTGAACAGGTAGAGAGAATGTGAAAAGTAAGACAAGGATGAAACATGACAATAAGAATGAGAGAGAGAGGAAAACAAAGAGAATAGGCAAGCGGAATAACGGTAACAGTGATGGAGAGAAGGGGTATGTTTGATTTCAATACCTTGTAACACCTTAACCACACCGTTGGCATCTAATTGGATAGATTATATCTCCATGTTGAATCAAAAAAGACAGAAACTAAAATTCTGAGTGTATAATTGGGTCTTTAGGCTTTGGTGTCAAGTTAGCAGCCTCCGGATACGGAGAGGTCTTAAACACACTGCAAATATTGGATGTAGGGCTTTCTAGTGAAGATGCTGTCAAGAAGCAGCTGCCAGAATCAAATCCCACGGTGGTTTTATACCAGAAGCTCATTCTCATGTTCCCTGTCAATGTCCTCCTTTAGCAACGTCTGGGCCATTTAACGGGGTTTGCATTGCCTGTGTTTGTTCAGTCTCTAACATGACTGTCGCCCTATAGCTCTGTATCAGTGTCAGTGCATGTGGCATGCCAGTTAGTCCATTCACGTTCTGATATGGATGTGGCAGAAGTCAAGTATTTTTGTCTAATATTTAAGTTTGGTATTGGCTTCTCTAATTCTGCTATGATACATTAGGGGTTAAAAGTCAGGTACAAAAGGAGTTGAAAGATTAGTAATCCAGAGGCCTGGACTAATGATCCACAGAACGTGAGTTCAAATCCCACCAGGGCAGTTTGAGAATTTAAATTCAGTTTAAAACAAATCTGGAAATAAAAAACTGGTCTCAGTAAAAGTGACCATGAAGCTGTCGGATTGTCATAAAAACCCAACTGGTTTGCTAATGTCCTTTAGGGAAGGAAACCTGCCGTCCTTACCCGGTCTGGGCCTATAAGTGACTCCAGTCCCACACCAACGTGGTTGACTCTTAACTGCTGTCTGAAATGTCCTCAGTTGTATCAAATCACTACCAACAACAAGAAGAAAACCCGACTGACGGACTCGGCTGGAACTCCTGACCTAACCACCGTGGAAGCACCTTCACCACACGGACTGCAGCAGTTGAAGAAGAAGGCCCACCGCCACCTTCTCAGGGCAATTGGGGATGGGCAATAAATGCTGGTCTTGCCAGAAACAGCCACATCCCGAGAATGAATTTTAAAAAAACAAAAATGTTCCAGCTCATTTTGATTCATTTGGGGAACCAGGGCTTGCGTGCAAGAGTATCTGAGACACAGAAACTGAACACGTAGTCCAAAAAGTAAATGAAATGCAAAAACGTAACTGCAGTTTCTCACACTCTCTCCTCATCACCAGAAGGTACAGCCTCCATTTGGGGAGCAGTTCTGAGCACATCCTTTGCCAAAGTGAGTGTCCACAGTCTGTTCGACCATGGCGATAGCAGGGGACCCAGGATATTTTGTCCTCTCTATCCCAAGGGACCAACCGCTGACCTGGCAGAGATGAACTGAGTCAGGGCGGGGCCTGGCACCTTCCCAGGCAGTATGGCTCAGCCACTCACTGGACAACCTCACTGGCCCCGAAATTCTGCGCCGGTTCTTCCAGCCTCCCAGCGTAACTCTGGCGGGAGGTCAATGGAACACCTCCCACCCGTCCCCAATAAAATGGCGGAGATCGGGGGAATTGGAGTTAGGGCAGGAGAGTGGAGAAGCCCCACAGAATGTCAGGGTCACTGAGACTAAATGCAATTTGTGGGGGGATGCATCTCATTCTGCCTCCAGGCCGCATCTCGCTCTGCAAAAGCGGCAAACAACACACGCTCTGTTGGGGCGCATCCTTCACTGCATCTTGTGAAACTATACTACTGCCACTTGTATCATGAAGAAGAGTGTCCAGTCAGGGCTTCACCCCACCCGTCAAACTTCAAACACCGACACGGCCAGCATCCATTCTGGGTCAGAGCTGACCAGATCGGGGGTTTTGTCAGCATTGGAAAAGGCTTATTAGTCATGTACTGTACCGAGAGATGGTGCTGGGGAGCTCTCCAAGCAGCTAAGTAGCTTCATTTTAAGCAATACTTGCTTAAAAACTGCTAAATCTCAAACTTCTTCCATTTCTGACGAAAGGTCATCGACCAGAAACATTAACTCTGTCTCTTTCTCCACAGATGCTGCCTGTCCTGCTGAGTATTTCCAGCATTTTCTGTTTATATTTCAGATTTCTAGCATCTGCAGTATTTTGCTTTTGTAAATAGCTTCAGTGCCTGGTAATGTAACCTAACTCATTTAAAAGGAACCGTGGATTTTTCACACTTCGCTGCAGAGAGTAATGAGCTTGTACCGATTATAATAAGGTTATTAAAGGAACTTCTGCAGTATTTTTTATCCTCGATCTCTACGCAGACTCCTACTGAGTAGCAGGAGAATGTGCATGACAACTAACTGGAATCTGAGAAAGAACACTTGCTCTAGCAATACAGCCGTAGGCTCCACTGATGGGATACTGGTGTAGGACTGGCCCACACAGACAGGAAGGTGTCAGGCTCACGGCCTGTTTGGGCTGAGTTAGTTGGGGCACTCTTCAATTGGCCTCAACACTCCTGGGTTAGGAAGAGGGAATGTTCAGCCAGAGTGCTGATCACCATCTTGTAACCCTGCCGGAAAGCGTAGGTATGCCGAGGTCAGGTGACGAGGGGATCCGATGCCCAATGCAATGTGACCTGATAATCTGCTTTTAGGTATTGGTTGAGGGATAAATATTGTCCAGGACACTGGAGAGATCTTCCCTGCACTTCTTTGAAATAGTGCCATGGGATTTTTTACATCCACTTGAGAGGGTAGACAGGGCATCGGTTTAACGTCTCATCCGAAAGACAGTACCTCCGACAGTGCAGCACTCCCTCAGTTCTTCACTGAAGTGTCAGCCTAGATTATATGCTCAAGTCTCTGAAGTGGGACTTGAACCCATGACCTTCTGACTCAGAGGTGAGAGTGCTACCCAGTAGGCCAAGGTTCAATGGCTAGCTCACACTTTCTCGGTTCACAACCTCCTGTCCCCGTTGTGTGTGTAACTATCAGGTGAGGACTGGATCAGCCTTGGCTAAAATGCTCTCCCCCGATTCAGATAGCCTGGTCACAGTCTCTGTCTGGACATGGACAGTGCTGCTCGATTGAGGTACAGGGGGGAGGCAGTGCTGGTGGAACCAGTACCCCAATATGAGTCTGTGCCTTCAGGAAAAGGGTGGGGGGAAACCTAAGGGATAAAGCTCCTTGTGCAGCTGCTGTTTGCTTGGAGTCTGCACGTCCAATGCCATCCCAACTTGGAGCTTGTTGTGTTTTCCATTTTATGTACAGCCACAGGGGATTTGCTCGCCTATAATTTTCTCACAGCTTGCAAGGCTCTTTACAGAATTTCTGTCAAATGAGCAGTTGGTGCTTGTATCAACAAAGCAGGAGCGGCTGGGTAGCTGGAACAGTGCCAGAGAAAGCATCTCCGATTCTCTGATTGGCTGGGGAGGGGGAAGAGCGAGATAGCAAGGTGTTTGCCAAATGGAAAGGTATAAAGGGGGGCGTGTGCCCATGATAGTCCGTGCACTGAATGTTCTGAAGTCCAGTAGTGTAGCTGGCCGGTTGGGGGGGGGTGGAAAGCAAGGAGGAGGACTTCTCAGAGCACAGAAGGAAAAAGGAATTGGATGATGGGTATGCCGTTCCTCGGACTTGCCTGCAAGTATCTGAGCATTGTATCTCAGCTATCTTGCCATTTCCACTTCCATTCATGGAGTAGGATATTAAATAGTATTTTTACCACTGATTTCTCCCTTCAGTACTGGTACCTTGGACATCGTTGAGTCAAAATCCCAGAATTCTGTTCCTAACAGCACTGTGGGAGCACTTTCACCACACGGACTGCAACGGTTCAAGAAGAAGGCCCACCACCACCTTCTCAGGGCAGCTGGGAATTGGCAATAAATGCCAGCCTTGCCAGTGATGCCCACATCCCAAGAATAGATTTTTAAAAGATCAAGGACATGGCATGTGGTAATTGTACCAATCCTGCCATGGAATGGTGCTGAGCACGAACTCTAGATGCCAAAACACCGGCCCAGCAATAAACATCTCAATCTGAGTGTTCATTGAAGGTGAGCTCTCATATATTTTTACAGTTTTATACCCATTTATGTGCAAATTAATTGCCTTTTTCTTCTTGGCTGGTTGGTGCCTTGATGCCAACAGTGTGTTCCTTTGGCTGTGGGTTGATTGACACGTGCACGAGTCCAATTATATTTGTGCCGAGGCCTGCCGTGAGACCACTCCTTTCATTAGGTGGAACAAGGTCAAGTATGGTGAAGAGGACTCAGTCACCAGGGCCTCAGGCTCAGCAATGTTGGTCTCAGCCGTAATTGAACAGTGGAAGATTGACATTCTCTAACATGCTTAATTTTGAGAAACAAATTCACACAATATTTCTTACCGTGATGCAGATATACTTCAGCTATAGCAGTGAGAGGACAGCTTGGCTACTGGGCCGCAGTTGCCTTTTACAATCGTAATATGCCAGCTGATTATTGAATTCGCTCCTCTGTTGACTTAGTAAAATACATTATCCAAAATTTAAAATATTTTTGGATGAACTTTTGTACTCGTCAGTGCGAGTGAATGGGAACCGTATCAGCATCAAACATTAGCAGGATAAGTAAAGCTCTCTCTACACTGTCCCTTCAAACACTCCCAGGGCAGGAACAGCACGGGTTAGATACAGAGTAAAGCTACCTCTACACTGTCCCATCAAACACTCCCAGGGCAGGAACAGCACGGGTTAGATACAGAGTAAAGCTCTCTCTACACTGTCCCATCAAACACTCCCAGGGCAGGTACAGCACGGGTTAGATACAGAGTAAAGCTCCCTCTACACTGTCCCATCAAACATTCCCAGGGCAGGAACAGCACGGGTTAGATACAGAGTAAAGCTACCTCTACACTGTCAGGAAACGTCCCTCCAGATTGGAAAATTGCACATGTCACTCCACTTTTTAAGAAAGGAGAGAGAGGGAATCCAGGGAATTATAAACCAGTTAGCCTAACATCTGTTATGGGGAAAATGCTGGCGTCTATAATTAAGGATTGGGTGACTGAACACCTTGAAAATTTTCAGTTAATCAGAGAGAGCCAGCATGGATTTGTGAAAGGTAGGTCATGCCTGACAAACCTGATTGAATTTTTTGAAGAGGTGACTAAAGTAGTGGACATGGGAATGTCAATGGATGTTATTTATATGGACTTCCAGAAGGCATTTGATAAAGTCCCACATAAGAGACTGTTAGCTAAGATAGAAGACAAGGCTGAAGCGTTTGCAACCATCTTCAGTCAGAAGTGCCGAGTAGATGATCCATCTCGGCCTCCTCCCGATATCCCCACCATCACGGAAGCCAGTCTTCAGCCAATTCGATTCACTCCACGTGATATCAAGAAACGGCTGAGTGCACTGGATACAGCAAAGGCTATGGGTCCCGACAACATCCCGGCTGTAGTGCTGAAGTCTTATGCTCCAGAACTAGCTGCACCTCTAGCCAAGCTGTTCCAGTACAGCTACAACATTGGCATCTACCTGACAATGTGGAAAATTGCCCAGGTATGTCCTGTCCACAAAAAGCAGGACAAATTCAATCCGGTGAATTACCGACCCATCAGTCTACTCTCAATCATCAGCAAAGTGATGGAAGGTGTCGTCGACAGTGCTATCAAGTGGCACTTACTCACCAATAACCTGCTCACCGATGCTCAGTTTGGGTTCCGCCAGGACCACTTGGCGCCAGACCTCATTACAGACTTGGTCCAAACATGGATAAAAGAGTTGAATTCCAGAGGTGAGGTGAGAGTGACTGCCCTTGACATCAAGGCAGCATTTGACCGAGTGTGGCACCAAGGAGCCCTAGTAAAATTGAAATCAATGGGAATCAGGGGGAAAACTCTCCAGTGGCTGGAGTCATACCTAGCACAAAGGAAGATGGTAGTGGTTGTTGGAGGCCAATCATCTCAGCCCCATGGCATTGCTGCAGGAGTTCCTCAGGGCAGTGTCCTAGGCCCAACCATCTTCAGCTGCTTCATCAATGACCTCTCCATCATACGGTCAGGAATAGGGATGTTCGCTGATGATTGCACAGTGTTCAGTTCCATTCACAACCCCTCAGATAATGAAGCAGTCCGAGCCCGCATGCAGCAAGACCTGGACAACATCCAGGCTTCGGCACATAAGTGGCAAGTAACATTCGCGCCAGACAAGTGCCAGGCAATGACCATCTCCAACAAGAGAGAGTCTAACCACCTCCCCTTGACATTCAACGGAATTACCATCACCGAATCCCCCACCATCAACATCCTGGGGGTCACCATTGACCAGAAAATTAACTGGACCAGCCATATACAAGAGCAGGTCAGAGGCTGGGTATTCTACGATGAGTGACTCACCTCCTGACTCCCCAAAACCTTTCCACCATCTACAAGGCACAAGTCAGGAATGTGATGGAATACTCTCCACTTGCCTGGATGAGTGCAGCTCCAACAACACTCAAGAAGCTCAACACCATCCAGGACAAAGCAGCCCGCTTGATTGGCACCCCATCCACCACCCGAAACATTCACTCCCTTTACCACCGGCGCATTGTGGCTGCAGTGTGTACCATCCACAGGATGCACTGCTGCAACTCGCCAAGGCTTCTTCGACAGCACCTCCCAAACCCGCGACCTCTACTACTAGAAGGACAAGAGCAGCAGGCACATGGGAACAACACCACCTGCACGTTCCCCTCCAAGTCACACACCATCCCGACTTGGAAATATATCAACGTTCCTTCATCGTCGCTGGGTCAAAATCCTGGAACTCCCTTCCTAACAGCACTGTGGGAGAACCTTCACCACATGGACTGCAGCGGTTCAAGAAGGCGGCTCACCACCACCTTCTCAAGGGCAATTAGGGATGGGCAATAAATGCTGGCCTCGCCAGCATCCCATGAACGAATAAAAAAAAATCGAGGGAAAAGTACAGACTTGGTTCGGAAGTTGGCTGAGCGAAAGGCGACAGGGAGTAGGGATAATGGGTAGGTACTCACATTGGCAGGATGTGACTAGTGGAGTCCCGCAGGGATCTGTCTTGGGGCCTCAATTATTCACAAGATTTATTAACGACTTAGATGAAGGCATAGAAAGTCTCATATCTAAGTTTGCCGATGACACAAAGATTGGTGGCATTGTAAGCAGTGTAGATGATAACATAAAATTACAAAGGGATATTGATAGATTCGGTGAATGGGCAAAACTGTGGCAAATGGAATTCAATGTAGGTAAATGTGAGGTCATCCACTTTGGACCAAAAAAGGACAGAACAGGGTACTTTCTAAATGGTAAAAAGTTAAAAACAGTGGATGTCCATTGGGACTTAGGGGTTCAGGTACATAGATCATTGAAGTGTCATGAACAGGTGCAGAAAATAATCAAGAAGGCAAATGGAATGTTGGCCTTTATATCTAGAGGACTAGAGTACAAGGGGGCAGAAGTTATGCTGCAGCTATACAAAACCCTGGTTAGACCGCACCTGGAGTACTGTGAGCAGTTCTGGGCACCGCACCTTCGGAAGGACATATTGGCCTTGGAGGGAGTGCAGCGTAGGTTTACTAGAATGATCCCCGGACTTCAAGGGTTAAGTTACGAGGAGAGATTACACAAATTGGGGTTGTATTCTCTAGAGTTTCAAAGATTAAGGGGTGATCTGATCGAAGTTTCTAAGATATTAAGAGGAACAGATAGGGTGGATAGAGAGAAACTATTTCCGCTGGTTGGGGATTCTAGGAGTAGGGGGCACAGTCTAAAAATTGGAGCCAGACCTTTCAGGAGTGAGATTAGAAAACATTTCTACACACAAAGGGTTGTAGAAGTTTGGAACTCTCTTCCGCAAACGGCAATTGATGCTAGCTCAATTGCTAATTTTAAATCTGAGATAGATAGCTTTTTGGCAACCAAAGGTATTGAGGGATATGGGCCAAAGGCAGGTATATGGAGTTAGATCACAGATCAGCCATGATCTTATCAAATGGCGAAGCGGGCTCGAGGGGCTGAATGGCCTACTCCTGTTCCTATGTTCACTGTCCCACCAAACACTCCCAGGGCAGGTACAGCACGGGTTAGATACAGAGTAAAGCTCCCTCTACACTGTCCCACCAACACTCCCAGGGCAGGAACAGCGCGGGTTAGATACAGAGTAAAGCTCCCTCTACACTGTCCCATCAAACACTCCCAGGGTAGGAACAGCATTGGTTAGATACAGAGTAAAGCTCCCTCTACACTGTCCCACCAAACACTCCCAGGGCAGGTACAGCACGGGTTAGATACAGAGTAAAACTCCCTCTACACTGCCCATCAAAAGCTCCCAGGGCATGTACAGCACAGATTAGAAACACAGTAAAGCTCCCTCTACACTGTCCCATCAAACACTACCAAGGTAGGATTACTCCCAGCATGGATTAGATACAGAGTAAAGCTGATTGCCAGACTCTGCTAAAGTATCTGGCAATGCAAAATACTGGTACAATTTAAAACTCCCTGTTTTTCAATACGAAGCTCAGTTTAATTCCTGTCACCTCTGCTGCAGTCCCACTATATTTGGGTGTCACAAGAAACATGATGGGGACCAAGGGGGCTGAAGGACTGTCCTTCATATTTTTACACAGCTCATATTTAATTTATCCACTATGCTCACCTTGTCATACATCATCAAGTTGTTGTCACTGACGGGAGTTTAGACTCCCAACAAATGAAACTCCATATGGAGAGGGGGCCATTGGTGAAAGCGTTAACCATTCGTGTGTACTGGAGATTTGCCACAAAGAAATTCAGAACATTTGGACAGATTTAACAGAATGGAAAGAGAGGAGTGAGAAAGAAAAAGCAAGAGAGAAAGCAGAAGAAACAGAATGAAAGGAAGACAAAATAGATGGATAGTAAAGGAGAGAAAGAAAGTGAGAAGGAAAGGTGGAAGGAGGTGAAGCAGGAGTGACCGTAGAAACGAGAAACTAGAGGAGAGAAAAAGTAAGAGAGAGCTTGAGTGAGTCAAAGAGAAAGTGAAACAGAGAGGGAAAAGTGAGCTGAAATAAAGGGCATAACCTTAAAATTAGAGCTTGGCTGTTCAGGAAGTACTTCTTCATACAAACGGTAGTGGAAATCTGGAACTCTCCCTCAAAAAGTTGTTGAGGCTGGGGGTCAATTGAAAATTTAAAAACTGAGATGGATAGATTTTTGTTGGGTAAGGGTATTAAGGGATATGGAGCTAAGGCGGGTAAGTAGATTTGATATACAGATCAGTCATGATCTAATTGAAAGGCGGAACTGGCTCGAGGGGCTTAATGGCCTACTCCTGTTCCTATGTTCCTGAAAAAAGAATGAGTCGGCGACAGATGGGAAGAGCGAGAGATGGGAAGAGTGACATCAGGGAAAGAAATAGAGTGTGGGCAAACAAGAAAAAGAGTCAGAGAGAAAGAGAATGAGAGGGAAAGAAAGCTAAAGAGAGGGAGTGGAAGAGAGAGAAGGTAGAGAGCAAAAGACTCAGACAGCAATGGAGAGAGAAAGAGATGACAAGTGAAAAGAACTTAATGATAAAAAAGAATGGAGAAATAAAGAGAAAAGAAGCAAAGGAGAACATTTTAAAGTGAAGGGCTCCATTATAATTGCACGGCCCAGTGTGGTACTTAGCAACACTGACCCAGAAAGTCCCACATCCGATCCCTGCTCTGTGCTGAGCAAGCTGGGCCGTGACAATCGCCGCATCCTTAGGTTATAGAGGGAAAAAAATCTGCCAGGATTCCCTCTCCTGATCGCCATTCAGTGGCCCCTGCGGGAAGAGTATGTGTGGACTCCAGATGAGGAAAGGGTCAGGCTTGGCTAGTGATCCCCCCTGCAGTCAAATACCCTGCCAGCACCCACTGTCCAGGTTCTAATATGAAGAGCGAGCTGTTGGTTAAGGTATAGCTGATGGCACCCATTGAACTGGGGCCCGGCATGAGTCAGCACCTTCAGGAGGGGAGAAGAACAAAGGAATGTGAAAAAATGGGAGGGAAAATAGAAAATATTTACCAACAATTCTCTGCAACCCAGACTCAATGTGCTGTGATATTTACAATGTCCTGATTTGCATCCATCCCAGCTGTTTGTTAAAATCTCTATCGCAAATACCTGCATCTCTTGGGACCAAAGCTACATACGAGGAATTAATCACATCTCCCTCATTGAGAAGGGGGAGGCTCAAGGCAGAAGGGTGGAGAGAGGGTCCAGGCTTGGTTGTCCGCTGCACGCTTTGATTTGACGGCCAAAAGCTCATTCACTGGGCCTGCTCGTTCCAAAGCTGTTCAGATATTAGTGTTAATCACAGAGTAATGGCTTCTTACAGCCTTGAGCAATCACACTTGGCAATGTGAATTGGAGCTGCAGCTTTGAAAATGCACCACCTCATTACCCTATCTGCATTATTTAAGAATTGTCTTGTTTCTTTTGAAAAGTATCATCCGAAGACATGTATTGGAGCTGTTAAGCTCTCCTACATCCCTTGTGCTTGTTGTATGTCCCTGCAGAATAGGGGTCATGTGGAACAAACTCCCAGCAGAAGCTGTTGATGCTGGGTTCATTAACTCTTTAGAAAGGAAGGTTAAATGGCTCAGCACTTTGCTCAAAGCATTCTCCAATTTTCTATGCAAAAATAAAATTAAGAGTAAATTTTATGAGATCCCTTGGCCCTTAGGTAGAGCCTCACCCTCAACCAGCACAGATCGGAGAATAAATGGATTTTATTCACTCCCCTTTTAACTGGTTCGGGCTCGATCTGTATATCTGGGAAAAGTGGATAAACTCATGAGATTCACGAGCAAGGAAGCGAAGGGTACGGTAAAGTTGTTATTCTGTTCAGTTCCATAACGACACATTGCAGTCACACCAACAGTGATTTATCTTGTCCATGGACTGCTTCACGATCCCAAGGAATGCAAAAAGCACTCAAATTAATCTTCCTGAGAGTAACAAATCACTGAAATAAAAAAGAACTCCACACATCATGTAGAATGCACGGAGTGTTTTCTGTATTTAACTGTTTGTAACATTCCCTACAAAGTTCCAGAGTAGTGGGGAATGGTTCAGATCTTTCAAGAGGATTTCCATTTTTCATGTTTAAAAACAGTAAAGAAAAATGCCCAATTAAGGGAGGGAAAATCAGCAATGCATGCTGCTTCTAATCACTATCCAGGCTACTGCCCATGTCACTAATGCACAGAGCATTGCTCTCTCACTGAGGGTAACAGAGTACTGCTCCACATCACTAAGAGTAACAAAGAGTACTGCTCCATATCACAGAGTAGTAATCAGAGTACTGCTCCACATCACTGAGAGTAACAATCAGAGTACTGCTCCACATCACTGAGAGTAACAATCAGAGTACTGCTCCACATCACTGAGAGTAACATTCAGAGTACTGCTCCACATCACTGAGAGTAACAATCAGTACTGCTCCACATCACTGAGAGTAACAATTAGAGTATTGCTCCACATCACTGAGAGTAACAATCAGAGTACTGCTCCATGTTACTGAGAGTAACAATCAGAGTACAGCTCCACATCACTGAGAGTAACAGAGTACTGCTCCACATCACTGAGAATAACAATCACAGTACTGCTCCACATCACTGAAAGTATTAATCAGAGTACTGCTCCACATCACTAAGAGTAACATAGAGTACTGCTCCACATCACTGAGAGTTACAATCACAGTACTGCTCCACATCACTGAGAGTAACAATCACAGTACTGCTCCACATCACTGAGAGTAACAATCATTGTACTGCTCCACATCACTGAGAGTAACATAGAGTACTGCTCCACATCACTGAGAGTTACAATCACAGTACTGCTCCACATCACTGAGAGTAACAATCACAGTACTGCTCCACATCACTGAGAATAACAATCATTGTACTGCTCCACATCACTAAGGGTTACACAGAGTACTGGTCCACATCACTAAGGGTTACACAGAGTACTGGTCCACATCACTAAGAATAACATAGAGTACTGCTCCACATCACTAAGAGTAACGATCAGAGTATTGCTCCACATCACTGAGAGTAACGATCAGAGTATTGCTCCACATCACTGAGAGTTACAATCAGAGCACTGCTCCACATCACTAAGAGTAACAATCAGAGTACTGCTCCACATCACTTAGAGTAGCAGAGTACTGCTCCACATCACTAAGAGTAACAATCAGAGTACTGCTCCACATCACTAAGAGTAACAATCACAGTACTGCTCCACATCACTTAGAGTAGCAGAGTACTGCTCCACATCACTAAGAGTAACATACAATATTGCTCCACATCACTGAGAATACATAGGAACAGGAATAGACCATTGAGCCCTTCGAGCCTGTTGCGCCAATCAGATTATGGCTGATCTGTATCTTAAGTCCATTTACCTGCCTTTGCTCCATATCTTTTGATGCTCTTACCCAACAAAAATCTACCGATCTCAGTTTTGAAAGTTTCAATTGACCCAGAGCATCCATAGCCATTTGGGGGAGAGGGTTCCAGATTTTCACTACCCTTTGTGTGAAAAAGTGCTCCCTGATTTCCCTCCGAAATGGCCTAGCTCTAATTTTAAGATTGTGTCCTCTTACACCTGTGCCAGTCATCCCACATGGTCTGTGCCTCATCACAAACAGGACGCATTTCACAGTATCAGAAGCACCAGAGCACGATAGACCTGCCCGTACCCGACGGATGCACGGGTCTAGGTAATAGAAAAAAACATACACAATGGCCAATCTCAGGCTGTCCCCGAGCCACATTCTTACAAGATACCAAGAGGGAGCAAGGGAATACGAACAGACACTAACAACTGCAGAGCCTCTCTCTCCACCTCTTGCTGGAGCATTTAATCAATTTATCCTCTGTGTTTGCATTTGAACCAGGGACCCCCCCCCCCCTCCCCCACTCTCAAACTTCTAATGAATGATATAATATCCCTCCCTCCCACCCAATCATGGGAAAAGTCTGCTGCTGTTGTCCTTCACTTAACTTTCAAACAGGTCTGGCCAATAGCAACTATCAAGTTCATAGACTCTGGCTGCATTTTAATTGAGACTTGCAGTCATGGTGACATTTGAGCTGCGAGTTTGAGGAAAGCCTATATTCAGCACATCTGGGATTAATCCTTAAAAATATCAATAAAGAGCACAGAGAACCTGGTCGCAATCTTCATTAATTTTGAATTTTCAGGCTGTGGAAAGAAAGAAAGAGGGGAAAATAAAAGGCTCTTAATTTTACATTACTCAAACGTTCCATTAACTCGATCCAACTGGGAATTGGGCACGTTATGCTTGAGTGGAGAAAGAGCAAGAAACTAGCTTCCAACCCAACCGAGTGCTTCTCCGAGGTCTTCACACTATGTGACAGCACTGGTCCCTAATGGAACTCGTTACTGTTTTTGGGTACAGTTGCCAACCTGTGTAAAAGGAGCTTGTCGTATTGTAGAAGCCTTAGAGGCCCTCCGACGGTCTGGACTCTTCTGAGATGCTAAAGTGCAGCTTTCCAATCCCTTTTCATTGCCATTCGGTCAGGTGGCTGCTAATTCTATCTACCTCATTGAACAGTAAAAGTACACGCCGTTGGAGCATTGGGTACAGTTTTGGCCATCCCGTTATAAGAAGAGTATAAAAGCGATGTAAAAGTGTGTCAGAAATTCAATGGAAGTTTGGGTTGGAATCACTGAGAGCAAACAGGAAGAAAGCTGATCTGCTGTCTTCTATATCACATGTTATGAATGGCTAACTAAACCTATTCTGTACTAATAGAGGCAGTAAGAATAGATACTGGGAAATCTACACAAGAAATTGAAACTTTAACTGATTCACTAGGATGTTTGTGTGAAGAAGAACTTCCAGACAACAGTCTACATATTCCTCTTTCCCCAGGTTACCCCTGTCCTACTGTCATGGTTCAGCTTGTTCCATACTGTTTCCTGACCTATACAACTCTATAAACTCCACTTTCAATCAGCTCCTTCAACGCGAAAAGTTTTCCAGTCTTTCCTAACTTAGTGCTCTCATAACACTTCAGCTCCTAACTCCCTGCGGGGATGGGGTCATTAGCATAGTTGGGGCTTCAAACTAAACCATGAAAAGGGCACAGGTTCTAAAGAGGATTATGTGGACTGATGTCAGGAAGTTCGTCTTCACACAAAGAGTGATCAATACATGAAATGGACTCCTGGAGAGTGTAGTGGAGACGAAATCCTTATAATCAGAAAACAATTGGATGATGTGATGTGGGGGACTGTAGGATCTCTCTGGATAGCAGAGCTGGGATGAGTCGATGTTTCTCATCTTATCTTGAGACCTTGCACGTGCAATGGAATGTGCTAGTTTGCGTGTTTTAAAAAATTACTCGTTTGTTACACCATAAGGTCTGACTAAAAGCACTCTGACTCACCCATGGGAGAGCCAGTGCCTTCAGGGGAGAAGGGGCGAATAGAGAGACCATCTTGGCATTTTGAGTCTGTATTCCAGTCTTAGCCAATATGCATTATGTGTATAAAATTAAGGTAATATTTTCTGACACTGTTAATTAAGAAAGGAAGAGGTACCCTAGCGCTGGAACCATTTTCTCATCAGATCCAACCAACGTACTTCTATCAAGGGGAATATGGCCTTGTTTCCTTAGCAACATGACCCAATGGCAGTGGCCTCTCTGAGTAAAACTACTTAATTAATCCCAATTGTGCTCATCACATTTGTGGCTATTAACAGTTGAGAAACATTTCCCTACATTGCACCTGATGACATGGTCATGGGCCCCTTCAACATTACTATATCATAAGCCAAATGTAACAGACTTTCTATCTAATCATCAATCTATATATCTACCATCTATCTGTCTAGCTATCTATCCATCTACCTATATCTATCTATCTCACTATCTAACTCTATTTACCTATCTCTAACTATCGACCTATCTCTATCGATCTACATATCTACCTATCTTATCAGGATTCTTCCGATCGTCTGCTGTAATCTCCGGGGTTTCTACAGATCTTGTGCAAAAGTTACGGTGGAGGATTGGAGAACCGCACAGAAATTGAACCCCCTTATCACATCTTTCAGAAACATCCTGGAGCACCTCAGGGACAATGAAATACTTCAAAGTGCAGTCACTGTAACATAGGCAATTGCAGCAGCCATTACTCACTTGTGCATGCTTTTATCAGGAAACTTTGCTGTCATGAGTTCTGTTTGCTGTAGTTTGTAGAGACTCTGTTTAAATGGACTCCTCTTTAAAATAGACTTTGTTTGCTGTAAGTCCTGCTCTGCCTCCAGATCATCGGCTGACACAGTGGTCTCAATATTCACTCTGAATATTTATCCAGTGCTCACTTAAAAGATGCAATGGTTTCTGCCTCAACCACTTCCTGTGGCAAAGCATTCCAAACTCCAACAGCCCTCTGAGTAGAGAAATTTTTCCTAATCTCTCTCCTCACTCTCTTCTATTGTATAATAATACATTCTGAATTACATGACACATCACTCCTGTTACAAAACCGCATCTCCTCTGATTTATTCTGCAATAGCAGTCACTCTACTCGTATTGAGGTGGTCACCCCACAGCTTAAGAGAGCGCAGGCAGAGAGGGTCTGGGTGACCGCCAGACAGACAAGGAGAATCAGGCAGGTAGTGCAGGAGTCCCTGAGGGCATCTCGCTCTCTAACCAGTATTCAGTATGCAGAGTGCAGCCAGAGCCAAGTCCACGGCACCATGGGTGGCTCAGCTGTACAGGGGGCGGAGGAGAAAGGTCAGGAGAGCAATAGTGATAGGGGATTCTATAGTTAGGGGAGCAGACAGGTGTTTCTGCGGCCGCAGACGTGAGTCCAGGATGGTATTTTGCCAGGTGCCAGGGTCAAGGATGTCACTTGCGGGTGCAGAACATTTTGGAGGAGGAGGGTGAACAGCCAGAGGTCATGGTCCATAATCGCTACCAATGACATAGGTAGAAAGAGGGATGAGGTCCTGCAGGCAGATTTTAAGGAGTTAGGAAAGTGATTAACAAGCAGGACCTCAAAGGTAGTAATCTCCAGATTATTCCCAGTGCCACACGCTAGCGAGTATAGAAATAGGAGGATAGAGAAGATGTGTGGCTGGAGAGATGGTGCAGGAGGAAGGGCTTTAGATTCCTGGGGCACTGGGACCTGTTCTGGTGGGGGGGGGGGGGGGGGTTGGACCTGTACAGGCCGGACCGGTTGCACCTCAACGGAGCTGGGACTATTGTCCTCGCGGGGAGATTCGCTAGTGCTGTGGGGGGGGGCGGTGTTTAAACTAATTTGGCAGGGGGATGGGCACCAGGATGTAGCATTGGAAAGGAGAAAGAAGGGGCACAAAGGATCGGGAGAGACAGAGAGCACTACTGCAAGAAATAGTACGGTATTAGGTAGGATCCGACTAAGAGGGAGTACAGGAAAATCCAAGACTGGCTTGCAGTGCACGTGTGTAAACGCACAAAGCGTGGTAAACAAGGTTGGTGAGCTGCAGGCACAAATAGCCACATGGGAATACAATGTTGTGGCAATAACTGAGACCTGGCTCAAAAAAGGGTACTAAATTGGGTACTAAATATTCCTGGATACAAGGTGTTCAGGAAGGATAGGGAAGGAAAGATAGCTCGGTGGTTGGCAGCATTGAATAAAGAGAATATTGCAGTGCTGGAGAGAGAGGATGTCCTGGAGAGGTCAAGGACAGAATCTATTTCGTTAGAGTTAAGAAACAATAGAGGTGCCTTTACAGTAGTGGGTCTATTCTATAGGCCACCAACTAGTGGGAAGGATGTAGAGGAGCAAATTTGCAGGGAAATTACAGAGAGGTTCAAAAGCTATAGAGTAGTGATAACTGGGGACTTCAACTATCCTAATATAGACTGGGATAACAATAATATAAGGGCAAAAAGGGAGAGGAATTTTTGAAATGTGTTCAGAATAACTTTCTTGACCAATACGTTTCCGGCCCACTGAGGAAGGAGGCATTGCTGGACTTGGTTCTAGGGAATGAGGCGGGCCAAGTGGAGCAAGTGTCAGTGGGGGAGCATTTAGGGAGCAGCGATCATAGTATCATAAGGTTTAGAATAGCTATGGAAAAGGACACGGACCACTCTAAAGTAAAAATACTCAATTGGAGGAGGGCCAATTTCAGTGGGATGAGAACAGATCTGGCCCGGGTAAATTGGAATCAAAGATTGGCAGGCAAAACTGTAATTGAACAGTGGGCAGCCTTTAAAGAGGTTCGGTTACAGTCTTGGTACATTCCCACAAGGTAGAAAGGTAGGGCAACTAAAGGTAGAGCTCTCTGGATGATAGAAGAGATAGAGAGTAAGATGAAATGGAAAAAAGAGACGTACGACAGATGTCAGGTTGATAACACAAGTGAGAACCAGGCAGAATGTAGGAAGTTCAGAGGGGAAGTGAAAAAGGAAATAAGAGGGGCAAAGAGAGAATATGAGAATAGACTGGCGGCCAACATAAAAGGGAATCCAAAAGCCTTCTACTACAGGCACATAAATAGTAAACGGGTAGTAAGAGGAGGGGTGGGGCAGGTTAGGGACCATAAAGGAGATCTACTCATGAAGGCAGAGGGCATGGCCAAGGTTCTAAATGAGTACTTTGCATCTGTCTTTACCAAGGAAGAAGATGCTGCCAAAGTCTCAGTAAAGGAAGATACAGTTGAGATACTGGATGGGCAAAAAATTGATAAAGAGGAGGTACTAGAAAGGCTAGCTGTACTTAAAGTAGATAAGTCACCCAGTCCAGGTGGGATGCATCCCAGGTTGCTGAGGGAAGTAAGGGTGGAAATTGCGAGGTACTGGCCATAATCTTCCAAACATCCTTAGATACAGGGGTAGTGCCAGAGGACTGGAGAATTGCAAATGTTACACCCTTGTTCAAAAAAGGGTGTAAGGATAAACCCAGCAACTATAGGCCAGTCAGTTTAATCTCGGTGGTGGGGAAACTTTTAGAAATGATAATCTGGGACAGAATTAACAGTCACTTGGACGAGTGTGAATTGATTGGGGAAAGCCAGCATGGATTTGTTAAAGGCAAATCGTGTTTAACTAACCTGATAGAGTTTTTTGATGAGGTGACAGAGAGGGTAGATGAGGGCAATGCAGTTGATGTGGTGTATATGGACTTTCAAAAGGCGTTTGACAAAGTGCTGCATGGTAGGCTTGTCATCAAAATTGCGGCCCATGGAATAAAGGGAGCAGTAGCAACATGGATACAGAATTGGCTAAGGGACAGGAAACAGAGAGTAGTGGTGAACGGTTGTTTTTCAGACTGGTGGAAGGTGTACAGTGGTGTTCCCCACAGGTCAGTGCTGGGACCACTGCTTTTGTTGATTTATTAATGACTTGGACTTGGGTGTACAGGGCACAATTTCAAAATTTGCAGATGAAACGAAACTTGGAAGGGTAGTGAACAGTGAGGAGGATAGTGATAGACTTCAAGAGGATATAGACAGGATGGTGGCATGGGCAGAAACGTGGCAGATGAAACGTTAAACCGAGGTCCCATCTGCACTTTCCGGTGGACGTAAAAGATCCCATGGCACTATTTTGAAGAAGAGTAGGGGAGTTCTCCCTGGTGTCCTGGCCAATATTTATCTTTCACCCAACATCACCAAAACAGATTATCTGGTCATTATCTCATTGCTGTTTGTGGGACCTTGCTGTGTGCAAATCAGCTGCCACGTTTCCTACATGTCAGTGGCATGGGCGGACACGTGGCAGATGAAATTTAATGCAGAAAAATGCGAAGTGATACATTTAGGTAGGAAGAACGAGGAGAGGCAATATAGAGGGCACAACTCTAAAAGGGGTACAGGAACAGAGAGATCTGGGGGTATATGTGCACAAATCGTTGAAGGTGGCAGGACAGGTTGAGAAAGCAGTTAAAAAAGCATACGGGATCTTGGGCTTTATAAATAGAGGCATAGAGTACAAAAGTAAGGAAGTCATGATGAACCTTTATAAAACACTGGTTCGGCCACATCTGGAGTATTGTGTCCACTTCTGGGCACCGCACCTTAGGAAAGATGTGAAGGCCTTAAAGAGGGTGCAGAAAAGATTTACTAGAATAATTCCAGAGATGAGGGACTTTGGTTATGTGGATAGACTAGAGAAGCTGGGGTTGTTCTCCTTGCAACAGAGACGGTTGCGAGGAGATTTGATACAGGTATTCAAAATCATGAAGGGTCTAGACAGAGTAGATTGAGAGAAACTGTTCCTATTGGCAGAAGGGTCAAGAACCAGAGGACATAGATTTAAGGTGATTGGCAAAAGAACCAAAGGTGACATGAGGAAAATCTTTTTTACACAGAGAGTGGTTAGGATCTGGAATGCACTGCCTGAGGGAGTGGTGGAGGCAGATTCAATCATGGCTTTCAAAAGGGAACTGGATAAGTACTTGAAAGGAAAAAATTTACAGGGCTACGGGGATAGGGCGGGGGAGTGGGACTAGCTGGATTGCTCTTGCATAGAGCCGGCACGGACTTGTTGGGCCGAAGGGCCTCCTTCTGTGCTGTAATCTTTCTATGATTCTATTATATAATAACACTACTGTGTATTTCACTGAGCGCACATCTTAACTCAGACATTCGGAGCTGATGTTATCAATTAGGGTACTTGACACAGAGCTCCATGTGATGGAAGTGCATATCGGAATTTTGAGTGCAGAGATCAGCATGGATTTTTTTGGTCCATTCAGTTTAAAAGTGCCTAAATTCCGAATATGGACTCCCATCACGCAAAGCTCTAATCCATAAAACCCACCTTAAGCACCGAGCATTTCCCTGAAAGATGGAGAATGTTTGACGGAGCAGAGAAGGAGCATCCCATTGAAAGCGTGCGCTTTCTCAGCAGGTAGCTCAATCTCCCCTCGCAGATAATCAGAAAGTTCATGTCCCTTCGCTTGTCATTTTGACACGACCTCTGCACCAAACATTATCGACTATCAGTGAACGTTCTGAGTAAGTGTACACGAGGAGGGCCTGAAGATGGACAGGAGGAGTATGAGGAGAGCAAGGGATGACCAACGGTGCCTAACATTCCCTTACTGATCCTGTTACAATTAAAAGCTGTAATGGGGGAGAATGCTTTGCCTACATTGTGGCAAGAAGAAAAATATCTGATATTTCTTCTCATAACAAATGGTTTTCTGAGCTGGGTGATGTTAACAAGTAATACATCATACCTGTTCTCTTTAGTCATTAATCATTTTTACCACATCCTGCGAAGATAATGATGAATGGGCAAAGAGTCATCCCCTCATCTCGATTTAATAAGACACTGATTCTGTAATATACTCAGAGTAATTGTGTGAAACATATACACCTGACATCCAATCAATGGCTCGGAGGGTGGGAGACGAGGGAAATGTGTCACTCTAATGTGCCCCCGCAATGATGATGTCATTAGACTAACATGACAAAGAAAATAAATTGTGATGTTGTTTTAATTACTTCCTACTCTCTTCTGCCTGACTCATGCTGGGACGCAGTTCCATTGGTATTGGTGTGGCAGATTCGTACAGGCTTGTACAGATTTACCAGAGTTAATTCCAATGGGAGGCTGCACTTAAAGAGAGTGCTGGTCGGAGATGGGACTGATACATTGTGGCCTCCGATTCCCTGGCCCGCGACACCTGCAAGTGTGGCTCCTTGGTGGGAGCGCAGGAATGCGACTGTCACAGCCTCTAGGAACTTCACCCAAGTAGTCATTCTCCGTTTGTGAACCAAGAGGGCAAGCGTCAGCAGGCTAGTTGACTGTTGGTGGTATCGCAGCCAAGTGTGTTCCTGTCCTCACCTGATGTCCAGCAGAGGTCACTGGGTAGCTCAGTAGTGGGGACGTTGGCTGATTTTGCCTCTCCCTAGCCCCGGGGGTAGTGAGGCCAGCAGTTACAGCCCAACTACTAACCTGCCTGAGATTAGCTAACTCAGCACAGACCAGGGTCAAACCTGAGACCTTCTCAGTATCATATTGGCTGCATGTCTCAACTGAGCCATTGGGGAGAGCTCCAAATACATGGTGTGCTTTATAGACGGGAAATTGTGTGGAGAGGTAAGAATAGTGTTAGTGCACGCGATAGGCAGAAAATTATAGGCTCCAAAATTCCACCACAATAAATATTACAGTAATAAACATACTCAAACACACGGGGGTGGGGGAGAGATTTATTACTGAGATATTAACACTAATATACTGAAACAAACTTTAATTTAGTATTATAGTATTAAACATACTAATGAAGATTACAAGATTTTCCTTCCATTGCTTTCGATGGAAGGACAATCTGGAAGGTTCTCTAAGGGGCATTCGATCCACCTAGACAGACTTTCCTTTTTCTGCTCCACTTAAATATCAGGGGTAGATTCATTGTCAGGAGATTAACACTAAAATCAACACTAAAAAACATAATTCATCCAGAATGACCCTAAGCCCTTGGAAAGTATTGGTAAAAAACCTTTCTTAACTGCACTCAAATAACTACAGAGAATGCGATTATGTTGCAAACATACTTTCTGAAGTACGAGTAAGGAAAGAGTACGTACACTGCTGATACTTTCAGCAGAGTCTGCTCACCTGACCAGACAAAGGCAAAGGAAGAGAATACTGAAGTACTTCTGACCAAAGCTGAGGATGGGTTTGTGGATAGATGAGATGGTGAAGTGTGTAACTCAGGACAGCATCGAGCTGATAACCAACTGAGATCTCAGAAAAGATCAAACTTCACATCATTCTGATTGGACAGCCAGTGTCTAAAGATGATGTTCCTCTTGAGATTAAGGAGCGCAGCCATGCCTAAGATGAACTGTCTTAAAGATAAGATCTTGTTCAAGAGAAACACAGCAGAAACAGCAACACACAAATCCTGAAGTCAGGATAACTCAGTCAGCAACCAGCACCATCTTAAATAAAAGGAAAGGGACCAAGTGGCAAATTCATCAAACTCCACTGAGGCTAAAGGATGACATTTAGTAAAAGATGCTTAATTGTAAATACTTTATAGGAGAGAGAAAAAAAGAAAAATGGATAGATGAAAGGAATCAAAAGAAGAGGAATGTGTTGGAGGGAGCATATTGGTGAGAGGAACTGGTCAGATTACTTGACATGTTGCTGAGGTAACCTTGTTCAAGTATGGGGGAAGGGCATGGATAACATCTGTTTCACTGAAGTCACACAGAGCAAGATGGAACTGAAGCCATCAGTCAACAGAAGAGAATGAAAGATGTGAAAATAGTTACCATGCTCAGGTCTGGGCGGATCAGATGGTCCCTTCTAGTCTATTGATTTTGGTTTCATTGCTGTACTGATGTGGTGCTGAGAGAGTTAACCATTGTTCATTGTGGAAAGAGGAACACTCAACATGCAAATAATTATACAAACAAGCTCACTGTGCAGACGAAACCTTTTCACACACATGTGCACGGGCTTTGTGCCAATGAATATCAACATCTTTGAGGAAGTGCCAAAACGCCCAACTGAGCTTCTTAGATCACAGAACTGGAACAGCTCTGTGGGCAATGAATGCAACCAAAGCTGGGAGAAATTAAGAGAAACACAAAGTGTTTTTTTGAAGTATGAAGGAGATACTTTGAGGGAGATGTATTCTGTACTTATCAAGGTGAGCTGCAAATCATGGCTGAGTTTTTCCTTAATTTCCTTTCCAACCCCGCCCAATTTTCTTCTCCATTGAAGTCAGTGGAAAATTGGTTGGTGTGCCAACGGCCTTCCAATTCACTATCACCATTTTGTCCTACTGCCGTAAACCAATTTCACCTCCGATGTTTCAATCCACTGCACAACCTAAGAGACATGGGGTATAAATTGCTGCAATGGCAGGTTTGGCGGCGAACAACATTAATTGGACTTTTATGCTCACCATTGACATTGCACTATATCTGTGCCACAAATTGCTGGAACATCGATGGAATAACGGCGCAGTGATGTCAAAGTTGCATCTGGGACCTTGTGAACATCGTGCCCAATGATTTATCTCCCTGACCAATGAAAGAAAAGAATACAGAAAGAAAGAGAGCAAAAGACGGAGAAGGAAATAGGGTAAATTGGAGTCAAACGAAATATAGACATAAAGAAGAATAAAGAGAGGGAAAGAAAGAGTGTGGATTAAGAGAGAGAAAAAAGAGACAGAAAGGAAAAGTAGGAACTTTTTTTTTAAAGAACAGGCAGAAGAAGAGGACATTGTAACCCAGCTGTTTGGGAATTGCTGTATGGATCCTTGAGAAGTTAATGAGTGAATGGCAGGGTAGGTGTACGAAATGTAAAAACAGTCTTGACCAATGAAGTACACAAGTAGCAGCCCCATTCATCACGATCAGGAGCAGCAGAACATCCAGTGGGTGTATCATTGTACTGCTTTCATAGGAACATAGGAATTGCTAGACGAATAAAGACCACAGTCCATCTAGTTCAGCTTCTCCTATCCTGGTGGTCACATGATACAATGATAATGGAGTTGGACTAATCATAGCTATCAGTCTCTAAGAATTCTACAACAGACCCAGAAATGACATGAGGAAAACCCCAGTAGTGGAGAGCTTTGGGAATCATAAGTCCAAATTCTCCTTTTCCCTCCCAAGCATGTTGCACTTACCACATGTCATGTCTCAAATTACACATGTACTGTATTCCAAAATGTTATTTTCTGAAAGAAATCTATCTAATTTGCATTTGATTGAATGACCCTCTTCCCCTCTTCTGAGTGTCAAAACAGCTTTGCAGTCTGAAAATTATTGCCTTCTGACATTAATAGGAATGTGGATGGCAAGACTAGCCCCAAAAAACTGTCAAGACAGATAAAAAGTATAAGAAACCTCTAGGACCAATTCATTACCTGCTGGAGTGAGAATCCACAGTTTCATTGATTCCTTAATGGGCCTCCAAGGTTGAGTGTCACGTGGGGACCATAAATCACATAAGACCATAAGAGATAAGAGCAGGAGTTTTTTTTAATTCATTCATGGGATGTGGGCGTCGCTGGCGAGGCCGGCATTTATTGCCCATCCCTAATTGCCCTTGAAAAGATGGTGGTGAGCCGCTTTCTTGAACCGCTGCAGTCCATGTGGTGAAGGTTCTCCCACAGTGCTGTTAGGAAGGGAGTTCCAGGATTTTGACCTAGCGACGATGAAGGAACGGTGATATATTTCCAAGTCGGGATGGTGTGTGACTTGGAGGGGAACGTGCAGGTGGTGTTATTCCCATGTACCTGCTGCTCTTGTCCTTCTAGGTGGTAGAGGTCACGGGTTTGGGAGGTGCTGTCGAAGAAACCTTGGCAAGTTGCTGCAGTGCATCCTGTGGATAGGAACATAGGAACAGGAGTAGGCCATTCAGCCCCTCATGCCTGCTCCGCCATTTGATAAGATCATGGCTGATCTGTGATCTAACTCCAGATACCTGCCTTTGGCCCATATCCCTTAATACCTTTGGTTGCCAAAAAGCTATCTACCTCAGATTTAAATTTAGCAATTGAGCTAGTATCAATTGCCGTTTGCGGAAGAGAGTTCCAAATTTCTACCACCCTTTGTGTGTAGAAATGTTTTCTAATCTCACTCCTGAAAGGTCTGGCTCTAATTTTTAGACTGTGCCCTCTACTCCTAGAATCCCCAACCAGCAGAAATAGTTTCTCTCTATCCACCCTATCTGTTCCCCTTAATATCTTATAAACAGATAGTACACACTGCAGCCACTGTGCGCAGGTGGTGAAGGGAGTGAATGTTTAGGGTGGTGGATGGGGTGCCAATCAAGCGGGCTGCTTCATCCTGGATGGTGTCGAGCTTCTTGAGTGTTGTTGGAGCTGCACTCATCCAGGCAAGTGGAGAGCATTCCATCACACTCCTGACTTGTGCCTTGTAGATGGTGGAAAGGCTTTGGGGAGTCAGGAGGTGAGTCACTCGCCACAGAATACCCAGCCTCTGACCTGCTCTTGTAGCCACAGTATTTATATGGCTGGTCCAGTTAAGTTTCTGGTCAACGGTGACCCCCAGGATGTTGATGGTGGGGGATTCGGCAATGGTAATGCCGTTGAATGTCAAGGGGAGGTGGTTAAACTCTCTTGTTGGAGTAGGCCATTCGGCCCCACGAGCCTGCTCCGCCATTTAATGAGATCATGGCTGATCTGATTTTTACCTCAACTCCAATTTTCCGCCTTTTCCCCATATCCCTTGCTGATCAAAAATTTGTCTAACTCAGCCTTGAATGTATTCAATGACTCAGCCTCCACAGCTTTTGGGGGTAAAGAATTCCAAAGATTCACAACTCTCTGGGAGAAGAAATTCCTCCTCATTTTCATCTTAAACTGGCGACCCCTTATTCTGAGACTATGTCCCCTAGTTTTAGATTCTCCCATGAGGGGTAACATCCTCTCAGCATCTACCCAATCGAATCCCCTCAGAATCTTCTTTGTTTCAATAAGATCTCCTCTCATTCTTCGAAACGCCAATGAGTATAAACCCAACCTGTTCAATCTTTCCTCATAAGATCATTACCAGGGTCCTCTACGATATTACTTAACACCCGTAAATGGCTGAGGCAGAAATAATTTGTAATAATGTCGTAAATCCAACAATTTCAGTATCGCCATTAAGTTCAACAGGGAGCCTTACGGTGACAAGGGACTTTTATCGGCTTTGGCGAAGTTAATGGCGGAGCAACGCAAATCGTCCAGCAATTTGCGGAGAATTGGAAATCATGGTGTATCTCTGAGGCAAATTCCTGGATTTTCTATGAATTAATAATAGCTAGCGCCATTAATGCATCATTCTAATGGCGCAATTTCCCAGCAATTTCTGGCCCATTGTGGTTTTTTTGCAGTTGATTTACGACATATTCTATCAATTCTCAAAGGTTCAGATAATGAGGAGTTATTGTGAAATTATCTTGACTATTCCCCCCTTCCTCCCCCCCTTCCTTTAGCTCTAATTGGGCTGGAAACTGGTTGAAGTCAAAGGATGAAAAGACAATGTGGAGCGAAAGCCTTGGGACAGAATTGAGTGAAAAATAGCAAATGTGTGAACTCCAGTACATTTTCTCATGTTACTCCAGCAAGATTTCCTGATAATGAGGCTGACCTGATAACCTGACACTACAAGCAAACGTAGTTCCTTTGTGCAAGATTCTTTGATTGAAATAGCGGCAGATACACTCTCATTAATGCTTCTGTTGACTTAACTCATTGTGAATGAGGCAAGGAAAACAGCATGCTGCTACAAAGGAGATTCGATATTTCTGAATGTAAATTTTAAAAATATTAACTCTTCGACAACAGATGGTAAACTTCAGGTTTAGTTTGAAGACACATCAGACTCTGGGAGGGGGAGTGAGGTTCCTCAGAACCTCTCTTGCTCCGCTGCTGTAACCTTGGCACAAATTCAGAGGAAACCTGTTGTAAAATAAAAGGGTTTAGCGAGATAGAATTACCCCCGAGGGAAGGACATCATTTCTTGGCCGGCACTGTCCAGCACTTCATTGCTTTATCTCACCTTGTTCAGATTCTCTGCTACCATAGTTACCCTCATCATGTTTCTACCTTTGACAACAAAGGGAATGCCTATGTAGCTCTTAGCCCATGCTGGACTGTATAATAGGAGACAACCTACACTCAAACAGACAAAAGCATTTCTGTCACCAATTACAGGCCGTATTTCTGACAATGGCTGGTATTTTCATTCAGTTTTGTTTGTTCAAGAACATATTCCTTTCCAACCAGACCTGTCACTCGGGATAACTTCTTCAGGTACAAAAACCATGAAGATAGAGGGAGTGAAATTCAACTTCTGCAGGAGGGGCAAAACAGGCAGTAGCTAATTGGCCGTGTGTTACACACCCTGCCCGCTTCTTCCTTTCCGTTGAAATGGTTTCCTATAAAGTATTTACAATTAAGCATCTTTTACTAAATGTCATCCTTTAGCCTCAGTGGAGTTTGATGAATTTGCCACTTGCTCCCTTTCCTTTTATTTAAGATGGTGCTGGTTGCTGACTGAGTTATCCTGACTTCAGGATTTGTGAGTTGCTGTTTCTGCTGTGTTTCTCTTGAACAAGATCTTATCTTTAAGGCAGTTCATCTTAGGCATGGCTGCGCTCCTTAACCTCAGGAGGAACATCATCTTTAGACCCTAGCCGTCCAATCAGAATGATGTGTTTCAACTCCTGAGATCTCTGTTGGTTTTCAGCTCGATGCTGTCCTGAGTTACACACTTCACCATCTCGCCTCATCTTAGCAACAAATCCCAGCTTCTCCAGTCTCTCCACATAACTGAAGTCCCTCATCCCTGGAACCATTCTAGTAAATCTCTTCTGCACCCTCTCTAAGGCCTTGACATCCTTCCTAAAGTATGGTGTCCAGAATTGAATACCATAATCCAACTGAGGCCTAACCAGTGTTTTATAAAGGTTTAGTATAACTTCCTTGCTTTTGTATTCTATGCCTCTATTGATAAAGCCCAGGATCCCATATGATTTTTTAACAGCTTTCTCAACTTGTCCTCCCACCTTCAAAGATTTGTGTATGTGCACCCCCAGGTCTCCCTGTTCCTGCACCTCCTTTAAAATTATACCATTTAGTATATATTGCCTCTCCTCATTCTTCCTACCAAAATGTATCACTTCACATTTCTCTGCATTAAATTTCATCTGTCATGTGTCTGCCCATTTCACCAGTCTGTCTGTGTCCTCCTGAAGTCTGTTACTATCCTCCACATTGTTTACTACATTTCAAAGTTTTGTGTCATCTGCAAACTTTGAAATGATACCCTCCATACCCAAGTCTAGGTCATGAATATATATCAGAAAGAGCAGTGGTCCTAATACTGACCCCTGGGGAACACCACTGTATACTTCCCTCCAGTCTGAAAAACAACCGTTCACCACTACTCTCTGCTTTCTGTCCCCTAGCCAATTTTGTGTCCACGCGGCCATTGTCCCTTTAAATCTATGGGCTTTAATTTTTCTAACAAGTCTATTATATGGTGCTTTATCAAATGCCTTTTGAAAGTCCATATACACAACATCAACCGCACTGCCCTCATCAACCCTCTCCGTTACTTCATCAAAGAACTATGGCAAAGCATCTCTTTCTCAAGAGAGAATTGAGAAATTGGTGCATAGTTCCTTTCTGCTGGAGTAAGTAATCATGAGGCTTGGGTTTAATCCGTAGGTCCAGTGCTTGTTCAGCTTCAGAGTTGTCCCCATATTTGATACCTGTCTGTGGGTTCACTTATAGGTGCAAGAAACTCTGTTGGGACTAGTTCATCAATTGCTTTCTTCAGAAGCTCCTTCATGACAAGAAGAATTTCTAAAGACAATGTGTGAACAGTATCATTGCTCAATATCCTTCGATGTGGTGTGCTCTCTGCACGCAAACACCTCACCATACAGATTCATAATTTTCTTATAAGCCAGTGATTCGTCATTTGTCTTGATAAGTATTAGATAACGGCACAGTGTATCAAGTACTGTCAACTTCCGTGGTCAGCTTTCATCATTTCTGACATTAAATAATAATGCCTCTATTCAGAACACTCTATACTACACAGTGTCTCCATGTTTCATAAAGGCTAACTTTCTTCTGAGTGCTTCTTACAACACGTACAAGTAAATAAACCCCTATACAGTATTAAAAACATTATGATAGTGTGCATTTCACATCTTCCATGTCACACGTCCTGTGTCCCACTTTGGTGTCCCACTTTGACATCGTACTTTTTGATTGGTTGAAACAAAATAAAACAGCAAATCAGAACTCTGTAACTGTGACTCCCCAGAAAAATCTACCAATTAAAAAACAGGAATTGAGCCAAGTTACTCAAAATGGTTCTTCAAAAACCTTTCGTTCCACCATTTTGCATTTCCCGTTAGCTCAAATATCCAGATTCAAAATAAACTTTCTCAACTTAAGAAAAATAAAAAATAGCATACTTCACAATAACGTAATTAAGCTTACAGTTAAAATGATCTTTTGTGCCTTTAAGTATGTTCAATAACATTTTCCAAGAAGCCCTCAGCCTGGGATTGCAGTTGATATTTTCCCCAGAACTATAACGCTATCAGCTGAAAGGAATAAGAAGTATATCTGTACCTAACCTCTTACATAAAGTATTGCATGTCCTCTGCACTTAACAATCACAAGCACTTCCCTCAAACTCTTCTTGCACCCACCAGGGGCCAATTTGATTGTCGCCATCTAGGGATCACCTCTCCAACTGCAGAGAAAATTCCAGAAACAGCTGTTACAAATAACCAAATGAAAGAACACTAAGGAGGCGCCTGTAGTGGCTAACTGGACTGCTCAGTGCGGAACTAAACAACCCAGACCAGTAGGATCCTTTGTTTGATCCCCAGTCTGTGCTGAGTTAGCAGACCTTAGCCTGGGACAGCAGTGGGATTGTTACAATCAACAGGGGCCAGAGAGAGGAAAAACCAGCCAGCTTTCCTGCTGCTGATTGCTAGTCAGGGTTCTCTGCCGTAACGTGCCGTGTGTGGAGGTCAATCGTTGACAGGGTCTAACTCGGCTCTGATGGCTCTCTGTAATTGAGTAGATTGACCGTGCAATGTCTAGGCTTGAACATTAAGTCCAATTAGTCCCACTCCCCGTACTCTTTCCCCACAGCCCTGCAATTTCTTTCCTTTTCAAGTATTTATCCAATTCCCTTTTGAAAGTTATTACTGAATCTGCTTCCACCGCCCTTTCAGGCAGAGCATTCCAGATCATAACAACTCGCTGCGTAAAAACATTCCTCCTCATCTCCCCCCTGGTTCTTTCACCAATTACCTTAAATCTGTGACCCCTGATTACCGACCCTTCTGCCACTGGAAACAGTTTTTCCCTATCTCCTCTATCAAAACTCCTCATAATTTTGAACAACTTTATTAAATCTCCCCTTAACCTTCTCTGCTTTAAGGAGAACAATCCCAGCTTCTCCAGTCTCTCCACATAACTGAAGTCCCTCATCCCTGGTACCATTCTGGCAAATCTCCTGTTTGTTTTGATGTACCGACAGCTTTACCATCTCAGCGGTTTCAATGTAGACACGAAAATGCATTGCAACAGCTTCAAGGATATGATCCAGAATCTCCTTGAATCCAGACTTGGGTTGCTATGCAACAAACTGCAACAACTCAGTAATGTGAGAGGAGCAGTGAAAAACTTGGTATCTCACTGAAAGCGAAACACATCCATTATAATAATCCAATTTTGTTATTTTATTAAGAAACCCAGTAAAGGGTCAAGGCCCATGGTGCAGGCACCAACCAAGCGTAGTAGAGAAGTTGAGTTAAATCAGGATGCAGCGGTCAGGCCTGGCCTCTAAAGTTGGTAGCTTGTAGGAGGAAGGGAAGACTGAGGGAGGTGGGGAGTACCACAGATTTCAGGTCCTGGGAAATAATGAGTTGGAGAAGGAGATGGTTGGTTGACTCTTGATTTTAATATGCTGAAGCTATTGACCCTGATTTTAACGAGGGGGCCGGAACAGCGAGAATGACATTGGCTGGGCCTCATTTCCGTCAGATTGCTGGGCTGGCCGGCCCATTGTGTTGGCTGTAGTCCATTGTCCTGCCCACACGTGGCAATTTCCAGTGGGAGTCCCGGTCAGTATTTAAAGCCTGAATTAACCTCTAATGGACTTGCTATGTGAGTATTTTCTTTTTGATCTCAGATTCCCAGAACTTGCAAATGTGCACTACCAACCACATAGGTAGAACTAAGAAAAAGTTTCTGCTGAGAGAGTTTGAGCAGCCAGGGTCTAAATTAAAAAGCAGAACCACAATGGTAATAATCTCTGGATTATTACCTGAGCCACGAGCAAATTAGCATAGGGTCAATAGGGTCAGGGAGATGAATGCACGGCTCAAAGATTGGTGTGGGAGAAGTGGGTTTTGATTCGTGGGGCACTGGGACCAGTACTGGGGAAAGAGAGAGCTGTTCCGTTGGAATGGACCACACCTGAACCATGCTGGGACCAGAGTTCTAGTGAATAGTTAGGGAGGTAGATAGGGCTTTAAACTAAATCAGCAGGGAGAGGGTCCCGGTGGAGAGAAATCTTGAATGCTAAAGAGAAAAGACAAGGAAGCAGTGCAGGAAAGTGATTGGGGTAAGGATAACCAGATTGTGTCAGGAAGGACAGAGCGTACAAACAAAAGAGTGCATTAACAAATAGGGTCCGGGTAAGAAAAAATGGGAATAACACAAATAGGGCCATAGTACAAAAAAAATGTTAAGATGTCTAAAAATGTTAAAAAGACAAATCTAAAGGCACTGTATCTGAATGCACGAAGCATTCGTAATAAGGTAGATGAATTAACAGCGCAAATAGATGTAAACGGATATGATATAATAGCAATTACAAATGGCTGCAGGGTGACCAAGGCTGGGAGCTGAATATCCAAGAATATTCGATATTTAGGAAGGACATGCAAAAAGGAAAAGGAGGTGGGGTGGCGTTGTTAGTAAAGGATGAAATCAGAGCAATAATGAGAATGGATATTGGCTCAGAAAATCAGGATGTAGAATCAGTCTGGGGGGAGTTAAGAATCACCAAGGGGCAGAAAACATTGGTGGGAGTTGTCTATAGGCCTCCAAACAGTAGTGGTAATGTAGGGGACAGTATCAAACAGGAAATTAGAGATGCACGTAACAAGGGTACCAGAGTAATCATGGGTGACTTTAATCTGCATATAGACTGGCCAAACCAAATTAGCAATAATACTGTGGAGGATGAATTCTTGGAGTGTGTATGAGATGGTTTTTTAGACCAGTAGGTTGAGGAGCCGACCAGGGAACAGGCTATCCTAGATTGGGTATTATGCAATGAGAAGGGGTTAATTAATAATCTTGTTGTGCGGGGTTCTTTAGGGAAGAGTGACCATAACATGATAGAATTCTTCATTAAGATGGAAAGTGAAGTAGTCCAATCCGAAACTAGGTTCCTAAATCTAAACAAAGGAAACTACGAAGGTATAAGGAGTGAGTTGGCTATGATAGATTGAGAAGCTTCATTAAAAGGCATGATGGTGGATAGGCAATGACTAACATTTAAGGAACGAATGCATGAATTGCAACAATTATACATTCCTTTCTGGTGCAAAAACACAAAAGGAAATGCGGCCCAAACATGCCTAACAAAAGAAATTAAGGATAGTATTAGATCCAAAGAGGAGTCATATAAAGTTGCCAGAAAAAGTAGCAAGCCTGAGGATTGGGAGCAGTTTAGAATTCAGCAAAAAAAGACCAAGTGATTGATTAAGAGGGGAAAAATAGAGTATGAGAGTAAACTTGCAAGGAACATAAAAGTAGACTGTAAAAACTTCTACAAGTATGTAAGAAGAAAAAGATTAGTGAAGACAAATGTAGGTCCCTTACAGTCAGAAATAGGAGAATTTATAATGGGGAACAGGGAAATGGCAGAGCAATTAAACAAATACTTTGGTTCTGTCTTCACGGAAGAGGACACAAATAACTTCCCAGAAATGCTAGGGAACCAAGGGACTAGTGAGAAGGAGGAATTAAAGGAAATTAGTATTAGTAAAAAAATTGTGCTGGAGAAAGTAATGGGACTGAAAACCAATAAATCCCCAGGACCTGATAATCTGCATCCCAGAGTACTAAAAGAGGTAGCCATGGAAATAGTGGATGCATTAATGGTCATCTTCCAAAATTCTATAGATTATGGAACAGTTCCTGCAGATTGGAGGGTGGCAAATGTAACCCCACTATTTAAAAAAGGAAGGAGAGAGAAAACAGGGAACTACAGACCGGTTAGCCTAACATCAGTAGTAGGGAAAATGCTGGAGTCTGTTATAAAGGATGTGATAACAGGACACTTAGAAAATATCAACAGGATTAGACAAAGTCAACATGGATTTATGAAAGGGAAATCATGTTTGACAAACCTACTGGAGTTTTTTGAGGATGTAACTTGTAGAATAGACGAGGGAGAAGCAGTGGATGTGGTTTATTTGGATTTTCAGAAGGCCTTTGATAAAGTCCCAAATAAGAGGTTAGTGTGCAAAATTAAAGCACATGGGATTGGTGGTAATATACTGGCATGGATTGAAAATTGGTTAACAGACAGGAAACAGAGAGTAGGAATAAATGGGTCTTTTTCAGGCTGGCAGGCAGTGACTAGTGGGGTACCGCAGGGATCAGTGCTTGGGCCCCAGCTATTCACAATATATATCAATGATTTGGATGAGGGAACCAAATGTAATATTTCCAAGTTTGCTGACGACGCAAAACTAGGTGGGATCGTGAGTTGTGAGAAGGATGCAAAGAGGCTTCAAGGTGATTTAGATAAGTTGAGTGAGTGGGCAAATACTTGGCAGATGCAGTATAATGTGGATAAATGTGAAGTTATCCACATGGGAAGGAAAAACAGAAAGGCAGAGTATTATTTAAATGGTGATAGATTGGGGAATGTTGATGTACAAATGGAGCTGGGTGTCCTTGTACACCAGTCACTGAAAGCAAATAAGCAGGTGCAGCAAGCAATTGGGAAGGCAAATTGTATGTTGGCCTTCATTGCAAGAGGATTTGAGTACAGGAGCAAGGATGTCTTACTGCAGTTAGACAGGGCCTTGGTGAGACCACACCTGGAGTATTGTGTGCAGTTTTGGTCTCCTTACCTAAGGAAGGATATACTTGCCATAGAGGGAGTGCAGCAAAAGTTCACTAGACCTGGGATGGCAGGACTGTCGTATGAGGAGAGACTGGGTCGACTCGGCCTGTATTCACTGGAGTTTAGAAGAATGAGAGGAGACTTCATTGAAACATATAAAATTCTGACAGGGCTAGACAGACTGGATGCAGGGAGGATGTTTCCCCTGGCTGGGGGGTCCAGAACGAGGGTCAGAATACGGGGTAGGACATTTAGGACTGAGATGAGGAGACATTTCTTCACTCAGAGGGTGGTGAACCTGTAGAATTCTCTACCACAGAAGGCTGTGGAGGCCAAGTCACTGAATATATTTAAGAAGGAGCTAGATAGATTTCTAGACACAAAAGGCATCAACGGGTATGGGGAGAGAGCGGGAATATGGTATTGAGGTAGAGGATCAGCCATGGCATATTGAATGGCGGAGCAGGCTCGAAGGGCCATATGGCCTACTCCTGCTCCGATTTTCGATGTTTTCTATGGTCTTGTGATGAGTGTTAAAAGCACCAGGATTTGGTGGGTGTCAGTAACAAGCCAATTACTGACAGGTCCACTCACTTGTCTCTCATTCTTATTTAGCAAACAGTGTCTGTGTGACATAATTCTGCTTTGCAGAGACAGGAAAAACAATTTATTGAAAGCATTTCTCATGTAAGCACTTTGTAGCACACTGCAGTCCTTTACAGCAATGGAAGGTTTGAGGTGATGTCTGTGGATCAAGTCAACTTTATGGGAATATTACTGAGGCCTTGCTGTGAGAATGGGCCCTTCTTACAGAAGTGGGCAAATCCTCTCCCCAGTTAAAGAGGAAAGTTAAATATTATCAGCCAATTCTCACATTATATCGATCCTATTCATCTGTAATATGCAGTTATGATCATAATATTTTAATTTATTTGGGTTCTTTTCCTGTAAAACATCTCAAAGGGCTTCACACAATTAATGCAGTGATTTTTGTTATTGTAAGCAAAAGTGGTAGCCATTTTGTGCCAACAATGTCCCACGAACAGCAACAAGATGAATGACTGGTTCATGTGTCTTTGGTGGTGTTGGTTGAGGGAGAATGTTGGCCAGGACTCTGAGAACCCCCTGCTCTTATCCAAATGGTACCATGGGATCGTTCACATCCACCTGAACAACTGGAATAGGCAGATGGGGCCTCAGCTTAACCTCCCATCCAAAAGACGGCACCAAGGCAAACCAAGCCCAGTCGACCCTGCAAAGTCCTCCTCACTAAGTCTGGGGACTTCTGCCAAAATTGGGAGAGCTGTCCCACAGACTAGTCAAGCAACAGCCTGACATAGCCATACTCACAGAATCATACCTTTCAGCCAACGTCCCAGACTCTTCCATCACCATCCCTGGGTATGTCCTGTCCCACCGGCAGGACAGACCCACCAGAGGTGGCAGTACAGTGATATACAGTCAAGAGGGAGTGGCCCTGGGAGTCCTCAACATTGACTCTGGACCCCATGAAATCTCATGGCATCAGGTCAAACATGGGCAAGGAAACCTCCTGCTGATTACCACCTACCACCCTCCCTCAGCTGATGAATCAGTCCTCCCCCATGTTGAGCACCACTTGGAGGAAGCACTGAGGGTAGCAAGGGCACAGAATGTACTCTGGGTGGGGGACTTCAATGTCCATCACCAAGAGTGGCTCGGTAGCACCACTACTGACCGAGCTGGCCGAGTCCTGAAGGACATAGCTGCCAGATTGGGCCTGCGGCAGGTTGTGAACGAACCAACACGAGGGAAAAACTTACTTGACCTCGTCCTCACCAACCTATCTGTCGCAAATGCATCTGTCCATGACAGTATTGGTAGGAATGACCATCACACAGTCCTCGTGGAGACGAAGTCTCGTCTTTGCACTGAGGACACCATCCAACGTGTTGTGTGGCACTATCACCGTGCTAAATGGGATAGATTCAGAACAGATCTAGCAGCTCAAAACTGGGCATCCATGAGGCGCTGTGGGCCATCAGCAGCAGCAGAATTGTATTCCAGTACAATCTGTAACCTCATGACCCGACATATTCCTCACTCTACCATTACCAACAAGCCAGGGGATCAACCCTGGTTCAATGAGGAGTGTAGAAGAGCATGCCAGGAACAGCACCAGGCCTTCCCCAAAAATGAGGTGACAACCTGGTGAAGCTACAACTCAGGACTACATGCATGCTAAACAGCGGAAGCAACATGCTATAGACAGAGCTAAGCGATTCCACAACCAACGGATCAGATCAAAGCTCTGCAGTCCTGCCACATCTAGTCGTGAATGGTGGTGGACAATTAAAGAACTAACGGAAGGAGGAGGCTCTGCAAACATCCCCATCCTCAATGATGGCGGAGCCCAGCACGAGAGTGCAAAAGACAAGGCTGAAGCGTTTGCAACCATCTTCAGCCAGAAGTGCCGAGTGGATGATCCATCTCGGCCTCCTCCCGATACCCCCACCATCACAGAAGCCAGTCTTCAGCCAATTCGATTTACTCCACGTGATATCAAGAAACAGCTGAGTGCACTGGATACAGCAAATGCTATGGGCCCCGACAACATCCCGGCTGTAGTGCTGAAGACTTGTGCTCCAGAACTAGCTGCCCCTCTAGCCAAGCTGTTCCAGTACAGCTACAACACTGGCATCTACCCGACAATGTGGAAAATTGCCCTGTTATGTCCTGTTCACAAAAAGCAGGACAAATCCAATCCGGCTAATTACCGCCCCATCAGTCTACTCTCAATCATCAGCAAAGTGATGGAAGGTGTCGTCGACAGTGCTATCAAACGGCATTTACTCATCAATATCCTGCTCACCGATGCTCAGTTTGGGTTCCGCCAGGACCACTCGGCTCCAGACCTCATTACAGCCTTGGTCCAAACATGGACAAAAGAGCTGAATTCCAGAGGTGAGGTGAGAGTGACTGCTCTTGACATCAAGGCAGCATTTGACCAAGTGTGGCACCAAGGAGCCCAAGTAAAATTGAAGTCAATGGGAATCAGGAGGAAAACTCTCCAGTCATACCTAGCACAAAGGAAGATGGTAGTGGTTGTTGGAGGCCAATCATCTCAGCCCCAGGGCATTGCTGCGGGAGTTCCTCAGGGCAGTGTCCTAGGCCCAACCATCTTCAGCTGCTTCATCAATAACCTTCCCTCCATCATATGGTCAGAAATGGGGATGTTCGCTGATGATTGCACAGTGTTCAGTTCCATTCGCAGCCGCAATTGTATAATTGCTTGTATGACTAATGTTAATATTTACAGCAATTGCTTCCTGTGTATTGGCTGTCTCGAGGAGCCATTTTGTCGATAATCAGTGACTTTACTGCACAATTGTATCAAGGACAGGTTCCTCATGAATTTCAGCCAGGTGGTGACTAAGAGCTTGGCAAGGTTCTACTGGATACCAGCAGGTTTCCCATAGCACAGTTCATCCCTCACCAACTATCAGCCTGCTTCTCCCGTAGTCCATGTACAATCGAGCTGACCCATGATGGGGCAATTCTCCACCCCGTATCCATCCCAGCCCTAACCCATTTTACTTTCATTAAGTATGCAGGGCGGACTCCCAGTGGAATTCCCACCGTCCAAAGAGGAGCCTGTCGCTGGAAAGGAGGAAGCTCTGGTGGTGCTGAGCATCAGGAGATCCAGCGAGGGACCTTAAAGAGTGGACTGCCATGAAGATCTGAAACAAAGGCGCACTGAAGGCCTTGGCAGAGACTGGGGCCATCACCAGGTAAATCAGGAGGAACAGAAAAGAGGGAGAAGAGACTGTTACAAGCCCCTCTCCTTCTATGGGGACACTGCAGGGCAGCGACTGCCACTTCCCAGGGCCCACATCCGCCTTCCCCACTGTGGCTCCATAACAGCGATAACAACGGCAAAATGATAGAAAATCTGCCAGGACCCAGGCCCCACTGCCCTTCCCCAACTATCATTTGTATCTGGCGGATGGAGCAGATGCAGGAAGGGTCGGTTCTAGCGGCAACTGGGGCAGGGAAATTCCGGTCGGGGTTGTGAGATGAAGGTAGACCTCACCACCCCATTTTTCCGCCATTCCTGCCACAATTTTGGGTGAGATCATGAAGGATAACCCCCCCTCCCCAAGACTTTACCCCCCCTTTGAATTTCCTAAGGAAAAGTACTGTGTAAATACACCCATCCCAAAGGTGGCCTAGCAAAACTCCAGAGCTTAGCACCACATCCACACTAGTCAACCCACTGCCCTGTACAGGTAATGTCCCCACTGCAACCTTAGCCACTGTACCCCGTGCAAGATCTGATCATCTCAGACTACCCCTTTCACTTTAACCTCCAGTCCTTTTCCCAACCAGATATCTAGCCGTCTCCTTGTTGAAGGAGTTATTGGACTCCCTATCAGGGTAGGGAAATGGGCTGAGAGTGGACAGCTCCAGTTGAAGAATTGGCAGCAGTACAGACACGATGGGCTGAATGGCCTCCTCCTGTACTGCAATTTCTATCATCCTACAACTCAATCCCAACTGTCTATTCCACAAATCCACTACTCAACAACAAAAACAACAACTTGCATTTATATAACGCCTTTAACGTAGTAAAACGTCCCAAGGCGCTTCACAGGAGCAATTATCAAACAAAATTTGACACCGAGCCACATAAGGAGATATTAGGACAGGAATCTTGGTTAAAGAGGTAGGTTTTAAAGAGCATCTTAAAGGAGGAGAGAGAGGTGGAGAGGTCTAGGGAGGGAATTCTGGAGCTTAGGGCCCAGGCAGCAGAAGGCACGGCCGCCAATGGTGGTGTGATTAAAATTGAGGATGCACAAGAAGCAAGAATTGGAGGAGCGCAGAGATCTCGGAGGGTTTTAGGGCTGGAGGAGGTTACAGAGATAGGGAGGGGTGAGGCCATGGAGGGATTTGAACACAAGGATGAGAATTTTAAATTGGAGGCGTTGCTGGACCGGGTTTCTATAACTGTGAGGTCAGTGTTGCCAGTGGATAGGTGAGGGACGATTCCTTTTCATGTAATACATTGCTATTTGAGGCACGGCAGTTGGCACTCAGGGGGATAATGCAGCATAACTGAGAGCCATGACTGGCATGGAGTTTTCTGCAACATTATCTATGCTGGCGAAGCAATTTCATTCTGCACGGCAGGTGGCAAACTGTAGAAAACAAAAAAATACATCTACTTATCAGGGTACTGCTGGATATCTCGCAACAAGGCTGTGAGCATGTCAAAATATTTCTGGAGCATTAAGCGTAGCCTGTGCTTACTGTTTGTGAAAGAATATTTCAGAATTGGTTTCGTTTCAATCATTTATTTTTGTTAAGTGCTCCTAGAGTATGCGAGGCGATAGCTCTTGTGAATAAAATATTGGCCCCTTACGAGAATTGAGAGATGCTTTCGCTGCCAAGGAAGTGATAATTCATGCAAGGCAAAAATATAAATTAATAATTAAAAAAAAATAAGTTAATGTGTTTGGCTGTTATTTAGACAGCAGCTGCAAGCAGTGCAGCTCAAGCTGAGCAATAGTATAGGGGTAGGTGGTTTCAAACACTGCTCTCTGCTCAAATGCCCACCTGAACTAGGCATGTGGGAGCCCTGTATCAGCATATTTGTAATGTCGGAGATGCTGTCCTTTGGATGAGACGTTAGATCGAGGCATGTTCCATTGGTTCAGGTAGATGTGAAAGATCCCATGGCACTATTCGAGGAAGACCAAGAAGTTCTCCTGGTGCCCTGGCCAACATTCCTCCCCCAACCAAGATTATTAAATACAGACTAGCTGTTTCTGAGATCTTGCAGTGAGCAAAATGGCAGCTGAATTTGGCTACATGATAACAGTGACTACACTTCAAATTTGTTGATTAAATATGAAGCATTTTGAGACATTTGTGTGTGACATAATAAGGATCTAGATAAGTGCAAGCCGACCTTCCTTTACTCCTTCCTCTTCATCTGGTACTACTGGTTATCAACACTGGGGAAAAGTGCTCCACTCTCCAGCCCTGATACCTTTCACCTAGATCAGCAGAGTATTCATATATTTTTTTAATATGACAGTAAGTAGCCTGGCATCTAAATCCCAAATGGATGGTCCACCATATTTAGATTAATCCTGCCTCACCACAAACATCTGCACATGGCATTCGGGAATGAGCTCCTACCTCAGCCAGTGTCAGGGAAGAGATTCAGGTGCTCTTGGTGACTCAAAGAATTTATTCACCCATCCATTACTTCACTGCTAATAATAACTTTATCGATTTTTCATTTAGCAGATGACACAAATGTAAGGAGGGAGGAATGTAAGGAAAGTGAGACAGAGCATATGTCTGTCTAATCGATGAGACACCCAGTCAATACATAGCCATAGTGTACAGAAGTGCAGCTCATACAAAAACAAACAAACTCATCTGAGGCTTGGCTTCTCCTTATTATAGATTGTTTAAGAGAAGACATGATGAGGACACAAGGTGGATGGTGGGATTGTAGATCTACCCAAAGTGGATGCTGGGATGATCTCATTAGCATAATTGTGGGCAGCCTGTGCGTGTAGAACAGCTGAAACACATTTTGGGGTTGAGAAAACTTTTTGCGGAAGGGTTTCAAGCTCTGCAGTTACTTAAAGTGACAGCAGCTTCCTGGAGGGCCAGCGGGTAAGTGAATTTTCTAGCAGCGTTTGCCAACATATTGGACTCCATCAGATACTTAGCTTTTTTTTCACGCTTCTGCAAGATGAGATTCAGAAGAGGTGGCAGATTTTCCAGGTGCTCAGTGACTCCATCGCAGCCTCTTCAGGACAAGTGCTGGATGTCCTTGAAAAGGAAAGACAGAAGCACGGGGCTCACCATTTCTCAGATGCTAACCTTGACGTGCTGTGGGGCTTACAAGGATGCACAGGGAGAGATTGCTAGGACATCGTGGAAGGAATCCAGTGGAACAAGTCACATGAGCCATGTGGAGGGAGGCGGCAGTGCTGTTGAGTGCTAGCTGTCTCAGTCCAAGTGCAGACCACTGCCAGATAAAGTTCAATGACCTGATGAGGGAAGACAAGATAGGATCCTTCCTCTAGTCACCTTGGCATCATTAATAAAAAACAAATAACAGAGAGGATAGAATGGAGAAATGCAGTGGGTGTGGTTTATGTGCAGAAATTATCTGGATTTAGGAATGGGAACAATATGCAAATTTGCTTATGACACCAAACAGGACATTTGGCACATTTAGATGGAACTGGTGAAAGTCTGCAGTAGGTCATAAATAGACAGGTAGGATTGGCAAGTAGAGGGCAGATGCAGTGCAAGGTAAAAAAAAGTGATGTAAAATATTTTGTAAGTAGGAATAGGAACATAGGAACAGGAGTAGGCCATTCAGCCCCTCGTGCTTGCTCCGCCATTTGATAAGATCATGGCTGATCTGTGATCTAACTCCATATCCCTTAATACCTTTGGTTGCCAAAAGCTATCTATCTCAGATTTAAAGTTAGCAATTGAGCTAGTATCAATTGCCGTTTGCGGAAGAGAGTTCCAAACTTCTACAACCCTTTGTGTGTAGAAATGTTTTCTAATCTCGCTCCTGAAAGGTCTGGCTCTAATTTTTAGACTGTGCCCCCTACTCCTAAAATCCCCAACCAGCGGAAATAGTTTCTCTCTATCCACCCTATCCGTTCCCCTTAATATCTTATAATCTTCGATCAGATCACCCCTTAACCTTCGAAACTCCAGAGAATACAACCCCAATTTGTGAAATCTCTCCTCGTAACTTAACCCTTGAAGTCCGGGTATCATTCTAGTAAACCTACGCTGCACCCCTCCAAAGCCAATATGTCCTTCCGAAGGTGCGGTGCCCAGAACTGCTCACAGTACTCCAGGTGCGGTCTAACCAGGGTTTTGTATAGCTGCAGCATAACTTCTGCCCCCTTGTACTCTAGTCCTCTAGATATAAAGGCCAGCATTCCATTTGCCTTCTTGATTATTTTCTGCACCTGTTCATGACACTTCAATGATCTATGTACCTGAACCCCTAAGTCCCTTTGGACATCCACTGTTTTTAACTTTTTACCATTTAGAAAGTACCCTGTTCTGTCCTTTTTTGGTCCAAAGTGGATGACCTCACATTTGCCTACACTGAATTCCATTTGCCACATTTTTGCCCATTCACCTAATCTATCAATATCGCTTTGTAATTTTATGTTTTCATCTACACTGCTTACAATGCCACCAATCTTTGTGTCATCGGCAAACTTAGATGTGAGACTTTCTATGCCTTCATCTAAGTCGTTAATAAATATTGTGAATAATTGAGGCCCCATGACAGATCCCTGCGGAATAGGGAAAGGAAATACACCTTAAATGGTAGGATTATAAATAGAGTAGAGCAGCAGAGGGACCTTAATGTGCAGGAACACAAGTCATTAAAGGTGGCAGTGCAAAGGATAAGGCCATAAAAAGGTAAGTGGAATCCTTGATTTTGAATCTAGAGTAATGGAGATTGAAATTGGTCTCGGGCAATAGCGCAAAACGGGCAATAACACAAAACAAGCAATAACACAAAACGGGCAATAACACAAAACGAGCAATAACACAAAACGGGCAATAACACAAAACGGGCAATAACACAAAATGGGCAACAGCGTAAAACGAGCAATTACACAAAACGGGCAATAACACAAAACGGGCAATAACACAAAACGGGCAATAGCGCAAAACGAGCAATAACACAAAACGGGCAATAGCGCAAAACGGGCAATAACACAAAACAAGCAATAACACAAAACGGGCAATAACACAAAACGGGCAATAGCGCAAAACGGGCAATAACACAAAACGGGCAATAACACAAAACGGGCAATAACACAAAACGGGCAATAACACAAAATGGGCAACAGCGTAAAACGGGCAATAACACAAAACGGGCAATAACACAAAACGGGCAATAGCGCAAAACGAGCAATAACACAAAACGGGCAATAACACAAAACAAGCAATAACACAAAATGGGCAATAACACAAAACGGGCAATAGCGCAAAACGAGCAATAACACAAAACAAGTAATAACACAAAACAAGCAATAACACAAAACGGGCAATAACACAAAACAAGCAATAACACAAAACGGGCAATAACACAAAACGAGCAATAACACAAAACGGGCAATAACACAAAATGGGCAATAGCGCAAAACGGGCAATAACACAAAACGGGCAATAACACAAAACGGGCAATAACACAAAACGGGCAATAGCACCTGTTTTATACTCTGCCCAATTTTCTTTTCCAATGGTGAAGTTCAGGCAGCGTGTAAATGAGCTGCCGATTCGCTATTACCCATTTTACACTACCACCCAGGATGGATTTCTAACATGGAATACAGAAGTAAGCAGATGATGTCGTAGAGGCTGCAGCTGGAGTATTGGGTAGAGTTTTAGGCACCCAATTATAAGAAGGAAGTAACAGCAACAGAAAATGTGCAGCTTAGATTCGCTAGGAAATTACTAGGAATGAAAGGTTAGTTATGAAGAGAGACTTGAGAAGTTAATCCGTGACATGGTAGAAGTTCTTAAGATTAAGGGGTTATAAGGTAGTGATAGATTGTTTGCACTGGTCAGTGAGATGGTAACGAGTGAACACACATTTAACATATTCACAAAGTAATTAAAGGGAGGTAGGAAGAGCAGGAGAGTGGGATTAGACTGGGTGGGATATTAAAGGGTATGGGGAGTGAGTAGGAGAGTGGGATTAGACTGGGTGGGATATTAATGGGTATGGGGAGTGAGCAGGAGAGTGGGATTAGACTGGGTGGGATATTAAAGGGAATGGGGAGTGAGTGGGAGAGTAGGATTAGACTGGGTGGGATATTAAAGGGTATGGGGATTGAGCAGGAGAGTGGGATTAGACTGGGTGGGATATTAAAGGGTATGGGGATTGAGCAGGAGAGTGGGATTAGACTGGGTGGGATATTAAAGGGAATGGGGAGTGAGTGGGAGAGTAGGATTAGACTGAGTGGGATATTAAAGGGAATGGGGAGTGAGCAGGAGAATAGGATTAGACTGGGTGGGATATTAAAGGGTATGGGGATTGAGCAGGAGAGTGGGATTAGACTGAGTGGGATATTAAAGGGAATGGGGAGTGAGTGGGAGAGTAGGATTAGACTGGGTGGGATATTAAAGGGTATGGGGATTGAGCAGGAGAGTAGGATTAGACTGGGTGGGTTATTAAAGGGAATGAGGAGTGAGTGGGAGAGTGGGATTAGACTGGGTGGGATATTAAAGGGTATGGGGATTGAGCAGGAGAGTAGGATTAGACTGGGTGGGTTATTAAAGGGAATGAGGAGTGAGTGGGAGAGTGGGATTAGACTGGGTGGGATATTAAAGGGTATGGGGATTGAGCAGGAGAGTAGGATTAGACTGGGTGGGATATTAAAGGGAATGAGGAGTGAGTGGGAGAGTGGGATTAGACTGGGTGGGATATTAAAGGGTATAGGGATTGAGCAGGAGAGTGGGATTAGACTGGGTGGGATAATAAAGGGTATGGGGAGTGAGCGGGAAAGTGGGATTAGACTGGGTGGGATATTAAAGGGTATAGGGATTGAGCAGGAGAGTGGGATTAGACTGGGTGGGATAATAAAGGGTATGGGGATTGAGCAGGAGAGTAGGATTAGACTGGGTGGGATATTAAAGGGAATGAGGAGTGAGTGGGAGAGTAGGATTAGACTGGGTGGGATATTAAAGGGTATAGGGATTGAGCAGGAGAGTGGGATTAGACTGGGTGGGATAATAAAGGGTATGGGGATTGAGCAGGAGAGTAGGATTAGACTGGGTGGGTTATTAAAGGGAATGAGGAGTGAGTGGGAGAGTGGGATTAGACTGGGTGGGATATTAAAGGGTATGGGGATTGAGCAGGAGAGTAGGATTAGACTGGGTGGGATATTAAAGGGAATGAGGAGTGAGTGGGAGAGTAGGATTAGACTGGGTGGGATATTAAAGGGTATAGGGATTGAGCAGGAGAGTGGGATTAGACTGGGTGGGATATTAAAAGGAAAGGGGAACAAGACCCGTGGCTCATGTGGAGAAAAACACCAGCCCAGACTTGATGGGCTGAATGGCCTGTTCCTGTGCTAGAACATTCTATGAAGTGTTCCTTCCCCAGCACTCACATCGTTCACCTTAATCAGACCAATTTTTTTTTGAAGTAGAATATAGGAGGAAGGGATGACTGAGGAGCTCCTAATTACTGGGCTCTGGCAAGTGGAAGGTTAATAGAAACCAACCAAGTAGGGAAGGGAATTCGAAGAAATGGCTGAGAGAGGTGTAGCAAGATGAGAATTCTACAATGTGGGGACAAAAGACTAAATGCTGTGCCACTGATGGTAGAGTGGGGGGCCGGTGGGTGGGGGTGCAGTGAATACATACTAGGTTGGAGTCAGATAAGCAAAGGGTGTAACAGTGAGGGCTGTTGAATAATTGTTCTAGTTCTGGCACAGTAAGTCCTGACTTGTTCTGGTGAGTTGCATCTTGCATTAGTTATTTGTTAGTGATAGACAATTCCAAAGGATACCTCCTAGGCATCTTCTATCATAAGGCATCAATAACTGCAAAATAAATATATACCAGCACATCATTATTAGAAGGCCGCTGGCTTTCTTCTTTTGTTACTTTGCAATAGAGATGCACCATAAACCATAAAAAACTGAAGATATTTTGAAGAGGAATATGTAGAGAGAGAGAAAGAGAGAAGACATGTGGAATTTAAAAGGAAGTCCATTGTGCTTGTTTTGCTAACCCAGGGCGTACATCCCAACAGTTGGGTGTCACACGGACTTCAGTATTTTGGAGTCAGTATCTGATGGTCCTCGTTATTAGATTAAAACCCTGCTGCACCTGGCCCTGATCCTCACCCCTTCCCACCCCCTCGCTACATTACTGCCTCCAACTTCCCCCGCTCCGTCACTCTTGACTCTGCCCCCACCCCATCCCTCATGGCAACTCCCAGCAACAAACACACACACAAACACACACACACAAACACACAGACCCACACAGACACACACCCCCACACAAATACACACACACCCACACAAACACACATATCCACACAAACACACACCCACCACAAACACACACCCACACAAACACACCCACACAAACAGATACACCCACACAAATACACACACACAGCCAGACACACCCACATAAACACCCCCCCACAAACACACACCCCCATACACATACACAAACAAATACACACACCACACACATACCCACACACAAGCACACACACACCAACACAAACACACACACCCACACAAAAACACACACACCCATACAAACATACACACACCCACACAAACATACAAACAGACACCTACACAAACACACACAAACAGACACCCACACAAACACACGCACCCACACAAACGCACACACCCACACAAACGCACACACACACGAACACAAACACACACACATACACACACACAAACACACACACCTGCACAAACACACGCACACCTGCACAAACACACACACAAACACAAACACACACAAACACGCACACCCACACCCACACAAACACACACACCCCCACATAAACACACCCACACAAACACACACATCCGCACACACACACAAACACACACACACACAAACACACACCCACACAAATACACACCCACAAACACACACACATGCACAAACACACACACTCCCACATAAACAAATGCACCCACACAGACACACATGTACCCACACAAACACACACCCACGCAAACACACACATCCACACACACAAACAAACATGCACAAACGCACACGCACAAACACACGTGCACACACCCACACAAACAGACACACAAACACACACCTACACAAACACACACATCCACACAAACACACACAAACAAACATGCACAAACGCACACGCACAAACACACACGCAGACACCCACACAAACATACACACAAACACACACATCCACACACGCACAAACACAAACGCACACAAACGCATACACAAACACACAAACAAGCGCACACACCCATACAAACACACACAAAGGAACACCTAGCACAAAGGAAGATGGTAGTGGTTGTTGGAGGCCAATCATCTCAGCCCCAGGACATTGCTGCAGGAGTTCCTCAGGGCAGTGTCCTCGGCCCAACCATCTTCAGCTGCTTCATCAATGACCTTCCCTCCATCATAAGGTCAGAAATGGGGATGTTCGCTGATGATTGCACAGTGTTCAGTTCCATTCGCAACCCCTCAAATAATGAAGCAGTCCGAGCCCGCATGCAGCAAGACCTGGACAACATCCAGGCTTGGGCTGATAAGTGGCAAGTAACATTCGCGCCAGACAAGTGCCAGGCAATGACCATCTCCAACAAGGGAGAATCTAACCACCTCCCCTTGACATTCAACGGCATTACCATCGCCGAATCCCCCACCATCAACATCCTGGGGGTCACCATTGACCAGAAACTTAACTGGACCAGCCATATAAATACTGTGGCTACAAGAGCAGGTCAGAGGCTGGGTATTCTGCGGCGAGTGACTCACCTACTGACTCCCCAAAGCCTTTCCACCATTAACAAGGCACAGGTCAGGAGTGTGATGGAATACTCTCCACTTGACTGGATGAGTGCAGCTCCAACAACACTCAAGAAGCTCAACACTATCCAGGACAAAGCAACCCACTTGATTGGCACCCCATCCACCACCCTAATCATTCACTCCCTTCACCACCGGCGCACTGTGGCTGCAGTGTGTACCATCCACAGGATGCACTGCAGCAACTCGCCAAGGCTTCTTCGACAGCACCTCCCAAACCCGCGACCTCTACCACCTAGAAGGACAAGAGCAGCAGGCACATGGGAACAACACCACCTGCACGTTCCCCTCCAAGTCACACACCATCCCGACTTGGAAATATATCGCCGTTCCTTCATCGTCGCTGGGTCAAAATCCTGGAACTCCCTTCCTAACAGCACTGTGGGAGAATCGTCACCACACGGACTGCAGCGGTTCAAGAAGGCGGCTCACCACCACCTTCTCGAGGGCAATTAGGGATGGGCAATAAATGCTGGCCTCGCCAGCGACGCCCACATCCCATAAACAAATAAAAAAAACACCCACACAAACACACACACCCACACAAACATATATACACAAACACACACCCACACAAACACACATGCACAAACACACTCACCCCACAAACACACACGCACAAACACACCCATACACAAAAACACATCAACACACACAAACACATAAATACAAACACATAAATACACATAAACACATACACAAACACACACACATACATACACACACACATACACATAAACACACGCATGCACATAAATATTCACACAAACATACACACACGCGCACACAAACACACACAAACATATAAATACACAAATACATATGCACAAACACAAAGAAGTAAATTTTAACCCTATGAAAGGGAGGCTTTCAGGTGGGTGGGAAGGTAAAAATTGTAAAAAAAGAGTAAAACCCGCCCCCAGCCCTCCTCCAACCTGCCCATTTCCGGTTTCAACGGAGGCGGGTCGAGGGGCGGGCGACCAACCCGCTCTCAGGAGGTCAGTAAAATCTTTTAAGAAGGATGCAGGCTTCCATTTTAATAGGTTTTTTTATTTTTAACCCCGGGGGGCCAGGATTCCCGGGCCTTCTGATTCACGCCACGTAAGAGGAGGCGAGAAGGCCTGGATCAACAGGTGAGTGCCTTCAATACACTGCTTGTGGGCCCAGAGGAGCAGGAGTGTTTCCCCCGGCCCAACAAGCTCAACTGACGCAATCCCACACACACGATTGGCCGAACCCCCCAACCCACAATCTCCGACCCCCCCCCCACTATCGCCGGCCCCCCATGATCTCTGCGCCCCCCGCACCACGATCTCTGACCGCCCCATGATTGAGCACCTGATGACCCCCCAATGACCACCGACCCCGATGACTCCCCCCGACTCCAACCCTTGATGACTGACCTCTACAATGACCAACCCCCCAATGACCCCCAAACCTCCGACGATGCCCGACTCTGACCCCCTCTGTTGAACGATCCCCTGATGACCCCCGATCTCCCCAATGACCAACCCTCCCGATGACCCCCAACCCCCTTGATGACCGACCCCCCCCGATGGCCAACACACCGCCCCCCCCCCACCTCCCATTTTCGGCTTACCTGCTGGCATCCGCTCCCTGGCTGTTCTCCCGTCTGTCTGAGGCCAGCCTGTCAGTCTGACTGGCCTGTCGGGCACGAAACCTACAAAAAAAAATGAAAGGCGCCCTTATGTCAAAATCATATGGATGTCCGGGAAACCTGAATTCTGGTTTCCCGTCAGGAATCCTCCCCCCTCCACCCCCCCAACCCTGGCTCTCTGTTAAAATTTACCTCAAAAACATACACACACACAACCAGACATACATATACACAAGCACACACACACACACACACACACACACAATATCAGACTGGCGTCTAGGAGTTTCAGGCATTGATGTCTGCTCAGAAAGTGAGAACACACCCATAAAAAGCCCGAACTCTGTCAATGAATCATTCCCATTGATTCTAACTTCACATTTTAAACACTTCAAAAGAAAACTGTTTTCTTAGCAGAATCTATTGGCTGACTTGAGGGGCTGCCTGCAAGGAGTTCTTAAATTTTTAATACAATGCTCACAGATCTCTCCTCTCGCTGTTAAAGTCGCAAGATCCTTCTAGAACATGAATATCGCCTAAACACCAGGAGAATTCTCAGGCTCCTGTGCTCAGATTATTAGCTTATTGCAACAAATCTCTTTCATAGAAAAGTAAACTGAAAACCTATCATTGAATTTGGAGTTATTGATTTTTCACCCTGCTACATTATGCCAGACAAATCAATATTTTCAAATCTATTTGTTGTCTATCTTAAAGTGACTTAACTCTTCTGCTGCTATTCAGTTTTTTTTGTTATCCCATTTTTGTTTTGTACAAGATTTTGACAAGATACTGGTTCCTTCATGATAAGCACTGTTCCAGTATCGATAGTGTCCTAAAAAGTTAACCCATTTATAGTGTACACATACAACAAGACACACACGGGCCGTACAGTACCGGACGGGAGTGAATAGTTCCTTTTCACCCGCTGTGTACTATACATGTACAGGAGCTGACACTGAAACACATACAGTTCCAAACGGCTGATGTTATTCTCCCGTCTAACTGAGGCCAGCCTGTCAGTCTGACTAGCCTGTTGGATGCAAAACCTACAAAAAAATGAAAGATGCCCTTACATCAAAATCATACGGACGTCCGGGAAACCCGTACTTCCGGGTTTCCCGTCAGGAATTCTGCCCCCCACCCCAGCCCTCCTCCTGGCTCTCTGTTAAAATTTACCTCAAAGACATACACTCACACAACCACACATACAAACATATATATACACAAACACACACAGACAGACAAACACGCACACAGACAATATCAGACTGGCGTCTAGGAGTTTCAGGCATTGATGTCTGCTCAGAAAGTGAGAACACACCCATAAAAAGACATGGGGGCTGAGATGCCACTTCCTCACCTTTGCCTGTGAGCTGTTTCCCCTCTAAGAGGAAAGTAGAGAGTGAGGGTCCCTGTGTGTTGTCGGGAATTCAGCCCGGTTGTAGAGAGCATTGTTTAACGGGGGTGAGAAGAGGTGCAGGGAATGAGCTACAGACCACGTGACTCTTCCACTGTTTCCCTGTGAATAAAGGATCAGTTGGAGGAGAGGGAAGGTGATGTAAAAGATATTGTGAGACTACCTGTACATTGGTGGTGAGTTGCAGATGGTGTTTGTCATAATGAGGGCAAAGGGGCAGAAACTGGGAAATCTGCTTATTCCAGTGCCTGTTACAGGGAGAGGGTGCCTCCTGTTACCTTGTCTGTCCTGGAAAGGTCAGTGAACTTCTTCCTGCATTGAGTAGCTGTGTGTGGGGGGTGGGGGTTTGGGGTGGGGGGGTTGGAGGGTGAGGGTGAGGAGTTGGGACGGGGGTGGCGGGTGAGGAAGGGGGTGGAATGCTGTAGTCAGCACTCACTGCCAAGGCCCCCTTGTTCCATGGGGCCTGAATCACAACTTTCATGGACCTCCTTCCCCTGGGCCAATTTGCCCTTTGCCGAGTTATAGACAGTAAAGGGTGTGTAAATATTTGGGCTCGGAGCCCTGAGCACCTGCCTCATACATTGCAGTGAGCCATGTTGTTACAGACACAAAATGGCTGCATTGGCCCTTCCAGCTGCAACAATGAAGAATTTTCTTTTCACCCCCAAGAGGCGGACTCTCTATAAATGGTGTTAATAGCAACGGGAGCCAGTTGTGACTTCTTAATGAAGATGCAACAAGAAAATTGGTCTGCTTCTTGGAGCCGTAACATGGGTGGTAGAAGCATTGTTCTAGCTCCATTTCATCGGTTAACTCCCATTGTAGAGTGTCTTGATGCAATAAACCCTTCAGGTGCTTATCTGGGGTGGAATTTCCATCCACTCCTTTACCCCCAGGATGGTTTGAAGCACTTGGTGCTTCCTTCTTACTGTGATCTTGGCAGCTAGGAGCTCGGCTGCAGGCCTTTTGGACCTCTAGCTGCGCTTCTGTTTCCTCCCGAGTGCAAGCGCACAGCCAAGCCGGGGTGCAGGCCTGCAGCTAGACTTCTCCAGGGCAGTTGCATCCTGTCGACCGCAGTGCACCTTGGGTGTGCTCTGTCTGTCAGGAACTTAATAGTCATCCATAAACGAGTATCCACCCAATACTCTACTGCTATCTGAAGACAAAGAGCCTCATGTCAATTCAATGAAGTAATTACTGTAACACGTGTTTCTGTTCGATCCCTGGGCACGCTACATACTGTGTCTATAAAATCATACTCCAGTTCATAGGGAGCAAGGGCTCACTTACTGATCTAGACTTTGGTGCCGAACATGAGAGAAATATCTTGAGATGCCCCATAAAATATACTGGGGTTGTCCTTGCAGTCTCTCTGACTTAATTTGTGCCAATTTTGTAGTTTGGTATTTTTATGCTATCAAACCTGTGATGAGCTGGCCTGAGACTTGCACAATTCATTTTTAACCTTTACAGCCAACAGACAGTGGAGCATTTCACCAATCCATCAGGGCTGGATTTGAGCCCAGGCCCGAAAGGTGAAAACCGAGAGTGCCAACTGACTGTATCACCCAGTCCTCTGGGGAATGAAGCATTTCATTATCTTCTGAATAAACACTTGATTGCTAAAAATGCTAATTATGCTAATGTTTTATTTATCAATGGATTTACATTATCTGAAATATTCATCAGGTTCCTACACCTTAGAGAATTGTATAGAGACTCAAGATGACACAATAGGTTCACAATACATGTGCAACTGCTGGCAATTACAGAATTGCAAACTACCAAACCCCTTCCCATTCACTCCCAATGTACAGAATCCTAATGGACCAAACCCCTTCCCATTCACTCCCAATGTACAGAATCCCAATGGACCAAACCCCTTCCCATTCACTCCCAATGTACAGAATCCTAATGGACCAAACCCCTTCCCATTCACTCCCAATGTACAGAATCCCAATGGACCAAACCCCTTCCCATTCACTCCCAAAGTACAGAATCCCAATGGACCAAACCCCTTCCCATTCACTCCCAATGTACAGAATCCCAATGGATCAAACCCCTTCCCATCCACTCCCAATGTACAGAATCCCAATGGTCCAAACCCCTTCCCATTCACTCCCAATGTACAGAATCCCAATGGACCAAACCCCTTCCCATCCACTCCCAATGTACAGAATCCCAATGGACCAAACCCCTTCCCATCCACTCCCAATGTACAGAATCCCAATGGACCAAACCGCTTTCCATTCACTCCCAATGTACAGAATCCCAATGGACCAAACCCCTTCCCATTCACTCCCATTGTACAGAATCCCAATGGTCCAAACCCCTTCCCATTCACTCCCAATGTACAGAATCCCAAAGGTCCAAACCCCTTCCCATTCACTCCCATGGTACAAATCCCAATGGGCCAAACCCCTTCCCATTCACTCCCAATGTACAGAATCCCAATGGTCCAAACCCCTTCCCATTCACTCCCAATGTACAGAATCCCAATGGTCCAAACCCCTTCCCATTCACTCCCAATGTACAGAATCCCAATGGTCCAAACCCCTTCCCATTCACTCCCAATGTACAGAATCCCAATGGTCCAAACCCCTTCCCATTCACTCCCATTGTACAGAATCCCAATGGTCCAAACCCCTTCCCATTCACTCCCATTGTACAGAATCCCAATGGTTCAAAGCCCTTCCTTTTCACTCCTGTTAAGCATAATTTAAAACTAACATTGAATACAACATGCTGATTAAACTCTGACATTTTTTGAGATTGTGCTGATTCTGAAAGTACATTTCCCTGAATAGTTGCCATCTGCCAAAATCCACCCACAGACAATGGCACATTAAAAATATTAATTACTGTTATGAAATAAACATGTTTGTGTTGTGATTTTATGTTGTGTTTGTTTTTCTACTGAAATTCTGAATGAACCATTCAGCTGCCTATGAAAGAACCATTTGCCAATGATTATCCTTCATACAAATGCTAATCAAGGTATGAGTTGGTTTTTGGTAGGGTCATCAATGGTTCTCAGGGACAAAGTGTATCAGTGAGTGCCCAAGAGAGATAAAATACTGTGTGAGAGGTGCCTTGTCATTTTACCAACATCCCACTCCCCTTGTTTTGCATGACTTGTATATTTTTTTCCCATTATCTCCCCTTCTTTGCCTAAGGTGCTGAATATTTCTGGAGTCCTAGTTCTACGGGTGTCACCGGCCATTCAGCACCTTGCACTGGTAGCCAATCATTTAAGTGAGTGTCAGGAGATAATTCTATTGGCATCTGAGCCGGACCTAATGCAGCTCATCAAATACATTTTCCAGCTGGAGTCAATGGATAGTGATGGGGGAAGGTGGAACCCTGGCTGGTTCTTTCCTGCTTCCCTTCCCCAGGCTGAGGCCAATTGTATTATCCCACATGCTTTCCCAGCTGGGGTCAGCTAGCTCAGCACAGGCCAGAAATCAACTCTGGGTCTTCTGGTCATTCCTTTCTCCACCTGACCACTGGGAGCATTATGACAAATGGTCTTTATTGCCTTCTTAATTGCTCCATTCCTGACGCTGAAGTTGACACCAAGATCTAACTAATCCTCCCAACCTTGCTTGGCAGGTCTGTGTCACTCTCTCGCATTTATGTTTCTATCACCATTGTTTCTCCATCAAGAAAAAGATGACCTAGTTATGTTCATGCAAGGATTCTCTGAAGGGTCACAGCCAATAGAATAACTTTTGGTGTGTGAGAGAGCACTGTTTTTGGAGAACCAGAGATTGTCTAAGAGCTGAGGGTTTCTCCTGTAATCTTTTAGAGTTGTGCCCTCTAGTTTATACTGCCTCTCCTCGTTCTTCCTACCGAAATTACAGCACTACCAGCTCAAAAGACTTGGGCCTGGAATTTCTGCTGGGGTTCTTCTGATCTGCTGTTACTTTGGAGTTGATGACTAGCAGAAACTCCAGAGAAATGGCTGATTCTGATAAAGTTATGGCAGGAGGTTGGTAATCCTTCTCTTTCTTTACTCAACCTGTAAATAAATCTGACTATTAATTTTAGTCTGAATGCTTTGGTTTGACTGTTTGGTATTTGAGGCTTTGACGTAGACAGATGAACATCCCATTTGATGTCTGGTGGACGATGTGTCTCGTAATTAGGGAGTAAGTGTTGCTGCTGAGCACGCTCCCTCCGACACAGCAGGTGTAAGGATGGAGGTCTTGGTTCACTAGATTTCGTCTGCTGATGGAAATCGCCTCTGAACCATGAACAAAAGATGAGAGTTGGGAGAGAGCCTGAACCATAACATCACCATCGTACATGAAAAATGGCCACTTAGGCAAGGTTCTGGAGCGCTGCTTTCACCATTGGAACTGTGTCCGAGAGTCGGCACTTTCTGGAGAGTAGTGGAGAAAAATAGATTGAAAAAGTGTTGCGAATCCATGTTTTCTCCCCTCCCTGACACCAGGCACGGTTAGTTGGCACAGTTGCAACGATTCTGCTCTCACGCTAAGTGATATGGTCATTTGTCATCTCGCTGCCTGTCACTGGGAGTTGGTGGTGGAGCAGGAGGAGGAACGTGAGTGTTTTAAAAGCACAGGGGAAGCTCGAGCTGAGCTCAGTAAAATCGGATAGTGTGCAGAAATATCAAAGCACAGCAGCCTATTTATTACCGATATGTAAAACAATTTCAAAGCACGCTGTTCATTTCTCCTGCACTGGTTGGTCCTGGGAAGCTGTCAGTGAGATCAGAGACAAACAAGGCAAACAAGACAGGCACAATAAAAACAGACAGATATGCAGACCAAGAATAAATAGGTTTTTGATTCTACTGGTGCGTGTCCTTCCACAAGATGATCAACTGAAGAATTTGACAAGCCTGATGGGCAGCAGTACCCTCCGATGAACCGGCTCAGTGATTCCCCCAGTCACTGGTAGGCATTAGCACTAATGAGCTATAGCTGTAATGAGATTGAGAATGTTTTGAGCTCTGCCTGGTGCAGAACTGAGATGTACAGACCAGAAAGGCCCAGATTCCATTGACAGTCTGTCCTGAGTTACTTGATGTTGGCTCTGGTGTCAGCAAACGTGCTACATTTTGCCAGAGTGTCTCCGAGCCAGGGTTCACACTCCTAATCACTGTCGGAATGGGAGTGCATGGGGACATCAGGTGAAGACAGGATTTGGCTCCGAGTGATATCTCCCCTACTCTCTCAACTCACACTTGAAGAATGGCCACTTAAGTGAGGGGTGTTTCACTATCTCCGACTATCCCAGTCCCTATAACCTCCACAGGAACAGGAGTAGACCATTCAGCCCCTTGAGTCTGTTCTGCTTTTCAATTAAATCATGCCTGATCTGTACCTCAACTCCATTTACCTGTCTTTGCTCCATATCCCTTGCGACACCTTAACCAACAAAAATCACAGTCTTGAACATTTCAATTGACCCCCAGCATCCACAGCTTTTTGGGGTGGAGAGTTCCAGATTTCCACTATCCTTTGTGTGAAAAACTGCTTCCTGATTTCGCTCCTGAACGGCCTAGCTCCAGTTTTAAGATTATGCCTCTTTTTTTCTGGAATAAAAACAGAAAATGCTGGAAAAGCTCAGGAAGTGAGGCAGCATCTGTGGAGAAACAAAGAGATTTAACATAAGAACATAAGAAATAGGAGCAGGAGTAGGCCAATCGGCCCCTCGAGCCTGCTCCGCCATTCAATAAGATCATGGCTGATCTGATCCTAACATTTCAGGTCGAAGACCTTTCATCGGGCAAACGGTCTTCGACCTGTAACATTAACTCTGTTTCTTTCTCCACAGATGCTGCCTCACTTGCTGAGCTTTTTCAGCATTTTCTGTTTTTATTTCAGATTTCCAGCATCTGCAGTATTTTGCTTTTGATTTCCTCTGTGTTCTTGATTCCCCCATCAGAGGAAACAGTTTCTGTGTATCTACCCTATCGAATCCCTTTGTAATTTTAAACACCTCAATCAGATCACCCTTCAACCTTCTAAACTCAAGGGAGTATGCCAATCCTGTTCTCAACCTGGTACTGACTCACCTCCTTTTGTAAGAGATAATTGACACTGCTATAGCTGCTCTGGGGAATCTGTTCCACAGATCTAGTACACTATGTTTCAAAACAAAATGTTCCTTCTAATCTCTCAACTGTTAATGGCTCATTAATGATAAACCTGTGCCTCCTAGTTCTGTGTTGAAAGTCTGAATCCAGTGGCCTGCTCCCATTCACATTAAATAGTCCCACTCTTCAACAGTGAAGATTTTGCTGGTCGATTTCCTCGAAGATCTTCAATGAAGCAGCGGGTTCTTAGGACCTAGAAATAAAAAGTGAAGGAAGGAGTGTCAGTGAAAACGTGTTTGAGTATTACTCAGTGGTGCAGTAGATTGGTGCAGTGCTCTTTCACCTTTCAGGCCATAGTTGAAATCCAGCCCAATATAATAGGTTGAAAGTTCACTGGCTGTACCAACTGTAAAGGGCTTAAATGAAATGAGCTCAATTCAATTTCTCGTCAGAGCAAACCCATCACACGGAGTGCAACTCAATGTTAATTGATAATCTGAACCAGGAAGACCTTCGGTTGGCTGGTGTTGGAAATGAAAATGTCGCCCTGCTACAGTAAGGGCTAAGACCCTTCTCAGCAGCAGAGCGAGGGCTTTATACCACTCGAACCTGATGGCCACTAGATTACTGCAAGCAAAATACTATCTACCTGTGCACTTTTCTAGTGATGGCAAAGGTCAAGAGAGTTAGGTTTTTTTTCTCTGCAGTTTTTAACTTCACCAAGATATCTCTGTTTGTACAAAACAAAATATCTTGCAAGCTGCTTTACCTCATGAAAATTCCTGTATCTTTAACAATTTTTATAGGTCCTTCTACATTGTCCCATCAAACACTCCCAGGGCAGGTACAGCATGGGTTAGATACAGAGTAAAGCTCCCTCTACACTGTCCCATCAAACACTCCCAGGGCAGGTACAGCATGGGTTAGATACAGAGTAAAGCTCCCTCTACACTGTCCCATCAAACACTCCCAGGGCAGGTACAGCACAGGTTAGATACAGAGTAAAGCTCCCTCTACACTGTCCCATCAAACACTCCCAGGGCAGGTACAGCATGGGTTAGATACAGAGTAAAGCTCCCTCTACACTGTCCCATCAAACACTCCCAGGGCAGGTACAGTACGGGTTAGATACAGAGTAAAGCTCCCTCTACACTGTCCCATCAAACACTCCCAGGGCAGGTACAGTACGGGTTAGATACAGAGTAAAGCTCCCTCGACATTGTCCCATCAAACACTCCCAGGGCAGGTACAGCACGGGTTAGATACAGAGTAAAGCTCCCTCTGCTTTGTTCCAACAATTTTATTTTCTGAGTGACCTTTCTATTTCCTGCACCAGCCATATTTAAGGTTTTAGTTTGTGAAGTGGCCCATCCAGGACCCTGGTTTGTGTTATATACTTATACCTACTAGTGGCAGGGTTCAAACTGCCCTAAATTGATTTCAATTAAGTAGCTTACTGGAAGAGAGGGGAAGAGAGCAGATCCGGGAGTGCAGGATCAGTGAATTAACTCTGTGCAGAAATGCAGAAACAAAGAGGGGTAGTTCATGACTATGCGATAGTGTAAAACGGGTGATAGCGAGTCACCAGCTCGTTTTACATCTCTTCATTTTTATTTCCATTGACTTCAATCAGGTGTTCCTGATTTTGTTGCACACAGTGACGTAGAGTAACACATACACAGAGTAACACACTCACACTCACACGCAGAGTAACACACACGCACAGAGTAACACACACAGAGTAACACACACACATGTAGAGTAACACACACACACAGAGTAACGTATACACTCCCGCACTCACGCACAGTAACGCGCGCATACACAGTGACAAGCGCACGCAGAGTGACACGCACACACCCCCCTTCCCTAGAGACTGCACCTTGATGTAGTGGGAAGGCTGCTGTGCTCCCATGACTGACAGCTATGCTGGTGGGGATGTAACTCCTGGTAGAGCCAACCACCCAAGCCAGACAGGTCGAAAGATATGAACAAGACTAAAGGTAGTGCACGGGCCTCCTGGTAAGGGGACGTGAGTCAGACTAATGACCTGTCCATGTAAAAATGCCCTTTTGTTACAGAAACAACCCAGAGACAGTTCCGAGTTTACTCTCTCTCTATCCCATTAAGGCTCCTCTGAAATGTCTCTTCATGGCCCAACAACCCCAGCTTATCGAGGTCATTCATCATAGCTCTTCCTTCAAATCCTTGTTCTGCACCATCTCCAGAGTCTGGATCGTCCCTTTATGTGATGCCAATTAAGGAAATTTTCCCAGATGACGCTTGAGGCTTTGCCCACCGGGAGAAGATGTTGGAAATTCAAACACATAGTTTTCCGACCACAAATGGTCAGAAAATCACACCACACCCCCTCCCCCAAAGAATGTGGTACCTGCAGGTGTGACCCTCCAGCCACGAGTGGGACGTCACGGTCTGAGATCCCGTACTCCAGGTACAGCCTGTTCACCATTCGGTGCAGCTGCAGCAAGGTCCCTGAGGGTTTTAACCTGGCTTTGGGTGAATGTGAGACTGTGGGCTGCAACTGAGGAACAGTTCGAATTTTTAAAAAATGTTTTTGGACTAAAAGCTGACATGAAAATGACCCGGTGTTTGTTTTTTTAAATTTCAGTGACATTTCCAGTGGATTAAATGAACTGTCACCCCCGTCAGGCACCTCTGCCCCAGCAGTAGGGGTTATTTCCGACTGTGAAGGTGGGAGTACACTTCAACATCAGTGGAGCCACCAATTTACTCTCATCAAATGAGGAGGAATATTTGATTTAATTAAAATATTTCTGCCATTGTTGCCCTTTTTTCCCCTTCAAAACTCGACTGTAAGGTCTTGGGTAACCCTTCCCCTCCCCCTCCCCTTCCCTTTCTGACCCCTTCCCCTCCCCCTCCCCTTCCCTTTCTGACCCCCTCCCCTTCCCCTCCCCTTCCCTTTCTGACCCCCTCCCCTCCCGCTCCCCTTCCCTTTCTGACCCCCTCCCCTCCCCCTCCCCTTCCCCCCTTCCTCTCCCCCTTCCTCTCCCCTTCCCCTCTCTCACCCCTTCTCTCTCCTTCCCCACCCGTCTCCCCCTCCTCCCCCAAGTCACCTGGACAGTAGATGTTATTAAACTACAGTGGGCATTACAGCCAAGCCCTATCCTGTCCTGGCCCGATATGCACTCGCGTGGAGCTGTTAGCAGGATGGTGATCAGGAGCTGGAACCACGGACAAATTGTCCCCTCCCTGATCTATGGGCACTGAGACCAGCGGTGACAGGAGGGTCGGTGTGGGCACAGAGACCAGCAGTGACAGGAGGGCCGGTGTGGGCACTGAGACCAGGAGTGACAGGAGGGCCAGTGTGGGCACTGAGACCAGGAGTGACAGGAGGGCCATTGTGGGCACTGAGACCAGCGGTGACAGGAGGGCCGGTGTGGGCACTGAGACCAGGAGTGACAGGAGGGCCAGTGTGGGCACTGAGACCAGGAGTGACAGGAGGGCCATTGTGGGCACTGAGACCAGCAGTGACAGGAGGGCCAGTGTGGGCACTGAGACCAGCAGTGACAGGAGGGCCAGTGTGGGCACTGAGACCAGCAGTGACAGGAGGGCCAGTGTGGGCACTGAGACCAGCGGTGACAGGAGGGCCAGTGTGGGCACTGAGACCAGCGGTGACAGGAGGGCCAGTGTGGGCACTGAGACCAGCAGTGACAGGAGGGCCAGTGTGGGCACTGAGACCAGGAGTGACAGGAGGGCCAGTGTGGGCACTGAGACCAGGAGTGACAGGAGGGCCAGTGTGGGCACTGAGACCAGCAGTGACAGGAGGGCCAGTGTGGGCACTGAGACCAGCAGTGACAGGAGGGCCAGTGTGGGCACTGAGACCAGCAGTGACAGGAGGGCCAGTGTGGGCACTGAGACCAGCAGTGACAGGAGGGCCAGTGTGGGCACTGAGACCAGCAGTGACAGGAGGGCCAGTGTGGGCACTGAGACCAGGAGTGACAGGAGGGCCAGTGTGGGCACTGAGACCAGGAGTGACAGGAGGGCCAGTGTGGGCACTGAGACCAGCAGTGACAGGAGGGCCAGTGTGGGCACTGAGACCAGCGGTGACAGGAGGGCCAGTGTGGGCACTGAGACCAGCAGTGACAGGAGGGCCAGTGTGGGCACTGAGACCAGCGGTGACAGGAGGGCCAGTGTGGGCACTGAGACCAGCAGTGACAGGAGGGCCAGTGTGGGCACTGAGACCAGCGGTGACAGGAGGGCCGGGGCAGTTCCACTCAGTCAAACATTACGGTGCGTCATGGTTTGTTTTTTTGAAATTCTCGGCCAGCTTTCAGTCTCAGATTGTGTTGTTGCATTCCTTTGCTGACAAGTGTCAGGATTCGGCACCAGAGGGTGGAACCGTACCCCAGCTGGACTCGGCACCAGAGGGTGGAACCGTACCCCAGCTGGACTCGGCACCAGAGGGTGGAACCATACCCCAGCTGGACTCGGCACCAGAGGGTGGAACCGTACCCCAGCTGGACTCGGCACCAGAGGGTGGAACCGTACCCCAGCTGGACTCGGCACCAGAGGGTGGAACCGTACCCCAGCTGGACTCGGCACCAGAGGGTGGAACCGTACCCCAGCTGGACTCGGCACCAAAGGGTGGAACCGTACCCCAGCTGGACTCGGCACCAGAGGGTGGAACCGTACCCCGGTCTCGGCACCAGAGGGTGGAACTGTACCCCGGTCTCAGCACCAGAGGGTGGAACTGTACCCCGGTCTCAGCACCAGAGGGTGGAACTGTACCCCGGTCTCGGCACCAGAGGTGGAACTGTACCCCGGTCTTGGCACCAGAGGGTGGAACTGTACCCCGGTCTCGGCACCAGAGGTGGAACTGTACCCCGGTCTCGGCACCAGAGGGTGGAACGGCACCTTCAGAAGAGGAGGAGAGAAAACAAACAAGAAATGCTGTCATTTATCGTGGATTGGTGGTCGGAACGTCCACAGTCACCAGCGAGGCGGACGCTCCACATTCTGGAATGTGCCTAACAGTGCACGAATTGTTATGCAGATAAGTGCAGCCTCAGCCCAGTTACACATCATAAAACAGCTGCTGGCCACGGAACCGCTGATTGTGTTAATGGCTTCTGCGCTTGTGCTGGCTTCCTGTAGCTCATTCATTATCGTTAGTGTCCCAAACAGCCCAGAAACAATGAACACGGAAATAGCCACTTAATTACTGCTGGGGAGAGGATGATGGGGAGAGTGAGGGACCAGCGAGCGGCTGTCAAAGCCAATCGGCCTGTAGAGATCGGGGCCTGGCCGAGGGCTGTTTCATTCACTTTATAGCGATCATAAAGCACTGGCTGGAGACAAATGAGGCCTAACAAGAAGCTGTGTGAACAACCTCAGATTGAGTAGCCTCTATTGGATGTATACTGCATGAGCCTACAGCCTGCCAAGCCAATTAAAGCAGGCTCATGGCTTGAGAGCTGTTTAATTCCCTCATATCCTGAATGCGCTGACTCTAGCTAACACCGCAGGCAGGGTCACCAACTCTGGTTGGACGTATCTTGGAAGGTTTCATCACATGACCTCCCACCTCCGACCACCTCGCCCCCATGCTCCCACCATTGGTCGCTCAACGTGTCCATCCTCACGGACCCCAGCTCTCCCACATCAATCGGAAAACAAACACACTCTTTGTTACTTGATTGGGTGATTCTTGACTGTCAGTCAAACAACCTTTTTTTTCCCCATCTCCAATATTTTTAGAACTAGTAAACAAAAGTGTTCAAAGAAAATGAAAAAGAGACACAAATGTTTTAATGCCCTATGATTATTCTCCTGGGTTGCTTGTAGCAATGTCTGGGAAATTAATGTTCCAATCCTAGAGGCTCCAGGACTATCCAGGAGGGTTGGCAACCAAGCTACAGTTCCATAGCTGCTGCCCGCCCTCGGGTTACTTCCAGAATTGGTCATTCTCCGTTCGTTGACCCCAGACAGCGAGGGGGACATCAGAACCAAGCCTGATCCTGCCCTCAATCAATGTTCAAACACTTATACTATCTTACTGGATAGTGATCGGGGGCAGGAACCCTGGATGTTTTTTTCCTTTCCCATTGGTGTTGAGGCCAAATGTAGGAGCATAGGACCAAGAGTAGGCCAATCAGTTCCTTGAGCCTGATCCACCATTCAATCAGATCTATCGATCTCAGACTTGAAAGCTCTAATTGTCCCAGCATCCACAGCCTTTTGGGGGAGAGAGTTCTGGATTTCCATTATTCTTTTTGTGAACAAATGCTTCCTGATTTCACTCCTGAATGGCCCAGCTCTAATTTTAAGAATATGCCCCCTTGTTCTGGATTTCCCCTCCTGAGGAAATAGTTGCTGCATATTGGAATCTTGCCAAGGTCCAGGGGGAGATGTTGGATGCTATTGTGGAGGAGGTACAACATAGGAGTGTTGCAACATTTGGGGCAAAGGGGAACTGTCCTGTGTAACCAAGTCTGCAGCATGCATGGCAAGAGGTAGAGAGAGTGAATGGTGTCTCCCACATCCATAGGTTGTAAGCGCATGAGGGAGAAATTCTCTGGCGTCAGGAAGAGTACCAGTGTACGGTTTCCTATAGATAATAACTCCAGTTAAATCCATGTTCATAGTAAACAGGCCACAAAGACTGAGCCCAACATAGTGCAGCATCAGCAACGGAGCATGGAAAGCTCCAGTATAACTCTATAACTCTTCACCTCACACATCCCAGAACATTGATGTCAGTAATTCTTCAGCTGGAACTATGTGGTTGGGATAAGAAAGGCTTTGATTGTCATACCTGACTGCTGTATGTTGAACGCAGTGTAGTCCATTCACACACCGGGGTTGGGGGGGGCGGGTGTAAGCTGGGCATCAGGGTGAGGCTCATGTTAGATTCACTTGCTGAACAGGTCTAGTTTTAAAGAGCATCTGCCCACAGCCAAGGAGGGAGAAACCAGACTAGTGAGGCCCTGCCAACTTGCGCCATTTGTTAAAAGCTTTAACGAGTAACTAGTGCCTGCCACATCGTCAAACATAGACTTGTGGTGTCCATTCTACATTGATTACAGAACGGTGTGGGTGGAGGTGTTGAACTGTTGTGTGAGGTGGGGAGAGACAATTGGTGCAAAAGCGTTGGCACCCAGTTTCTAAACAAACAGTGCCTTGACCTCGAGTGACAATAATCAATTTAATAACAAGCCTTGCAACCTGAATTCTAAACCTTTCAAAAGATTTGCTTCAGTTTATTATTACTTTCTGCTCAGTGTAGGTGTTTGTTTCATTTCTCAATAAAACCAGTACAATGTGTGTTGTAGAGTACAAGGACTTTCTCTAACATTCCATTATGCACCAACCCACATCCAGCAGGATCACTGCCTCATGGGTACGGAACGTTCTCTCACTCTATGCTTGGAGCCCGACAATAGTAGGTTAGCCTTGGCTTCTCCATAGTATACCTGTAGTTCTTGTTTTTTTCTTGTATAATTTCCAGTCAGGAGAAGGTCACTTCTGCAGCTGAGAGTCTGTGGTTTTTACTGTGATAAGAGCAGTAGTCTATGCCAACTAGCTCTCATCATCCACTTCCTTTCTTGGTGTAAGGCCAGAGATGTGTGTTTAGCTCAGATCTGAATCTAAATCAAGATTCCAATCTTTTTAATATATTAATTCTCAGACTGGTTCTATCTCCCTTTTTAAATATAGGAATCACATTAGCTGTCCGCCAGTCCTCTGGCACTATTCCCTCTTCTAATGAATTTTTATATATATGTAATAGTGCCTCTGCTATCTCCTCCCTAACTTCTTTTAATATTCGCGGATGCAATCCATCCAGACCAGGGGTTTTATCCTCCCTCAGTTTGATTAGTTTATCAATTATCTTCCCCCTTTCTTTCTTAAATGTTTTAATATCTTTTTCAATCTCTTCTTCTAATGTCATGCCCACCTTGTTAGTCTCCCTGGTAAATACGGAGGCAAAGTAACTATTCAATATTTCTGCCATTTCGCTGTCGTTACCTGTGAATTTATCTTGTGCATCCCTTAGTGGCCCTATCCCGATTCTGCTTTTTCTTTCGTTAATTATGTGCCTGTAGTATAGTCCTTGATAATTTAATCTCGTAGTTCCTCTTTGCTTTCCTAATTGTTTTTTTGACTTCTTTGCTAACTTCTGTTGATTAGGAGACTCTCCTGGGCTGCTCTCTGGTCATGTTAGAGAGGAAGATTAGTCAATCAATACGTCTCGTCACCAATAAACAATAGCTGATATCAGCCGAGACTTGGAGGGGGGAAGAAAATGAGACTACCAAAGAGAGATGTCTATTCTAAGGCATTATCCCAGTGAGGACAGGGGTGGTGGGCAAGTGGGGCTTGGTACGGGGTAGGGTACGGGGTAGGGTACGGGCAGTAGAGTCATGGATGAGCTAAGGTTTAAGGAGGGTGGAGGATGGGAGGCCGGCCAGAAGAGCACTGGAATAGTCAAGTCTGGAGGTGACAAAGGCATGACCGAGGATTTCAGCTGCAAATGAGCTGAGACAGATGGAGATGGGCGATGTGACAGAGGTGGAAATAGGGCATCCTTGTGATGGAGAGGATTAGAACAGGCAATGCATTGGAGATGAAAGTAACCAGCCTTGGTGATGGACTTGATCTGAGGTTTTAAGCTTAGCTCAGGGTTGAGTCGAACCCTGAGGACGCACAATGTCAGGTTGAGCTTAAGTGGGCATCCAGAAAGGGAGATTGGATCGGAGGCTAAGGTGTTGAGTGTTCAGGATGTGGAAAGTGGGCATTAAGCAGGCGAAAGGACAATTGGGGGAGATGGAAGGGAGAGTCAAAGATATAGGAGGGAAAAAAAATTGGATAGGGCCTATTATTGGGCAGGGGTAGCCCAATGGCCCCTGCGCAGACAGGATGAGACTTTTGTCAGGCCTGAGGACTTACCTGTAATCTACGTTCCGAATCAGCATGAACCAGGAACCAATGCAATTTGCACTTTCCACCAGCAGGGGAAGCCCCAATCTCTTAAAAGCAGGCTGTTTCTTTGAAATCTCTTAAAGGTCGCCGGTAGCTGTTATTTGCTAAAAATAACAGTCTGCTGTCTGCACCGAGTCTATACAAAGATCAAACATCACACATGTAAAACATAGATGCAGCTCCTACGTTTACAAACTGATGAGTTATGTTAAAACATTGAATAAAGGTTGCGCACTATTAAATCCCACATCCTCCAACCTGCATGCCAGTCCTCACCAATCTGCCAATCTGAGTTGCACCAGGCCTGCAAGACTGTGTGCACCAAGGTTCTCTGCTGATGCACTAGAGACCTTGGTGCAAGAGGTGGACAGAAGGAGGGACATCCTATATCCGCGGTGGGGGGGGGTGGTGGGCAAGAGGCCCTCCAGACATATATCCAAAAGGCAGTGGGAGACAGCGGGGGATGAGTTCAATGCCAGGCACACAGCATCATGAACATGGATGCAGTGCAGGAAGACGTTCAGTGCTTTGACACGTGTGGTCAAGGCGAGTGAGGTCAACTGTCAAGTGGCTTCTCCTACCACTAGCCCCATCCACTGCACCCCGCACTACACCCCCATCACCCACATGCCAACAAACTCTTTCCAACTCTTCCAATCAGCTGCTTCCTCTCACCCTTACACATTATCACTGTTGCAAGCAGCCCAACCACAACTCACAGGCCACACACACTGGCAGCTATTCAACCATGACAGGCACATCACCCAGACACACGTCCAGCTTTCTTGCAGGAGAAGGTGGCGCATAACAGGAGGCAGCAAGTGGCAATGGCATTTAGCCCCTCGAGCTTGTTCCGCCATTCAATGAGATCATGGTGGACCTGTGACCTAACTCCATATACCTGCCATAGCCCCGTATCCCTTAATATCCAAAAATCTATCAATCTCAGATTTAGAATTCACAATTGAACTAGCATCAACTGCCGTTTGCAGAACAGTGTTCCAAACTTCTCCCACCCTTTGCATGTAGAAGCGTTTCCTAACTTCACTCCTGCACGTTCTGGCTCTAAATGTTAGGATATGTCCCTGCGTCCTAGTATTCAAGTATAAGAGACCTCCAAAAACAGTTACAAATGTCTCGGCCGCCAGAAGGAATAATCCAGCCACTAACCTGTAAATCCTGCTTGGTCCCTTTAAAGAGCGCTGGTGGGGGTCCTTCAGGCACTCTAAGACACGTTCAGATGGTCAGAGTTAAGTTGAGTTGAGCTTTAAGTCCCAAAATGGTGTCTATCACTTTAAATCAGCGTTGCACACTGATTGTATCCATTTTCTCCTTACTTTACATGCTTCTGATGTTCGGTATTTGCGCCTGCGCTAACTCCTATACCAAGATGGCGTCCGGCACACGTCATGCTGGAAACGTGCGTGCGCAGCCAAGACGCCACCTTGGCACCTCGAGAGGCCATGTAGCACCGAAACAACGGGTGCTACACGGCCCAATTTAGCGGCCATAGTTTCCTCGGACACATTTGGAATTAGGGAGGAGAGTGGGGCCTGAAGTGATTTTGGCAGAGAATTGTGCAATTGAATGATTGACCTCCAATGGTGGAGCACAGGGGTCAGGAACAAACAATGGTGCGAAGTTGGAGGAGCAGTGAGACCACAGAGCAATCAGTAACAATAACATTTCTCACAATGAACTGTGCACAAAGGAGAGCCCGTTGGTTATCTGAAAAGAAAAGCACATTGTACAAGGTGATTTGCTCTTCAGCCATACAAGAACATGGCTTGCAACACTTGACCAAACACAGATTTTAAATGGGCAAAAAGTTGTAAGAAAATTTGTCTTTTAAAATAAACTGTACTGAATCAAAAAAAAACCCTTTCAATTAACTTGTGCTGTCTGCTTTTCTACCAACAGCTAAAGCCTGGTTTGTGTGGTTGCAAATCGATTTTGTATTCATGCTATATGCACATTGCATGTTTGGATGTAATTGGCCATTTAAAGATTCTGCTGCTTCCTTCTCGTGCTGTTAGGGAAACAATAACCTGGCGTTCCCTTCTGCACTCCGGATAACAGCTTCATCTCATTACAAAGCCTCTCTTGCGATCAGATAATTCATCTCCCTTTAAGTTCCCAATCACCCGTGATTCAGCTGGCTCCTTGTCCACTCATTCTGCCATGTTATTTATCAATGCATTTTTCATCTATGGCTAGGCTGACTTGAGTACGTTCCCAGTCTGACACTGGTCAAAAACTATTCAGCGCCATATATCTCTTGACAGCAACACAAGGTAAAGGTCTTGTAGTCCTTCATTTGGAGGCTGCATTTGTATTCAAAATACCACCTCTGCATAGCCAAACAAAATTGACACTCGAATAAATACGCATAAATCAAGGGATGAGATACCACTGAGCGAATTCAGATGACGCAGCCTTGAGTGCAATTGTGCTGAAATCCTTTTTTTCCATGTGCTAAACAGTTGTCTTTGATTCAAAATTCATTTCATCTTTTATTTAAGCTGAAGTAATTTAATTTTCATTTTTTTTTTGCATGCCAGGAATTTGACTGTCTCCTGAATACAGATCCAGACTGCTCCATGTTACTCTAAATGTAGTGGAAAATTTGTTGAAAGCGTAACCAAAAGTACACCGGGCTCCTTTTCGAGAAGAAAAGAAGTGTTATACCCAGTAACACACGGTGTTATTACATAAAATATACAGCAGTGTTATACCCAGTAACACACGGTGTGTTATTATATAATATATACAGGAATGTTATACCCAGTAACACACGGTGTGTTATTATATAATATATACAGGAATGTTATACCCAGTAACACACGGTGTTATTACATAAAATATACAGCAGTGTTATACCCAATAACACACGGTGTTATTATATAATATATACAGCAGTGTTATACCCAGTAACACACGGTGTGTTATTATATAATATATACAGGAATGTTATACCCAGTAACACACGGTGTTATTATATAATATATACAGGAGTGTTATACCCAGTAACACATGGTGTTATTATATAACATATGCAGGAGTGTTATACCCAGTAACACATGGTGTTATTATATAATATACACAGGAGTGTTATACCCAGTTACGCACGATGTGTTACATTATAATATATACAGGAATGTTACACCCAATAACACACGGTGTTATTATATAATATATACAGGAATGTTATACCCAGTAACACACGGTGTTATTATATAATATACACAGGAGTGTTATACCCAGTAACACATGGTGTTATTATATAATATATACAGGAATGTTACACCCAATAACACACGGTGTTATTATATAATATATACAGGAATGTTATACCCAGTAACACATGGTGTTATTATATAATATACACAGGAGTGTTATACCCAGTAACACATGGTGTTATTATATAATATATACAGGAGTGTTATACCCAGCAACACATGGTGTGTTATTCTATAATATATACAGGCGTTTTACACCCAGTAACACACGGTGTGTTATTATATAATACATGCAGGAGCGTTATACCCAGTAACACATGGTGTTATTATATAATATATACAGGAATGTTATACCCAGTAACACATGGTGTTATTATATAATATATACAGGAATGCTATACCCAGTAACACAGGGTGTGTTATTATATAATACATATTGGAGTGTTAATCCCAGTAACACACAGTGTCATTATATAATATATACAGGAGTGTTATACCCAGTAACACACGGTGTTATTATATAATATATACAGGAGTGTTATACCCAGTAACACACGGTGTTATTATATAATATATACAGGAGTGTTATACCCATTAACACATGGTGTGTTATTGTATAATATATGCCGGAGTGTTATACCCAGTAATGCACGGTGTGTTATTATATAATATATATTGGAGTGTTATACCCAGTAACACATGGTGTTATTATATAATATATACAGGAGTGTTATACCCAGTAACACATGGTGTGTTATTATATTATACATATTGGAGTGTTAATCCCAGTAACACACGGTGTTATTATATAATATATACAGGAGTGTTATACCCAGTAACACACGGTGTTATTATATAATATATACAGGAGTGTTATACCCAGTAACACATGGTGTATTATTATATAATATATGCCAGAGTGTTATACCCAGTAATGCACGGTGTGTTGTTATATAATATATATTGGAGTGTTATACCCAGTAACACACGGTGTTATTATATAATATATACAGGAGTGTTATACCCAGTAACACATGGTGTATTACTATATAATATATATAGGAGTGTTATACCCGGTAACACACGGTGTGTTATTATATAATATATACAGGAATATTATACCCAATAACACACGGTGTTATTATATAATATATATGGGCATGTTATACCCAGTGATCACTACCCCAATATCTTATCTATTTAAGACATTTAGCTAGGATTGTCCCAGGTTCAATCAGTGGCCTGTGTTTAGTTAGCTGATCGCAGCAGGAACATTAGAGGAATCATTACAATTGGCCTCAGTGACCTAGACTCGGATGGGAAAAGTTTGCCATTTTCCCTCTGCTGGACCCTGTTTTGGAACTGCCCGTGTGTGGGCAGTGGGTGATCGCACTCAGATGTCCCTCGCTCCCTTTTCATTTATTAGCCTGCCGACATGAGGAGATATTAGGATAGGTGGCGAAAAGCTTGATCAAAGACTTAGGTTTTAGGGAGCATCTTAAATGAGGAGAGAGAGGCAGAGAGGTTTAGGGAGGAAATTCCAGAACTTAGGGTCTAGGCAGCTGAAGACACATGAAGATGGACCCACCTGTGTGTGATACAGGAGCACATTCAGAGTCTCTGGGACTGTACATCAGCAAGGAGGCGGCACCCGCAGAGAAGAAAGGTAGAAAATTGACAGAAAAAAATGGAAAACAAAAGACAGTGGATGGAGTTTAATGAAGCTTATTAGCATATCAGCCTTTAGGCAATTAGATTTGGACCATTAATAATACAAGCTCCCTCTTCAGGGCAATCTAGTCTTGATAGTCTATGGTTCCGGATGCTGATGGATGAGATGAATCATCAGGGACATTGGGTACTTGATTACAGTTATTGAAGACATTCAAAACACTGAGTAAGACAAATATAACAACACGCAGAAATACTTCACAAAAACGCACTCAATTTGGGCTGTCAGTATTTTACAAAAAGTTAAATTACTAAAATTATGTTTTTTCTATGAAAGAAACTGGAATCGTAACAACAGATATATAAGAATTTTTAGAGACACGAAGAACCATAAGAATATAAGAAATAGGAGCAGGAGTGGGCCATACAGCCCCTTGAGCCTGCTCCGCCTTTCAGTCAGATCATGGCTGGTCTTCTACCTCAATTCCACTTTCCCTCCTGATCACCATATCCCTTGATTCCCCTTGAGTCCAAAAATCTATTTATCTCAGTCTTGAATATATTCAATGACTCAGCATCCACAGCCCTCTGGGGTAGAGAATTCCAAAGATTCAAACCTAGAAACATAGCAAATAGGAGCAGGAGTAGGCCATTCGGCCCTTCGAGCCTGCTCCGCCATTCAGTATGATCATGGCTGATCCTCTATCTCAATACCATATTCCCGCTCTCTCCCCATACCCCTTGATGTGTCTCGAAAAATATCTAGCTCCTTCTTAGTGACTTGGCCTCCACAGCCTTCTGTGGTAAAGAATTCCACAGGTTCACCACCCTCTGAGTGAAGAAATTTCTCCTCATCTCAGTCCTAAATGTCCTACCCCTGCGGTACCCCACTAGTCACCGCCTGCCACCCCGAAAAAGACCCATTTATTCCTACTCTCTGTTTCCTGTCTGTTAACCAATTTTCAATCCATGTCCGTATATTACATGTGCTTTAATTTTGCACACTAACCTCTTATGTGAGACTTTATCAAAGGCCTTCTGAAAATCCAAATAAACCCTCTTCAACCATCTTCAACCCTCTGCTTAAAGAAATTCCTCCTCATCTCAGTCTTGAATTGCCGATCCCATATCCCGCGATTATGCCCCCTAGTTCTAGACTCTTTAGTTAGGGGAAACAATCTCTCAGCATCTACCCTGTCAAGCCCCCTCATAACCTTATATGTTTCAATGAGATCACCTCTCATTCCTCTAAACTCCAGAGAGAATAGGCCCATTCTACTCAACCTTTCTTCGTAGGATAACCCTCTCGTCCGTGAAATTAATCTAGTGAACCTTTGTTGCACCGCCTCTAAGGCAAGTATATCCTTCCTTAGACAAGGAGACCAAAACTGTACACAGTACTCTAGGTGAGGTCTCACTAATGCCCTGTATAACTGTAGTAAGACTTCCTTACTCTTGTACTCCAACCCCCTTGCAATAAAGGCCAACATGCCATTTGCTTGCTGTATTTGCATACTAACTTTTTGTGTTTCTTGTACGAGGACGCCCAAGTATCTCTGAACACCAACATTTAATAGTTTCTCACCATTTAAAAAAATTCTGTTTTTCTGTTCTTCCTACCAAAATGAATAACCTCACATTTTCCCACATTATACTCCATCTGCCACCTACTTGCCCACTCACTTAACCTGTCTATATCCCTTTGCAGACTCTTTGTGTCCTCCCCACAGCTTACTTTCCCACCTAGCTTTGTATCATCAGCAAACTTGGATACATTACACTCGGTCCCTTCATCCAAGTCATTAATATAGATTGTGAATAGCTGCCAATGTTACTCCCTTGACCAATAGCACCAGAAACACATCAACTGGTTATTCACCTCATTGTTGTTTGTGGGACTTTGCTGTTTGCAAATTGGCTGCCGCAATTGCCTACATAATAACAGTGACTACACTTCAAAGTAATTCATTCTACACAAAGTGCCTTGATGTTTCCGAGGGTTGCAATAACATGCTGTATAAATACAGGTCACAGAATCGCAGAAATTACAGCACAGAAGGAAGGCCATTCGGCAATTGAACGGGAGCTTCCTATTCTCATCCCATCCCGGTTCCCTGCTCATTCCCATATAGAGAATTGGGGTGATGGTAGGGTTGTCTTCCTTTCTTTCAACAAGCCTAACCCAGGTGAACTCAGACCCACCTCCCCGCCTTCTCTTGCATCCCCTTAGTGCATATGGGGGGGGTTGGATGGTCCATTTGGCCTCTGATTGACACTTCACCCCAACTGACCATGGTCTTGCACCTTACAATCTGCTCCATAGTTCATTCAAGTACTATTAGTGGAGACCATATTTTTGCATGAATGATTGCAATAAAGGATCTTATGGGTTTGCTGATTGGTTTACATTGTAGGTTATAAGAGACAACCTCTACTTCAGACTCAATTTTGGCATTGTCCTTTCACCTCTGGGACCTAGGTTCAAATCCAGCTCAAATTAATTTGTTGGAAGTCTTCTCTTTCATCTTGTTGCGATGGTCTTACTGAAATGAACATGGAGCCGCCCAACTAAATTACTCAGTACTACTGGCCCACAGCACAAGGCTGCCCATAACCAGCACAATCTGGAACTGGATCGGCAATCCCACTCACAGTGGGAACAACACTAGAGTGCAAATATTGCAGTGGTACAGGAGGTAGAGGTCTTATGACATCAGGGCAAAGCTATATTGACGGGACAGTGTAGAGGGAGCTTTACTCTGTATCTAACCCGTGCTGCACCTGCCCTGGAGTGTTTGATAGGACAGTGTAGAGGGAGCTTTACTCTGTATCTAACCCGTGCTGCACCTGCCCTGGGAGTGTTTGATGGGACAGTGTAGAGGGAGCTTTACTCTGTATCTAACCCGTGCTGTACCTGCTCTGGGAGTGTTTGATGGGACAGTGTAGAGGGAGCTTTACTCTGTATCTAACCCGTGCTGCACCTGCCCTGGGAGTGTTTGATGGGACAGTGTAGAGGGAGCTTTACTCTGTATCTAACCCGTGCTGTACCTGCTCTGGGAGTGTTTGATGGGACAGTGTAGAGGGAGCTTTACTCTGTATCTAACCCGTGCTGCACCTGCCTTGGGAGTGTTTGATGGGACAGTGTAGAGGGAGCTTTACTCTGTATCTAACTCGTGCTGCACCTGCCCTGGGAGTGTTTGATGGGACAGTGTAGAGGGAGCTTTACTCTGTATCTAACCCGTGCTGTACCTGCCCTGGGAGTGTTTGATGGGACAGTGTAGAGGGAGCTTTACTCTGTATCTAACCCATGCTGCACCTGCCCTGGGAGTGTTTGATGGGACAGTGTAGAGGGAGCTTTACTCTGTATCTAACCCATGCTGCACCTGCCCTGGGAGTGTTTGATGGGACAGTGTAGAGGGAGCTTTACTCTGTATCTAACCCGTGCTGTACCTGCCCTGGGAGTGTTTGATGGGACAGTGTAGAGGGAGCTTTACTCTGTATCTAACCCGTGCTGCACCTGCCCTGGGAGTGTTTGATATCAATAGGGACTGTGTGCTTCACTCCTGCGTGTCATTTCCCAGATTGTTGGGCGCAAAAAATAATCACCAAAATATATTTTTTACATTTAAATGGTTGTGGTGTCATGAAACTGGCTGTGTGGAAGTTGTTTAATATATTTTCTATAAATTATGAGGACAAGATAAAGAATAAACTATTATTGTTGTAATAATTACATCAACAACTTGCACTTATACAGCACCTTTAACGTAGTAAAATGTCCCGAGGCACTTCACAGGAGCGTATCAAACAAAATTTGACACGAGCAACATGAGATATCAGGACAGACAAAGAGGTAGGTTTTAAGGAGCGTCTTAAAGGAGGAAAGACGGAGAGGTTTAGGGAGGGAATTCCAGAGCTCCGGGCCTAGGCAGCTGAAGCCACAGCGCCAATGGTGGAGTGATTAAAATCAGGGATGCCTAAGAGGTAAGAATTGGAGGAGCGCAGAGATCTCAGAGGGTTGTAGGGCTGGAGGAGGTTACAGAGATAGGGAGGGGCGAGGCCATGGAGGGATTTAAAAACTGAGATGAGAATTTTAAAATTGAGGCGTTCCCAGACTGGGAGCCAGTGTAGGTCAACAAGCATAGAGATGATGGGAGAACGGGATTTGATGCGACTTAGGATACAGGCAGCAGAATTTTGGATGAGCTCAAGTGTATGGAGGGTGGAAGATGGGAGGCCAGCCAGGAGAGCATTGGAATAGTCGAGTCTAGAGTTAACAAAGGCATGGATGAGGGTTTCAGCAGCAGATGAGCTGAGGCAGGGATGGAGACTGGTGATGTTACGGAGGTGGAAGTAGACGGTCTTGGTGATGGAGCAGATATGTGGTCGGAAGTTCATTTCAAGGTCAAATAGGAAGCCAAGGATGTGAACGTTCTGGTTCAGCTTCAGACAGTGGCCAGAGAGAGGGATGGAGTTGGTGGCCAAGGAACGGAGTTCGTGGCGGGGATCGAAGTCAATGGATTCGGTCTTCCCAATATTTAGTTGGAGGAAATTTTTGCTCATCCAGTACTTAATTAAGTAGTAATATTTCTATAAACCCACAAATACAGCGTAATAACTAGTTCATAAATGTTTAATAAGATCATGTAAGATGTGTTATTTATTCATAAAAGTGCTGATGAAACATTTAAAATATAACCCGATTACACTGGGCTTTATTGCTGAAGAGTTTGCTCTTCATCTCTCCATGTGTATTATCATCATTTACCGTTATTACCTAATTAGTTAATGCACTGAGGGTGTGTGTGTTTGCTGAGTGTCTACAAGTCAGTGTAAACTAACACCACTTAATGTCAAGTCTGCAACACATAATAAACTGCAGTCCATTTATCGTCAATCCAATGCACGATTGCTCCTCCAACTGATTCGCAGGAAGGTAAACTCACTGACCCTGCCCTCCCATCTTATTAAGTCATCTGATTCACCCAAAGTTATTATCCACACTCAGAGGGCACAGGTTGGCGATAGTGCGTCGACTCCGCAGCCCTGCTTCCTTCACCTGTATTCCCTCTGAGCACTGCTTCCCATTGATAGCATGGGATCAGTTTAGTTATCCCAGAGTCCTGGGCCCCACCCACCCTTGGATCGGTGAAGTTATCCCAGTGCCCTGGACCCTACCCACCCTGGGATCAGTGACGCTATCCCAGCGTGCTCGGCCCCACCCACCCCGGGATCGGTTTAGTTATCCCAGTGTCCTGGACCCCACCCACCCTGGGATCGGTTTAATTATCCCAGTGTCCTGGGCCTCACTCACCCTGGGATCGGTTTAGTTATCCCAGTGTCCTGGGCCCCACTCACACTGGAATTGGTGAAGTTATCCCAGTGTCCTGGGTCTCACTCACATAGATACATAGAAAATAGGAGCAGGAGTAGGCCATTCAGCCCTTCGAGCCTGCTCCGCCATTTAATATGATCATGGCTGATCCTCTATCTCAATACCATATTCCCACTCTCACCTCATACCCCTTGATGCCTTTTGTGTCTAGAAATCTATCTAGCTCCTTCTTAAATATATTCAGTGACTTGGCCTGAGTACAGGTTGAGAGTATGGACTCTATCTTGGGTTCGAGGTTGCGGCGTCTGCTGTAGAGTTGGTGTACGAGATGGTTGCAGAGTGTGCGAGAGGTACGACGGCAAAGTCTCTCAGCGTAATCCGAGTTGTATGTGGACCTGAGTGGGTTCTTGATCTGTAGTCCTTTCGGGATCTTGTCTGCTTTCTTGCAGCTCTGTAAAAACTTGATGTCTGTGTCGATATGCGCAATCTTCATGGAGATCCTTACCACTGTGAGCCGGCAGTTTGTGGTGTCGATTTTGGTCTCCTTTCTTAGGTAAGGAGACCAAAACTGCGCACAATACTCCAGGTGTGATCTCACCAAGGCCCTGTATAACTGCAGTAAGACATCCTTGCTCCTGTACTCAAATCCTCTTGCAATGAAGGCCAACATACCATTTGCCTTCCTAACTGCTTGCTGCACCTTCATGTTTGCTTTCAGTGACTGGTATACAAGGACACCCAGGTCCCTTTGTACATCAACATTTCCCAATCTATCACCATTTAAATAATACTCTGCCTTTCTGTTTTTCCTTCCGAAGTGGATAACTGCACATTTATCCACATTATACTGCACCTGCCATGTATTTGCCCACTCACTCAACTTGTTTAAATCGCCTTGAAGCCTCTTTGCATCCTTCTCACAACTCACGATCCCACCTAGTTTTGTGTCATCAACAAATTGGAAATACTACATTTGGTTCCCTCATCCAAATCATTGATATATATTGTGAATAGTTGGGGCCCAAGCACTGATCCCTGTGGTACCCCACTAGTCACTGCCTGCCACCCCGAAAAAGACCCATTTATTCCTACTCTCTGTTTCCTGTCTGTTAACCAATTTTCAATCCATGCCAGTACATTACCCCCAATCCCATGTGCTTTAATTTTACAGACTAACCTCTTATGTGGGACTTTATCAAAGGCCTTCTGAAAATCCAAATAAATCATATCCACTGGTTCTCCCTTATCAATTCTACCAGTTACATCCTCAAAATACTCCAGTAGGTTTGTCAAACAATCGGTTTAGTTATCCCAGTGTCCTGGGCCCCAATCACCCTGGAATCGGTGAAGTTATCCCAGTGTCCTGGGCCCACTCACCCTGGGATTGGTGCAGTTATCCCAGTATCCTGGGCCCCACTCACCCTGGGATCGGTAGTTTTATCCCAGTATTCTGGGCCCACCCACCCTGGGATTGGTGCAGTTATCCCAGTGTCCTGGGCCCACTCACCCTGAGATCGGTGAAATTATCCCAGTGTCCTGGGCCCACTCACCCTGAGATCGGTGAAGTTATCCCAGTGTCCTGGGCCCCACTCACCCTGGGATTGGTGCAGTTATCCCAGTATCCTGGGCCCCACTCACCCTGGGATCGGTAATTTTATCCCAGTGTCCTGGGCCCCACTCACCCTGGGATCGGTGCAGTTATCCCAGTATCCTGGGCCCCACTCACCCTGGGATCGGTGAAGTTATCCCAGTGTCCTGGGCCCCACTCACCCTGGGATTGGTGCAGTTATCCCAGTATCCTGGGCCCCACTCACCCTGGGATCGGTAGTTTTATCCCAGTATCCTGGGCCCACTCACTCTGGGATTGGTGCAGTTATCCCAGAGTCCTGGGCCCACTCACCCTGGGCCCTGGGATCAGTGCAGTTATCCCAGTATCCTGGGCCCACTCACTCTGGGATTGGTGCAGTTATCCCAGTGTCCTGGGCCCACTCATCCTGGTATTGGTGAAGTTATCCCAGTGTCCTGGGCCCACTCACCCTTCCTCGTAACCCCATTCCAGCCATTGCTCACCCTTTATGTAAGGAAATACTTCCTGGTTTTCTCCTAAACTTGCCCCTCATGCCCTGACCTTGTGCCCTCTTATCCTGCTAACTGGTGTATCTGACAGTACTGGCCCTGGTTTACTTTCTCTATCCCGTTAAGCATCTTGTATATCTTTCTAAAAGCACCTCTGAGCATGGGTTAGATGCAGAGTCAAAATTATATTAGGAAAAAATTACATCAGTATTTACAATAGAGGAAGATGATAGCATGCCAGATATCCCATGGAAACTAATTTTGAATCAGGGACAGGGACTCACCATAATTAACGTAAGCAAATTAACAATAATGAAGAAAATAATGGCATTAAAGAGTGACAAATCCCCATGACCAGATGGTTTCCATCCCAGAGTTTTAAAGGAAGTAGGTGAGAACATTGCAGAAGCCCTAACTATAATCTTCCAAAGTTGTCTCGATTCTAAAGGAACCGTTCCTTTAGACTGGAAAATAGCACATGTCACTTCGCTGTCAAGAAAGGTAAGAGGGAAACCAAGAAATTATAGATCAGTAAAGGTAGGCCATGCCTGACAAATCTGATTGAATTTTTTGAAGCGGTGACTAAAGTAGTGGACAGGAGAATGTCTATGGTTGTTGTTTATATGGACTTCCAGAAGGCATTCGATAAAGTCCCTCATAAGGGACTGTTAGCTAAAGTTGAAGCTCATGGAATTGAGGGCAAATTATTGATCTGGTTAGGAGATTGGCTGAGTGGCAGGAGACAGGGAGTAGGATAATGGGCAGGAACTCAAATTGGCAGGATGTGACTAGTGGTGTCCCACAGAGACCTTTGTTGGGACCTCAACTATTCACTGTATTTATTAACGACTTAGATGATGGGATAGAGAGCCACATATCCAAGTTTGCCGATGACACAAAGATAGGCAGCATTGTTAGCAGCATATGTGGAAGCATAAAATTACAGAGAGATATTACTAGATTAAGTGAATGGACAAAACTGTGGCAAATGGATTTCAATGTAGGCAAGTGTGAGGTCATCCACTTTGGACCTAAAAAGGATAGATCAGAGTACTTTCGAAATGGTGAAAAGCTCAAAACAGTAGAGGTCCAAAGAGACTTAAGGGCACATGTACAAAGATTAAATGTCAGGGACAGATACAGAAAATAATCAAAAAGGCTAATGGAATGCTGGCCTTTATATTTAGGGGACTAGAATACAAGGGGTTAGAAGTTATGCTACAGCTATACAAAGCCCTGGTTAGACCACATCTGGAGTACTGTGTTCAGTTCTGGGCACCGCACCTCAGGAAGGATATATTGGCCTTGGAGGGAGTGCAACATGGATTTACTAGAATGATACCTGGACTCCAAGGGTTAAATTATGAGGAGAGATTACACAAACTAGGGTTGTATTCCCTGGAATTTAGAAGATTAAGGGGTGATTTGATCGAAGTTTTCAAGATATTAAGGGGAATTGATAGGGTAGATAGAGAAACTATTTCTGCTGGTTGGGGAGTCTAGGACTAAGGGACATAGCCTAAAAATTAGAGCCAGGACTTTCAGGAGTGAAGTTAGGAAACACTTCTACATGCAAAGAGTGGTAGAAGTTTGGAACTCTCTTCTGCAAACGGCAGTTGATGCTAGCTTGGTTGTTAATTTTCAATCTGAGATTGATAGATTTTTGTTAATCATAGAATGGTTACAGCACAGAAGGAGGCCATTCAGCCCATCGAGCCAGTGCCAGATCTTTGTAAGAGCAATCCAGTTAGTCCCAATCCCCTGCTCTTTCCCCGTAGCCCTGCAAATTTTTTCCCTTCAAGTATTTATCCAGCTCCTTTTTGAAAGCCACAATTGAATCTGCTTCCACCACCCTTTCAGGCAGTGGATTCCAGATCATTCCAACTCGCTGCATAAAAAAGTTTTCCTCATGTCACCTTTGATTCTTTTGCCAATCTTCTTAAATCTATGTCCTCTGGTTCTTCTGCCAATGGGGACAGTTTCTCTTTATTTACTTTATCTAAACCCTTCATGATTTTGAATACTTCTATCAAATGTCCTCTTAACCTTCTCTGCTCTAAGGAGAACAACCCCAGCTTCTCCAGTTTATCCACGTAACTGAAGTCCCTCATCCCTGGAACCATTCTAGTAAATCTTTTCTGCACCCTCTCTAAGGCCTTCACATCCTTCCTAAAGTGCAGTGCCCAGAATTGGACACAATACTCCAGTTGTGGCCGAACCAGTGTTTTAAAAAGGTTCAACATAACTTTCTTGCTTTTGTACTCTATACCTCTATTTATAAAGCCCAGGATCCCATATGCTTTTTTAACCACTTTCTCAACCTGTCCTCCCACCTTCAAAGATGTGTGCACATGTACCCTCAAGTATCTCTGTTCCTGCACCCCGTTTAGAATTGTACCATTTAGTTTATATTGCCTCTCTTCATTCTTCCTGCCAAAATGTATCACTTTGCACTTCTCTGCATTAAATTTCATCTGCCATGTGTCCACCCATTCCACCAGCCTGTCTGTGTCCTCTTGAAGTCTATTACTATCCTCCTCAGTGTTTACTACACCTCCAAGTTTTGTGTCATCTGCAAATTTTGAAATTGTGCCCTGTACAACAAAGTCCAAGTCATTAATATATATCAAAAAAAATTAGCGGTCCTAGTACTGACACCTGGGGAACACCTCTGTATACCTTCCTCCAGTCTGAAAAACAACCTATCACCACTACTCTCTCTTTCCCATCACTTAGCCAATTTTGTATCAATGCTGCCACTGCCCCTTTTATTCCTTGGGCTTCAGTTTTGCTGATAAGCCTATTATGTGGCACTTTATCAAACGCCTTTTGAAAGTCCATATACACCACATCAACTGCATTGCCCTCACCAACCCTCTCTGTTATCTCATCAAAAAACTCAATCAAGTTAGTTAAACATGATTTGCCTTTAACAAATCTGTGCTGGCTTTCCTTTATTAATCCACACTTGTTCAAGTGACTGTTAATTTTGTCCTGGATTATCGTTTCTAAAAGTTTCCTCACCACTGAGGTTAAACTGACTGGCCTGTAGATGCTGGGTTCAGACTGTACCTGAACCATCTTCTCTTTAAAGGCCACCCATTGTCCCATTACAGTTTTGCCTGCCAATCTTTGATTCCAGTTTACCCAGGACAGATCCGTTCTCAACCCATTGAAATTGGCCCTCCTCCAATTAAGTATTTTTACTCTAGATTGCTCCTTGTCCTTTTCCATAACTAATCTAAACCTCATGATACTATGATCACTGTTCCCTAAATGTTCCCCCACTGACACTTGCTTCACTTGACCCACTTCATTCCCCAGTTTACCAAAGGTATTAAGGGTTATGGGGCTAAGGGTTATGGAGTTAGGCCACAGATCGGCCATGATCTCATCAAATGGCGGAACAGGCTTGAGAGGCTAAAGGGCCTTCTCCAGTTCCTATCTTTCTATGTTCCTTCCTATAAACGCGGCAGCCAATCTGCGCACAGCAAGGTCCCACAAACAGGAGTGAGATAAATGACTAGTTAGTCTTTTCCCCAAGGCCAATTGGAGCACCCCTACCATTGCCTAGGCTGAGATCAACCATAGTCAGCACAAGTCAAGGAACCACCGTGACACCGTCCTGGTTTGTGTTCTATAAGGGCTGGTGTGCATTTCACTGCACGATATAACTGTAAAGCTTTGTGAGCTGTTCCTGCCTCAGAGTATGTTCCTATTCCTTTTGCATTCTTTATGATGCAGAAATGGTAAATGATTAAAAGCAGTGAAGGAAAGGGCCTTCAGGCACAAGTGGTGAAAAACAATGTTTTATTTAACAAGTCTTCAATAATATATAGTAAATAACTTGTATTAAATTTTTATTCCAATAAGAGATAAAATGGGACTTGGCTTCAGGATTGAGTAAAATGATAAAAGCACTCGACGAACAGGGCTAGTGAAATAAACCGTTCAATTGGAGCCTGCACAGGGTCAACGTCAGGGGCTGTGACACTCAAGCCTCGCTCTTTAATCCTGCCAGACTAGATGTCATGTGACTATGGGAGCCCCTGAACACTGCTCTGAACCGGATGGAACATGCTGGTTGTTTGTGATCCACTTAAGCAGCAGAGTGACTGTCGAGCTAATCTCGAAGTGAAGCACAAAGAGTGCGTTGGATGGGATAAGTGGCTTATATTTATCCTCCTTTTTTTAGCATATCTGCAGAACATAACTTCACTCTGCTGTTTTTCTGCCTTAGGTGTGCTCAAAGTAGTGGACGATTTTGTGGACAATCTCTAAAGCAACTGGAATAATGTTGTTTGATTAGTTAAGCAGCTGCCTCACCGATATAAGTAGCGCTCCCCAGCTGGGGCATGTGCACTGAGAGAAAGCAAGGAAGAGTAATAATATCGGAAAGCATGATTCACCGAAGAAGATGAACAGGACATGAATAATTGGGAGACATCCAAGTGCAGAGATGAGTCATGAGGCTGATCCCCAGGGTCAGGGGTCTGAGTCATGGGTAGAGACATGGTGGGGGTAATTTTCAACTTTGCTGCCTGGGTATTAACCTGACAGAGTGGATCACCCGCCTGTTGTACAACCCGCCCAATTTTCCTTCGGTTGAAATCAATAGGATGAAGACCAGGTGGGTTGTGTAAAAAGCGGACAGTCGATCTGCCAGAGTAGCACCCAGACCCCAGAAGTTGAAAATGACGCCCATGGGCTTTTCAGCATGGAAAAGAAGCATCTGAGAGCTAATCTTATAGAGGTTTACGACGTAGTAAACAGAATGGAAAGGTTAATCCGGAATACTATTTTAAAGTGAACAATTCAGTACGACACTGAGAGCGGAGCTGTGATGCAGGCACGGGACTTTTTGTGCATAGATGTGACAAAGCGAGGCAGGAGTCTGTGTGTGGTACCACGAGAAGATAGCAAGGGGAAAGCCATGTGTGATGAAGATTCGTACCCTCAGAAGATGATGGAATAGGCTCCTGTTGGAGAAGATTACATGGAGAGCCAAGCTAAGGTGTAACTAGGTATGGGAAGAACTCAATGGAAGAATGCTAACTGGCAGAGGGAGGAAGGCAATGGTGAAACCCTGTGGCATCTACAGGTCATAGTGATGGTTGCCTGCTTTTTCAAAAGTTAAGTTATCTGGATGCTGTGGAGCATCTACCTGACTCCCTGAATGTAACACTGGGCTCTTGTACATCCTCATTTGAAAGCCCACTTGCCTGCATAGGGTAAAGCTTCACACTCTTCAGCATTATAATGAGGAAAAGCTTTGCACTGAGCGACAATAAACACTCGTTTTCCTTGTTGGAATTGTCAATTAGGAGAGAATAAGGCACTTGTTTATAGTCCCACGTCAGGGAGAAATCCCTCATTAAACAAAGAGAGTGTGCTTGAACCTAGAGTGCAATTACATTTAATTTACAGGGTCTGCAAACACAGACCTTCATAGCTCTGCAAATTTCTACATGGATATTCATCTTGAAAAGGTCTTATCAATAAAACTTTAACTATTAACACTTGGTGTCAGATTTTTAAAAAGCTATCAGCATTGGAGCAAAAGGGGAGGGAGGAATGTCACTTTTAAGGGCATGTCCATTGGATATTTGACGCCTCTCTAATTGGTTGTCAGTGTGACAAAGCTGAGACTAATTATCAACTAGATATAAACTACTTTGACTACGAAGCCTTTGTATTTTTATTTAAAATGAGGAAAACTTCATGATGGGACTACAGGTGGTTAATTAGGTTGGTAAGGAATGTTAATTACTTTATTTTCTTTCAAGGCACAAGATGGTGATATCAGCAGTTAGACATTTTTTTGAGTATTAGTGTGTATGCTTTACCTGGCAAAGGTTTTCGGGTTTGAGTTTGAGGACTTTTGGTTGGTGAGGTCCTCCTCAGGAGAATTGGCTGGTCTTTCTCCTGCCCCTTGAACGGCTCCAGACATCTTCAGTGGTGATCTTCTATTAAGATTTAGTCTAATAATTCTACAACTCCAACTTCAAAGTAATTCTGCTGAAAGGCCTCTATTATGGAGTAAGACCAGCTCTTTTCTCAGTCCACTTCATAATCTATCTCCTACAGCTGCAGCTAGAGGTCGATAATGGTGCACTGAAATGCCTAAATCTTTGCGGCTCCACCCCAGGCTCTGGCCTTCACAGTCCAGTGGTTTGTTTGGTCCAGCATGGCCTTCAGTATCTCCACTCTGACATAGTTTGGCCAAGCTCATAGTTTCTCTACTTGGGCCTTTGCAGTGTCAGAGGCCTGATCTAGACTGGGCTAGATCACATAGTTTTGAGGTTGGGTTTAGGGATATGTCTAATACATTGCAACAGTGTATGTACATTTGTGGAGATTTTCTCTGGTGAATATTTTGTGTAAAGGATAGATGTGTACTTTTCAACATAGCGAGGAGTTTGCTAGAAATCTATTCAGGGGCGATCTTAATGAGCTCATTGATATCATCACCATCATTATTTTTGACAGTGAGGGTATCAAGGGATGTGGAGCTAAGGCAGGTAAATGGAGTTGAGATACAGATCAGCCATGATCCAATTGAATTGGGGAACAGGTTCAAGGGGCTGAATGGTCTCCTTCTATTCCTATCACTACACAAAACTGCCAGAACATTTTCCTCCAGAGCTGGGACAGAATACAGGGAGCTTTCCACTGACTTTGCATCTAGCATTGAACAGGTACATCTTGATGCAGTGAGAACTCAAATGAGAAAAATGTTCCATTCCTTCCCTCCAACATCGCTCCCCTTGAACAAGCCTGAACATTCACCAAAAAAACCCAGAGGAAAAGAACTTGGGGCCCTGTGTACTTTCAGGCATATCAATCAATCAAATATGGTCCTTATCAACAGCCGATCAATGAAAGTTCAATATAAGTGGATATTAATTTAATTCTAACGAGTGTTCCTCTTTTCTAACACACTACTAGGTAGTTTCGTCTTTGCTGTTATTTTCCCTGGGTTTTCCACGCCTGGACAGTGATCTGACAGAGCAGATTGCCTGACCTGCCCAGTTTTCATTCCAGTGATTTCAGTAGAGGTGGGGCCATAAGGTTTCCCCCGACAAGGCTTCTAGGCCAGGAGCTGCGGGCGTCCTTTGAAACAGGGACCCTCGATGCTATTCCTCTTTCCCCGTTATGGTGGGTCCCCGAGATGCACCGCCAGTTGTGCAGGCACCCATCGACAATATGTGAGTACAGCAATCTCCCCCCGGTCCTGCCTACAGCTGGGCCTGTATCTCTAACGCTCAACCCCTCTTTTCAAAAGATATCAATCCAGCTTCTTCTTAAATGTTCAGGTGACCCTGAACCATCTCCTTTCTCTGTAACTCTGTTCCACATCACTATCCTATGAATGGGGAGCTTTTCCCAGTCTGCAATCCTGCTTGGGGATTGTCAATTTTGTACTTGTATCCTTTAGTCTGTGCTCGCTGTCCAAGTTAAATTGCTTGTTTATTTTCACCTCGTCGATCCTTTCCATTACTTGCAGACCTGGATCACGTCTCCTCTCAGTGGTTTGTTTTGTTATTGTCTAGGAACCCAGGTGAGGAACTGATGTGAAGGGTGGAAGAGTAATGGAGATGAAAAGTCGCAATTAGGTGATGCAAGCTTGTGTTTAAGAGCCTATAGATTGTAGGAGGAGGGGAAGATGGAGAGAAGTGAGGAGTTTAACAGAATGGACAATTGAAGCCTACTTTACCTCAACTTTGATTCTTTGGGAGCGAAATTCCAATACTGCTAAGGGAAGTGCATTGTATATTTCCCAAATTTCAATTGTTTTTTTAAAATCTGGAAATAAAAAAAAACTGGTATCAGTGAAAAGTGACCATGAAGCTGTCGGATTGACGTAAAAAAACTGACTGATTCACTAATGTCCTTTTAGGGAAGGAAACCTGCCGTCCTTACCTGGTCTGGCCTATACGTGACTCCAGTCCCACACCAATGTGGTTGATTCTTAACTGCCCTCTGAAATGGTCTAGCAAGCCACTTGATATAAGCCAGCCTTGCCAGCGATGCCCACATCCCAAGAATTAATTTTTTAAAAAAGCAAAAGCCATAATTTGTTTTAAAACGAGTAGCAACATCATGTTTCATTTACACTGCAGTTGGAGAGGTGTGTAATAGTCTTTGTTTTGTGTCTCTAGTTTCTCAGTTCAAAGTTCTATTGATATCGTGAGGATTTTTGATTCAAAGCCAGGCAGTGTCCACAAGACACGTTGCTTTTGTTAATATAAGTTACCAAATTCCTTAAATCAGCATAGGGCTCACTGCTGTCATCTCCCTCACCTTCTACTCTTCAGACAGATTTAAGCTACTTCTGCTAACCTCTGGGTGAAAAGGATGATAATTTAATCAAAGAAGTTCTCATCTTCAAAGGGTTGACTCATGCGCTGATGACACCTTCCATTTCTCATTCCTCTCGATAGTTGGTGCACTTGCAGTTTGCCCTGGAGCTCAGAGACTAGTCCTTTTCAGATTTTAAAATTTATTTTTCACATCGGGATTTTTTTTTTTGGTACATTTTGTGCTCGCCAAGGCCGGGGGATGTTCGAACATCATTTCAGGCACCCAGTGTCAGCACCAAGCACAGTCAGATTGATGGAAAGGACAGTTCCACTGGGCTGTGCTCTTACACCAGAGTCTCGTTACAGGAATCACTGGTCAGAACATTGGGTTTAAAGAAAGAACTTGCAATTCTGTAGTTTCTTTCATGACCTCAGGATATCCCAAAGCACTTTACAGCCAATGAAGTACTTTCGAAGTGTAGTCACTGTGATGTAAGAAAGCGCGGCAGCCACTTTGCGCACAGCAAGATCCCACAAATAGTGTTATCACACTGTCTCCAATTCACACTGTCGTCTCATGAGGCCCTGCTCAGAGGGAGAAGTCTCACTCACTGTCCTTTAAGCAAAGACTAACTATTCTGAACCAGCAATGTACCTCACCCTTGGCCGCACCAGTGTGACATAATTCTATTTCCCACACCAGCCATCCCGTGGCCTCTGAGTGAGGTTTTAAGTTAGTGCCAAATTAGAACAGTGACCACTGAATCAAGACTGACCAAACTCATCTCAAAAAGGGCTCTTCTACTCAGTGGATGGAGGTGACTTTCACCTTTAATTGAACCCAGATATCTGAGATGAAAGACCAGTGTCCTGCAAGATTCTCTTAAACAAAGGGGCCGATTTTCCGAGGCCTGGCAGATGGTGTGGAGCCTCACTGCCAGGGAAACCATGGGCAAATTTAACAGAGTTTTGCTGTCGGGGAGGCTTGCTGCGATGTTGTATCACTGAGGATGCCCTTAATGCCTGCATAGTACAGGCATTCATTTCATTTGAGTTAGCACAGTGTAATCAACTGTACCTTGGCACTCTTCCTTTGGCCGGGTAACTATTTCCTCATCTGCTCCCATGCGTCGGGAGGTGGACAACTGCATTTACCCTCTTCTCTACCTCCTGCCATGCTTGCTGCACATTGCCTCAGAGAGGAGGTTCTCCCTTGGCCCCAGAAATGGGGAGCTTCCTCTGCTGTACCTCTTCCAACAGATCATCTAATGGCTCCTTGTTGAACCGGACAGTTCTGACACTTACCCTTGAACACGTAGCTGTGCTCTTCACCAAAGTCAGCATTAGAAGAAATGAGCAGCAGCCCTTTAAGAGCTGCTGCACTCCACATTCTCTGCCCACCTTCTGCCATAATTCTCCCCGTGCATATGGAAAACATGCAAGGGGCCCTATTACGATTATGTAGATGAGCTGAACTCGCCGAATCGAGCAATTATTCCAGAACAAGAATGCGGGCACACACTGCGATCTTGGGGCAATTCTCTCTGCGATCGGGGATCTCAGGCCCTTGTGACTCATACTTCTATCACTGCAGTCTCTGCATACCATACACATTCAGAGTTTGACTAATTGTATTGGTATCATTGGCGCAGTCAAAAGGGGACATACAATGCCATTTAGAGCATCAATATAACCAGCTTGCAAAACAAGGGACACCTTGAAAAATCGCAATGAGAGAGAGAAGAAAAGGATAGAGAACAGTTGAATAAGAGAGTAATTAATTAGTGCAAGGACCAGAATTAATTAATTGCTAATACACTGAAAAACCTTTCTCGTTCTCAGTGGGCTGGGAGCTGCTTTCTTCTGTTCAATTCTAAAGATAAATTCTGCTCTTGAAGATAAATGACTGTTGTTGGAACACAAATAAAACTGTGGCCTTGTTAGAATTCGGACTGTGGTCTCAGCAGCACCTGGCATTTTTTCTTTTGAACTGTAGAATAATTTGCGCTCTCTCCTCCCCAGAATGGCCCAGCCCTGATATTCTGGGACGCTGACATCTCCACATTCCGTCTCAGGACTGAAACATCGCAGCGGTTGCGCTCTCTAGAATTCTTCAATTGTTCAGGCTTTGAACACAGGGTTTGCACCTCAAGTACTTTTTGGATGTCCAGGTGACATGTGGAGTGGACCTCTCTCTTTCTCTGTCTCTGATCAAGTGCTGGCATCAATGTCCCAAGGGAGAAATTTGTCCAGAATTATTTACAATTTAGATATTGCTTTGTGTGTTGTTAAGTTAGTTTGAATCCCCTGTGCCTAGTGGTAGATGAGGCAACCCATTGCTTCCAATGTGTGTCCAGAGCGAGATATTTGACTCCGATTGCAGCATCATTGTGCCTCACATCCAGCAGATCACCATTCTCCAGCCGAGGTTTATATTTACCAGTCTCTGTGTCAGAGGGGCCTTAATGGGATAGAGAGAGAGTAAACTTGGAATTGTCTCTGGATTGTTTCTGTAACAAAAGGGCATTTTTACATGGACAGGTCATTAGTCTGACTCACGTCCCCTTACCAGGAGGCCCGTGCACTACTTTTAGTTTAGTTTGTACCTTTCGACTTGTTTGGCTTGGGTGGTTGGCTCTACCAGGAGTTACATCCCCACCAGCATAGCTGTCAGTCATGGGAGTACAGCAGCCTTCCCACTACATCAAGGTGCAGTCTCTAGGGAAGGGGGGTGTGTGTTACTCTGCGTAACAAAATCAGGAACACCTGATTGAAGTCAATGGAAATAAAAATGAAGAGATGTAAAACGAGCTGGTGACTCGCTATCACCCGTTTTACACTATCGCATAAAGTCATGAACTACCCCTCTTTGTTTCTGCATTTCTGCACAGAGTTAATTCACTGATCCTGCACTCCCGGATCTGCTCTCCTCCCCTCTCTTCCAGTAAGCTACTTAATTGAAATCAATTTAGGGCAGTTTGAACCCTGCCACTAGTAGGTATAAGTATATAACACAAACCAGGGTCCTGGATGGGCCACTTCACAAACTAAAACCTTAAATATGGCTGGTGCAGGAAATAGAAAGGTCACTCAGAAAATAAAACTGTTGGAACAAAGCAGAGGGAGCTTTACTCTGTATCTAACCCGTGCTGTACCTGCCCTGGGAGTGTTTGATGGGACAGTGTAGAGGGAGCTTTACTCTGTATCTAACCCGTGCTGTACCTGTCCTGGGAGTGTTTGATGGGACAGTGTAGAGGGAGCTTTACTCTGTATCTAACCCGTGCTGTACCTGTCCTGGGAGTGTTTGATGGGACAGTGTAGAGGGAGCTTTATTCTGTAGCTAACTCATGTTATTCTTGAGCTGCATTATTTTAATAACCTATTGCAGTTATTTAATGATTTATATTTTCCAGGTATATCACACCTCCTGAGCGTCATCTTGGAACGAGTTCTGCAGGTAACTGGGATATACCAGTATGTTTTATGTGAGTCTCTACTTAGTTTTTATTCTGAAATAGGCATGAATTATACAATTTAGGATTCATATAATTCCTCATTTATAAAGTTCCTGAATTTTAAAATTTCGGACTTATAAAGTTCATGATTTATAATGTTGATTATAAAGTTCCTGATTTATAAAATTGATGATTCATAAATTTCCTGATTGATTGATAACGTTCCCTGATTTATAAGGTTTCTAACATAAACGTCCTAGGTTATAAAATTGATGATTTATATAGTTCTTGTTTTTTCAAATTAATGATTTATAAAGTTATTGATTTATAAAGTGCTTTATTTATAAAATTAATGATTTATGAAATTGATTTATATAGTTCCTAATTTTCTGATTTTTGGTGATTTATATGGTTCCTGATTTCCTGATATTGGTGATTTATATCATTCCTAATTTCCTGATATTGGTGATTTTATATCATTCCTAATTTCCTGATATTGGTGATTTTATATCGTTCCTAATTTCCTGATATTGGTGATTTTATATCGTTCCTAATTTCCTGATATTGGTGATTTTATATCGTTCCTAATTTCCTGATATTGGTGATTTTATATCGTTCCTAATTTCCTGATATTGGTGATTTTATATCGTTCCTAATTTCCTGATATTGGTGATTTTATATCGTTCCTAATTTCCTGATATTGGTGATTTTATATCGTTCCTAATTTCCTGATATTGGTGATTTTATATCGTTCCTAATTTCCTGATATTGGTGATTTTATATCGTTCCTAATTTCCTGATATTGGTGATTTTATATCGTTCCTAATTTCCTGATATTGGTGATTTTATATCGTTCCTAATTTCCTGATATTGGTGATTTTATATCGTTCCTAATTTCCTGATGTTGGTGATTTTATATCGTTCCTAATTTCCTGATGTTGGTGATTTTATATCGTTCCTAATTTCCTGATGTTGGTGATTTTATATCGTTCCTAATTTCCTGATGTTGGTGATTTTATATCGTTCCTAATTTCCTGATGTTGGTGATTTTATATCGTTCCTAATTTCCTGATGTTGGTGATTTTATATCGTTCCTAATTTCCTGATGTTGGTGATTTTATATCGTTCCTAATTTCCTGATGTTGGTGATTTTATATCGTTCCTAATTTCCTGATGTTGGTGATTTTATATCGTTCCTAATTTCCTGATGTTGATTTAGAGGGGATGAATTTTCTGAAGGTGATTTAGAAAGGCTGAATTTCCTTCCCGTTCCTGGCTCACTTACCATGCAGGAACGGCGTAGGGATTTCTTTTTGCAATTAAATATGGGTGGAAGCTGTTTCTGCTGATTTCTGCCTTTAAACAGTTTCCCCCAAGTTTCACTGATTCACCATGGCCTTCATTTGCATATGTCAATGTGAGAGCCGCTGGCAGAGCAGCTCCAAGTTTCCTGGATTTAGACCGTTGCTGCACCCGGGGTAAGATACTCAGTGGCTGTCAGGATCAGCCAATCGAGACAGAAGAGAGGAGTTCCTGACACAGATTTCTGCAGTTGGCAGATGATTTTTAAAGCTTTTTTTTGTTATTCTGCCCACAGTTGATTCTGACTGTTTCTCAGAGTCAGAACAATGGCAGAGTGATCATTCTGGGGGACCTGGTGGGCCTCACACCCAGGGTTCTTTGTCCTGCCTTCAGCCCCCCCCCCCCCCCCCCCAGGAGGCCTCGGAGGTCTGAATCAGTGAGGCTGTGCGTTCCTCTCCTCTGGCGTGGTGCCATGTCCTGCTGCCCTCTGGGTACAGGCGGTGCTCAAACATTTCTAATACTGTGTTAGTGTAATAAAAATATTGCTAAGACATGAAGTGAGGTTATCAGGGAGTGAAGTGAGAGAGTTAAGCACTCTTACACTCTCTCCTGGATGTGCCCCAGTCTGTTGCTGTAGAGTGCAGGCTGGACCAATCTTTTAAAGGAAGTTTCCAGGTAGTTCAGCTGCTTCAACCTTTTGTAGACTAGTTTTACACCAATGCCTGCACCAATAGGAACGCAAATGAGCAGACCCAGGAAACCAGTGTCTAACTCCCTCTAGAGGCCACAGGTGGGCGTAATTTTTATTAAAAGCGGCATAAGTCATTCCGAGGAAATTCCAGGCCATATGTTTGGTGATTTGTACAGTTCTTGATTTATGGGAATGGATGGATCTTGATGGTAGAAATTGGTGACTGTTGCAGTTTGAGGGGGTTCGGTACAAAATTCCTTTAACTTCGGGTCAGTCTTGTTAAACTACAAATAAAGTGCAAAGCGACTCTGCCTAAGACTGTGTCGCCCTCCTCTTCCTCCCAATTAAACAAGAAGCTTTCAGAGTGCTAATCCTCCAATTACTTTGATAAATATTCATTGAATGTTCAGGAAAATACAAGCTGTACCTGAGTGGAACCTCAGTGGCTGTAATATGTGTCTATTAAGAAAAAGCACAATAAGTGTCTCAGCTCCAGTGAGATGAATTCTAGCAAATTTTAATATGCGGCCTCCTCCATTACGGAGAAATGTAATTATTTTATATATTGCTATAGAGACATATTCAAGCAAATTCTAATTTGCAGCCTCCATGCAAGCTCAGGGAATATCATCCCCTATATTAGTGTTTAATAAATGATTACTGTCAAATTGCAGCATTCTCTCTCCTGCTGAGAGTTTGTGAAGAGACTGTCTCCTTGGTGCTTCTCCATCACATACCAGCACTGTCTCACTGTATGTGCCCATTCCTTATTTACCAGCTGCCGTGTGTTGATGTGTTTATCTTAAGGAACAACTCTGAGCATCCGAGATATTAGGGTTGACATGGATTTTAAAGATCCCACGTCACTCTCCGGAGTAGAGCAGGGAGTTCTCCCGATGTGCTGGCCAACATTCGTCCCTTCAACCAACACTACTGAAAGACAGATTAACTGGTCATTCATCTCACTGCTGTTTGTAACATCTTCTTGGCTGATAATGGCTGCCATGTTTGCCTATATAATAATGGAAACTATACTCAAGGTAATTCATGGTGCAAAGTCCTTTGAAAAGTTCCCTCACACTGTCACTCAGTAACCCCTCCTCCCAGAGCCCTGTGTTACTGACTGTATCTCTACTGATGTTCATCCAGCTCCCTCACACTCTCACTCAGTAACCCCTCCCCCCAGCGCCGTGTTACTGATGTTAACTCACTGTATTTGCTACGTCCTTAGATTGACTGGAGCTGCCTGTGTGAAATGACTTTCTTCTCATTAGCACCTCTAATGAATTTTAATTGTTGCTAAGAAGCCGCTCAACTGTACTGAGTAAAAATGAATCCATTAAACACAAAAGATTTCATTCCAATCCTTGGTACAAACTCTGACTCTACCCACTCTACTCCCTGTTCCTTTCTCAGGTTTCTCCCCTGCAGACACTGCTCTGTGCTGGGCTCCTGACACTGGGCCAGCCCCCAAACTCTGCCAACTCACCCCAATGGCCATTGGGTCTTGCCAGTGATCGTCAGCAGATCATTCCACCATGGGGGCCATCACAGCTGAGACTGATCCTGTTTGCACCCAAAGCATCACAGGCACATGACCTTTCCAGCTGGGGATGCTGGGTGCTGAGCGGGCTGATTTTTTTCCATCCCTGGCCTAGGGCACTGAGGTTAATTAAATCTCAGTCCCAGCCGAGATCCCGCTCACCCTCAGGAGCAGGATTAGAATGCAGATGGCGGAAAAAATACCTTTTAAAGAAATGAGTTATTCCCCTCATTTTATTCCCTTATTGATTTTCTTTGCTGTTCACTGATTCCCATCGCCTCCCCTCCAACTTTAACACTCTCACTGAAGTCCCGGCTTAAATCAGCCAACTCATCACACACTGGGCTGGAAGTGGGACATTCCCAGTGTGTTGGACTCAGTACCACACTGGGTGGGGTCTGTAACAACTCTGGGCAGGGGGTGGGTGCAGATCTTACATCTAATTATTAAGAAGTCTGGTCTGAGCTAATGGTTATTTAAATGTCGGCTGTTCATTGCCCTGAAGTTCAGCTTCGGTTGATGTCCGTGCTCTCAGCAGGAGTGTCACTCACAGAGAGTCACAGTGCAGGTCAGGGGGCGTCACTCACAGGGAGTCACAGTGCAGGTCAGGGGGCGTCACTCACAGGGTATCACAGCGTAGGTCAGGGGGCGTCACTCACAGGGAGTCACAGTGCAGGTCAGGGGGCGTCACTCACAGGGTATCACAGCGTAGGTCAGGAGGATTCACTCACAGGGAGTCACAGTGCAGGTCAGGGGGCGTCACTCACAGGGAGTCACAGTGCAGGTCAGGGGGCGTCACTCACAGGGTATCACAGCGCAGGTCAGGGGGCGTCACTCACAGGGAGTCACAGTGCAGGTCAGGGGGCGTCACTCACAGGGTATCACAGCGTAGGTCAGGAGGATTCACTCACAGGGAGTCACAGCGCAGGTCAGGGGGATTCACTCTCACAGAGTCACAGTGCAGGTCAGGGGGATTCACTCACAGGGAGTCACAGCACAGGTCAGGAGGTGTCACTCACAGGGAGTCACAGCACAGGTCAGGGGGATTCACTCATGGAGTCACAGTGCAGGTCAGGGGGCGTCACTCATAGGGAGTCACAGCACAGGTCAGGAGGATTCACTCACAGGGAATCACAGCGCAGGTCAGGGGGATTCACTCACAGGGAATCACAGTGCAGGTCAGGGAGCATCACTCACAGGGAGTCACAGTGCAGGTCAGGGGGCGTCACTCACAGGGAGTCACAGTGCAGGTCAGGGGGCGTCACTCACAGGGAGTCACAGCACAGGTCAGGGGGCGTCACTCACAGGGAATCACAGTGCAGGTCAGGGAGCATCACTCACAGGGAGTCACAGTGCAGGTCAGGGGGCGTCACTCACAGGGAGTCACAGTGCAGGTCAGGGGGCGTCACTCACAGGGAGTCACAGCACAGGTCAGGGGGCGTCACTCACAGGGAGTCACAGTGCAGGTCAGGGGGATTCACTCACAGGGAATCACAGCACAGGTCAGGGGGATTCACTCACAGGGAATCACAGTGCAGGTCAGGGAGCATCACTCACAGGGAGTCACAGTGCAGGTCAGGGGGCGTCACTCACAGGGTATCACAGCGCAGGTCAGGGGGCGTCACTCACAGGGAGTCACAGTGCAGGTCAGGGGGCGTCACTCACAGGGTATCACAGCGTAGGTCAGGAGGATTCACTCACAGGGAGTCACAGCGCAGGTCAGGGGGATTCACTCTCACAGAGTCACAGTGCAGGTCAGGGGGATTCACTCACAGGGAGTCACAGCACAGGTCAGGAGGTGTCACTCACAGGGAGTCACAGCACAGGTCAGGGGGATTCACTCATGGAGTCACAGTGCAGGTCAGGGGGCGTCACTCATAGGGAGTCACAGCACAGGTCAGGAGGATTCACTCACAGGGAATCACAGCGCAGGTCAGGGGGATTCACTCACAGGGAATCACAGTGCAGGTCAGGGAGCATCACTCACAGGGAGTCACAGTGCAGGTCAGGGGGCGTCACTCACAGGGAGTCACAGTGCAGGTCAGGGGGCGTCACTCACAGGGAGTCACAGTGCAGGTCAGGGGGCGTCACTCACAGGGAGTCACAGCACAGGTCAGGGGGCGTCACTCACAGGGAATCACAGTGCAGGTCAGGGAGCATCACTCACAGGGAGTCACAGTGCAGGTCAGGGGGCGTCACTCACAGGGAGTCACAGTGCAGGTCAGGGGGCGTCACTCACAGGGAGTCACAGCACAGGTCAGGGGGCGTCACTCACAGGGAGTCACAGTGCAGGTCAGGGGGATTCACTCACAGGGAATCACAGCACAGGTCAGGGGGATTCACTCACAGGGAATCACAGTGCAGGTCAGGGAGCATCACTCACAGGGAGTCACAGTGCAGGTCAGGGGGCGTCACTCACAGGGAATCACAGTGCAGGTCAGGGAGCGTCACTCACAGGGAATCACAGTGCAGGTCAGGGGGCGTCACTCACAGGGAATCACAGTGCAGGTCAGGGAGCATCACTCACAGGGAGTCACAGTGCAGGTCAGGGGGCGTCACTCACAGGGAGTCACAGTGCAGGTCAGGGGGCGTCACTCACAGGGAGTCACAGTGCAGGTACACAGCCCTTGAGATCCGTGCATTAAAATTAATTGATGGAAGATCACGGGCTGAGATATTCTTGAGGTCCACTCCCTCCGATTGTGCTGGATCAGTGATTTTCCCCCTTGAACTTTGTACCATGTCAGAATACATCCAAGTGTTTTATGCACGGAGCTATATTTGGAGACCAGTGACTGTTGTTAGAAATACAGTTAAAAGGAAGCAGTAACACAAATTGGCAGCTCCCCGAACCAGTTGTTTTATCTGATTGCTGTTTGTAGCTAGATCATAAAAATGTTCAACAAGTTTGCAACATCACTAACACAGTGAGCAGAGAAAATTGTCCCCCCTCCCCACCAGCCCCGGCCCAAATCCAGTTTGAGACCGACACTGTCGCATGAGATGGACGGTGTTCCATTCTCAGCAGGAAACATAATCTCGGTAACTCTTCACCGGGATTGGAGCATCACCTCGGACTGCGGGCAGATCCATCATCTCCTGATCTCCCAACCGACATCTTGTCACTGTGTTTATCTCAACGGCAGCTCCACCCAGGCCCAACACAAGGCCAGAGACGAGGGCAGTGAATAATGTTGATGAAAAGCTCTCAGAAACGCAGCGGAAAAAGCTTCTGATTGATCAGTGGGCAATTAAAATGAAAACGAGCCATGTCTGCTTGCTTTAAGAGTGGGAGTTCAGATGCTGATTCCAAGCTCGTCCTTACAGACACAGTGTGTTCCCGTCCAGTCAGAACCTTCTTTACAAATCAGGGAATCCGTGTCTTTAATTATTTTTTTCACTGGAAGGGAAATCTGATGTAAAGCCCAGCATTAAGGATTTATTTCTGTGTTACAGATCTGTCTAACTTGGATCAGTCAACCACAGTTTCACACTCTCGTGGTATCTCTTTGATTCTGCCCATCGATGCACTGTCACTCTCACTTGTATTACCAATATTACTTTACAGCAGCCACAGATAGAAAGGATTATTCTTTGTTAGAAGGGTTTGGAAAGATATAAATAATTTAATAAAATCTTTCTTTGTCATTGTCAATTTCATTGAGTTTATAATTTTTTTTATCCTGAAGCTAAGTTTGAATCCCTTTATTTGGTTTCAGGGTTTTTGTAATCTCGTACATTGATCAATTTCACTCTTGAATAACTTCCAAACTTTGATTCCACTCTGCCCTAGTTGCCCTGAGAAAATGGTGATGGGCCTTTTTGAACCGCTGATAGCAGTTTGATACAACTGAGGAGTTTGCTAGGCCACTTCAGAGGGTGTTAAGAGTCAACCATGTTGGTGTGGGGACTGGAGTCACATATAGGCCCAGACTGGGTAAGGACGGCAGGTTTCCTTCCCTAAAGGACATTAGTGAACCAGTTGGGTTTTTACGACAATCCGACAGCTTCATGGTCACTGTTACTGAGACCAGCTTTTTATTACAAACTGAATTGATATTCTCAAACTGTCACAGGGGGATTTAAACTCACGTTCATTGGATTATCAGTCCAGTAACATGACCACTAAACTACCGTGTAGGCAATGCAGCCGCCAATTTGCACACAGCAAGATCCCACAATCAAGCAGTGATGAGATGAACAACCAGTTAACCTGTTTTTGATGATGCTGCTTGAGGGAGGAATATGCCTTTGTCTTCAAGTTAGTGCCATGGACCCTTTATTTTATCATTCACTTGAACAGGCAGATAGAGCCTTCGTTTAACATCTGATCCAAAGGTCAGCAGCTCCCTCAATACTGTATTAAAGTGCTCAAGTCCTGGAGTGGGGCTTGAACCTACAACCTTCTGATTCACAGGAGATGGAGCTACCACTGAGCCGAGGCTGGGACTTTATCACCTAGGAAATCAACTTTAAGAACTTAATTTTTAGAAACAAGAAAGTTCATCAGGTCCAATGAGCCCTTCCCCTTTTGACAGACACCCACCCCACCACCCACCTGCTCACCATACCCCTCAATCCCTTCACCCTCCAGAAACACACTTTGGGACAAAATCTCTGCGGGGTTCTGCCGATCTCTTGATATAACTTCGGCGGAGGATTAGCAGAAGCCCAGAGAAATAACGGGAGAACATGAGAAATAGGAGCCCCTCGAGCCTGCTCCGCCATTCAATCAGATCATGGCTGATCTTCGACCTCAACTTCACTTTCCTGCACAATCCCCACATCCCTTGATTCCCTTAGAGTCCAAAAATCTATCCATCTCAGTCTTGAATATATTCAACAACTGAGCATCCACAGCCCTCTGGGGCAGAGAATTCCAAAGATTCACAACCCTCTGAGTGAAGATATTTCTCCTCATCTCAGTCCTAAATGTCCAACCCCTAAACCTGAGACTATGCCCCTAGTTCTAGACTCTCCAGCCAGGAGAAACAGCCTCTCAGCATCTACCCTGTCAAGCCCTCTCAGAATCTTATATGTTTCAATGAGATCACCTCTCATTCTTCTAAACTCCAGAGAGTATAGGCCCATTCTACTCAATCTCTCTTCATCAAACAACCCTCTCATCCCAGGAATTAATCTAGTGAACCTTTGCTGCACCGCCTCTAAGGTAAGTATATCCTTCCTTAGGTAAGGACACCAAAATTGTACACAGTACTCCAGGTGTGGTCTCACCAAATCCCTGTACAATTGTAGCAAGACATCCTTACTCTTATACTCCAACCCCTTTGCAATAAAGGCCAACATTCCATTTGCCTTCCTAATTGCTTGCTGTACCTGCATGTTAACTTTCTGCATTTCATGTACAAGGACATCCAAATCCCTCTAAACCCCAACATTTAATAGTTTCTCACCATTTCAAAAATATTCTGTTTTTCAATTCTTCCTACCAAAGTGAATAACCTCACATTTCCTCACATTATATTCCATCTGTCACCTTCTTGCCCACTCACTTAACCTGTCTATATCCCTTTGCAGACTCTCTGTGTCCTCCTCACAGCTTATTTTCCCACCTAGCTTTGTATCGTCAGCAAACTTGGATACATTACACTCGGTCCCTTCATCCAAGTCATTGATATAGATTGTAAATAGCTGAGTCCCCAGAACTGGTCCTTGCGGCACCCCACTAGTTACAGCCTGCCAACCGGAAAATGACCCGTTTATCCCTACTATCTGTTTTCTGTCCGTTAACCAATCCTTTATCCATGCGAATATATTACCCCCTACCCCATGAGCCCTTATCTTGTGTAACAATCTTTTATGTGGCACCTTATCGAATGCCCTTTGAAAATCCAAATATACTACATCCACTGGTTCCCCTTTATCTACCCTGCGAGATACATCCTCAAAATCTCTAATAAATTTGTCAAACATGATTTCCCTTTCATAAAACCATGTTGACTCTGCCTAATCATATTATGATTTTCTAAGTACCCCTTTACCACATCATTAATAATGGATTCCAGCATTTTCCCGACTAATAATGTCAGGCTAACTGGCCTGTGATTCCTTGTTTTCTCTCTCCGTCCTTTCTTGAATAGCGGGGTTACATTTGCTACCTTCCAATCCACGGGGACCATTCTAGAATCTCGGGAATTTTGGAAGATCATAACCAATGCATCCAACAACAACAACAACAATCTGCATTTATATAGCTCCTTTAACATAGTAAAACGTCACAAGGCGCTTCACAGGAGAGATTATCAAACAAAATTTGACACCAAGCCACATAAGGAGATATTAAGTCAAAGAGGTAGGTTTTAAGGAGGTCTTAAAGGAGGAGAGAGAGGCGGAGAGGTTTAGGAAGGGATTTCCAGAGCTTAGGACCTAGGCAGCTGAAGGCACAGCCGCCAATAGTGGAGCGATTAAAATTGGGGATGCACAAGAAGCAAGATTTGGAGGAGCGCAGAGATCTCGGAGGGTTGTAGGGCTGGAGGAGGTTACAGAGATAGGGAGGGGCGAGGCAATATAGGGATTTGAAAACCAGGCTGAGAATTTTAAAATCGAGGTATTCCCGGACTGGAAGTCAATGTAGGTCGGTGAGCACAGGGGGTGATGGGTGAACGGGACATGGTGCAAGTTAGGATAGGGGCAGCAGAGTTTTGAATGAGCTCAAGTGGAAGATTGGAGGCTGGCCAGGAGAGCATTGGAATAGTCCAGTCTGGAGGTAACAAAGGCATGGATGAGGGTTTCAGTAGCAGATGACCTGAGGCAGGGGTGGATCTACCGTCATATCATCCACTATCTCTGCAGCCACCTCTTTTAGAACTCTAGGATGTAGGCCATCAGGTCCAGGGAATTTGTTGGCTTTTAGTCCCATTAATTTCTCTAGTACTTTTTCTTTACTGATAATAAGTACTTTAAGTTCCTCACTATTTCCGGTATGCTTTTTGTGTCTTCTACTGTGAAGACAGATACAAAATATTTGTTTAACGTCTCTGCCATTTCCTTATTCCCCATTATAATTTCTCCCGTCTCTGCCTCGAAGGGACCCACATTTATTTTCACCATGCTCTTTCCTTTTATATACCTGTAGAAGCTCTTACAATCTGTTTTTATATTTCTTGCTAGTTTACTCTTATTCTATTTTCTCCCTCTTTATCAATTTTTTGGTCATCTTTTGCTGGTTTCTAAAACTCTCCCAATCCTTAAGTTTTAACTCTTCTTGACAACATTACAGGCCTCTTCCTTTAATCTAATACTATCCTTAACTTCTTTAGTTAGCCATGGATGGATCACTTTTCCCGTGAAGTTTTTATTCCTCAATGGAATGTTTATTCGTTGAAAATTGTAAAATATTTCTTTAAATGTTCACCATTGCTTATCTACTGTCATATCTTTTAATCTAATTTCCCAATCAGCTGTAGCCAACTCGCCCCTCATATCCACAGAAGATTGGGAGGACCTTGCGGAAACTGTCCCCATTGTGTTTTTGTTCAGCTGAGTGCCTGACACATGATGGAACCCATCGGGGTGTTTAAAAGTCTCTGAACTGGGTGCCAGAGGCATCCACACATGGAGTTTCTGGAGACCAAGGATGGCACTGATGGTCCCAGCAGCATTTCAGGAGGCCCAGAATAGAGTGAGATGTGCTGCTACAGGAACATGGCAACTCGGGTGATTTTAGGTTTCACGGTGATTTTACCAATACCTGCACTTTTGTGGCTTAAAAACTATAGATTGACTCTGGAAGTGGTAAATAAATCAGAACCGTCCTATATTAGATCTGGTATTTAGCACCAGCTGTAAATGATTGGCCTCCTTGTGTTGGCAGGAATATAACTGCACAAGCAACCCAAATATTATTAGAGATGACATTTTGATGAAGATAAGTGACAGGAATTAGATCGGGGGTTTCAGGAGAACAGGTCTTAATGCTATCAGGGAGGAACTGAGGAAGGTAATTGGGAAATCACATTAGTAGTTTAGATAACAGAGAAATGGTACATGCTCTTTGTGTGTTAGCACTCAATCCTTCCCACGTACAACTAAAAGCAAGAGATGATAGATTGGATGTCACTTTGGGATTGAAATCCAACTGGGGGCAAGAGAACTTGATGAAGGATTGAGGACTTCCTGCTCTTCACCTTTCCTTCGAAGGTATCTTGCTTCCCTCTCACATTTTAATGACTGTCCCTTTGGAAGTTTTATTCCTTTTCCTGTGGGATGAAGGTTTGGGATCTGCTCACTGCATTTCCCCCGTGCCAGATCAGGAATTCATTGTGTGAGGGGTTGTCTCACACCCAGTGGCCTGGCACAGTGTTTCGGATCACCACACGCCTTGCTAAGGTTGGTAATGTCTTTATGATGAATCACATGAGCTAAAAACAAGCTCTCCTGGTGGTGACTGAACCATTTGGTGAGGTGCTGAGCGTAAGGACCAGCAGGTCTCAGGATGAATTCCTAGTCTTTGAGCAACAATGGAGGTGCTACAGTTGAATGCAGCGCCCCTTGGGCTAGGATGATTAAACTACAACTTGGACCACCCATCTGATGGCCAGCAACCCTGCTGGAAAGCTCACGTTTGCAGATGTTGGGCGAAGGGCTAAGATTACCACCAAGGTCACTCCACATGAAAGTAGCTGGTTGTAGGTGAAACACTGGGGACATTTTGGAGAGATGGGGGAAGGTGCTGTACAACACAAGTCTGTCTCTTTCATTGTCTGCTTTATATTTTAAAACTCTCCAAACTGCTGGACCCATGGCATCACTAACTACTACTCCGTCCCTTGAACTACCTGAAGTTCTGGGCCATGCAACACTGAGCGTTCAGTCACAGTGTTTAAAACCATCACTCCATCAACCTGCATAACCTTACACAACACATAAGCCCCGAATGTGGATGAAGGAGCATTTATTCATCTTAACATACTAAGCGGTCATTACTGCAGATAACTCTTCACTAAAGCCTACCAGTTGTACAGCTAAATTCTACACAGGTTTTGTTCTCCTTAGCTTCAAAAGAAACAATGTTATTTTTATGCAGAAATCCAGGCTGATCCTCCAGTGCAGTTCTGACGGAGTACTGCACTGTTGGAGGTGCCGTCTTTAGGATGAGACGTTAAACCGAGGCCCCGTCTGCCCTTTCCGGTGGATGTAAAAGATCCCATGGCCACTATTTTGAAGAAGAGCAGGGGCGTTCTCCCCGGTGTCCTGGCCAATACTTATCCCTCAACCAACATCACTAAAAAAAAAGATTATCTGGTCATTATCTCATTGCTGTTTGTGGGATCTTGCTGTGCGCAATTTAGCTGATGTGTTTCCCAAATTACAACAGTGACTACACTTCAAAAGTACTTACTTGATTGAAAAGCACTTTGGGATGTCCTGAGGTCATGAAAGGTACTACATCGCTGGAAATAACTTTGAAATTGGGTTTTGGTTGTTCACGCAAAGGTGGGGGGTTGAGCTGGAGATACCCCGCTTCTCAGACAGGATGCGGAGAGCCAGCAGAACACAGCAGCCACCTCTACGCCACGTGTCAATAGAGCGTGAACAATGTGTGATGCAAGGTGCTATGGGGGTGAAATTCATCTCTGGCGATCACGAATCAGCAACATGATTTTCCACAATGCCCACAAATATTGGGCGGGGTGTAGAACAAGCTGCCGATTTGCTATCGCCCGGCCTGCATTACCGCCCAGGGTGAATTTCATCCTCGTTGCCTTTTGCCTCACCCGATAAACAGATCAAAATGGCAGCAGAGGAAAACCTCCTTCTGATGGCCAGTATCTTTTTCTTCTTTGCTTGGTCCCCATGGATGAGGGATGTACTTCAGGCTTCGCAGAGACCATGCAGCAGGCACAACTACTAACAAGACTGGAGATGCTTTCAATCAGGAGATCGAGGCAGCTAGTTCACAAATGGAACAGCATGGGGTTACTGGGAAATGACATCATCCCCTAGATCAAGGCTATTTTCATTCTCGAGGTTTTCTTTTTAGGATGTGTTTGAACAGAACAGAAAACTCTGAACTACATCTGAGTCTTGTTTCTGTCATGTAATCCCACCCTTGTCCTTGGCCCACAAGTTGTTACTGTCCAACTCCCCACACTGACCCAAACGATCCTTGTCCACGGCCCAATGGCCACTCAAGAACTTTCTGGAAGGGTATCTCTTCCTACGTTGTCTATCAAACAGAGCTGTCCCATGACAGTAGCAAACAGTAAACCTTGGTTCCAATCTCCAAGAGGGATCAAAGTCAGACCTTGATAACTAAAGAGCAGAATTCCTGCTGTCTATCGTGGGAACTGTAATGAATGAGCAGTCAAACCATCTTGGTCATAAATAAAAATAATAGTCCTGGCATTCAAGTAGCACTTTATCACAGGAACACATGTCAGAACATTTCACTCAATTACTTTTGAGACACACAGACATCACTAAAAGCAGCAGTCATTTTTTTAAACCAGTAACTTTCACTAACGGTCATGAAATGAGTCACCAATTTTTTTGGTGGTCTCGGTTGAGGGAGGAATGTTGAGCCAGGATATCAGGTGTACATGGTGAACTCACGGTGATGGTGTACATGGTGAGCTGACGGTGATGGTGTACATGGTGAACTCACGGTGATGGTGTACATGGTGAACTCACGGTGATGGTGTACATGGTGAGCTGACGGTGATGGTGTACATGGTGAACTCACGGGTGATGGTGTATATGGTAAGCTCACCATGATGGTGTATATGTGAGCTCACGGTGATGGTGTACACGGTGAGCTCACACTGATGGTGTGCACGGTGAGCTCACGGTGATGATATGCGCGGTGAGCTCACGGTGATGGTGTGCACGGTGAGCTCACGGTGATGGTGTGCACGGTGAGCTCACGGTGATGGTGTGCGCGGTGAGCTCACGGTAATGATGTGCGCGGTGAGCTTACGGTGATGGCGTATGCCGTGAGCTCACGGTGATAATGTGCCCGGTGAGCTCACAGTGATAATGCGCTCGGTGAGCTTACAGCCATGGTGCGTGCGGTGAGCTCACGGGCAAGGTGCGCGCGGTGAGCTCACGGCCAAGGTGCGCGCGGTGAGCTCATGGCGAAAGGGTGTACAGTCCCAGGCAGTGTTTCCTGACGGCTCACAGTTCCAATGCTGTGGTGCAATGGAGTTTTTAGCCCCCCTCCTCTCCCCTCCCTGTTAAATATCATAAACATTTACACACAGATAAACGGCCCAAGAAATCTCCCAGCTTTTACCTCAATGCAGCCATTAAAAATAGATTGTATGAATTTATGTCTTTACTGAAAAACTGACAGCTAACAAATGCCAATTTCTCCTGTTCTCAAACAGAAGGAGGTGAAAATAAGCAGAGTGGAGGCTATGCAGCAATCACATGAGAAGGGGGATGAGGAGAATTTTTTTACGCAGCGAGTTGTTATGATCTGGAATGCGCAGCCTGTAAGGGCGGTGGAAGCATATTCAATAATAACTTTCAAAAGGTAATTGGATAAGTACTTAAAAAGGAAAAAGTTGCAGGGCTACAGGGAAGGAGCAGAGGAGTGGGACTAATTGGCTTGCTCTTTCAAAGAGCCGGCACAAACACAGTGGGCCGAATGGCCTCCTTCTGTGCTGTATCATTCTATGATCATGCCGTTTGGAGAATAGGAACTCTGACTAGGAGCAAAAACATAAGAAAGGAGCAGGCTGCCATCACAGCCAGCACTGAATATAAAACAGCATTCAGCATGAGTAAAGGAAACCAACAAACAGGGCAGTGATTAAGGCCCTGATTTCACCATGATGTGGAGATGCCGGTGATGGACTGGGGTTGACAAATGTAAGGAATCTTACAACACCAAGTTATAGTCCAACTGTTTTATTTTAAAATCACAAGCTTTTGGAGGCTTTCTCCTTCGTCAGGTGAAGTGTAGGATTCCACACTCACCTGACGAAGGAGAAAGCCTCTGAAAGCTTGTGATTTTAAAATAAAACAGTTGGACTATAACCTGCTGATTCCACCAAGCAGGGGTCACTAGGTAGTGCTCAAGAACAGGAGACCTGCCTGGGTTTTTTGTATCTCTCTAGCCTAAGGCAACTGTAGTCAGCTACTCCACTTCAGATCAGCTAGTCGGGTGTCAACCGTGGCTCACTGGGCAGCACTCTCACCTCTGAGTTAGAAGGTTGTGGGTTCAAACCCCACTCCAGAGACTTGAGCACATAATCCAGGTCAATACTCCCAGTGCAGTACTGAGGGAGTGCTGAACTATCAAAGATGCTGTCTTTCAGTTAGAGACATTAAACTGAGGCCCCATCTGCTCTCAGTTGGATGTAAAAGCTCCCACAGCACTATTTTGAAGAATAAGAGAAGAGTTGGCAAATGAATAAATGACCAGTTAATCTGTTTTTAGTGATGTTGATTGAGGGATAAACATTGGCCAGGTCAGGACACCAGGGAGAACTCCCTGCTCTTTTTCAAATGGGCAGACGGAGCCTCAGTTTAACATCTCTTTCAAAAGAAGGCACCTCTGACAAGGCAGCACTCCCTCAGTCCTACACTGAAATATCAGCCTACATTACCTGCTGACTGCCTGTGGTGGGGCTTAGACCCACAGGTGAGGGAGCTATCCACTGAGCCAAGCAGGCACTGACTGTTCTTAGCCCCTCTGTGCAGAAAGAACTGACAGTCCGTCCAGCTGTCCCTACCCAGGAGTCCATTCCAAGTGTTGATCACTCTTTGTATGAAGAACTTCCTGACATCAGTCTTAAATTTGTGCCTTTTACTAGTTTGAACCTATGTCCTCTTGTCCTACAGTTTAATTTAAAGTAATATTCCAGATGTACCTTTCCTATTCCTTAACAATTTTAGATCCCTCTGCAAGATCACCTCCCAGTCACCTCCTTTCACAGATAAAAAGCCCCGAATACTTCGGTCTTTCCTCATGATTGGAATCAACCTTGTGGATCTTCTCCACACTTCCTGCAGGAGTCGAATGTCTTGGTGACCAGAACTGGACACGGTACTCAAGCAGATGTGACCAGCTGGACATGCCCATTGGATGGACTTGAGTAATTTGCATATTGTTTTTGGCCCCTCCCCCTTGCTTCCTCCAGTGGTTCTGCCATCTTTGATTCCGTAACACTGAGCACGCTCTGACAGACCAAGGACCTGCTAATTGACCAATATGTCTTCACCTAGCCTGAGCTTTGTAAAATGACGGGAACTTGACACCAATTATCCTCAGGCAAACAGCAGCTGCAAACAAAATGTTTAATCATCCTGACAGCATTGTCTCATTATCCCCCCTAAAAAGAGAGAGAAAGGCATTGAGGGTAAATGCAAGCTTTAAATCCAATTTATGTCCTGGGTGTCGATTTGATGATCTATCTTCCATGGCCTTGTTCAGCGGCTGGTATGGGGTCACCACCTGTTCAGTTTTAGCCTGAATTTTGATTTTATGAGAGTGTTGCCTGGAAATTTCTGGAATGTAAGCTGGACATCAAATGTCTAGTTTTTTTATTTAAACAAATGTCCCGGGGGATTTTTTCACTTTTTCCCCTCTGTCCCATCATCTGGAGCTCCTCATTATTAAAGTTTCCAATTAACTTTCAACAACAGCAAATCAAAGAAGTTGTGAGGAAAGGTTAAGGAGGTCGATGTTGGGATTTTGTTTCGGAAGTGAGGTGACCTTCAGGGCATCTAATTGAAGTTTTCAAGATCCTGACAAAGGCACTGACAATGTTTCTGAATTGTTGGGTTGGATTTTCATTGTTACCATCTGAGCGTAAAGCATCCCATGGGTGGAGCACGGAGCGGAGAATCGGGTGGCGAGGATTGCACATCTCTATCACAGCCTATCTGACGCTCCTTTAAATGAATGGGAAGAAAGGTAGGCAGGCTCCACTACAGGCTGGAGACACTCCCTGCCCCTTACTCTCTGCGCTGTGCCCAGGAGATTGAGACAAATAAAACAATCATCGTTCACTCTAGTGAATGGCTCAAATCCCAGGGGACACAAGTTAGAAATGAGGAAGTTAGGAAGAACTTTTGATTCAAAGAGCACTGGAGTTGCAATAGAGAAGAACAAGGTTCATGGGGTCAAGAGACAATTAGATACAGGTCTAGAGAGAACAGATTGAAGGATATGGTGAGAAAATGGGAAGATCTATCAACAAAGAATGGGCTTGTTCAGCATAAGGGGATTTTCCTGTTCCTAGAATCCCTATTTTCTTGCATTCCAATTAATACTATCACTCAAATGTACACAGTTGTGCATTTTTCAACTGTTCTGTGATCTTAATGTACCATCATTCAAAAACCGAAAGTGCTCTTCACAATTCCATAAAACCGTGGCAACCAAAAGTCCAATGGCTTAGCTCCACTGGTGGAAGTGAGGCCAAGCAGGTCCTAAACTCCACCCTATTCTACAACCTTCGTCAAGTGTTGAAATTTTGGGGCCTTGCTGTTAAGAAGGCCTCGTAGGTTCTCTCGATGCTTCAGCTGATGAAGATGGTGAGTAACAGTCCAGGGGCGCTCCCAGGTTCCAACCCTGGTCCGTGCTGAGTTAGCGGTAAGGACGTTTCCAGGTTTGGGATAGAAAAACGAACCAAGATTCCTGCTCATGATGACTGCCAGGTGATTCACTGCTGGACGGCCTTTGTTGAGGACAGAGTTCGCCTGGGCTGGGATGCTTTCCTCACTCTACTCATGAACTTGGATGAAGTACTGGAAGGTGAGCAATGACCCCTCATGAACTCAACCACTACAGGAGGGTAGGGAAGGAAACTGACAGGAAAAGAGACATGCCTCAAATGCATTATTATTAACACTGACAAATGGCGTCCTCACCTTCTCACAGCATGAGTGGTCTCCTCCAATACCTGCAGCTGTCCACAGGCACTGTGCTGAGCTCCCTGATCGAACTGCTGTGATTCCCTCAATGTGATAATGACCAGATAATCCGTTTTATTGATGATGGTTGAAGAATAAATATTGACCAGGACACCGGGGAGAACTCCCCTGCTCTTCTCCAAATAGCGGCCGTGGGATCTTTTACATCCACCTGAGAGGGCAAACGGGGCCTAGGTTTAACATCTCATCCGAAAGACGGCACCTCCAACAGTGCAGCGCTCCCTCAGTACTGGCACAGGGAGTGTCAGCCTAGATTATGATCTCAAGTCTCTGGAGTGGGGCTTGAACCCGTGACCCTCGGACTCAGAGATGAGAGTGCCACCCACTGAGCCACAGCGGACACTTAATATCCATTAATCCTTAAAGGAGCAGCAACAGCTACCCTAGTGACCCGAAAGGTAAAGACACCAGCTGGACATTACTGGGCCATAGAGACGAGAAGATTCCGGGTTCCTTCGCCGATATAGGTCGAGATTTCCGATGGAGGGTGTTGGAGTGGTACAAGTGGTCTCAAGGTTAGGGAGGGGGGAAATCAGCCAGGGTTCCTGCTTCTGATCACGGCTCAAACTCCCCACAATAGTGGGTGTGTGTGGACGTCGGGTGAAGGGCAGGAGCGGGCTTGCTGTGATGTCTCCACAGTCGAATATCCTGCCGATACTTCATTGTCTAAACTTCTACACATAGAATGGTCACCAAGGTCTGTTATTAGAGGGCGGCAAACATCCGTGGAACCCACACCCCCACCCTGCGAGAAGGAGGGATTTAAACTGCGACAAAATAATCATTCGGCGAAAGAATACGACCCAATCAATTTCTATCCCTAAACATCGACCAGGAGCAGGAATCCTAGGCTTCTTATCCCAGAGGCGTGGAGGCACATTGCCACATTGGCTAGGTCAGTTAAATTCGACACAGGGCTGGGGTCGTGTGACTCGGTTCCACTTTGGTTTTACCAATGGTACAGTTTGCTGGTCATGGTAATCAAGTGGGTTATTTCCGTCCGAGAGACGGGAAGCTGTTTCTAACTGCAGACTTTAACCTCTTCATCCCTCCCGAAAAGCTCCAATTGAATCCCACTGAAACCCAAGCAGCGAGTGTTTCTTTGTGGACGTTCGGTGGGATGTCGGGGAGCTCTCATCCCTCTGGTTCCTCCACATCCTCCTACTGGCAACGTGGTATTGATCCTGGCAATGATCCAGTCCTTACCTGCTGATATCAATCGCAGTGTCCCTGGCTAATGGGTCAGTGAAAATAATTAGAGTTTGCAGGAGAGAGAAGTTAATTTTCTGTAACAGTCTTATTTACTATGTACAGACTATCAGAAAGATCTAATGTTGGTCCCTCGCAGTGTTTTCAGGATCGATGCCTTGTGCAGGGTGGTCACTGACTCCTGAGGAGGGCTCTCTTTTTTATTGTCCACTATTGTCCTGAATGTGGTGACTCACATTGAGGTAAGGGTTCCGCAGGCGCTAGCAGCCATCTTGTACCTCACATTCTTCCCATGTGAGCCTAACACTGAGTGTCTCGAGGCTATTGAACTATGGTGGATGTCACAGGAGAGCCCCATCCTGCCCTCACCTAAAGGCCACACACAGCAGCGGTGGTTGGGTAATAACTAGAAACAAAAAGCCTGACTGGTTCTCCATCCACCCCACCCCACCCCCATCTTCAGGCCAATCGAAGCAAACTCCACGGTGCGCAGGCTGAGATTAGCTAACATAGCGCGGCTCGGGGATTTAATTTGGGGCCACCTGAGTTACTGGAAATGTGCAATAGATACTTAAGTCCCGATTTTAACCTAACCCGCCGACCGGGTGCAGGGTGGGTTCAGATCGGATGCCTGTTTTACACCAGTCCGATTTTACTCTCCATTGAAGTCAATCAGATGGGAGTCTGCCTCAAACCCACTCCATTCCCACGGGCTGGGATAGGTTACAGTCGGGGCTTTAGTGTTGGACAAGTATGAGGAGGACTCGCTTCAATACCCCAAGAATATGGACCCTTCTTTCCTGCTCCTGCACCACAGCCAAATGTCAATCTTCCTCTTGTTCCACTCCTTAACCTGTCCAGCATGTGGCACAGGAATCAATCCCCCGATTAACACCGGCCTGTTTTACCTGAAAATCGGGAGAGGTGCACAACAGGGGGCCGATTTGTTTTCGCCCAAGAAAAGATCGCCTCCATGTGATGTAACTTATCTTTAAGTCTTCCATGATAAAGGGGCTGATCTCCTTTGTCACATGCCATAGCTTTCACCATCAGATCAAGCGATTGGACCAACAGAGTTCAATGGGTCACAACAGATTAGAAGGGCTGAATGGCCTTTTCTCATTCTCAGCCTCCTGCTGTTTTTACATGATGGTATTATCACTATCATTTTATTATGACACTGAGGTGCATTGGTGACGACTGCAACGTACAGACACTGGCCATTGTCACCTTGTGTTAGTGGAATAGCAGAAACACCTTTTCGAGCCAATGTCAAGGGAAATTGTAAACGTAACATGAAAATAACTCATTTACTGTTCCACTAGGAACAGCAAACTGAAGCAAACTTGTCACTATATTTAAGATATGGCTAACACATGGCTAACGGTATCTGGGGGCAATCTTCATACATATACAAGGCAGTTAAACAACTGTCCCATAATCATACCTGCAATAAGTATTAAATTTCCGATTTCACATCCTGTCGAATTCCAAGCTTTTCTGTCAAGTGGTTAGTGGCTCACGAATTAATAGCTGAGACATTTGCTGATCGTTTCAGTCAGGCTTGTGCATTTATAGCAGGATAAGCATTAAACCTTACCCTGCTGAATAACAGGACCGTCAGATAGTTACACAGTGAGTAACCCTTACCCTGAATAAACAATGACTCTGTACAGTTACACAGTGAGTAATCTTTACCCTGAATAAACAATGACTCTGTACAGTTACACAGTGAGTGACCCTAACCCTGAGTAAACAGTGACTCTGTACAGTTACACAGTGAGTAATCTTTACCCTGAATAAACAATGACTCTGTACAGTTACACAGTGAGTAATCTTTACCCTGAATAAACAGTGACTCTGTACAGTTACACGGTGAGTGACCCTAACCCTGAGTAAACAGTGACTCTGTACAGTTACACGGTGAGTGACCCTAACCCACAGTGACTCTGTACAGTTACACGGTGAGTGACCCTAACCCTGAGTAAACAGTGACTCTGTACAGTTACACGGTGAGTGACCCTAACCCTGAGTAAACAGTGACTCTGTACAGTTACACGGTGAGTGACCCTAACCCTGAGTAAACAGTGACTCTGTACAGTTACACAGTGAGTGACCCTAACCCTGAGTAAACAGTGACTCTGTACAGTTACACGGTGAGTGACCCTAACCCTGAGTAAACAATGACTCTGTACAGTTACACAGTGAGTAATCTTTACCCTGAGTAAACAGTGACTCTGTACAGTTACACGGTGAGTGACCCTTACCCTGAATAAACAATGACTCTGTACAGTTACACAGTGAGTGACCCTAACCCTGAGTAAACAGTGACTCTGTACAGTTACACGGTGAGTGACCCTAACCCTGAGTAAACAGTGACTCTGTACAGTTACACAATTTGTAATGTTTCAAAAAAAGACATCTGTCGATCACTAGTATTTGACTCATGGCTCTTTATGTAGGATTACCTACTGGGTGGTAACTGGGGAAATATAGCTCCAAGATTGAGGGATGTGACAAAAAGTTATTATATTTAAGGGCCTGAGATGGGAATGAGGCATATCACAGAAACAGAGGGAGAGAGAGACAGTCAGAGAAAGAGAGAGAGAAAAAGAGATAGTTAGAGATCATGAAGGGGTTCGATAGGGTGGACATAGAGAAGATGTTTCCACTTGTGGAGAAGTCTAAAACCAGAGGCCATAAATATAAGGCAGTCATCAATAAATCCAATAAGGAATTCAGGAGAAACTTCTTTAGAATCATAGAATGGTTGTAGCACAGAAGGAGGCCATTAGCCCCATCGAGTCCATGCCGGCTCTCTGCAAGAGCAATCCAGCTAGTCCTATTCCTCCACCCTTTCCCCATAGCCCTGCAAATTTTTTCCCTTTAAGTACTTACCCAGTTCCCTTTTGAAGGCCTTGATTGAATCTGCCTCCACCACCCCCTCGAGCAGTGCATTCCAGATCATAACCACTCGCTGTGTAAAAAAGTTTTTCCCCATGTCACCTTCGGATCTTTTGCCAATCACCTTAAATCTATGTCCTCTGGTTCTTGACCCTTCCACCAATGGGAACAGTTTCTCTCTATCTACTCTGTGTAGACTCTTTACTCAGAGAGTGGTGAGAATGTGAAACTCGCCACCACATGGAGTGATTGAGGGGAATAGCATAGATACATTTAAGGGGAAGCTTGATAAACACATGAGGGAGAAAGGAATAGAAAGATATGCTGATAGGGTTAGATGAAGTAGGGAGGGAGGAGGCTCGTGTGGAGCATTAACACTGGGATAGACCTGTTGGGCTGAATGGCCTGTTTCTGTGCTGTAAATTCTATGTAATTCTAGGTCAGTGCCTGAGTCAGCTGATATCAGCCAATACAATTGGCCTCAGGGAGGGAGAAGAAATCAGCCAGGGTTCCCAATCCTGATGGCGATTCAATAACCAACCTGCTGGATGTCCAGATCGGGCTGAGCTGTGCTGGCTTCTATGGTTTAATAGTCCGGCAGCCAACACTCGCTGTCTAGACTCCTGTATGAAGAGTGGTCAGTTGGGTAATTTAACATAGGTGAGTGCTGTACTATAGCAAGAGTCCGCACCTTCAGGAGAGGAGAGTCTTATCTGGGGACAATGCAGGTTGACTTCCTCCGTCTGGAGCCTGAATTCTTCAAATTAAAACAGAACAAGAGCAGACATACTCCTAACATAAACTCTGGTTAATAACAACAACACAAGCAGTCCAGACATATACGAACAAGATCACAATTTATGGTGTAATTAACCCAGGGCCTGAAATTAGCCCGTCACCTCCCCGTTATCGAACCTGCTTTACTGGCAGATAAATTGACCCTTGGCAATTGAGCAATCTCTTTTGATTTATCGGCCCGACGACGGCTTTATGACCTTCAGTGTTGTTAATCCATCTTTCCCGACTGTCAGAATTTTTTTTCCCTTGCCCTGCAGAACAAATTAAGTGCAAGGGCTGATCAGAGCTTGTTTAATTTGGGTTCCGATTGATTGTCACCGACAGTCAGGAATTACGGGTGATTGTGTGATTGCGTTTAAGAACATTGATTTGTGAATGAATTCCCTTTATTACCAGAACTTGTGACTGCGCTCGTGGTGCTGCCTCTTTTACAGACTGCTGCGCTCTGATTAAACAACGGTGGAAAAAAGATCAAATAAAATTACACATATAGATTACTTTTAATCACTGATATTATGAATCAGTACAAACAAAGGCTAATCAGGGTCTCACTGCTCTATCCCAAGCGTGACACACACTATAATGAGCAACCTAATCTAGGACCAGGAGGAGTAAGCTTCATGTGGTGGTTCATACTCTTTCTTTTATTCCTCATCTTCCCTCACCGGTTTTTTCCGACCCTCTCCTGAAGCCCTGTGGGTTCAAGTTCTACTTCAGAGACTTGAGCATAAAATCCAGGCTCACACTCCCAGTGCAATACTGAGGGAGTGCTGCACTGTCAGAGGTGCCATCTTTCGGATGAGACGTTAAACCAAGGCAACGTCTGCCCTCTCAGGTGGATATAAAAGATCCCATGGCAGGGGAGTTCTCCCAGTGTCCAGGCGAATATCAAAATATCCAAACAACATCACTAAAACAGATGATCTGGTCATTATCACATTGCTGTTTGTGGGGACCTTGCTGAGCGCAAATTGGCTGCTGCGTTTCCTACATTACAACAGGGACTACACTTCAAAAGTACTTCATTAGCTGTAAAGCACATTGGGACGTTCTGAGGTCATGAAAGGCACGCTATTAATGCAAGTCTTTCTATTTTTTCTTTTTATAATACGTCTCCTACCTCTCCCTTCAATTTTTCTCCTTTTATTTATCCACTTCTCTCTTCAATTTGCTGATACACAGGTAATATTCCTATATGGAATTTCTTTACCTTTTCTCATTGTTTACACCTATCTGACCTGACCATGTCTCTTCAAAGGCTACAAACCAATTCACCAATTTGAAAGAAACAGGCTGATAAATAGCTTCAAAAAAGGGTCCGGGACCAAGCAAGTTTAAACAACTATATCTGCTAAATTCAAAAAAAAAACTTGCCACTTAGCCACATATCTGAACAAATCCCAAAAGATGTTTACATTCAAATTGAATGGTAGGGTACCTTCCTCAAAAATGTGTCTCAAACAAACTGACCCTCATAACAATTGTAACTAGTTATGATAGGATTTGATTTCTGTGAGTGAAGCTGGTTTTTAACTACTCTACACCCGTGACAGACTTAAGGAAGCTAAAACCAAACTAAATGTTAGACAACGTTGCTTCATTTGTGTTGCACACATCCCCACTTGTCTCGACTGAAAAGTGCTATTTATCTAATCGGGTGCAATGGATCACTTTGTATCCTTCCACGAGTATTAGAGTGACAAGTTAAATAGGAGAGGAAAAAACAAGTCTTTAGTAACAATCAATCGGTGGCAGCTCGACAACAGAATGAAAGCACGAGAGAAGTGACTTTATCAAAATGTGGGGCTTGACCTCAATTTTACTTCAGTGGTTGGAAATACAGAATAAATGAATATTTTTAAAGGTATGTGATTACATAAATAATGTACTCATTTACCATTTTTGCTGTGACAAGTTTACTATGTGAGATGCCAACTGTAATTTTCCCTGTAGTAGCCCTACAATCAGCTAAGTTTGACACAAGCTACACTCCCTGTCCCAGAAGACCTAGTGTGGAAAGGCACCTCCCTCGTGGTCCAGAGCCACACAGACCAGGAGGCCCCAAAGGTCCAATTGCTGTTGTGTGCTGAGTTAGTTCATGTTACCATTGATCCTGTGCCAATGGCTGGAAAGAAAAGGAAAAATCAGTCAGCATTCCTGCTGCTAATCCCCACAGAGTAGGAGAACAATTCATTCCCGTCTGGTACTGTACGGCCCGTGTATGTCTCAGTGTCAGCTCCTGGACATTTATAGTACACACTGGGTAAAAGGGAAAGATTCACTACTGTCTGGTACTCTATGGCCCGTGTGTGTCTCAGTGTACACCTCCTGGATATTTATAGTACACAGTGAGTAAAAGGGAACGATTCACTCCCGTCTAGTACTGTACGGCCCATATGTGTCTCAGTGTATACCTCCTGGACATTTACAGTACACAGTGGATAAAAGGGAACGATTCACTACTGTCTGGTACTCTACGGCCCGTGTGTGTCTCAGTGTACACCTCCTGGACATCAACAGTACACAGCAAGTAAAGGGAACAATTCACTCCCGTCTGGTACTGTACGGCTCATGTATCAGCTTGTGTGCATATACAGTGCAAGGGTACACACCACAGCATTTGAAGTGACATGTGAAAACAAGCAGTGGTGGTGAGGGAAGAGCCTATCTTCTGATATCTCAGTTGGGAGCAGCAGGAAGGATATGAGTGACAAGGGCACCTGGATAAATTTCATCCCTCGTACAAAGAAACGCCAGTGCTGAAACCCACGTGAAGCAATGCCCAGGTGTTCAATTCCTATCAGCAACCTCTGATCAATTGAAACCCAATCGGCCATCTGTTTGAATTGGCTACCCAATTAGCAGTGTAATGCTTCCCATGGGCAAGGCAGCCCTCGTGTGGCAAGTGATAGCCTCTGTGTATGGATTTACAACAACAACTTGCATTTATATAGCACCTTTAACATGGTAAAACGTCCCAAGGCGCTTCACAGGAGCAATTATAAAACAAAATTTGACACCGAGCTATGTAAGGAGATATTAGGACAGGTGACCAAAAGCTTGGTCAAAGAGGCAGGTTTTAAGGAGCATCTTAAAGGAGAGAGAGATAGAGAGGTGGAGAGGTTTAGGGAGGGAATTCCAGAGCTTAGGGCCTAGACAGCTGAAGGCACGGCCATCAATGGTGGATTGACTAAAATCGAGGATGCACAAGAGGCCAGAATTGGAGGAGTGCAGAGATCTCAGAGGGTTGTAGGGCTGGAGGAGGTTAGAGAGATAGGGAGGGGTGAGGCCACGGAGGGATTTGAAAACAAGGATGAGAATTTTAAAATCAAGACGTTCCTGGACTGGGAGCCAATGTAGGTCAGCGAGCACAGGGGTGATGGGTGAACAGGACTTGGTGCGAGTTAGGATACAGGCAGCAGAGTTTTGGATGAACTCAAGTTTATGGAGGGTGTACAATTGGAGGCCAGCCAGCAGAGCATTGGAATAGTCAAGTCTGGAGGTAACAAAGGCATGGATGAGGGTTTCAGCAGCAGATGAGCTGAGGTAGGGTCGGAGGTGGAAGTAGGCGGTCTTGGTGAGGAGGGGATATGTGGTCGGAAGCTCATCTCAGGGTCAAATAGGACGCCAAGGTTTGCGAACGGTCTGGTTCAGCCTCAGACAGTGACCAGGGAGAGGGATGGAGTCGGTGATTAGGGAACGGAGTTTGCAGCAGGGACCGGAGACAATGGTCTTGCTCTCTCATGCGCTTGGTCATCCTGTGAGGGTGAGAGGTCACAGTCTAAATGAACATAATTCCCAGCAAGGACTGTGGTGTTCTCAATCAAGATTGAGTGGCCTCCTGTTAGCCTGATCTGAAAGCCACTGGTTAAACCTGCCTAGAAACTATTCCTTTTACAATACCCAAATCAGAGCAATTGATTGCCAGCTTTCAAACCCCCCCACCCCCCTTAATTCTGAGTATAAATGCACAGCAAGCAGGTAGGACCACCTCCCCTTCCATCGAACTGATTACAGCTCCATCAGTGGGCAAATCATTTTCAATCGAACCATCAATCATCCCAAGTTAGAGTCTTTCTTGTGCTTCTTGCAGTCTCCGCAGCTCTATTATGTCATATTCCTCCCCACCCGCGGGGACTGTCTGGGGCGAGGGTTCAAACCCGGCACCTCCTGAATCCGAGGTGGAAATGCTGCCACTCAGACAAAAACTGGCCCCTGCTCCGTTTGGTGAGGTTATGAAATAAACTCCCGAGCAGGTCGACAATTTTAAAAATGTTCCAGCAAAAAAATAAACAGCATCTGGATCAGAAAGAAATCTCCAAAAAAAAAACAGATGAGAGTTTACCAACAACTAGTAAATCTCTCCGCATCCCTCAGGGACCCTCCAGCCGAGTTCCACACACGCAACTAAATGAGCAGCTTTGTAAATCCTGAAAGGAAGGAGATAAATGAAATCTTCATCAATAATTTGTGGCTCCAAGAATTGCCTTATTGTAGCTGAAGTCTATGCAATATTCTCTGAAATGATTGCAATACCTCTCTGTCTGAATTTTATCGCTTACAACCTCGCCATATGTTTGAACGGAAAGCTAGCACTGTGCACTTAAAATTGCTGCTTAATGCCCGTCATTTATTATATAAATAAAATATTATATAATAAAAGAGAGCCTGAGATTTACTGAGGTGCCCCGATGAGGGAACTTCTCATCTGTCGAAATGTCAGTGTTTTATTTCAGCTCAAAGTTTACATGGCAGGAATGTGTTTGTCGTCAATCATTTCCAACCAACTCGATCGACAAACATTTTGTCACAGCTGGACTCACCAAACTGGGCCAAGCCGTGTTTATAATGTGAGTAATGTTGAACCGACCGGCAATAGCAGAGAGAGTGGCACGGTAACAGGATCAAAGCTTCCCCGACCGGCTAACGGTGAAGGGTTTGATCGCCTGTAACTCTCCAGACTGGACTGGGTGAGCGACCCTTACAATTAGAGAGAGAATTGACCCCTGATGCCGCATGAGGCTCAGCTGTGATGCTCCCGTGGCCGAAAAGCCGTTTAGATTCTCACATGAAGAATGACCATGCTGGTCAGGCACCAGGGGTCAGTCTTGCAATCGAACCACTGTCATAGCCCCCCCCCAAAAACTCTGGGAAAACAACACTCAACTGAAAATCCAGCCCAGACAAAAGGCCAATCAGCAAGGACAGGACTTTAAGTCAGCTGAATTCGTTAAATTCCTTTTTGTTACGTTCAGGATTTTTATTTGGGATTCACAATCCCGTGGGTCAGCGCCTTCGGGAGAGGGGCGGAGCAGACTGGGAAAAATAGGAAGTATGATGCATTTTTAGTTGACACTCTCTGAGCTGCTGCTGTCAATCACCTCACCTTTAGTGTGGTTTAATGTACACTCACGTGTACAGAGGCCATCGCGCTCTCTGTTTATACCGTTTTAACACAGTAAACACAGCTTTCTGGGATGGTGATATTGCTGCAATGACCTCCATTATTTAAGATGACATCTGAAATTGATTGTGGTTCGAATATCCTTACGAGAATGAAATGAGCTCTTCAATTATTGCCGTTCAAGTGAATCTCTGTTTCCTACATTTCCCTCGGGTGAGGATGGATAACCCATGTGTCCTGAATAACACATAATTACAACAGGCAAAATACAAGTCTACCTACTCAAGGGTCTTCTGTGAGCAGCATATCGTGACAGAACCAAATGAAAGTTGCAAATCTTTTCCAAAACGAATTGCAGAACTGTTCTTATTAAGACTGGGAATAATACTATTTAACTGCTTTATTGAAGGCGCTGTACCTTATTTTAATGCAGACCATCCTTGTCGATATTACAGGAACAGGATCCAGCCACAAGTGATTTCTGTCACAGCCTATCACTAAAAATCAGCCCCACTCCTGGGAGATATGAGCTTGATTGAATGTGAGTTTCTGAAATTGGAAGATTGTCTGCAGAGCAATGCAAAACATGTTACTTCACCTCCTTTTTCTTTCATTCTTTTTGCCTCTTCTACTTTGTCTCCATTTTCGACTTGTTCCAATTTCCTTTAATCACGTCAGGTTTCCTTGAGAAGTGGAAGGTTTGTGTTTACCAGGGGATACAGTCAGTGCTGAAAAATGGGACTCTCTCACTTTCAGTATCAGCATTAAAGCCTCCCAGATCAGGTAAAGCTCCCTCTACACTGTCCCATCAAACACTCCCAGGGCAGGTACAGCACAGGTAAGATACAGAGTAAAGCTCCCCCTACACTGTCCCATCAAACACTCCCAGGGGCAGATACAGCACAGGTAAGATACAGAGTAAAGCTCCCCCTACACTGTCCCATCAAACACTCCCAGGGCAGGTACAGCATAGGTTAGATACAGAGTAAAGCTCCCTCTACACTGTCCCATCAAACACTCCCAGGGCAGGTACAGCATAGGTTAGATACAGAGTAAAGCTCCCTCTACACTGTCCCATCAAACACTCCCAGGGCAGGTACAGCACGGGTTAGATACAGAGTAAAGCTCCCTCTACACTGTCCCATCAAACACTCCCAGGGCAGGTGCAGCACGGATTAGATACAGAGTAAAGCTCCCTCTACACTGTCCCATCAAACACTCCCAGGGCAGGTACAGCACGGGTTAGATACAGAGTAAAGCTCCCTCTACACTATCCCATCAAACACTCCCAGGGCAGGCACTGCACAGGTTAGATACAGAGTAAAGCTCCCTCTGCACTGTCACATCAAACACTCCCAGGGCAGGTACAGCATGGATTAGATACAGAGTAAAGCTCCCTCTACACGGTCCCATCAAACACTCCTAGGTGTGGGGTTCTTTCTCCTGTCTTTTCTCATCTGTATTCTGTTCCATGGATAGAAAAAAGTAACTCCAAGGGGATTCGCCTGCCTGCTCCCTTCCTTCAGATGTTTTCGACAGATTAGTGTACGTTCTGCTTTCAGGACTGTAGCACATCAAAGTGAAAGGACAGCTGTCAGTGAGAGTTTACTGGGATGAAAGGAGGAGAGCAATGGAAGGACGGAGAATGAGATGCTGTCTGATTCGCTGTCTGGGGCCAGGTTATTTTCACTGCTGATGAGAATAACCGTCAGATAGAGTCTGTTTCACCGGTACACATTCCGAGCCTGGAATGCAAGTGATGTCAGGAATCAATCCAGCTCGTTGTTGTTGAGACAAATAATAGAGAACCCGCCCCCTCCATCCCCGTCCTGTAAAGCTATCATCGCAACTTAACTGGATTTCATGCTCTCTCCGCACATCATAAGGAATAGCAGCCCTTGTGTATATTATAGAGAATAGCAGCCCCTCTTTATATTATAGAGAATAGCAATCTTGGTGTATATTATAGGGAAAAGCAGCCCCTGTTTATATTATAGAGATTAGCAGCCCCTGTGTATATTATGGAATAGCAGCCCATGTATATTATAGAGAATAGCAGCTCCTGTATATTATAGAGAATAGCAGCTCCTGTGCGTACAATGGAGAATATCAGCTCCTGTGTACATTATGGAGAATAGCAGCCCTTGTGTATATTGTATGGAATAGCAGCCTGTGTATATTAAAGAGAATAGCAGCCTGTGTATATTAAAGAGAATAGCAGCCTGTGTGTATTGTAGTGAATATCAGCTCCTGTATATATAGAGAAAAGCAGCGCCTGTGTATAATATAAGGAAAGCAGCGCCTGTATGTATTGTAGGGAATCGAATGCCTTGTGCAGTTTACACCTTTTAGTTCAAAGTTGCCTAATCTGAAATTTTCATGAGCACAAAATGGTAGGCACTGTTTCAATTAAACTACTTAATTTAGTATGATTGTATACTAATTCAGGGGCCGATGGCGTTTGATTGGAGACTGATAGATGGGACCAGCTGCGTCTGCACTGATCGGTTTTATCAATGAGAGGGCTCTCCGAGGAGACAATGTGTCTCTATGTTGTACACCAGTTAAATAAAGCTGATGAGGAAAGGCATAAGCACTTTCTCCAGTAACAGGATGGTGAGATGTTAAACTGTCCCATTTCAATAACAAATTAACACATTGGTTTTGTACTAGGAGGATGCTCATGACATTAATCTGCTGGTAAGTATTTATGACTATGACATTGTACTTTGCTTTTAAGCATATAAGAATTTTGAAACCTTAATCCTATGGCTCTTTTCCCAGTTTTCCTTTGACTCTTGCTGGGTGCAGTCCCACAGGCCCCCGCTCCCTCCCATTCTCACACAAGTGGCCGTTTCGCATCGGTGACTCTGGAAAGTGAGTGTCGGCAGCATATCCAGCACAAATCACTAAAAGCTAGTGTACAGGTACAAACAGTAATCAATAAAGCCTTTATCTCAAGGGGGCTGGAACACAAAGGGGAGGAAGTTGTATTTCGGTTGTACAGAGCCTTGGTCAGACCCCATCTGGAGACACTGCGTTCAGTTTTGGGTACTGCACCTCAGGAAGGATATATTGGCCTTGGAGGGAGTACAACGCAAAATCACCAGCATTATACCAAGGCTTAAAGGGTTAAATTCCGAGGACAGGTTCCATAAACTTGGCTTGTATTCCTTTGAGTTTAGAAGATTGAGGGTTGATCTAATCGAGGTCTTTTAAATGACAAAAGGATGTGGTAGAGTAGATACAGAGAAACTGTTTCCTCTGGTGGGGGAATCAAGAACAAGGGGACATAGTATTATAGTATCAAAAAATATCACCTCTGGCTCTTTTCCCAATCACCTTTACCGACCCTTCTACCACTGGAAATAGTTTCTCCTTATTTACTCTGTCAAAACCGTTCATGATTTTGAACACCTCTATCAAATCTCCCCTTAACCATCTCTGCTCTAAGGAGAACAACCCCAGCTTCTCCAGTCTCTCCATATAACTGAAGTCCCTCATCCCTGACATCATTCTTGTAAATCTCTTCTGCACCCTCTCTAAGGTCTTGGCATCCTTCCTAAAGTGTGGTGCCCAGAATTGAACACAATACTCCAGCTGAGGCCTAACCAGTGTTTTATAACGGTTTAGCATAACTTCCTTGTTTTTGTACTCTATGCCTCTATTAATAAAGCCCAAGATCCCATACGCTTTTTTAACAGCCTTCTCAACTTGTCCTGCCACCTTCAAAGATTTGTGTATGTGCACCCCCAGGTCTCTCTGTTCCTGCACCCCCTTTAAAATTGTACCATTTCGTTTATATTGCCTCTCCTCATTCTTCCTACCAAAATGCATTACTTCACACTTCTCTGCATTAAATTTCACCTGCTATGTGTCTGCCCATTTCACCAGCCTGTCTATGTCTTCCTGAAGTCTGTTACTACCCTCCACATTGTTTACTACATCTCCGAGTTTCGTGTCATCTGCAAACTTTGAAATTATACCCCCTATACCTAAGTCCAGGTCATTAATATATTTCAAAAAGAGCAGTGGTCCTAATACTGACCCCTGGGGAACACCACTGTATACTTCCCTCCAGTCTGAAAAACAACCGTTCACCATTACTCTCTGCTTTCTGTCCCCTAGACAATTTAGTATCCATGCTCCCTTTAATCCCATAGGCTTTAATTTTGCTAACAAGTCAATTATGTGGTACTTTATCAAATGCCTTTTGAAAGTCCATATACACAACATTAACCACACTACCCTCATCAACACTCTCCATTACTTCATCAAAGAACTCAATCATGTTAGTCAAATACAATTTTCCATAATCTTAAAATTAGAGCCAGGCCTTTCAGGAGCAAAATCAGGAAGCACTTTTTCACAAAGGGTTGTACCGAGTGAGTGCTGCACTGTCGGAGGTGCCGCCTTTTGGATGAGACGTTAAACCGAGGCCCCATCTGCCCTCTCAGGTGGCCAAAAAAGATCCCATGGCCACTATTCGAAGAAAAGCAGGGGAGTTCTCCCCGGTGTCTGAGGCCAATATTTATCCCTCAACCAACAGCACTAAAACAGATTATCTGCTCATTATCATATTGCTGTTTGTGGGATTTTGCTGTGCGCACATTGGCTGCAGCGTTTCCAACATTACAACAGTGGCTACAGTTCAAAAGTGCTTCGTTGGCTGTAAAACGCTTTGGGATGAGGTCGTGAAAGGCGCTATATAAATGCAAGTCTTTCTTTCCTGACTCTGACGCCCACAGCATTGAATAGCTGGCCAACACTTGCTCTCCAGGCTCACACATGAAGAATGGGCATTTGGGGTGAGGTTCCAGAGGGTAAGTGATGCCCCTGGAACAATACTCCAACCAGGAATGGGTACCTGCAGCAGAGGAGATGTGAGTAAGCTAGGTACAGGTGTGTTAACATTCATGTGAACGCACTCCCAACTTTTCCTCATCTGCATGAGAAAAGAATCCTTTTTACATTTGAGGAACACTTTATTGATACAACTGCAGAGCTAATTTATCCTTAGAAAATTTATAGATGAATACCACAGTCTGACGAAATATTACCATATTTATTAAACGCCCTTGGGTTTTTGGAAATCCTGGGAAAGCAGATTACTTGAGAAACTTGCATCTGTCTGTCTCCCTATGGAAGTCATAGAAAGTTCTTATTTTATTCTCTGCAGATTATCGTTGCATTATGGCTTTAATGAGCTTAATGCAAAAAAATACACATGAAAATATAATGGGTTTGTGACTGTCTGTCGGCCACGCTTCTGGAAAATCCACTGCCTTTGGGTCCGGGATTTGAGACTTGAGCGTAAAAGTATAATTTCTGATTTTGCCTCCGGCTTGCACTGACTTATAAACTGGCGGGTGTTAATAAAAGAATCGCAAAAACATCCTCTCTGACTGGGCTCTGATATCTTGTTTGTGGTGTTTGTATTTGTGTTTGTCAAGACCATTCCTGTCTGCTGTTTTAACAATTACAATAACCCTATTAACACCTGTGCCACAGTTAGTGCCAACAGGAACTCATGAGAACTTACACAGATAGCTAAACCCATCAGGTTGGCTCCCTCTACTGTGCTCCAAATGCGAGCCTTAGCTCCAGCCTCATAGGTATCGCCCCTGCTGCAACAATCAGATATTTTACCCCAGCTCGTAGTCTCTCTCAATGGGGTTACAGTGCAGTTTAATGCTTAGGTTCACACTCACTGGGAATTGTGCTGCAACTTCCCCAACTCATTTCACAAAGGGCCCTTTCAGCACAGAGGGGAGACTCATCCCATGAGTGGGATACTTTCCACATCTCGGATCAGCCATTCCTTGGCCTCTGAGAGAGAATTTGCTAACTTAGTGAGAATTGGTGCCAAAAAAGGGGCAGTTTCCCCCCCCCCCCCCCCCATCTCCAGGAACTGGGTTGAAATTTCTGCTCCTGATTTCCTCTGACACTCAACACTCGAGCCCCAATTTTAAGATGGGACAGGAATCTGGAGTGGAGGGGCCAAAGTGAGTGCCTATTCCTCTCTATAGCGTGACGCTGGGAAGGAAATGAAAAACGGGGGAGTTGTTTGTGTCAGAATCACACTCACAAGTCAAAAGATTCAAAGCGTAGCTGGTTTGGATTCCGAGAGCTATGCTCTTTTATCATTCACCTGAATAATCGTTCTATTCACTTCACTAAAAGAAAATGGAAAGATGTAACCATTGTGTCACAAACTATGTTTCCTCCAGCCACATTTGGTACGCTATGTTTGCATATTAGAGCTCAGACTGTAACAAGACTTTTCAGCCCATCACTCACTCCTTCCACAGCCCCTGTACAATCTACCCTATCTGAAACTTGTATCCTTTGCTTCTGTGCTTGCAGTGTTTGAGAAATACCAGCTAGGGGGTATCTACATGGGCATATGAACAGTTCTACACACAATGCTCACAATTCTTCATACAAGAGAAAGAGAGACAGAACTTGTATTTCTATAGTGCCTTAACTTTTCTCTCCAAAACACTTCATAGACAATGAATTACTCTGGAGTGCAGTCACTGTTGATACATAGGCAAGCACCGCAGCCATTTTGCACACAACAAGGTCTTGACAATGTCAGTGAGATGAATAACCGGCTAATCTGTTTTTTGGTGGTGTTGGTTTAGGAGGAATGTTGACCAGGACACTGGGACACCCTGCTTCAACCCTGCTGCTGAAACCCTCATCCAGGCCTTTGTTACCTCCAGACTCGACTATTCCAATGTTCTCCTGGCCGGCCTTCCGTCTTCCACCCTCCATAAACTTGAGCTCATCCAAAACTCTGCTGCCCGTATCCTAACTCGCATCAAGTCTCGTTCACCCATCACCCCTGTGTTCAATGACCTACATTGGCTCCCGGTCCAGGAATGCCTCGAATTTAAAATTCTCATCCTTGTGTTCAAATCCCTTTATGGCCTCCTCCCTCCCTATCTCTGTAACCTCCAGCCCTACAACCCGCCTAGATCTCTGCGCGCCTCCAATTCTGGCCTCTTGCACATCCCCGACTTCCTTTGCTCCACCATTGGCGGCCGTGCCTTCAGCTGCCTAGACCCTAAGCTCTGGAATTCCTTCCCTAAACCTCTCTGCCTCTCTTTCTCTCTCTCCTCCTTTAAGAGGTTCTTTAAAACCTACCTCTGACCAAGTTTTTGGTCTCCTGTCCCATTGTCTCCTTCTTTGGCTCAGTGTCAATTTTTGCCTGATTACGCTCCTGTGAAGTGCCTTGGGACATTTTACTATGCTAAAGGTGCTATATAAATGCAAGTTGTTGTTGTTGTTAGGAGAACACTCTCCTCATCTTCAAAAGATGCTGTGGGATCTTTAATGCCCACTTGAACCACCATAGAGGCAGACAGGGGCCTCGAGCTAACACCTCATCCGAAGGATGGGCAGTACATTGACCCCTGAGGAAAGGTCTTTTCCTGGTCCTGAAGATGTTAATGTTCTTAGACTAATGTCCATTATGAGTGCAAGATTGCAGACAATACCAAGATAACTGCGTGACCTACCCTGGGGGGCTCTGTGTGTGGAACCATTGTAAATGCATTTGTAGTGAGGACCAATGCACGCAGGAAGTGCATCTTGGGAAATGGCAGGCAGGCAGCCCGTGATTATTCATTGGTTAAAATGAATTGATGGGGGGTCACATTTCCCGGGATTCACTCTCCATAAGCATCTTTGCACATCAGGAGCGCTGGATGGTGGAATTGGCTGTAACTTTAAACCTCAACAGTAAATGCACGCACTGTAGACTAGGCTCAGGAGGAGAACGCAGGAGGGCAGTTAGAAGGTATTTTGTTTTCAGTGTAGCGAGATGGCCCACTGATGTGGGTAAGCGTGAAGTGCTCATTATTTTTGTAGCATTATGTAAGGACAGGTTGTACTGATTGAACTGAGTGAAACATATAACGTCATACTAAATAATACCCTAATCGTACTTCACATAAGGAATGAAGGAAAGATGTGCATCTTCAGCCAGTCTATTGTTCCAAGACTCAAAATATATTCAGCTCCCATCAACCAAAGCTCGTGGAGCCATTCAATTCAATATTATAAACTAAGAAAAAAGTTACCCAATACCAGATTGTAATAACTGAGAATCTCTTCGAATGTGCTGATAGAAAACTTAACATTTTTTTTGCAATTAAAGACCTGTGGTAGGATATACATTTAAAAAACTTTAATATTTTTTACTTCAACCATCAAATGTACATTTGCAACGGAACCCAAAATGATAAAAAAAATCTGCGCTTTTCAATAAAATGAAGATAATAAGCAGATTTCTCCAAGGACGTCAACTGGTTCTGAAATCTCATCTTAGCTTCTTCTCCGATATTGAGCCTGACAGAGGAGGGGCCTCGGGGACTGGAGAAGCTCAGAGGGAACAGGAACAGGAGCATGAATCAATAGGTACTGCAGGAGAGGAACAGCCAAAAGTGGCGCAGGAAATGTCTTTATATTTGATATAAGATGTTCTCCTTTACTGACTAAAGCAAAGAGGAGGCAGTCATCTTTAAACTGTGAATCGATGCAGCTGTTATGAAGATTTTGTGAATTGACTCACTAAAAGTGTAAGAAGGTGACAGGGCTGGCTGATCTATAAATCCTTTCTTAATAAATCATCCTTTAATATTAATTATGTGGCAATATGATTCACACAGTTCATAACATTTACAAAGTGAGAACAGTGATTGAATTTTTATATCCAGGATGGAGTTCTGAAGAATGTGACAGAAGGGGAGGATGCTGTCCTGACAAACTGTCCCAATTGCCTTGTTAATTTTCTGTTTGCAAACCTTGTTGCTTTATCTAGAAGGGGCAAAGCTAAAGGTTTAACGGTGACAGTCCGTCTCTGTCTGTCCTGTCAGCTTGGCTCCGTCGGCTGCACTCTTGGCTCTGAGTCTGCAGGCTGCGGGTTCAACAACAGGTCAACAATGATACTGACGCAGCAGGATTCCATCAACAAGATAGATATTCGACCTTGTAATGCATCGCCTGGGCATACAACACCACCTGGGCATGGCGCAGAGAGGAAAATTAGGCCTGGGCGGGGGGGATTCACACGGTAATAACAGTGTTCAACTGATTTCCCTTTCATTAATTTAACTAGAAGGAACATAGAACAGGAGTAGGCCATTCAGCCCCTCGAGCCTGTTCCGTCATTCAATGAGATCATGGCTAATCTGTATGCTAACTCCAGCCACCCACCTTGGCTCCATATCCTTTAATACCCTTGGCTAGTAAAAATCTATCGATCTCAGATTTAAAATTATTAATTGAGCTAGCATCTACTGCTTTTTGTGGGAGAGAGCTCCACACTTCTACCACCCTTTGTGTGAAGAAATGTTTCCTAGCTTCTCTCCTGAATGGCCTGGCTCTGATTTTAAGGTTATGTCCCTTTGTTCTGGACTCCCCCACCAGTGGAAAAAGTTTCTCTCTATTTACCCTATCAATTCCTTTCAAAATCCTAAAAACCTCAATCAAATCTCCCCTAAACCTGCTACATTCCAGAGAATACAAGCCCAGTTTATGTAATCTCTCCTCATAATCTAACCCTTGGAGCTCTGGTAACATTCTGGTGAATCTGTACTGCACTCCTTCCAAGGCCAATATATCCTTTCTAAGGTGCCCAGAACTGTACCCTGTACTCCAGATGTGGTCTAACCGGGGCTTTGTTTAGCTGTAGAAAAGCTTCCTCCCCATTATATTCCAGCCCTCTAGTTTTAAAGGCTAACATTCCATCAGCCTTTTTGATTATTTTTTGTACCTGACCACTACATTTTAGTGATCTGTGTATATGGACCCCTAAATCTCTTTGGATCTCCACTGTTCCTGTCTTTTCACCATTTAAAAAATACTCGGATCGATCCTTTTTTGGTCCAAAGTAGATGACCTCACACTTACCTGTGTTGAAATCCATCTGCCACAGTCCATCTGTTACAGTTTTGCCCACTCATTTAATCTATCAATGTCTCTTTGTAATTTTATGCTCCTGTCATAGAATCATAGAATCATTACAGCACAGAAGGAGGCCATTCGGCCCATCGAGCCTGTGCTGGCTCTTTGTAAGAGCAATCCAGTTAGTCCCATTCCCCTACTCTTTCCCCGTGGCCCTGCAAATTTTTATCCTTCAAATATTTATCCAATTCCTTTTTAAAAGCCCCGCTTGAACCTGCCTCCACCACCCCCTCAGGCAGTTCATTCCAGATCATAACCACTCGCTGCATAAAAAGGATGGTCCTCATGTCGCCTTTGGTTCTTTTGCCAATCACCTTAAAACATATCTGCACTACTTACTATGGTACAAATCTTTGTGTCGTCTTGAATATATGGCTCTCTATTCTGTTATCTAAGTCATTAATAAATATAGTGAATAGTTGAGACCCCAGCACAGACCCTTGTGGGGCACCACTAGTCACTTCCTTCCAATTCGAGTACACCCCCATTCTCCCTACTCTCTCTCTCTTCGACCGCCTAACCAATCTCCCAACCAGGTCAATAATTAGCCAAAAATCGGAGGGGAGCTCCGGACTCTCCTCTCTACCCAGATGCTGCTTTATACCCAGGCACTAACGACAAAAATCAACCCTGCCTATTCCTTCCCACTCCAGTGACACTGCCCTTTTAAGGTCACGATATTAGACCCAGCCACCAAACCACTGGGGCCAAGGTTTAACAGAGCCCAGGAAGTGAGCTGACACCCAGCGCAACGTCACTTTCGGATGAAAAGGGGAACCGTGGCCCTAATCAGGAGGAAGTCTGCATTAAGTCATCCAATGGACATTTTGTCTGTCAATTCTATGGTCAGCAATCCATAGGTCACCTTTTAAAGAGGGCATCTCTCCATCAGGACCCCTTTTAAAGAGCGAGTCTCTCTATTAGGACCCCTTTTAAAGAGCGAGTCTCTCCATCAGGGACCCCTTTTAAAGAGGGAGTCTCTCCATCAGGACCCCTTTTAAAGAGGGAGTCTCTCCATTAGGACCCCTTTTAAAGAGGGAGTCTCTCCATCAGGAACCTCTTTTAAAGAGGGAGTCTCTCCATTAGGACCTCTTTTAAAGAGGGAATCTCTCCATCAGGGACCCCTTTTAAAGAGGGAGTCACTCCATCGGGGACCCCTTTTAAAGAGCGAGTCTCTCCATTAGGACCCCTTTTAAAGAGGGCATCTCTCCATCAGGGACCCCTTTTAAAGAGAGAGTCTCTCTATCAGGGACCTCTTTTAAAGAGGGAGTCTCTCCATTAGGACCCCTTTTAAAGAGGGAGTCTCTCCATCAGGGACCCCTTTCAAAGAGGGAGTCTCTCCATTAGGACCCCTTTTAAAGAGGGAGTCTGTCCATTAGGACTCCTTTTAAAGAGAGAATTCCTGATACTCGTTGGGCTGCAATCCTAGCAGTTATGTCAGGATCACTCCCGCTGGTGACCATCACTGTTGGCCCCGTTGCAGTATACAAGGTCAGTGGGAGGTCGCCTGATCTGCATTAAAGCGGCTGGCAGCTCACACGTGTTACATCTCAGTTCCCCACCTAACCCTCTCCTCAAAACATTCAGCAACTGCCCCCTATGACCCACTTTGTAAGGGCCTCGCTGTAAAATAATTATTAAAAAAAACTTTTGCCCCTCTCCAAGAGTCTGGGCCTCGGCCCCGACCTGGACCCTCATGTGAGTCCCACCTCCCCCATTGAAGAGGCTGAGGTGCCTCTTTTCTGTCACCACACCAGCCTCCATGGAACCATCAGGCCTCTGAAAGGCTGGGGAAGCTGGAAGCCCCTGCTCCAGCCCAAGCCCCAGCCTTTGATGCGGGTCTCTCCGACCCCAAACAAGGCAATTGGAAACTCCAACATTAGGCCGGCATCCAAAGTACCCAGGTCCCAGGCTGGTTAGTGGCCCTTGGACAGACTCCCACTGGAGGTACAGGAGAGGGGTGTCGGAAGGCCTGTGGATTTTCAGCTCACCAGTGCCTGATGCCAACACATTCGTGTCCCATGTAGGTTATTTCAAAGTAAGGCTGTTTGCATGAAACATCGTTTGGCAAAATACTTTGCCTTGGAGAAGGAGAAGACATATTGGAGGCTGTGTATCATTCTCAGAAGTGGCAGGTTCCACACAATTTATGACACTGATTTGGAGACCAAATAGTTTTTGAAGACCATGCCCTTCAAATACAATGTCCCCAAGTCTTACAGGGCAACTGTACTGATGGTTCAGTCAGTAAATTCACCACACAGTGTAATACTGAATCACACAGACCAGGAAGATAACAGGATTTCCGCCTGGAAGGAGCTTTACTCTGTATCTAACCCGTACTGTACCTACGCTGGGAGTATTTGATGGGACAGTGTAGAGGGAGCTTTACTCTGTATCTAACCCCTGCTGTACCTGCCCTGGGAGTGTTTGATGGGACAGTGTAGAACATAAGAACATAAGAAATAGGAGTAGGAGTAGGCCATATGGCTCCTCGAGCCTGCTCCGCCATTCAATCAGATCATGGCTGATCTTCAACCTCAACTCCACTTTCCCGCCTGATCCCCATATCCCTTGATTCTCCTAGAGTCCAAAAATCTATCCATCTCATCCTTGAATATATTCAATGAGTCAGCATCCACAGCCCTCTGGGATAGAGAATTCCAAAGATTCACAACCCTTTGAGTGAAGAAATTCCTCCTCATCTCAGTTGTAAATGGCCGACCTCTTATTCTGCGACTGTGCCCTCTAGTTCTCGACTCTCCAGCCAGGGGAAACAGCCTCTCAGCGTCTACCCTGTCAAGACCCCTCAGAACCTTATATGTTTCAATGAGATCACCTCTCATTCTTCTAAACTCCAGAGAGTATAGGCCCATTCTACTCAATCTCTCATCATAGGACAACCCTCTCATCCCAGGAATTAATCTAGTGAACCTTTGTTGCACTGCCTCTAAGGCAAGTATATCCTTCCTTAGATAAGGAGACCAAAAGTGTACGCAGTACTCCAGGTGAGGTCTCATCAAAGCCCTGCACAATTGTACTAAGACTTCCTTACTCTTGTACTCCAACCCCCTTGCAATAAAGGCCAACATGCCATTTGCTTTCCTAATTGCCTGCTGTACCTGCATACTAACTTTTTGTGTTTCTTGTACCAGGACACCCAATTTTCTCTGGACACCAACAATTAATAGTTTCTCACCATTTAAAAAATATTTTGTTTTTCTATTCTTCCTACCAAAGTAAATAACCTCACATTTCCTCACATTATACTCCACCTTCTTGCCCACTCACTTAACCTGCCTATATCACATTGCAGACTTTTTGTGTCCCCATCACAGCTTACTTTCCCACCTAGCTTTGTATCATCAGCAAACTTGGATACATTACACTCGGTTCCTTCATCCAAGTCATTGATATAGATTGTAAATAGCTGAGGCCCAAGCACCGATCCTTGTGGTGCCGCACTAGTTACAGCCTGCCAATCTGAAAATGACCCGTTTATCCCTACTATCTGTTTTTTGTCTGTCAACCAATCTTCTATCCATGTAATATGTTACCCCCAACCCCATGAGCCCTTATCTTGCGTAACAACCTTTTATATGGCACCTTATCGAATGCCCTTTGAAAATCCAAATATACTCCATCCACTGGTTCCCCTTTATCTACCCTGCTAGTTACATCCTCAAAAAACTCTAATAAATTTGTCAAACACGACTTCCCTTTCATAAAACCATGTTGACTCTGCCTATTCATACTATGATTTTATAAGTGCCCTGTTACCACTTTCTTATGAATGGACTCGAGTATTTTCCGAATGACTGATGTCAGGATAACCGGCCTCTAGTTCCCTGTTTTCTCTCTCCCTCCTTTCTTGAATAGCGGTGTTACATTTGCTATCTTCCAATCCGTTCGGACCATTCTAGAATCTAGGGAATTTTGGAAGATCACAACCAATGCATCCACTGTCTCTGCAGCCACCTCTTTTAGAACCCTCGGATGTAAGCCATCAGGTCCAGGGGATTTATCGGCTTTTAGTCCCATTAGTTTCTCAAGTACTTTTTCTCTACTGATAATAATTACTTTTAAGTTCCTCACTCTCATTAGCCCCTTGGTTCCCCATTATTTCTGGTATGCTTTTTGAGTCTTCTGCTCTGAAGACGGATACAAAATATTTGTTTAACGTATCTGCCACTTCCTGATTGCCCATTATAATTTCTCCTGTCTCAGCCTCTGGGGGACCAACATTTACTTTTGCTACTCTCTTCCTTTTTACATACTTGTAGAAGCTCTTATAATCCGTTTTTATATTTCTTGCTAGTTAACTTTCACATTCTATTTTCTCCTTTTTTATCAATTTTTTGGATGTCCTTTGCTGGTTTTTCAAACTTTCTGTTCTTGGCAACATTATAAGCCTCTTCTTTTAATCTAATACTATCCTTAACTTCTTTAGTTAGCCATGGGTGGATCACCTATCCCATGGAGTTTTTATTTCTCAATGGAATGTATATTTGTTGAGAATATTGAAATATTTCTTTAAACGTTTGCCATTGCTTTTCAACTGTCATACTCTTCAATTTAAGTTCCCAATCTACTTTAGCCAACTCGCCCCTCGTACCGATGTAATTGGCTTTATTTAAGTTTAGGACTCTAGTTTCGGACTTAAGTATGTCACTGTCAAACACGATGTGAAATTCCATCATATTATGATCACTCTTCCCCAGAGGATCCTTTACTGTGCGATTACTAATTAACCCTGTCTCATAACACAGTACAAGATCTAATATAGCCTGTTTTCTGGTTGGTTCCATGACATATTGCTCTAGGAAACCGTCTCAAATACATTCCATGAACTCGTCCTCCAAATTACCTTTGCCAATTTGATTCACCCAGCCTATATGAAAATTAAAGTCCCCCATGACTACTGCATTACCTTTGTTACAAGCTCCCATTATTTCATGATTAATACTCTGTCCAACGATACAGGTAGTAATAGTGGGCCTATAATCTACTCCCATCGGTGTTTTCTGCCCCTTGTTATTTCTTATCTCCACCCATACTGATTCTACTTCCTGATCTTCCGAGCCAAGATCCTTTCTCACCACTGTCCTTATGTCATCCTTTATTATTAGGGCTACACCCCCTCCTTTTCCATTCTGTCTTTTCTTAATGTCATGCACCCTGGAATATTTAGTTCTCAATCTTGGTTACTTTGCAACCATGTCTCTGTAATGGCTATTAGATCAAACCCATTTATTTCTATTTGTGCAGCTAATTCATCTATCCTGTTACGAATGCTCCGTGCATTCAGATGAAGAGCCTTTAATTTTGACTTTCTACCATTTTTTCCATCTTTGACCTTACTTGTTGATGCTCTATTATTGGTAAACTCTCTGTCCCTCCCTGCCACACTCTGCTTATCGTTACCCAAATCACTACACTGCTGTATTGCCTTGACTTTTCTCATTAGATTTCTAAATTTCCCCTCACATGATCCCTTCCCCCCCTGACCTTTTTAGTTTAAAGCCCTATTTACAGCCCTAGTTATTCGATTCACCAGGACTCTGGTCCCAGCCCGGTTTAAGTGGAGCCTGTCCCAACGGAACAGCTCCCTCTTTCCCCAGTACTGGTGCCAGTGCCCCATGAATCAAAACCCCTGTCGCCCACACCATTCTTTGAGCCACGCATTTAACTCTCTGATCTGTTTGATCCTATGCCAATTTGCACGTGACTCAGGTAGCAATCCAGAGATTATTACCTTTGAGGTTCTGCTTATCAATTTAGACCCTAGCTCCTCAAACTGTCTCACCAGAAGCCCATTCCTAGTTCGACCTATGTCTTTGGTTCCAACGTGGATCTCAACAACTGGATCCTCCCCCTCGTGCTCCAAGGATTTTTCCAGCCACAAGGAGATGTCCTTAACCCTGGCACCGGGTAGGCAACACAGCCTTCGGGACCCTCGGTCGTGGCTGCAGAGAACAGTGTCTGTCACCCTGACTATAACATCCCCTACCACGACCACATTCTTTTTTACTCCCCCAATGTGAATGGCCTCCTGTACAATGGTGCCGTGGTTGGTTTGAAAATCCACCCAGCAGTCTTTGCTCTCATCCATACAGGTGGTAGAGGGATCTTTACTTTGTATCTAGCCTGTGCTGCACACGCCCTGGGAGGGTTTGATGGGACAGTGTAAAGGGATCTTTACTCTGTATCTAACCCGTGCTGTACCCGCCCTGGCAGTGTTTGATGGGACAGTGTAGAGGGAGTTTTACTCTGTATCTAACCAATACCACACCTGCCCAGGGAGTGTTTGATGGGACAGTGTAGAGGGAGCTTTACTCTGTATCAAACCCATGCTGTACCTGCCCTGGTAGTGTTTGATGGGACAGTGTAGAGGGAGCTTTACTCTGTATCTAACCCGTGCTGTACGTGCCCTGGGAGTGTTTGATGGGACAGTGTAGAGGGAGCTTTACTCTGTATCTAACCCATGCTGTACCTGCCCTGGGACTGTTTCAATGGGACAGTGTAGAGGGAGCTTTACTCTGTATCTAACTCGTGCTGTACCTGTCCTGGGAGTGTTTGATATGACAGTGTAGAGGGAGCTTTACGATGTATCTAACCCGTGCTGTATCTTCCCTGGGAGCGTTTAATGGGACAGTGTATAGGGAGCTGTACTCTGTTTCTAACCCACAAAGAACCTGCCCTGGGAGTGTTTGACGGGAGATTATAGAGGGAGCTTTACTCTGTATCTAACCCTGTACCTGCCCTGGGAGTGTTTGATGGGACAGTGTGGAGGGAGCTTTACTCTGTATCTAACCCTGTACCTGTCCTGGGAGTGTTTGATGGGACAGTGTAGAGGGAGCTTTACTCTGTATCTAACCCGCGCTGTACCTGCCCTGTGAGTGTTTGATGGGACAGTGTAGAGGGAGCTTTACTCTGCATCTAACCCATGCTGTACCTGCCCTGAGCTTGTTTGATGGGACACTGTAGAAGGAGCTTTACTCTGTATCTAACCCGTGCTGTATCTGCCCTGGGAATGTTTGATGGGACATTTTAGAGGGAGCTTTACTCTGTATCTAACCCCTGCTGTACCTGCCCTGGGAGTGTTTGATGCGACAGTGTAGAGGGAGCTTTACTCTGTATCTAACCTTGTACCTGCCCTGGGAGTGTTTGGTGGGATACCTGATGGAGCGATCCCTCCAACTGCACCATCAGGAAGATAGTGCTGGTTTGAAGCGGGTGATTAATATTAGGGAACCTTGTAAAACTGTTCGCAAACAATGATTTCATTTTATGCTCCATCTCTAAGTGCAGTAATTATGTAAAAATATGTGAAAATGTGAATTATCAACAGCAGCTCAAAGAGTTCTTTCTTTTTAATGAGCTGTCTTGCATGATAAAGAAAGTGGCAGGTTATACGAGGGGGGCCTGTTTGTCTGAGATTACACCCGAAAGACAGAAGCAAGCAGCAAATTAACGACGGCCATAAAAAACTGGGCTGAGTTTTTATTGTGAACGGCCTATTAAGGGAAACAGAAACGAGGGAGGTTCAGTGAGGATGAGCTCGAGAGAAGCTTTTGAAAACACAACAGAATAAGGTGGTAATTACACAGAACTAAACCCATATGATCACTGACAATGGGAGTTCAGTAAATTCTAAATGAGTTTTTTTTGAGTAATTTGTTTTGGAGAGGAGGGGGTGATAATGGATAGAGAATTAACAATTCAATGAATGCAGTTATTTCACTCTCAAGGATAAATGCACTTTAACATCTATTTTTGTTTATGCCGAGAATGAGACCCAATTCTTGTAATCTTTCCTGGGTTTCTTGGCCCGTCATTGCAGCAGGAAAATTTTTTTTTTTTTACTTTGTTGAAATCATTTTGTCTCCGTGATGAGTTGAAGCTGAATTTGTTCTGAGACAACACGTAAAGGGTAGCTTTCAGGGCTAGCTTCTCGGATTTCAAACTCAGCAGAATAATCCCCCTCATCATCAGTCAGGATATTTGCATGCTGTAAGAAGTACTAATGTCGAGTGACCTGCAGATTGTGGGTGGAGGGATTTGGGAGAAGAGGATTTGAATCAAAATGGTGCCGACACTTTCATAAGTGATAAAGATTACAAGGACTGATCCAGGCAATTAATGGAGGTTAAAGATTCTAAGCGGAAGGAGAGAGAGAGAGAGTGAAGTAAGCAGGGAGTGAGAAAGAAAGGGAGAGAGGGAAAGATGAAGGATAGAAAGCAATGAAAGGGGAAAAGAGGGAAGGGGAAAAAAGAGTAGGGGACAGAGAATGAGGGGGAAAGAGAGCAGGGACCAGAGAATGGGGGGAAAGAGAGCAGGGAGCAGAGAATGGGGGGAAAGAGAGCAGGGAGCAGAGAATGAAGGGAAAGAGAGCACGGGGCAGAGAATGGGGGGAAAGAGAGCATGGGGCAGAGAATGAGGAGAAAGAGAGCAGGGAGCAGAGAATGGGGGGAAAGAGAGCAGGGAGCAGAGAATGGGGGGAAGAGAGCACGGGGCAGAGAATGAGGGGAAAGAGAGCAGAGAATGGGGGGAAAGAGAGCAGGGAGCAGAGAATGGGGGGAAGAGAGCAGGGAGCAGAGAATGGGGGGAAGAGAGCACGGGGCAGAGAATGAGGGGAAAGAGAGCAGAGAATGGGGGGAAAGAGAGCAGGGAGCAGAGAATGGGGGGAAGAGAGCACGGGGCAGAGAATGAGGGGAAAGAGAGCAGAGAATGGGGGGAAAGAGAGCAGGGAGCAGAGAATGAGGGGAAAGAGAGTAGGGAGCAGAGAATGGGGGGAAAGAGAGCACAGGGCAGAGAATGGGGGGAAAGAGAGTAGGGGGCAGAGAATGGGGGGAAAGAGAGCAGGGAGCAGAGAATTAGGGGAAAGAGAGCAGGGAGCAGAGAATGGGGGGAAAGAGAGCAGGGAGCAGAGAATGAGGGAAAAGAGAGCACGGGGCAGAGAATGGGGGGAAAAGAGAGCACGGGGCAGAGAATGGGGGGAAAGAGAGCATGGGGCAGAGAATGAGGAGAAAGAGAGCAGGGAGCAGAGAATGGGGGGAAAGAGAGCAGGGAGCAGAGAATGGGGGGAAGAGAGCACGGGGCAGAGAATGAGGGGAAAGAGAGCAGAGAATGGGGGGAAAGAGAGCAGGGAGCAGAGAATGGGGGGAAGAGAGCAGGGAGCAGAGAATGGGGGGAAGAGAGCACGGGGCAGAGAATGAGGGGAAAGAGAGCAGAGAATGGGGGGAAAGAGAGCAGGGAGCAGAGAATGGGGGGAAGAGAGCACGGGGCAGAGAATGAGGGGAAAGAGAGCAGAGAATGGGGGGAAAGAGAGCAGGGAGCAGAGAATGGGGGGAAAGAGAGCACAGGGCAGAGAATGGGGGGAAAGAGAGTAGGGGGCAGAGAATGGGGGGAAAGAGAGCAGGGAGCAGAGAATTAGGGGAAAGAGAGCAGGGAGCAGAGAATGGGGGGAAAGAGAGCAGGGAGCAGAGAATGAGGGAAAAGAGAGCACGGGGCAGAGAATGGGGGGAAAAGAGAGCAGGGAGCAGAGAATGGGGGGAAAGAGAGCAGGGAGCAGAGAATGGGGGGGAGAGAGCAGGGAGCAGAGAATGGGGGGAAAGAGAGCAGGGAGCAGAGAATGGGGGGAAAGAGAGCAGGGAGCAGAGAATGGGGGGAAAGAGAGCAGGGAGCAGAGAATGGGGGGAAAGAGAGCAGGGAGCAGAGAATGGGGGGAAGAGAGCACGGGGCAGAGAATGAGGGGAAAGAGAGCAGAGAATGGGGGGAAAGAGAGCAGGGAGCAGAGAATGGGGGGAAGAGAGCACGGGGCAGAGAATGAGGGGAAAGAGAGCAGAGAATGGGGGGAAAGAGAGCAGGGAGCAGAGAATGAGGGGAAAGAGAGTAGGGAGCAGAGAATGGGGGGAAAGAGAGCACAGGGCAGAGAATGGGGGGAAAGAGAGTAGGGGGCAGAGAATGGGGGGAAAGAGAGCAGGGAGCAGAGAATTAGGGGAAAGAGAGCAGGGAGCAGAGAATGGGGGGAAAGAGAGCACGGGGCAGAGAATGGGGGGAAAGAGAGCACGGGGCAGAGAATGGGGGGGAAAGAGAGCAGGGAGCAGAGAATGGGGGGAAAGAGAACAGGGAGCAGAGAATGAGGGGAAAGAGAGCAGGGAGCAGAGAATGAGGGAAAAGAGAGCACGGGGCAGAGAATGGGGGGAAAAGAGAGCAGGGAGCAGAGAATGGGGGGAAAGAGAGCAGGGAGCAGAGAATGGGGGGGAGAGAGCAGGGAGCAGAGAATGGGGGGAAAGAGAGCAGGGAGCAGAGAATGAGGGAAAAGAGAGCATGGGGCAGAGAATGGGGGGAAAAGAGAGCAGGGAGCAGAGAATGGGGGGAAAGAGAGCAGGGAGCAGAGAATGGGGGGAAAGAGAGCAGGGAGCAGAGAATGGGGGGAAAGAGAGCAGGGAGCAGAGAATGGGGGGGGGGGAGAGAGCAGGGAGCAGAGAATGGGGGGAAAGAGAGCAGGGAGCAGAGAATGGGGGGGGTGGGGGAAAGGAAAATGGGACTGGGATACATGAGTTTTAATTCCGAGCTAACCCATTTAACCTAAGGGATAACCCATTTAACCTGAGGAATAACCCATTTAACCAGGGTTTCTTTCCCACTAAAATCAATTGCTAACGGAGAAGCATCTGATGTGCCTTAAGTTTAGAAATTTCAAAACGCTATATCCAACGTTACTAAAATAACTGGATTTAGTAAGTTTATAATTATGAAACTTACTGAATAATCGTGTTGAAAGTTAATCGAAGTGGAACAGTTATGATTTAATGTATTCACACGGTCTGAGTGGGTAATCACAGGTCCAGTCTGTACAAGGTACATCACACTGGAACACTCCTGACAGTGTCTTTCGGGCAAACACACTCTGGGCAAAACTGTCAACGTCGGACAAATCCCAGGTGTGAGATGTTCAGTCACCAATCATCTACCTGAGGCATTGCCTCAAACCAAAACCATAACCGTGGCTCAAAGCAGCACGCAGCATCCAACACATGGGTCACACGGAACGAGTGAGTCCACCAGTGTGTTCTTATTCTCTCCTCTTTCTGTATCTTTCGTTCCTTTTTCCATCCTTCTCAGTTTCCTTCTTTTTTTTCAGAGTATGTCTAGTTGTGAGATTTACAAGTATTTTTTCTTATTGGAATCAGCCAAGGAGGCAGGGCAGCATTCATAGCAGCAGTGAAAGTCCCCTATTAAAACGATTAGGTTTATAAACAAGAGAAATGGTTGGACGAGAAGTGTTGTCTTTATACACATATCATATTGCTCAGAAGCACCTCACAGCATCTCACATTCTTCAAATAGCAGTCACTGTTGTTATGTACCCTGCAGAGATTTTGCACAGAGCAAGATCCCACAAATAACATAAAGAACTTGCATTTATATAGCACCTTTCACATCTTCAGGATGCCCCAAAGCGCTTCGTACCAAATTAAGTACTTGTGAAGTGTGGTCACTGGTGTAATGTAGGAAACACGGCATCTAATTCACATGGCAGACTGGTCTAAAAAGTAAAAGCCCATGGGATCCAAGGGAAAGTGGCAAATTGGATCCAAAATTGGCTCAGTGGCACGAAACAAAGGGTATTGGTCGACGGGTGTTTTTGTGACTGGAAGGCTGTTTCCAGTGGGGTTCTGCAGGGCTCAGTACTAGGTCCCTGGCTTTTTGTGGTATATATTAATGATATAGTCTTAAATGTAGGGGACATGATTAAGAAGTTTGCAGATGATACAAAAATTGGCCGTGTGGTTGATAGTGAGGAGGAAAGCTGTAAACTGCAGGAAGATATCAATGGACTGGTCAGGTGGGTAGAAAAGTGGTAAATGGAGTACAATCCGGAGAAGTGTGAGGTAATGCATTTGGGGAGAGAAAACAAGGCAAGGGAGCACACAATAAATGGGAGGATACTGAGAGGTGTAGAGGAAGTGAGGGACCTTGGAGTGCATGTCCACAGATCCCTGAAGGTAGCAGGACAGGTAGATAAGGTGATTAAAAAGACATATGGAATACTTTCCTTTATTAGCCGAGGCATAGACTATAAGAGCAGGGAGGTTATGCTGGAACTGTATAAAACACTAGTTAGGCCACAGCTTGAGTACTGCGCACAGTTCTAGTCACCACATTACAGGAAAGATGTGATTGCACTAGAGAGGGTACAGAGGAGATTTCCGAGGATGTTGCCAGGACTGGAGAATTTTAGCTATGAGGAAAGATTGGATAGGCTGGGGTTGTTTTCTTTGGAACAAAGGAGGCTGAGGGGTGATTTAATCGAGGTGTACAAAATTAAGAGGGGCCTAGATAAAGTAGACAGGGAGGACCTATTTCCCTTAGCAGAGAGGTCAATAACCAGGGGGCATAGATTTAAAGTGATTGGTAGAAGGATTAGAGGAGAGCTGAGGAAATCTTTTTCACCCAGAGGATGGTGGGGGTCGGGAACTCACTGCCTGAAAGGGTGGTAGAGGCAGAAACCCTCATTGCATTTAAAAGGTACATGGACGGACACCTGAAGTGCCGTAAACTGCAGGCCTATGGACCAAGTGCTGGAAAGTGGGATTAGGCCGGGTAGCTCTATTTCAGCTGGCGCGGACACGATGGGCTGAATGAGCTCCTTCTGTGCTGTAAATTTTCTAGGTTTCTATGTTTAAGCACAGCAAGATCCCACAAACAGCAGTGTGATAATGACCAGATAATCTGTTTTTAGTGACGTTGGTTGAGGGATAAATATTGGCCAGGGCACTGGGGAGAACTCCCCTGCTCTTCTTCAAATAGAATCATAGAAAATTTACGGCACAGAAGGAGGCCATTCAGCCCATCGTGTCCGCGCCGGCCGACAATGAGCCACCCAGCCTAATCCCACCTTCCAGCTCTTAGTCCGTAGCCCTGTAGGTTACGGCACTTCAGGTGCACATCCAGGTACTTTTTAAATGAGTTGAGGGTTTCTGCCTCTACCACCCTTTCAGGCAGTGAATTCCAGAACCCCACCACCCTCTGGGTAAAAAGAATTTTCCTTATTTCCGCTCTAATCCTTCTACCAATCACTTTAAATCTTTGCCTCCTGGTTATTGACCTCTCTGCTAAGGGAAATAGGTCCTTCCTATCCACTCTATCTCGGCCCCTCATAATTTTGTACACCTCAATTAAATCACCCCTCACCTTCCTCTGTTCCAAGGAAAACAACCCCAGCCTATCCAAACTTTCCTCATAGCTAAAATTCTCCAGTCCTGGCAACATCCTCGTAAATCTCCTCTGCACCTCTCCAGTGCAATTACATCTTTCCTGTAATGTGGTGACCAGAACTGTACACAGTACTCAAGCTGTGGCCTAACTAGTGTTTTATACAGTTCCAGCATAACCTCCCTGCTCTTATATTCTATGCCTCGGCTAATAAAGGAAAGTATCCCATATGCCTTCTTAACCACCTTATCTACCTGTCCTGCTACCTTCAGAGATCTGTGGACATGTACTCCAAGGTCCCTCACTTCCTCTACACCTCTCAGCATCCTCCTATTTATTGTGTATTCCCTTGCCTTGTTTGACCTCCCCAATTGCATTACCTCACATTTCTCTGGATAGAATTCCATTTGCCACTTTTCTGCCCACCTGACCAGTCCATTGATATCTTCCCGCAGTCTACAGCTTTCCCCCTCACTATCAACCACACGGCCAATTTTTGTATCATCTGCAAACTTCTTAATCATTTCCCCTACATTTACTTCCAGATCATTAATATATACCACAAAAACCAAGGAGTCTCACTGGAAACATCCTTCCAGTCACAAAAACACCTGTCGACCGTTACCTTTTGCTTCCTGCCACTGAGCCAATTTTGGATCCGACTTGCCACTTTCCCTTGGATCCCATGGGCTTGTACTTTTTTGACCTGTCTGCCATGTGGGACCTTGTCAAAAGCCTTGCTAAAATCCATGTAGACTTTGCACTACCCTTATCAATCCTCCTTGTTACCTCCTCAAAAATTTCAATCAAGTTAGCCAGACGTGACCTTCCCTTAACAAATCCATGCTGATCGTCCTTGATTATTCCATGCCTTTCTAAGTGACGGTTTATCCTGTCTCTCAGAATTGATTCCAATAATTTGCCCACCACCGAGGTTAGACTGACTGGCCTGTAATTACCCTATCCCTCGCTCCCTTTTTAAACAATGGTGCAACGTTAGCAGTCCTCCAATCCTCCGGCACTAAACCTGTATCCAGTGAAGATTGGAAAATGATGGTCAGAGCCTCTGCTATTTCCTCCTTTGCTTCTGTTAAGGGCCTGGGATACATTTCATCCGGCCCTGATGATTTATCCACTTTCAAAGAAGCTAATCCCCTTAATACTTCCTCTCTCACTCTGTTCATCCCATCCAATATTTCATACTCCTCCTCCTTAACTACAATCTCTGCATCGTTCCCCCTCTTTTGTGAATGATGTGGAGATGCCGGTGATGGACTGGGGTTGACAATTGTAAACAATTTTACAACACCAAGTTATAGTCCAACGATTTTTATTTGAAATCTACAAGCTTTCGGAGGCTTCCTCCTTCCTCAGGTAATTGTCAGGAGCTCCTTGAAGCCTACGCATTTATACATCATAGAGCAATACATGGTGTTTACAGACTGCCTTTGCAACTGCCCGTTGTCAAGGCAATCACCATGTTCAGACAGAGAGGTGTCACCTACAGAACCCCCGAATACACGTTCAACAAAAAAACAAACAGGAAAAAAAAACAGAGAGAGAGAGAGGCAGAAACATCCGGAAGGCAGAGAAAGCCAGCAAATGACCCATTATATTAAAAACAGATAGCTTTTGTTCGCTGGTGGGGTAACGTGTAGCGTGACATGAACCCAAGATCCCGGTTGAGGCCGTCCTCATGGGTGCGGAACTTGGCTATCAATTTCTGCTCGACGATTTTGCGTTGTCGTGTGTCTCGAAGGCCGCCTTGGAGAACACTTACCCGAAGATCGGTGGCCGAATGTCCCTGACTGCTAAAGTGTTCCCCGACTGGGAGGGAACCCTCCTGTCTGGCGATTGTTGCGTGGTGTCCGTTCATCCGTTGTCGCAGTGTCTGCATGGTCTCGCCAATATACCATGCTCCGGGGCATCCTTTCCTGCAACGTATGAGGTAGACAACGTTGGCCGAGTCACAGGAGTATGAACCATGTACCTGGTGGGTGGTGTCGTCTCGTGTGATGGTGGTATCTGTGTCGATGATCTGGCATGTCTTGCAGAGGTTGCCGTGGCAGGGTTGTGTGGTGTCGTGGACGCTGTTCTCCTGAAAACTGGGTAACTTGCTGCGAACGATGGTCTGTTTGAGGTTGGGTGGCTGTTTAAAGGCGAGTAGTGGAGGTGTGGGGATGGCCTTAGCGAGGTGTTCGTCGTCATCGATGACATGTTGAAGGCTGCGGAGAACATGGCGTAGTTTCTCCGCTTCTCTTTTATGAAGACAGATGCAAAGTATTCATTAAGAACCATATCAACATCTTCCGCCTCCACACATAGTTTACCTTTTTGGTCTCTAATAGGCCCTACTCTTTCCTTAGTTATCATCTTGCTCTTAATGTATTTATAAAACATCTTTGGGTTTTCCTTGATTTTACTTGCCAGTATTTTTTCATGCCCTCTCTTTGCTTTCCGAATTTCCTTTTTAACTTCACCCCTGCACTTTCTATACTCCTCTTGGCTTTCTGCAATACTGAGTTCATGGTGTCTGACATAAGCTTTCCTTTTCTGCCTTATCCTACCCTGTATGCTCCTTGACATCCAGGGGTCTCTAGAATTGGCTACCCTACCCTTTTTCTTTGTGGGAACATGTTTACTCTGAACCCCTTGAATCTCCCCCTTGAATGCCTCCCACTGCTCTGACACTGATTTACCTTCAAGCAGCTGTTTCCAGTCCATTTTTGCTAAATCAATTCTCAGCTTAGTAAAATTGGCCTTTCCCAATTTAGAACTTTTACTCCTGTTCTATCTTTGTCATTTTCATCACTACCAGCGTGATAGTGCAATGGGATCTTTTACGTCCACCTGAGAGGGCAGACAGGGCCCCGGTTTAATGTCTTATCTGAAAGACAGCCCCTCTGACAGTGCAGCACTCCCTCAGTACCTCACCGAAGTGTCAGCTTAGATTTTGTGCTCAAGTCTCTGGAGTGGGACTTGAACCCACGACATTCTGACTTTGAGGTGAAAGTGTTACAAACCAATTATGTGTTCAGGCCCTGGGGTAAGAGGAATTTGTGCCGTGGCACATTGTTTACATACAAGAGATCGGGCATAGAAGGTGGCCTCGAGAGTGAGAATCCCGAGGGACACAGGAGGGCTGGTCGGCCTGTGATGGGATTGTGGCCGTCACAGAAAGGTTAGTGAGTGACTCTGCTTTAAGCAGTGCCCCTGAGATAGTGACCCCAGGGATTGGAAGTAATGATGGAGTTCCCTTCTGTATTAGCTCAAATCTGCAGAATGTGACATTTACTAGATTTTTGCTCACCTAATATTTGAACACAAGGGTTTTTAATTAAAGATGGATTTCATGGTGTCACCTTCAATTAAACTTTTCACATTCAAAGTGCAATATAATTTTATTCCGCTCCAAAATGGTCACAGATGGAGAGCTACAGAGAGTCGCAGGGGACTTTATCAGTCTGAGTCACTCACAAAGTATTGAAATACTCTCAGAATGAGAAACAGGAGCACGGACAGGATATCAAACAGGCCAGAGAGTGTAACACACAGGGAAATGGAGTGTGTTACACACAGGGTGACACACAGGGTAATGGAGTGTGTTACACACAGGGTGACACACAGGGTAATGGAGTGTGTTACACACAGGGTGACACACAGGGTAATGGAGTGTGTTACACACAGGGTGACACACAGGGTAATGGAGTGTGTTACACACAGGGTGACACACAGGGTAATGGAGTGTGTTACACACAGGGTAACACACAGGGTAATGGATTGTGTTACACACAGGGTAACGACAGGGTAATGGATTGTGTTACACACAGGGTAACGACAGGGTAATGGATTGTGTTACACACAGGGTAACGCACAGGGTAATGGAGTGTGTTACACACAGGGTAATGGAGTGTGTTACACACAGGGTAACGACAGGGTAATGGAGTGTGTTACACACAGGGTAATGGAGTGTGTTACACACAGGGTAATGGAGTGTGTTACACACAGGGTAATGGAGTGTGTTACACACAGGGTAATGGAGTGTGTTACACACAGGGTAATGGATTGTGTTACACACAGGGTAATGGAGTGTGTTACACACAGGGTAATGGAGTGTGTTACACACAGGGTAATGGAGTGTGTTACACACAGGGTAATGGAGTGTGTTACACACAGGGTAATGGAGTGTGTTACACACAGGGTAATGGAGTGTGTTACACACAGGGTAATGGATTGTGTTACACACAGGGTAACGCACAGGGTAATGGAGTGTGTTACACACAGGGTAACGCACAGGGTAATGGAGTGTGTTACACACAGGGTAATGGAGTGTGTTACACACAGGGTAATGGAGTGTGTTACACACAGCGTAACGCACAGGGTAATGGATTGTGTTACACACAGGGTAACGCACAGGGTAGTGGATTGTGTTACACACAGGATAACGACAGGGTAATGGATTGTGTTACACACAGGGTAATGGAGTGTGTTACACACAGGGTAATGGAGTGTGTTACACACAGGGTAACGCACAGGGTAATGGATTGTGTTACACTCAGGGTAACGCACAGGGTAATGGAGTGTGTTACACACAGCGTAACGCACAGGGTAATGGATTGTGTTACACTCAGGGTAACGCACAGGGTAATGGATTGTGTTACACACAGCGTAACGCACAGGGTAATGGATTGTGTTACACACAGGGTAACGCACAGGGTAATGGATTGTGTTACACACAGGGTAACGCACAGGGTAATGGAGTGTGTTACACACAGGGTAATGGAGTGTGTTACACACAGCGTAACGCACAGGGTAATGGATTGTGTTACACACAGAGTAATGGAGTGTGTTACACACAGCGTAACGCACAGGGTAATGGATTGTGTTACACACAGAGTAACACACAGGGTAATGGAGTGTGTTACACACAGCGTAACGCACAGGGTAGTGGATTGTGTTACACACAGAGTAACACACAGGGTAATGGATTGTGTTATGCACGAGTGTAGTGCAATATGTTACACATGGGGTAATTAAGTGTGTTACACACAGGGTAACGCACAGGGTAATGGATTGTGTTACACACATGTGTAGTGCAGTGTGTTACACACAGGGCAATGGTGTGTATTACACACAGGGTACTGCAATGTGTTATTCACAGGTTAATGCAGTTTGTTACACACAGGGTAACGGAGTGTGTTACACACACAGTACTGCAATGTGTTATGCACAGGGTAATGGAGTGTGTTACACACAGGATAATTAACAGAAAACAATTGCAGTTGTGAGGAGAAATGATATTTTAGAAGGAGCATCAAATGAGGCCTTATGGGTTGAACTAAAGAACAAAAAAGGGGCAGTCACACCGCTGGGAGTGTACTATGGACCCCCAAACAGTCAGAGGGAGATAGAGGAGCAAAGATGTAGGCAAATTTCTGAGAAGTGCAAAAACAATAGGGCAGTAATAGTAGGGGATTTCAACTACCCGAATATTAACTGGGATAGAAACAGTGTAAATGGTATAGAGGCGCAGAATTCTTAAATTGCATTCAGGAGAACTTTTTTAGCCAGCAAGCCTAATGTGAGGGGGGGCAGTTCTAGATTTAGTTCTAGGAAATGAAGAGGGGCAGGTGGAAAAAGTAGCAGTGGGAGAGCATTTTGGTGGTAGTGATCATAGTACAGTTAGTTTTAGCATAGTTATGGAAAAGGACAAAGACAGAGCAGGAGCTAAAGTTTTCAATTGGGGAAGGGCCAATTTTACTAAACTGAGAAGTGATTTAGCAGAAGTAAACTGGAAACAGCTACTTGAAGGTAAATCAGTGTCAGAGCAGTGGGAGATATTCAAAGGGGTGATTCAAGGGGTTCAGGGTAAACATGTTCCCCTGGATGTCAAGAAGCATTCAGGGTAAGATAAGGCAGAAAAAGAAAGCCGATGATAGACACTGAGAACTCAATACTACGGAAAGCTTAGAGGAGTATACAAAGTGCAGGGGTGAAGTTAAAAAGGAAATTAGGAAAGCAAAGAGAGGGCATGATAAAATATTATCAGGTAAATTCAAAGAAAACACAAAAAAAAATTTTTCTAAATACATTAAGAGCAAGAGGATAACTAAGGAAAGAGAAGGGCCTAATAGAGACCAAAAAGGGAAACTATGTGTGGAGGCGGAAGATGTGGGTATGGTTCTTAATGAATACTTCGCATCTGTCTTTACAAAGGAGAGGAACGATGCAGGGATTGAAGTTAAGGAGGAGGAGTGTGAAATATTGGATGGGGTAAACATAGTGAGAGAGGAAGTATTAAGGGGATTAGCATCTTTGAAAGTGGATAAATCACCAGGGCCGGATGAAATGTATCCCAGGCTGTTAAAAGAAACCAAGGAGGAAATAGCGGAGGCTTTAACAATCATTTTCCAAACTTCACTGGATATAGGTGTAATGCCGGAGGATTGGAGGACTGCTAACGTTGTACCGTTGTTTAAAAAGGGAGTGAAGGATAGACCGAGTAATTACAAGCCAGTCAGCCTAAACTCAGTGGTGGGCAAATTATTGGAATCAATTCTGAGGGATGAATCAAGGACAGTCAGCACGGATGTGTTAAGGGGAGGTCGTGTCTGACTAACTTGATTGAATTTTTCGAGGAGGTGACAAGGAGGATCGATGAGGGTAGTGCAATTGATGTAGTCTACATGGATTTTAGCAAGGTTTTTGACAAAGTCCCACATGGCAGATTGGTCAAAGAAGTAAAGACCTATGGGATCCAAGGGTAAGTGGCAAATTGGATCCAAAATTGGCTCAGTGGCAGGAAGCAAAGGGTAATGGTCGACGGGTGTTTTTGCGACTGGAAGGTTGTTTCCAGTGGGGTGCGGCAGGGCTCGGTACTAGGTCCTTTGCTTTTTGTGGTATACATTAACGATTTGGACTTAAACGTAGGGGGCATGATTAAGAAATTTGCGGATGACACAAAGATAGGCCGTGGGCTTGATAGTGAGGAGGAAAGCTATAGACTGCAGGAAGATAACAATGGACTGATCAGATGGACAGAAAATTGGCAAATGGAGTTCAATCCGGAGAAGTGTGAGGTAATGCATTTGGGGAGAGCAAACAAGGCAAAGGAATACACAATAAACGGAAGGATACTGAGAGGTGTAGAGAAAGTGAGGGACCTTGGAGTGCATGTCCACAGATCCCTGAAGGTAGCAGGCCAGGTAGATAAGAAGGCATATGGAATGCTTTCCTTTATTAGCCGAGGCATAGAATATAAAAGCAAGTATGTTATGCTGGAACTGTATAAAACACTAGTTAGGCCACAGCTTGAGTACTGTGCACAGTCCTGGTCACCACATTATAGGAAGGTTGTAATTGCACTAGAGAGGGTGCAGAGGAGATTTACGAGGATGTTGCCAGGACTGGAGAATTTTAGCTATGATGACAGATTGGATAGGCTGGGGTTGTTTTCCTTAGAACAGAGGAGGCTGAGGGGAGATTTAATTGAGATGTACAAAATTATGAGGGGCCTAGACAGAGTGAATAGGAAGGACCTATTTCCCTTAGCGGAGGGGTCAATAACCAGGGGGCATAGATTTAATGTGATTGGTAAAAGGATTAGAGCGGGAATGAGGAAATTTTTTTCACCCAGAGGGTGGTGGGGGTCTGGAACTCACTGCCTGAGAGGGTGGTAGAGGCAGAAACCCTCAACTCATTTAAAAAATACCTGGACGTGCACCTGAAGTGCTGTGACCTGCAGGGCTACGGACCAAATGTGGGAAAGTGGGATTCGGCTGGGTGGCTCGTTTCTCAGCTGGCGCGGACATGATGGGCCCCCTTCTGTGCCGTAAATTTTCTATGATTCTATGATTCTACGATTCTACAATGCAGTGTATTACACACAGGATACTGCAATGTGTTACGCACAGGGCAACCGCAGTGTGTTACGCACAGGGCGACGCAGTGTGTTACGCACAGGGCGACGCAGTGTGTTACGCACAGGGCGACGCAGTGTGTTACGCACAGGGCGACGCAGTGTGTTACGCACAGGGCGACGCAGTGTGTTACGCACAGGGCGACGCAGTGTGTTACGCACAGGGCGACGCAGTGTGTTACGCACAGGGCGACGCAGTGTGTTACGCACAGGGCGACGCAGTGTGTTACGCACAGGGCGACGCAGTGTGTTACACACAGGGCAATGGCATGTTTTGCACACAGGGCAGGTCTTCCAGATTCACGCAAACCCTGACCCATTTTTTTGGGCTGGTGTTTATGCAGTGGGAGGGGACGGAGCGGTGGGGCTGGGAAGGGAAATCCCAGTCAGGATGTTAATCCTCGCCTCATGAATTTTTTGACGTTCTTCGTCACGAATCCTGTCTGATATCAGGTTGGAGCCCAGAAGAGAATTTCCTCCAGTCTCTTTGAGAAACTAGAAGAAGTGATGTAGACAGCACCCTAACCCTAAACTGAACCCTGACCCTAAACTGAACCCTGACCCTAAACTGAACCCTGACCCTAAACTGAACCCTAACACAAGACTGAATCCTAAACTGAATCCTAACCGTAAACTTAACTCTAACCCTAAACTGAATCCTAACTTCAACGCTAACCGCCACTGCATGGGCTGTAATCCGGCGGATCATCTCCCTCCCCAGTTATAGAACCCGTCCGATTTTCATTCCATTGCTCTTTCCGTGGGATTACTGTCCAAACAACGAAGGCAAGAGTCGATCTGACTGTGTCTGACTGTCCCATTCTCCGTGTCACTATTTAATTGTCTAACTCTTACCCAAGTACTCTGTTCTCAAAATCCTGGGGGTTTCAGCACATCGAGAGTTCGCGCACGGATTACCACTGCCTCCTGCCCCTGGGAACCTATTATAATCATTGCTTAGCAACCCCAGAGCAATTGGTTGGATCTAATTAACAGTGCTGGAGCAGAGATAAAGTATCTTCCGTAAACAATGCAGTCAACAGTGAGGTTCGATCCGTCTCTCAGACCCAGGGGCTCAGTGGAGGTGCAGTCAGAGGACATCTCCTGACATGAGGGCTGTTTGAAAGCTTGACCTCCAGCTCCAAACTGGGCAGCCTGTGCTTGAAGCTGGGAACTAGTTTGGATGATTGAAATCCGATCAGTTTGGTCTTTCTGCTGCTATGTTAGACACATCCGTGCGGGGGAGTGGGGAGGGGTCTAGCTCCTAGTTGCGGAGAGGATTATATAAATTAAAATAATCTGGCCCAGTCCTGTTAGGTTTTGGACTGGACTTTGATACTCTGCTTGAAGTCACTGGGGTAGATTCTCATCCCCTCCTCGAGGGGACTTCAGGCAACTGGTCGGGGGGGGGGGGGGGCTGATCTTTGGGGGTGAGGGGCTGGGTTTGTGGAGCCTGGAGGACCACACCTGCTCATCCTGCCCCACAAACAGGAAGTGGATCTTATCTCTGAGATCCCCTTAAACCAGTCGGACAGAGCACGCTTCTTACCCCCACCCTGTCTGTCTGAAAATGGCAATCGGGGTCCTAGTGACATCATAGGACCCCCCATTAGCATTTAAAATGGGCCGACCCCCTGACACTGGGGGGCTGTTCCATTGGTGGGCCCCGGGGAACAGCAATGGCACCAAGAGGCGGAGGATCATTGCCCACCATTTTCAGGGTGCAACCACCTGTTTCCACCAGGCGGAAGGACTGAAAATTCACCGACGTGAGTGATGTATATCGAATTCTCACCCTGTTAGGCACAGGTCACTCGTACAAGGGTCTTCTTTGCTACAGGATGCAGTCCCTGCGTGGGTTGGGCTGTTCGGCACTGGGGCGTACTCTCTGTCTGAGAGATGCTCCTTAGAAGGAAGGCGATGGGCTTTCCAAGAGCCCAGGTCACCAGCGAGACCTCACACACAGCGGGCGACTGATGGGAAAATCGCACTTGTTTTGTGGAGCAGGAGGACACTCCTACTCCCTCTGACTCTACCAAAAAACAACATTCCAGAAGCTCTGGGGCCTTTTTCTGAGCGGCTCAAGACCCGGAAATACTAATTCCGAGCTCACGCATCGCAAGCTCCAACTAGTCCTAACGAATTTAGGAATCCAAGGTCTGAAATGAATGCAGGAGCCTCATGAGGCCTGTGCTTTCTTAAGGCCGCCTAAAAAAGGCCTCGACCAATTCAGCAGTGACCCGAAATCCCGTGCAGATTGGGTGCAGAACTCTGCCCTGCTAAATTGGTTCTTGGTGTGCCCCTTTTACACCCGTGTATTGAATTTGGGCTCCCATATTTTCTTTTTTGAGGTCGTATCTTAAGGTTGAAGGTCGTATCTTCACGTTGAAGGTCGTATCTTAAGGTTGAAGGTCGTATCTTCTTATTGTGATGATATGTCTTCTTGCCTCCTCTGTGTTTTCTCTACAACAGATGCTTTTGCCATTTCATCATTGCCCCTTTAACGAGTGGAACCTCGATATCTCAAGCCCTGGCACACTCTGGCCATGTGCATCACCCACTGCCTCTCAGGATCTGTTTACCCAGCTGGAATAAAGAGACACTGTCGCAGCTTCCAGTCACAAAAACTCTTCATTCACTTTAAGTCATGAAGACATCTTGTGTGGAATAAATTAACTGATCGGAGATAATCTTCATTTGATGTTTAATTAACTTCATTAAGTGTTGCCGCACGCAAAATTGCTCTCGTGAAGGAGCGGGAAATCGCCAGGACTGGATTCTGTCTCCGGTGCTGATCTGCGGAGCTCCTTATATCTGCTGCCCTCTAGTGAGCACATCCCAATTAGTCCCAAAGAGCATCGTTTGCACGTGTCAGTTAGTTAGTGACTGTACTTGGTCTCCTCCATTCACTCAGCCAAGTGGCCATTTTCCATAAAGGAGCATTGACATTTGGTGTAACCATGGGGTGCATCACAGTGAGACACGATCCGACACCCAATCACTTACATTTCCTTGCAGGCACTGATCAGGAGCAGGAACTCCCATTAACCCAGGGGCACCATATTATTCCTCATCCCCCCATCACAATCAGCTATCACAACCTAACCCAACACTGAGCCTGGGACCTTACCAGTCTGTGTAGCTCAGTCAGTGCTGTGAATAACTCCGAGCACAAAACTGTGGGAATTTGTGACAGTGGGAAGGAGAGAGTGTGAGAGAGGGAGTGAGAGAGAGAGACAGAGTGGCAGAGTGTGAATGAGAGAGAGAGGGAGTGAGAAAGTGAGAGAGAGAGACAGTGAGAGACAGAGAGAGTGAATGAGTGAAAGAGTGTGAATGAGAGTAAGAGAGAATGAGAGAGTGAGAATGAGAGAGTGTGAGAGAGAGACAGAGTGAAAGAGTGAGAAAGTGAGAGAGAGAGACAGAGTGAGAGTGAGAGAGAGTGTGTGAGTGAGAGAGAGAGAGAGACAGTGACAGCAAGGTAGGCACAAATAGAGAGAGAGATGGAAAGAGAGATAGAAACAGAGGGAGAGAGACAGCTAGAGTAAGAGACAGAAATAGAGAGAATGAAAGACAGATAGATAGAGACAACGAGAAAGAGAGATAGATGGAGATATATAGAGACGGAGATAGAAAGAGTGAAATAGGAACAGAGAGAGTTCATGAGAGAGAAATTAATAGCGACAGAGAGAGACAGTTAGAGAGGGAGAAAGACAGAGAGATAGATACAGTTAGAAAGAGAGTTAGAAAGAGAGACAGCTAGAGTAAGAGGCAGAAATAGAGAGGGAAAAATAATGACAGACGGTTAAAGAGTGAGAGAGATAGAGATTTAGAGAGAGATGGGAGACAGAGAGATAGAGAGACAGAGACGCAGAGAGATAGACACAGAAAGAGATGGAGAGAGACAGACAAAGGGAGTCAGAGAGAGACAGGCAGGCAGACAAACAATCAAACAGAGAGAGACACACACACACACACACACACACACAGAGAAAGAGAGAGTGCGAAAAAGGCAGAATGGCAAGAAAGAGAGAGGAAGAATGAATGTGGATCCTGGCTCTCAAAGCTGCACTATGGAGAATTGAAAGCAGTCAGCCCATTCCCTCTGGTCACAGATGGCGCACGGTATGAGGAAACTAAGGAGAACAGAGAAGGAGAGAAACGCCTTAAGAAGGAAGTTAATCTTGGAAAAAATTGTAAATATTTTTAATTACTAAACCAAAACGTTTCCCTGATCATTCAAAGGTATTATAAAAGATCTGGAAACCCACTGAATAATCATTCTATCTGACGAGTGCCCCTGTAGGATTCCTAGAGTCTTTCATGTTTGCCTTGGATTTCAACAGAAGCAATCTGCAGACATTCCTTGAAATATTGAAAGATGCATAAAATGTAAATGATGAAGGGAAGCTGTAAGGTTCGAGGCAGACCCTTCATCTGTGTGGTAAAAATCTAACCAGATTGAAGAACCATTAGCAGCTGAATTTAATTGGTGTTAAAGCTCCTTCCCTTTACGTCTCACCTCAAACCTTGGTAATCTAGGAGGTATGATACCAAGCGCAGGTCACTGGGGGAACAACCTGATATGTGGTACAAATAGAAATTGGAACAAGTCGTCCTGTGTTATATGCTCTCTTGTTCACTGCAGAGTTTACAGTAACTTTCGACAAAAGTAAGAGAGACTATTCCCACAAGCAGTCCAAGTGTTGCAAGCTCATCACACTCCACACACACAGGCCCCAGAAACTATCAGACAGAATTGTTTCTTACTTAATGCAGACTCACGTCAGAAGAAGCTGCACTGAATTCTTAATAAGAGTTCAAAGGCCCTTGTCGGGAACCCTAGGAGACTCTGCTGTAGCCTTTCTGCACCATATATCTAAAGTTTTTCTGGGTAGTCCGTGAGTTCTGTTTAATATCAGAGAGGCTGTGAGACCCAAACTAAACAGGTGTTGCCATAGTGACGGGCCGGGCCTGCTCTGGAGATGATACTGAAATGAGATTTTTTCATGAAATGCTCAATTATACGTGTTCTGGTTGTGGTAATAGGACTGTTGCATTCAACTGTGGTAGGTTTAGGAGACATCTCAATACAGAGGTGGCTTTATCATGTGTGTGTTTGTGAGTGTATGTTTCTGTTTGTGTGTATATATCTGTATGTGCACATGTGTTGGTATAGGTGTATGTGTATGTCTGTGTATATGTGCGTGCTTGCGTGCATATGTGTGTGCCTATATGTTTGTGTTTATGTCTGTGTGTATATGTGTGACTGTGTGTGTGTTTGTGTCTGCAAGTATATGTATGTGTACAAGTGTGCCTGTGTGTATGTGTGTCTGCATGTATATGTGTGTGTCTGTGTGTATATGCATGTGTCTGTATGTATATGTGTGTTTCTGTGTGTATATGTGCATGTCTGTGTGTATATGCATGTGTCTGTGTATATATGTGTGTGTCTGTGGGTGTATATGTGTGTGTCTGTGTGTACATGTGTGTGACTGTGTGCATATACGTGTGTACAGGTAAGGAGGAGTATGTGAGGGATGATAACTCTCAGCTTGTCATCTCCTGCGAAGAAGTATCAAAGATGGTATCACAGACTAATGCAACTTTAAAAAAACACTTCCTCCTAGTTAACTGAAAGGTCAAAGAAGCATCGACAGGAAAGCATTGAAAAACTCAACATTTGAATGACTCAAATCCCGATTGTACTTTTATCCCTGCTCAGTGATGGGTCAAGAGGGACTTTGAAATCGAATGATGCTTTGCTGCTGTTTCACTCTTTGTGAAGATGTCTAGTTTGCAGAATTCAGCTTTCCAGAACCTTCTCAGTTCAATGCAAACCCCTCCCACTGAACAAAGGTCAAACCTTCCTGGAATGTTGCTGAGGTTTGGACCTGGAGAGAAAGACTGAAGGCCCACTGAGAGGCAGGAGAGCTTTCACAAATAAACTCCAGAACTTTCCATCCTGCCTCTTTGCTTTTATTCCCTATTCTTCCTTTCTCTATCTCCATCTTTATTTGTGCTCCATAACCCATATGAAAGGAGTCAAAGGTCAATTCTAACTCCCATTGAAAGCACAGTGAATGTTATATTGGTGTTTGTCTGATGTTCTGTTCTTTGTGTAAATGTGAAGTTGAAACAAAGTGATTAAGGAAAGATGGTGCAACCCATCTGCTTCATCATTTGGTTTAGGCCCATGTTCAGGTTCAGTTCGGTCCATTTCCTTTTTTTATTAATTGTTCTCTGGGGGTGGGCGTCACTGGCCAGGCCAGCATTTATTGCCCATCCCTAATTGCCCTTGAGAAGGTGGTGGTGAGCCGCCTTCTTGAACCGCTGCAGTCCGTGTGGTGAAGGTTCTCCCACAGTGCTGTTAGGAAGGGAATTCCAGGATTTTGACCCAGCGACGATAAAGGAACAGCGATATATTTCCAAGTCGGGATGGTGTGTGACTTGGAGGGGAACGTGCAGGTGGTATTGTTCCCATGTGGCTGCTGCTCTTGTCCTTCTAGGTGGTAGAGGTTGCGGTTTGGGAGATGCTGTCGAAGAAGCCTTGGCGAGTTGCTGCAGTGCATCCTGCGGATGGTACACACTGCAGCCACAGTGCGCCGGTGGTGAAGGGAGTGAATATTTAGGGTGGTGGATGGGGTGCCAACCAAGCGGGCTGCTTTGTCCTGGATGGTGTCGAGCTTCTTGAGTGTTGTTGGAGCTGCAGTCCTCCAGGCAAGTGGAGAGTATTCCATCACACTCCTGACTTGTGCCTGGTAGATGGTGGAAAGGCTTTGGGGAGTCAGGAGGTGAGTCACTCGCCACAGAATACCCAGCTTCTGACCTGCTCTTGTAGCCACAGTATTTATATGGCTGGTCCAGTTAATTTTCTGGTCAATGGTGACCCCCAGGATGTTGATGGTGGGGGATTCGGTGTTGGTAATGCCGTTGAATGTCAAGGGGAGATGGTTAGACTCTCTCTTGTTGGAGATGGTCATTGCCTGGCACTTGTCTGGCGTGAATGTTACTTGCCACTTATCAGCCCAAACCTGGATGTTGTCCAGGTTTCAGCTGCATGTGGGCACGCACTGCTTCATTATCTGAGGGGTTGCGAATGGAACTGAACACTGTGAACATCCCCATTACTGACCTTATGATGGAGGGAAGGTCAAGGATGAAGCAGCTGAGGAACTCCTGCAGCAATGCCCTGGGGCTGAGATGATTGGCCTCCAACAACCACTACCATCTACCTTTGTGCGAGGTATGACTCCAGCCACTGGAGAGTTTTCCCCCTGATTCCCATTGACTTCAATTTTACTAGGGCTCCTTGATGCCACACTCGGTCAAATGCAGCCTTGATGTCAAGGGCAGTCACTCCCACCTCACCTCTGGAATTCAGCTCTTTTGTCCATGTTTGGATCAAGGCTGTAATGAGGTCTGGAGCTGAGTGGTCCTGGCAGAACTCAAACTGAGCAGCAGTGAGCAGGTTATTGGTGAGTAAGTGCCGCTTGATAGCACTGTCGACAACACCTTCCATCACTTTGCTGATGATTGAGAGTAGACTAATGGGGCGGTAATTGGCCGGATTGAATTTGTCCTGCTTTTTGTGAACAGGACATACCAGGGTAATTTTCCACATTGTCGGGTAGATGCCAGTCTTGTAGCTGTACTGGAACAGCTTGGCTAGAGGCGCGGCTAGTTCTGGAGCACAAGTCTTCAGTACTACAGCCGGAATGTTGTCAGGGCCCATAGCCTTTGCTGTATCCAGTGCACTCAGCCATTTCTTGATCTCACATGGAGTGAATCAAGTTGGCTGAAGAGTGGCTTCTGTGATGGTGGGGATATCGAGAGGAGGCCGAGATGGATCATCCACTCGGCACTTCTGGCTGAAGATGGTTGCAAACGCTTCAGCCTTGTCTTTTGCACTCACGTGCTGGACTCCGCCATCATTGAGGATGGGGATGTTTGCAGAGCCTCCTTCTCCCCTTAGTTGTTTAATTGTCCACCACCATTCACAACTGGATGTGGCAGGACTGCAGAGCTTTGATCTGATCCATTGGTTGTGGAATCGCTTAGCTCTGTCTATAGCATGTTGCTTCCACTGTTTAGCATGAATGTAGTCCTGAGTTGTAGCTTCACCAGGTTGGCAACTCACTTTTAGGTACGCCAGGTGCTGCTCCTGGCATGCTCTTCTACACTCCTCATTGAACCAGGGTTGATCCCCTGGCTTGTTGGTAATGGTAGAGTGAGGAATATGCTGGGCCATGAGGTTACAGATTGTGCTGGAATATAATTCTGCTGCTGCTGATGGCCCACAGCGTCTCATAGATGCCCAGTTTTGAGCAGCTAGATCTGTTCTGAATTTATCCCGTTTAGCATGGTGATAGTGCCACACAACACGTTGGATGGTGTCCTCAGTGCGAAGACGGGACTTCGTCTCCACAAGACTGTGCGGTGGTCACTCCTACCAATACCGTCATGGACAGATGCATCTGCGACAGGTAGATTGGTGAGGACGAGGTTAAGTAAGTTTTTCCCTCGTGTTGGTTCGCTCACCACCTCCTGCAGGCCCAGTCTGGCACCTGTGTCCTTCAGGATTCAGCCAGCTCGGTCAGTAGTGGTGCTACCGAGCCACTCTTGGTGATGGACATTGAAGTCCCCTACCCAGAGTGCATTTTGTGCCCTTGCTACCCTCAGTGCTTCCTCCAAGTGGTGCTCAACATGGAGGAGGACTGATTCATCAGCTAAGGGAGGGCAGTAGGTGGACTCCCAGGGCCACTCCCTCCTGACTGTATATCACTGTACCGCCACCTCTGGTGTGTCTGTCCTGCCGGTGGGACAGGACATACCCAGGGATGGTGATGGAAGAGTCTGGGACGTTGGCTGAAAGATATGATTCTGTGAGTATGGCTATGTCAGGCTATTGCTTGACAAGTCTGTGGGACAGCTCTCCCAATTTTGGCACAAGTCCCCAGATGTTAGTGAGGAGAACTTTGCAGGGTCGACTGGGCTTGGTTTCCCTTTGTCGTGTCCAGTGCCTAGTGGTCCGATGCCGGGTGGTCCGTCCAGTTTTATTCTTATAGTGATTTTCTGTAGCGAGATTGTGCAACTGAGTGGCTTGCTCGGCCATTTCAGAGGGCGGTTAAGAATCAACCACATTGCTGTGGGTCTGGAGTCACATATAGGCCAGACAGGGTAAGGACGGCAGGTTTCCTTCCCTAAAGGGACGTTAGTGAACCAAATGGGGTTTTATAACAATCCAGTAGTTTCATGGCCACCATTACTGATACTAGTTTGTTTTTTAATTCCAGATTTAATTTAATTAATTGAATTTCATGGCGGGATTTGAACTCATATCTCTAGATTATTAGTCCAGGCCTCTGGATTACTAGTCCAGTAACATAACCACTATGCTACTGTATCATGTTTACTCAGGCGAAGAGTTAGTCACTGTAACTGTACAGAGTCGCTGTTTATTCAGGGTAAGGGTCACTCACTGTGACTGTACAGAGTCACTGTTTATTCAGGGTAAGGGTCACTCACTGTGACTGTACAGAGTCACTGTTTATTCAGGGTAAGGGTCACTCACTGTGACTGTACAGAGTCACTGTTTATTCAGGGTAAGGGTCACTCACTGTGACTGTACAGAGTCACTGTTTATTCAGGGTAAGGGTCACTCACTGTGACTGTACAGAGTCACTGTTTATTCAGGGTAAGGGTCACTCACTGTGACTGTACAGATTCACTGTTTATTCAGGGTAAGGGTCACTCACTGTGACTGTACAGAGTCACTGTTTATTCAGGGTAAGGGTCACTCACTGTGACTGTACAGAGTCACTGTTTATTCAGGGTAAGGGTCACTCACTGTTCTTTCTCGGACTGTGTGAGTGGTGAAGGGATCACTAAGGCCCCTAAACCAATCAGCTTGAAGCAAGCCACGCTGTGAGAACCAGGAAGTGCAGTTCATTCACAAACCGCGCAGACTAAAAACCCGGATGTGCCCGATAAGGTGTTATAAAATGACATACACAAAGCAAAATAGAGGATAACATTAAAAGATTGAGATAAAAGAGACAGAAAGAAAAAGTAAAAAAATAACTTTTAATTTAATTTTTTTTAAATATCCAAAAACTATTAAAAATCAGGAGTAATGAGACAACACATTTTTAAAAGTTAATTTTTCATGCCAGGCAGGTTGTTTGGCAATCTTTAAGACTTACCACACTGTTAAAACTTAGTTTAGACTTAAAAAACTAAGCGTACCTGTTTTGTGGCGAGATAAGTTCATTTCCAGCTGGGCAGGAGAGCAAGTTGGCGCTGGTCTGTTGATTCCATTGATTGCAGCTGGCAATATCCCTTTAAGGTGAAGCTGTCAGATCGCCAGGAATCAGGAAGAGCAAGTTCCAGATTTCAACGTTTGACAGTGCAGGTGCGAACCGGAACTTGCTCTTTGATTTCACCACTAATAACGCTGTTAGGCTCACTGTTATTTTAAAAGAAATTTCTGGGCCATTGTTTATTCAGGGTAAGGGTCACTCACTTTGGAACTTTATAGAGTCATAAGAACATAAGAAATAGGAGCAGGAGTAGGCCACATGAACCCTTGAGCCTGCTCCGCCATTCAACAAGATCATGGCTGATCTTCGACCTCAACTCCACTTTGCCGTCTGATCCCCATATCTCTTGATTCCCCTAGAGTCCAAAAATCTATCCATCTCAGCCTTGAATATACTCAACGACTCAGCATCCACAGCCCTCTGGGGTAGAGAATTCCAAAGATTCACAACCCTCTGAGTGGAGAAATTCCTCCTCATCTCAGTCTCAAATGGCCGACCCCTTATCCTGAGACTATGCCCCCTCGTTCTAGACTCTCCAGTCAGGGGAAACAATCTCTCAGCATCTACCCTGTCAAGCCCCTTCAGAATCTTATATTTTTCAATGAGATCACCTCTCATTCTTCTAAACCCCAGACAGTATGGGCCCATTCTACTCAACCTCTCCTCATAGGACAACCCTCTCATCCCAGGAATTAATCTAGTGAACCTTCGCTGCACCGCTTCTCAGGCAAGTACATCCTTCCTTAGACAAGGAGACCAAAACTGTACACAGTACTCCAGGTGAGGTCTCACCAAAGCTCTGCACAATTGTAGTAAGACTTCCTTACTCTTGTACTCCAACCCCCTTGCAATAAAGGCCAACATTGCCATTTGCTTTCCTAATTGCTTGCTGTACCTGCATGCTAACTTTTTGTTTTTCTCGTACGAGGACACCAAAGTCTCTGGACAATAACATTTAATAGTTTCTCACCATTTAAAAAATATTCTGTTTTTCTATTCTTCCTACCAAAGTGAATAACCTCACATTTCCCCACATTATACTCCATCTGTCACCTTCTTGCCCTCACTTAACCTGTCTATATCCCTTTGCAGACTCTCTGTGTCCTCCTCACAGCTTACTTTCCCACCTAGCTTTGTATCGTCAGCAAACTTGGATACATTACACTCGGTCCCTTCAGCCAAGTCATTAATATAGATTGTAAATAGCTGAGGCCCCAGAACTGATCCTTGCAGCACCCCATTAGTTACAGCCTGCCAACCGGAAAATGACCCGTTTATCCCTACTTTCTGTTTTCTGTCCGTTAACCAATCCTTTATCCATGCTAATACATTACCCCAAACCCCATGAGTCCTTATCTTGCCTAACTACCTTTTATGTGGCACCTTATCGAATGCCTTTTGAAAATCCATCCTACTCCCATCCTGTTTCCATTCTACCCCCATCCTGTCTCCATCCTACCCCCATCCTGTCTCCATCCTTACCCCCATCCTACCCCCATCCTGTCTCCATCCTACCCCCATCCTGTCTCCATTCTACCCCCATCCTGTCTCCATTCTACCCCCATCATGTCTCCATTCTACCTCCATCCTGTCTCCATCCTACCCCATCCTACGCCCATCCTGTGCCCATACTACCCCCATCCTGTCTCCATCCTACCCCCATCCTGTCTCCATCCTATGCCCATCCTACTCCCATCCTATCCCTATCCTGTCTCCATCCTACCCCATCCTACGCCCATCCTGTGCCCAAACTACCCCCATCCTGTCTCCATCCTATGCCCATCCTACGCCCATCCTATGCCCATCCTGTGCCCATACTACCCCCATCCTGTCTCCATCCTACCCCCATCCTGTCTCCATCCTATGCCCATCCTACCCCCATCCTATCCCTATCCTGTCTCCATCCTACCCCCATCCTACCTCCATCCTACGTCCATCCTATGCCCATCCTACCCCCATCCTATCCCTATCCTGTCTCCATCCTACCTCCATCCTACCCCCATCCTACGCCCATCCTGTGCCCATCCTACCCCATCCTACCCCCATCCTACCCCCATCCTACCCCCATCCTGTCTCCATCCTACCTCCATCCTGTCTCCATCCTACCTCCATTCTACCCCATCCTGTCTCCATCCTACCCCCATTCTACCCCATCCTGTCTCCATCCTACCCCCATTCTACCCCATCCTGTCTCCATCCTACCCCCATTCTACCCCATCCTGTCTCCATCCTACCCCCATTCTACCCCATCCTGTCTCCATCCTATGCCCATCCTACCCCCATCATACCCCCATCCTGTCTCCATCCTGTCTCCATCCTACCTCCATCCATCTATGATGAGGTGACAACCTACTTAAGTGGACTTCGGATTTCCACTTGGGTTGAGTTTTGTGGGTGAAGATCAGGCAGCCTAAATTCTGCATTCAACGTCTGTAAGCTGCTGTTGCAGTTTGAGGTTAGCTCACGGTCTAAAAACAGTTTAAAAATCTGCAACTAATTTATTCACTGTTGGTCAGGGGGCAATTGCACATCATGTACCACTCTCCAACGCTTGTAACTGTAGAGCTGCAGGATTAGTATTCACCGATGTGTTCATGTAGAATAATGACTCCCTTTTACCCCTGGAGCTACCTTAGCCACAGTCCTTGTTTAGTATTGACGAGGCTTTGTTGTGATGAATTGGATCTCATTGAGCCCCCTCTCCCAGTGTGAATGCTGTGGGAGATCCACTTGTGGCCACACTGCTGCCACTTGCCCAGGTCATCGAGAGCAGTCTCCTGGGTCCCATCCTGCACTGCTCATACTCGATGCATTGTGGGCCAGGGACTGAGGGAGCCTGTTAGATATTCTGTTCCCTAATTGACGCCACATATCACATATGGGCTAATACCTACATTGAGAAACAGCTAGGAAAATTGATCAGCTGAACGAGTCATGGCGAGTTGGAGTGCTTTATTATAATTCACATCCATGCTTCCTCCAACCCAAGTGTGCACTGATGCTAAACCTCGTGACAGGTTCAGCAGAGCATTCATGGTAAGCTTCTAAAGCAAAAATGAATATCTCTCTCCATCTCGCTCCCTCTGAAAGATGATCTTTACAAAAAAACTATCCACTGATTCCTGCACGAGAATTAATTGGATTTTACTCGACTTTGCTGCAGCTCCTGTTGTCAGACATTGTTAGAAACAAGCAACGCACAGAATTCAAATTCTGAAGGGGGCTGTGCTGCCCATATACAAGGATAATCCCCTTCCTTCTGACGCACTGGCTGGCTGTCACCCCCAGGGTTTAACTTGTTACAGATCAGTCCCGGGCAGAGACTGTTCAGCTCTTTTTAAAGAAAAATTGTGAATTTTGTAGCACTTCAAGGTGAACAATGTCAGTGGAATGAAACACTTTCTATTCAGGGACTTTCGCATCAAACACTCCCAGGACAGGTACAGCACGGGTTAGATACAGAGTAAAGCTCCCTCTACACTGTCCCATCAAACTCTCCCAGGACAGGTACAGCACGGGTTAGATACAGAGTAAAGCTCCCTCTACACTGTCCCATCAAACACTCCCAGGACAGGTACAGCACGGGTTAGATACAGAGTAAAGCTCCCTCTACACTGTCCCAACAAACACTCCCAGGGCAGGTACAGCACGGGTTAGATACAGAGTAAAGCTCCCTCTACATTGTCCCATAGTGGAGGAGAAAGGAAGTGACAGAGGAGAGGTAGGGTGGATGGGGAGGGGCCTAGAGGGGGTAGGATTGTGTCAGTGATTTGGGGAAACTTGTTCTAACTTCATCAGATTTTTGAACTCACATACATCTGACTTTTAAGAGCAGAATGAAAATAAAATCTTAAAGAAATCTCAATCCTCGGCTGCTGAGGAATTCCCCCGTTGCTGACTTGAGACTGGCAGTTAATAAGTTAAAAGGCACAGAAATATGTGAGAAGGTGTTTCATTGCACGCTAAGAATTTTATAAACTTCATTAAGAGATGGAATTCGGATAGTTAGGGCTCGGTGTGACCCACAACATATTCAGGTGATGGGGAGTTTGGGCTGTCCACAGTCACCCAGAGAGCTGACATCAACAGCCCAACAGCACCCTCTCACTCAGAGAGCAGCACGTGCAGTCGCTGAACAACACTTTCCTGGGGCCTCAGATTAAAATACATGCCGGTTCTTTATAACCTGAGGGAGCTTTTTACCATTTAACACATAGCTGGCCAATTTCCTTTTGAGAGGTGGGGAAGTCATCACCACATATACTGCATCAAAATATATACTGCCTCATTATATATACTGCATAATTATATATACAGCATCATTATTAATACTGCATCGTCATATCTACTGCATTATTATATATACTGCGTCACTACATATGCTCATCATATATACTGCATCATTATATATACTGCATCACTACATATACTGCAGCATCATATATGCATCATTATATATACTGCATCAATACATATGCTGTATCATATATACTGCATCATTATGTATACTGCATCACTACGTATGCTGCATAATTTTATACAGAACAACGCTACATATACTGCATCATTATATATACTGCAGCATTGTATATACCGCATCATTACATATACTGCATCATTATATATACTGCATCACTGCATATACTGCATCACTATATATACTGCATCATCATCATATATACGGCATCAATACATATACTGCAACACTATATATAATACATCATTATATATACTGCATCATTATATATGCCGCATCACTACATATACAGCATCATTATATATACTGCATCATTATATATATTGCATTACTATATATACTGCATCGTCATATATATTGCATCAACATATATACTGCATCACTACATGTGCTGCATCATTATATATACTGCATCACTACATATGCTGAATCATCATATAGACTGAATCATTATATATGCTGCATCACTACATATACTGCATCATCATAAATACTGTATCATAATATATACATCATCATTATATATGCTGCAGCATCATATATACTGCATCATTATACATACTGCATCAATACATATGCTGCATCATTATATATATGGCATCACTACATATACAGCATCATTATACATACTGTATGCTGCATCACTACATATACTGCATCACTATATATACTGCATTACTGTATATACCACATCATTATATATACTTGATCACTATATGTACTGCATCACCATATATACTGCATCAATATATATATACTGCACCATTATATATGCTGCATCACTACATATACAGCATCATTATATATACTGCATCATTGCATATACTGCATCATTGCATATACTCCATCATTATATATGCTGCATCACTACATCAGCTGCATCATTACATATACAGCATCATTATATATACTGCATCACTACAAAAACTGCATCATTACATTTTTTTAATTCATTCATGGGATGTGGGCGTTGATGGCGAGGCTGGCATTTATTGCCCATCCCTAATTGCCCTTGAGAACGTGGTGGTGAGCCACCTTCTTGAACCGCTGCAGTCCGTATGGTGAAGGTTCTCCCACAGTGCTGTCAGGAAGGGGGTTCCAGGATTTTGACCCAGCGACGATGAAGGAACGGCAATATATTTCCGAGTCGGGATGGTGTGTGACTTGGAGGGGAACGTGCAGGTGGTGTTGTTCCCATGTGCCTGCTGCTCTTGTCCTCCTAGGTGGTAGAGGTAGCGGGTTTGGGAGGTGCTGTCGAAGGAGCCTTGGTGAGTTGCTGCAGTGCATCCTGTAGATGGTAAACACTGCAGCCACTGTGCGCCGGTGGTGAAGGGAATGAATGTTTAAGGTGGTGAATGGGGTGCCAATCAAGCGGGCTGCTTTGTCCTGGATGGTGTCAAGCTTCTTGAGTGTTGTTGGAGCTGCAGTCCTCCAGGCAAGTGGAGAGTATTCCATCACACTCCTGACTTGTGCCTTGTAGATAGTGGAAAGGCTTTGGGGAGTCAGGAGGTGAGTCACTCGCTGCAGAATACCCAGCCTCTGACCTGCTCTTGTCGCCATGGTATTTTTATAGCTGATCCAGTTAAGTTTCTGGTCAATGGTGACCCCCAGGATGTTGATGGTGGGGGATTCAGCGATGGTAATGCCATTGAATGTCAAGGGGAGATGGTTAGAATCTTTATTTTTGGAGATGGTCATTGCCTGGCACTTGTCTGGCGCGAATGTTACTTGCCACTTATAAGCCCAAGCCTGGATGTTGTCCAGGTCTTGCTGCATGCAGGCTCGGACTGCTTCATTATTTGAGGGGTTGCGAATGGAACTGAACACTGTGCAATCATCAGCGAACATCCCCATTTCTGACCTTATGATGGAGGGAAGGTCATTGATGAAGCAGCTGAAGATGGTTGGGCCAAGGACACTGCCCTGTGGAACTCCTGCAGCAATGTCTTGGGGCTGAGATGATTGGCCTCCAACAACCACTCCCATCTTCCTTTGTGCTAGGTATGACTCCAGCCACTGGAGAGTTTTCCCCCTGATTCCCATTGACTTCAATTTTACTAGGGCTCCTTGGTGCCACACTCGGTCAAATGCTGCCTTGATGTCAAGGGCAGTCACTCTCACCTCACCTCTGGAATTCAGCTCTTTTGTCCATGTTTGGACCAAGGCTGTAATGAGGTCTGGAGCCGAGTGGTCCTGGTGGAACCCAAACTGAGCATCGGTGAGCAGGTTATTGGTGAGTAAGTGCCGCTTGATAGCAGTGTCGACGACAACTTCCATCACTTTGCTGATAATTGAGAGTGGACTGATGGGGCGGTAATTGACTGGATTGGATTTGTTCTGCTTTTTGTGGACAGGACATACCTGGGCAATTTTCCACATTGTCAGGTAGATGCCAGTCTTGTAGCTGTACTGGAAATGTTTGGCTAGAGGCGCAGCTAGTTCTGGAGCACAAGTCTTCAGCACTACAGCTGGGATGTTGTCGGGGCCCATAGCCTTTGCTGTATCCAGTGCACTCAGCTGTTTCTTGATATCATGTGGAGTGAATCGAATTGGCTGAAGACTGGCTTCCGTGATGGTGAGGATATCGGGAGGAGGCCAAGATGGATCATCCACTCGGCACTTCTGGCTGAAGATGGTTGCAAATGCTTCAGCCTTGTCTTTTGCACTCACGTGCTGGACTCCGCCATCATTGAGGATGAGGATGTTTTCAGAGCCTCCTCCTCCCGTTAGTTGTTTAATTGTCCACCACCATTCACGACCGGATGTGGCAGGACTGCAGAGCTTTGGTCTGATCCGTTGGTTGTAGAATCGCTTAGCTCTGTCTATAGCATGTTGCTTCCGCTGTTTAGCATGCATGTAGTCCTGAGTTGTAGCTTCACCAGGTTGGCACCTCATTTTTAGGTACGTCTGGTGCTGCTCCCAGCATGCTCTTCTACACTCCTCATTGTACCAGGGTTGATCCCCTGACTTATTGGTAATGGTAGAGTGAGGAATATGCCGGGCCATGAGGTTACAGGTTGTGCTGGAATACAATTCTGCTGCTGCTGATGGCCCACATATGCTGCATCGCTATATAAACTGCATCACTACATATGCTGCACCATTATATGTTCTGCATCATCATACATACTGCATCACTATATATACTGCATCAATATATATACTGCAACACTATATATAATGCATCATTATATATACTGCATCGTTATATATTCCACATCACTACATATACAGCATCATTATATATCCTGCATCATTATATGAACAGCATCACTACATATGCTGCATCATTATATAAACTGCATCACTACATTTGCTGCATCATTATATATATCGCATCACTAAATATACTGCATCAGTATATATACTGCATCACTGCATATGCTGCATCATTATATATACTGCATCACTGTATAGACTGCACCATTATATATACTGCATCATCATATATACTGCATTATCATATATACCGCATCACTAAATATACTGCATCAGTATATGTGCTGCATCACTACATATACTGCATCACTATATATACTGCATTACTGTATATTACACATCATTATATATACTAGATCACTATATGTACTGCATTGTCATATATACAGCATCAATATATATACTGCATCATTATATATGCTGCATCATCATATATACTGCATCACTACATATGCTGCACCATTATATATACTGCACCATTTAATGTACTGCAATATATATACGGCATCACTGTATATACAACATTATTATATATACTCCATCATTATATACGCTGCATCACTACATGTACTGCGTCATCATAAATATTGCATCATTATATATACGGCATCACTACATATATACTGCATCATCATATATACTGCACCATTATATTTCCTGCATCACTACATATACTGCATCATTATATATGCTGCATGACTAAATATACTGCATCATTATATATACTGCATCATTACATATACTGCATCACTACACATACTGCATCATTACATATACTGCATCACTACACATACTGCATCATTACATATACTGCATCACTGTATATACCACATTATTATATATACTGCATCACTACATATGCCGCATCATTATATAAACTGCATCACTACATATGCTGCATCATTATATAAACTGCATCACTACATATGCTGCATCATTTTTATACTGCATCACTATATATACTGCATTACTGTATATAACACATCTTTATATATACTAGATCACTATATGTACTGCATCATCATATATACTGCATCTATATATATATAGCATCATTATATATGCTGCATCATTATATGAACTGCATCACTACATAGGCTGCCTCATTATATGTACTGCATCACTACATATGCTGCATCACTGTATATAACACATCTTTATAGATACTAGATCACTATATGTACTGCATCGTCATACATACTGCATCTATATATATATATATATATATAGCATCATTATATATGCTGCATCATTATATATACTGCATCACTACATATGCTGCATCATTATATAAACTGCATCACTACATATGCTGCATCATTTTTATACTGCATCACTATATATACTGCACTACTGTATATAACACATCTTTATATATACTAGATCACTATATGTACTGCATCGTCATATATACTGCATCTATATATATATATATATACAGCATTATATATACTGCATCATTATATATACTGCATCACTACATATACTGCATCATTATATATGATGCATGACTAAATATACTGCATCATTACATATACTGCATCACTGTATATACCACATCATTATATATACTGCATCACTACATATGCTGCATCATTATATAAACTGTATCACTACATATGCTGCATCATTTTTATACTGCATCACTATATATACTGCATTACTGTATAAAACACATATTTATATATACTAGATCACTATATGTACTGCATCGTCATATAGACTGCATCTATATATATACAGCATCATTATATATACTGCATCATTATATGAACTGCATCACTACATATGCTGCCTCATTATATGTACTGCATCACTACATATGCTGCATCACTGTATATGCCGCATTGCTATATATACTGCATCACTATATGTACTGCATCATCATATATACAGCATCAATATATATACTGCATTGTTATATATGCTGCATCATCATATATACTGCATCAATATATATACTGCATCATTATATATGCTGCATCATCAAATATACTGCATCACTACATATACTGCACCATTATATATACTGCATTATCATATATACTCCATCGTTATATATGCTGCATCACTACATATACTGCGTCATCATAAATACTGCATCATTATATATACTGTATCACTACATGAGCTGCACCATTATATATATGGCATCACTATACATGTACTGTATCATCATATATACTGCATCATTATATATACTGCATCATTATACATGCTGCATGACAAAATATACCGCATCATTATATATACTGCATCATTAAATATACAGCATCATTAAATATACTGCATCATTATATATACTGCATCACTACACATACTGCATCACTGTATATACTGCATCATTATATAAACTGAATCACTACATATGCTGCATCGTTATATGTACCGCCTCACTGAATATACTGCATCAGTATATATACAGCATCAATATGTATACTGCATCTTCACATATGCTGCATCTATATATATATATATATATAGCATCATTATATATGCTGCATCATCATATACACTGCATCACTACATATACCGCACCATTATCTATACTGCATCTCTCTACATATATACTGTATCATCATATATACTGAATCATTATATATACTGCATAGCTACACATACTGCATCATTATATATACTGCATCATTATATATGCTGCATCATTACATATACAGCATTATATATATATATACTGCATCATTACATATACTGCATCATTACATTTTTTTTTATTCATTCATGGGATGTGGGCGTCACTCGCGAGCCCGGCATGTATTGCCCATCCCTAATTGCCCTTGAGAAGGTGGTGGTGAGCCGTCTTCTTGAACCGCTGCAGTCCGAGTGGTGAAGGTTCTCCCACAGTGCTGTCAGGAAGGGAGTTCCAGGATTTTGACCCAGCGACAATGAAGGAACGGCAATATATTTCCAAGTCGGGATGGCGTGTGACTTGGAGGGGAACGTGCAGGTCGTGTTGTTCCCATGTGCCTGCTGCTCTTGTCCTTCTAGGTGGTAGAGGTCGCGGGTTTGAGAGGTGCTGTCTAAGGAGCCTTGGCGAGTTGCTGTAGTGCATGCTGTAGATGGTAAACACTGCAGCCACTGTGCGCCGGTGATGAAGGGAGTGAATGTTTAGGGTGGTGGATGGGGTGCCAATAAAGCGGGCTGCTTTGATCTGGATGGTGTCGAGCTTATTGAGTGTCGTTGGAGCTGCACTCATCCAGGCAAGTGGAGAATATTCCATCACACTCCTGACTTGTGCCTTGTAGATGGTGGAAAGGCTTTGGGGAGTCAGGAGGTGAGTCACTCGCTGCAGAATACCCAGCCTCTGACCTGCTCTTGTAGCCACGGTATTTATATGGCTGGTCCAGTTAAGTTTCTGGTCAATGGTGACCCCCAGGATGTTGATGGTGGGGGATTCAGCGATGGTAATGCCGTTGAATGTCAAGGGGAGGTGGTTAGATTCTCTCTTGTTGGAGATGGTCATTGCCTGGTACTTGTCTGGCGCAAATGTTACTTGCCACTTATCAGCCCAATCCTGGATGTTGTCCAGGTTTTGCTGCATGCGGGCTCGGACGGCTTCATTATTTGAGGGGTTGCGAATGGAACTGAACACTGTGCAATCATCAGCGAACATCCCCATTTCTGACCTTATGATGGAGGGAAGGTCATTGATGAAGCAGCTGAAGATGGTTGGGCCTAGGACACTGCCCTGTGGAACTCCTGCAGCAATGTCCTGGTGCTGAGATGATTGACCTTCAACAACCACTCCCATCTTCCTTTGTGCTAGGTATAACTCCAGCCACAGGAGAGTTTTCCCCCTGATTCCCATTGACTTCAATTTTACTAGGGCTCCTTGGTGCCACACTCGGTCAAATGCTGCCTTGATGTCAAGGGCAGTCACTCTCACCTCACCTCTGGAATTCAGCTCTTTTGTCCATGTTTGGATCAAGGCTGTAATGAGGTCCAGAGCCGAGTGGTCCTGGCAGAACCCAAACTGAGCATCGGTGAGCAGGTTATTGGTGAGTAAGTGCTGCTTGATAGCAGTGTCGACGACACCTTCCATCACTTTGCTGATGGTTGAGAGTAGACTGATGGGGCGGTAATTGGCCGGATTGGATTTGTCCTGCTTTTTGTGGACAGGACATACCTGGGCAATTTTCCACATTGCCAGGTAGATGCCAGTCTTGTAGCTGTACTGGAACTGTTTGGCATGATGCGCAGCTAGTTCTGGAGCTCAAGTCTTCAGCACTACAGCTGGGATGTTGTCGGGGCTCATAGCCTTTGATGTATCCAGTGCACTCAGCTGTTTCTTGATATCATGTGGAGTGAATCGAATTGGCTGAAGACTGGCTTCTGCGATGGTGGGGATATCGGGAGGAGGCCAAGATGGATCATCCACTCGGCACTTCTTGCTGAAGATGGTTGCAAATGCTTCAGCCTTGTCTTTTGCATTCACGTGCTGGACTCTGCCATCATTGAGGATGGAGATGTTTACAGAGCCTCCTCCTCCCATTAGTTGTTTAATTGTCCACCACCATTCACGACTGGATGTGGCAGGACTGCAGAGTTTTGGTCTGATCTGTTGGTTGTGGAATCACTTAGCTCTGTCTATAGCATGTTGCTTCCGTTGTTTAGCATGCATGTAGTCCTGAGTTGTAACTTCACCAGGTTGGCACCTCTTTTTTAGGTACATCTGGTTCTGCTCCTGGCATGCTCTTCTACACTCCTCATTGTACCAGGGTTGATCCCCTGACTTATTGGTAATGGTAGAGTGAGGAATATGCCGGGCCATGAGGTTACAGATTGTGCTGGAATACAATTCTGTTGCTGCTGATGGCCCACATATACTGCATCACTGCATATACCGCATCATTATATATACTGCATCACTGTATATGCTGCATCATTATATAAACTGCATCACTACATATGCTGCATCATTACATATTCTGCAGCATTATATATACTGCATCACTATATATACTGCATTGTCATATATACTGCATCATTATATATACCGCAACACTACATATTTTGCATCATTGTATAAACTGCATCTCTACATATACTGCATCATTATATATACTGCATCACTACATATACTGCATCATTATATATTCTGCGTCATTTTATATTCTGCATCACTATATATACTGCATCATTATATATACTGCATCACTATATATACTGCATCACTGCATATACTGCATAATTATATATACTGCATCACCACATATGCTGCATCATTATATATACTGCATCACTATATATACTGCATCATTATATATACTGCATTATATACTGCATCACTTTATATACTGCATCTTTGTATATACAGCATCACTGTATATTCTCTATCATGATATATACTGCATCACTGCATATGCTGCATCACTGCATATACTGCATCACTATATATACTCCATCACTACATATATTGCATTACTACATATACTGCATCACTATATATACACTGCATCACTACATACACTGCATCATTATATATACACTGCATCACTACATATACTGCATCATTATATACACTGCATCACTACATATACTGCATCACTATATATATATACTGCATCACTGCATATACTGCATCACTATATATACTGCACCACTGCATATACTACATCACTATATATACACTGCGTCACTGAAGCCAGGGCACATGGATCTCAAGCGCAACATGGGTTAGTGTCTCGTGACATGTGGTGAGTGTAACAGGCTCGGGAGGAATAGGTGACTTTGGACCTATGGTTCCCAAAACTCTCCACCACTGGGAATTTTCCTTGCCTCATGTCTGGGTCTGTTGGAGACTAATCGATGGAGATTGATTGCTCTGATTAGTCAACAACTCCATTATCATTGTATCAGCAATTACCAGGGTGGTAGAAGGAGAACTAAATGGACCTTGGTCTTTATTGGTCTAACAATTCATATGTTCAGTAGAGGAGCAGAGGGATAAAACTGGCAGGTGAGAGAGGATGAATATCAGTTATCAGAAAGAAACTTACAACAGGCTGTGATTGCTATATTTCAGAGTTTGCTGTTTCAGTTTAGAAAGGCTTTGGAATGTCACACTTACTGATGTGCCTGTGCTTTTTACAGATGGATTATAATAGACAGGTGTCAATCTTTGTAAGTGACAGTTATCAAACAACAGATTGCTACATGAACCGGCCTAAGTGAAGCAGTCTTGACAAGTAGCCTCTGCCTGGGATTGGTGACAGCCTTGTCTTCCTTCCAGCACTAATTCCGGGCCTCAGTGGGGACTTCCCATTCACTGTGTCTACAATCCTACTCCCATTAGAGCTGCAAACCCACCAATTCCACAGTATTGTGGAGCTGGTCCCATCAAATCCTGTCCCTTGAGTCTTCGAGATCTCCCAGCCTGGTGGCTGTGTTTCTACCTCCTGCCTGCCAGATTATTCCAGCCATTTCTCACCCTGTGTGTGGAGAAGTTCTTTCTGATATTTGTCATGTAAATTAATTTTTTACTAGTTATATTTATGACCTCAGTTCTGCCTTTTATTCTGCAGTAATATTAAGAACTTACCTTATGAAATCCAATTAATATTTTATGCGTATTTCAAAAAAACCTTCCCCTTGAATTAGTCTGTAGATATTGAGCCTTTTTAACTTTTCCTCTCCCATCCTTACACTTGGAAAATGCATCACCATTTTTCACAGGGCTTGCTTTTCCCAGCCGTTAAGAATCTATTTTTTTTAATTCATTCATGGGATGTGGGCGTCGCTGGCAAGGCCAGCATTTATTGCCCATCCCTAATTGCCCTTGAGAAGGTGGTGGTGAGCCGCCTTCTTGAACCGCTGCAGTCCCTGTGGTGACGGTTCTCCCACAGTGCTGTTAGGAAGGGAGTTCCAGGATTTTGACCCAGCGACGATGAAGGAACGGCGATATATTTCCAAGTCGGGATGGTGTGTGACTCGGAGCGAACTTGGAGATAGTGTTGTTCCCAAAGTGGTGAGTTGCTGCAGTGCATCCTGTGGATAGAACACACTGTAGGCACGGAGCACCGGTGGGGGAGGGGGTGGAAATTTAGGCAAGTGAGTGAAGTGCCAAGTGAGCGGACTGATTTGTCTCGGGTGGTGTCGAGCTTCTTGAGTGTTGTTGCAGGGAACTTTGAGTTTGGGTGACTGTATAAACTGCATCATCTTAACTGTTTAAGGCCTTGTCCAAACATTTTAACGTGTTACAGCCTTGTTACACACTCACAGCCATCTGCTATTCTTTGCACAATATGCATTCTGTCTTACGGACAGATTAAAAGCTCAGATCATCAACTCTGTCGAGCACACAGGGGCTGTGGGAACGGGTCATGCAATTATCCAGAGCAGATGTTGATGTCATTATATAATCAGGCAGAATAATTTGTGTTTCCTAATAATTGCTCTGGTTGTCTGCTCTCTATCAGCCACCCTGGAAAGTGCTTGGAGATGCCTCTGTGCTAATGAACGACAGGAATATAAGTTGCTGTACCCACCCTGGAAGTGTTTGATGGGATAGTGTAGAGGGAGCTTTACTCTGTATCTTAGCCGAGCTGTACCTGCCTGGGAGTGTTTGATGGGACAGTGTAGAGAGAGCTTTCCTCCCAGAATAAAAAATTATAAATATCTACACAGTTTAGTTAGAAATCAAAAAAAGTCTGTTAAAGAACCAGGAAAGAAGATCACAGATGATTCATTGACAATGTAACCAGGAGCTGAACCAGTGCACGACAGAGGAGCTGGAACCAGTGCGTGACAGAGGAGCTGGAACCAGTGCACGACAGAGGAGCTGGAACCAGTGCGTGACAGAGGAGCTGGAACCAGTGCACAACAGAGGAGCTGGAACCAGTGCACATCAGGGGAGTTGGAACCAGTGCGTGACAGAGGAGCTGGAACCAATGCAAAACTGGGGCTGGAACCACTGCACAACAGAGGAGGATGTGGAACCTGTGCACGGCAGAGGAGTTGGAACCAGTGCATGACAGAGGAGCTGGAACCAGTGCACGACAGAGGAGGTGGAACCAGTGCACTGCAGAGGAGTTGGAACCAGTGCAGGATAGATGACTTGGAACCAGTGCACAACAGGTGCTGAAACCAGTGCAAGACAGAGGAGTTGGAACCAATGCATGGCAGAGGAGTTGGTACCAATGCACGACAGAAGAACTGGAACCAGTGCACCACTGAGGAGCTGGAACGAGTGCATGACCGAGGAGTTGGAACCAGTGCACTACAGAGGAGTTGGAACCAGTGCACTACAGAGGAGTTGGAACCAGTGCATGGCAGAGGAGTTGGTACCAATGCACGACAGAAGAACTGGAACCAGTGCACCACTGAGGAGCTGGAACGAGTGCATGACCGAGGAGTTGGAACCAGTGCACGACAGAGGAGTTGGAACCAGTGCACGACAGAGGAGTTGGAACCAGTGCACGACAGAGGAGTTGGAACCAGTGCACGACAGAGGAGTTGGAACCAGTGCACGACAGAGGAGCTGGAACCAGTGCACGACAGAGGAGTTGGAACCAGTGCACGACAGAGGAGTTGGAACCAGTGCGCGACAGAGGAGTTGGAACCAGTGCACGACAGAGGAGCTGGAACCAGTGCACTGCAGAGGAGCTGGAACCAGTGTATGACAGAGGAGTTGGAACCAGTGCACCACTGAGGAGCTGGAACGAGTGCATGACCGAGGAGTTGGAACCAGTGCACGACAGAGGAGCTGGAACCAGTGCACGACAGAGGAGCTGGAACCAGTGTATGACAGAGGAGCTGGAACCAGTGTATGACAGAGGAGCTGGAACCAGTGTATGACAGAGGAGCTGGAACCAGTGTATGACAGAACTCTCTCAATATGTGACTTGAACTACTTGCTGATCATAAAGGTCATGAGTTTACACTAACAGCATCCAATAGATATGGGAACCATTGAAGGCCAAGTCACTGAATATATTTAAGAAGGAGCTAGATAGATTTCTGGACACAAAAGGCATCAAGGAGTATGGGGAGAGAGTGGGAATATGGTATTGAGGTGTAATGTTGTGTAAAAGGCTAACGTCGTGGAGCGAGTGTTGTAAACCGCGACACTGAGTGGGACCTGGTGTATCGGGTGAGTTGTGTCACTGTCATACTAACAATTACATATTAAGTTGAACCCAGCTCAAACTGTGCTGTGTTAACTCTGAAAGAAAGTTACTGTATTTTTGTGACAATTGTATTGTCCTGAACATAGAAACATAGAAAATAGGAGCAGGAGTAGGCCATTCGGCCCTTCGAGCCTGCTCCGCCATTCAATATGATCATGGCTGATCCTCTATCTCAATACCATATTCCTGCTCTCTCCCCATACCCCTTGATGCCTTTTGTGTCCAGAAATCTATCTAGCTCCTTCTTAAATATATTCAGTGACTTGGCCTCCACAGTCTTCTGTGGTAGAGAATTCCACAGGTTCACCATCCTCTGAGTGAAGAAATTTCTCCTCATCTCAGTCCTAAATGTCCTACCCCGTATCCTGAGACTGTGACCCTTCGTTCTGGACCTCCACATCCTCCCTGCATCCAGTCTGTCTAGCCCTGTCAGAATTTTACATGTTTCAATGAGATCCCCTCTCATTCTTCTAAACTCGAGTGAATACAGGCCGAGTCGACCCAATCTCTCCTCATACGACAGACCTGCCATCCCAGGCATCAGTCTGGTGAACCTTCGCTGCACTCCCTCTATGGCAAGTATATCCTTTCTTAGGTAAGGAGACCAAAACTGCACACAATATTCCAGGTGTGGTCTCACCAAGGCCCTGTATAACTGCAGTAAGACATCCTTGCTCCTGTACTCAAATCCTCTTGCAATGAAGGCCAACATACCATTTGCCTTCCTAACTGCTTGTTGCACCTGCATGTTTGCTTTCAGTGACTGGTGTACAAGGACACCCAGGTCCCTTTCTACATCAACATTCCCCAATCTATCACCATTTAAATAATACTCTGCCTTTCTGTTTTCCCTTCCGAAGTGGATAACTTCACATTTATCCACATTATACTGCATCTGCCATGTATTTGCCCACTCACTCAACTTGTCTAAATCGCCTTGAAGCCTCTTTGCATCCTCTTCACAACTCACGATCCCACCTAGTTTTGTGTCATCAGCAAACTTGGAAATATTACATTTGGTTCCCTCATCCAAATCATTGATATATATTGTGAATAGCTGGGGCCCAAGCACTGATCCCTGCGGTACCCCACTAGTCACTGCCTGCCACCCCGAAAAAGACCCCTTTATTCCTACTCTCTGTTTCCTGTCTGTTAACCAATTTTCTATCCATGCCAGTATATTACCCCCAATCCCATGTGCTTTAATTTTTGCATACTAATCTCTTATTTGGGACTTTATCAAAGGCTTTCTGAAAATCCAAATTATCCACATCCACTGGTTCTCCTTATCTATTCTACCAGTTATATCCTCAAAAAACTCCAGTAGGTTTGTCAAACATGATTTCCCTTTCATAAATCCATGTTGACTTTGTCTAATCCCGTTGATATTTTCTAAATGTCCTATTATATCACATCCTTTATAATAGACTCTAGCATTTTCCCTACTACTGATGTTCGGCTAACCGGTCTGTAGTTCCCTGTTTTCTCTCTCCCTCCTTTTTTAAATAGTGGGGTTACATTTGCCACCCTCCAATCTGCAGGAACTGTTCCATAATCTATGGAATTTTGGAAGATGATAACCAATGCATCTACTATTTCCATGGCTACCTCTTTTAGTACTCTGGGATGCAGATTATCAGGTCCTGGGGATTTATCGGCTTTCAGTCCCATGAATTTCTCCAGCACTATTTTTTTACTAATACTAATTTCCTTTAATTCCTCCTTCTCACTAGTCCCTTGGTTCCCTAGCATTTCTGGGAAGTTATTTGTGTCCTCTTCTGTGAAGACAGAACCAAAATATTTGTTTAATTGCTCTGCCATTTCGCTGTTTCCCATTATAAATTCTCCTATTTCTGACTGTAAGGGACCTACATTTGTCTTCACTAATCTTTTTCTTTTTACATATTTGTAGAAGCTTTTACAGTCTACTTTTATGTTCCTTGCAAGTTTACTTTCATCGTTAGTAATCCAAGCAAATTGTTCTGTCCTTGTATCCGTGAGGTGAGCCAAGAGTTAAATGATACTTCAGCCAACATTGTGTTGCTGATCATTAAATTGTTGCTGGGTTTCTTTATTGAATTGTTTTATGGAGGTCAACTCAAGAGCAAAATTAGTTACAATAATAAAAGCCTAGACACAAACTTAATTTCTGATCTATTTTCCTAATATTGGAAAGACATTTCATTTTTAATAAATTGAGAAACACTCACAATCCAATGATTAAATAGACTCTGGGTGGTGAATTTATTCAGGTTAGACAATGTTTTGTTTGGGTCTAATTTTGTGTCTGCTGGTGAATGAACTCTTTGCTACACTTTGCTCAGTGGCGACAAGCTCTCCCGGGTCAGTTGTAAAGAGTAATCCAACAAGTGATGTGGACTGGAGATCAAATGGCTATTTATGTTCAGTGTCAGCACCAAGCTCTCCCGGGTCAGGTACAGCGTGCATTCAGTGTACAGTAAAATTCCCTTTACAGCATTTTAGCTTGACTCAGGTTGGAGCAGTCTCGCCTCTGAGTCACAAGGTCGTGTATTCGAGCCCCATTCCAGGATCTAAAGTCTGGAAATTCGGCTGGGCCTGTTTCTGGGCCCCAACCGGGAGGCCCAAGTCCAGCTCGAAATTGGGCCTTGGGACTTATTTCAATAATTTAGGCAAGGGGAGAGCGGGAGGGGGAGGCAGATGGTGGCTGGCAGGGGTTTTCAGGAGTGCTGTGGATCTGGGAGCATTTGGGCTCCTCGTGGCTCCACAGGAAGGGTTTTAAAATAATAGACCACAGTGGTTGCTGAAGATTCCTGAGCAAGGCAGGCCCAATTCTTGTCCCCTGACTTCTGACTCCAGGCTTCCGACTCCCCACTCCCGTCTCCAGACTCCCATATCCCATCTCCAGATGCTCGATTCCCGACTCCTGTCTCCCGTCTCCTGGCTCCCGTCTCCAGACTCCCAACTCCCGTCTCCTGTCTCCAGACACCTGTCACCCGACTCCCAGCTCTACACAGCCCAATTTAAATCTCTTTCTGCCAATTTAAAGAGGGCGTTTAATCATCACGACTGCTTTTAAAAAGCTGTTACAAATAATTCTGAGTAACTCTGCTCCCTGCTATTGGATTAAATGTTTTTTCTAATGTGTTTAAACATTGCAGATGACGCCATCAAGAGTGCTGTCCAGAGGGAGTTGCTGAGCCCATTGGTTTATTATTCCCACACTCACAGTGACGGATTGTGTGATGCCCATTGGGTATGTGACTGTATCTACTGACGTTAATTCACTTCCTACTTAAAGAGGCACAACCTTCAAACAGAAATGTTTGGCAAATAACATGAGGGTGCAATGACTCAATTGTGTTTGAAATGTCATTACATCATTTACGGATGATGTCATCGCATCAAAAGACATGTGACTTCCTCCCCCAGAGCAACAAACACAATCCTCCTTTCAAGAAAAAAATAGCAAAAGTGAAATAATTTGAGAGCATAATTCACAGTCAAACTCCATCATTTAAATAGACTATCAGTTTCACAGCTGCAAGTCAGCCTCATTTCCTCTGCTCTGGACCTTGCTTTTCTGTAGCATTGATATTGGTCGGATTGCACCATAGAAGCTGCGATAGTAACCAAGGCAGGTACAGTTGATGGAGCGACAATATTATTGCTAAATATAACACTGAACTTTTCTTGTTTTCCATTCAGTGTTCCTTTAAGAGGGGAAAGAAAGAAAGAAATAGATAGATAGATAGATAGAATTCCTATCGCGCCTTTCACTACCTCAGGACGTCCCAAAGTGCTTTGCAACCAATGAAGTACTTTTGAAGTGTAGTCACTGTTCTAATGTAGGAAACAGGGCAGCTAACTTGCGCACAGCAAGATCCCACAAACTGCAATGAGATAAATCTGTTTTAGTGGCATTAACTGATGGATAAATATTGGCCAGGACACCAGGAGAACTGCCCTGCTCTCCTTCAAATAATGCCATGGGATCTTTTGCATCCACCTGAGAGGACAGGCGGGGCCTCGGTTTAACATCTCATCTCAAAAATGGCACCTCCGACAGTGCAGCACTCCGTCAGTACTGCACTGGGAGCATCAGCCTGGATTATGTGCTCAAGTACCTGGTTGGCATCAGTTAACAGCACAGGTCAGCGAAAGAACCAAGGACCTTCTTGATTTGTGTTGCTCTGTGCAACACTGGGCAGCGTCTTTACAAAGTGAGGCAACAGGACAAGCTACTGATCAGTTTTAACGGGGCAGCCAGAAAGATTACCAATGCTGTCCCAACAAGAACATTTCCCTTTAACAAAAAGCAGGCCAAGTTTATTTTTGGTTCATGTACATGCAATGTTTCTTCTTACCCAAATCCAGTGTTAATTTAAGGCACAGTCTCAAAGGATTCTGCTGTCCTGCAACTCAGGTGCAAATAGTGCTGAGTCGACAAACCAAGAATACCGCACTCGGGGCAAACCAAGTATACAGTGCTCTGGGTAAACTGAGAATACGGTGCTCTGGGCAAACTGAGAATACAGTGCTCTGGACAAACTGAGAATACAGTGCTCTGGGCAAACTGAGAATACGGTGCTCTGGGTAAACTGAGAATACAGTGCTCTGGGTAAACTGAGAATACAGTGCTCTGGGCAAACTGAGAATACGGTGCTCTGGGTAAACTGAGAATACGGTGCTCTGGGTAAACTGAGAATACAGTGCTCTGGGCAAACTGAGAATACGGTGCTCTGGGTAAACTGAGAATACAGTGCTCTGGTTAAACTGAGAATACAGTGCTCTGGGCAAACTGAGAATACGGTGCTCTGGGTAAACTGAGAATACAGTGCTCTGGATAAACTGAGAATACAGTGCTCTGGGCAAACGGAGTATACGGTACTCTGGACAAACTGAGAACACAGTGCTCTGGATAAACTGAGAATACAGTGCTCTGGGTAAACTGAGAATACAGTGCTCTGGGTAAACTGAGAATACAGTGCTCTGGGCAAACTGAGAATACGGTGCTCTGGGTAAACTGAGAATACAGTGCTCTGGATAAACTGAGTATACAGTGCTCTGGGCAAACGGAGTATACGGTACTCTGGACAAACTGAGAACACAGTGCTCTGGATAAACTGAGAATACAGTGCTCTGGGTAAACTGAGAATACAGTGCTCTGGGTAAACTGAGAATACAGTGCTCTGAGCAAACTGAGAATACAGTGTCCTGGGCAAACTGAGAATACGGTGCTCTGGGCAAACTGAGAATACAGTGCTCTGGGTAAACTGAGAATACAGTGCTCTGAGCAAACTGAGAATACAGTGTCCTGGGCAAACTGAGAATACGGTGCTCTGGGCAAACTGAGAATACAGTGCTCTGGGTAAACTGAGAATACAGTGCTCTGGGCAAACTGAGAATACAGTGCTCTGGGCAAACTGAGAATACAGTGCTCTGGGCAAACTGAGAATACGGTGCTCTGGGCAAACTGCGAATACTGTGCTCTGAGTAAACTGAGAATACAGTGCTCTGGGTAAACTGAGAATATGGTGCTCTGGGCAAACTGAGAATACAGTGCTCTGGGTAAACTGAGAATACAGTGCTCTGGGTAAACTGAGTATACAGTGCCCTGGGCAAACTGAGAATACAGTGCTCTGGGCAAACTGAGAATACGGTGCTCTGAGCAAACTGAGAATACAGTGCCCTGGGCAAACTGAGAATACAGTGCCCTGGGCAAACTGAGAATACAGTGCTCTTGGCAAACTGAGAATACGGTGCTCTGGGTAAACTGAGAATACAGTGCTCTGAGCAAACTGAGAATACAGTGTCCTGGGCAAACTGAGAATACAGTGCTCTGGGCAAACTGAGAATACAGTGCTCTGGGTAAACTGAGAATACAGTGCTCTGGGCAAACTGAGAATACGGTGCTCTGGGCAAACTGAGAATACAGTGCTCTGAGTAAACTGAGAATACGGTGCTCTGGGCAAACTGAGAATACAGTGCTCTGAGTAAACTGAGAATAGAGTGCTCTGGGTAAACTGAGTATACAGTGCCCTGGGCAAACTGAGAATACAGTGCTCTGGGCAAACTGAGAATACAGTGTCCTGGGCAAACTGAGAATACAGTGCTCTGAGCAAACTGAGAATACGGTGCTCTGGGCAAACTGAGAATACAGTGCTCTGGGCAAACTGAGAATACAGTGCTCTGGGCCAACTGAGAATACAGTGCTCTGGGCAAACTGAGAATACGGTGCTCTGGGCAAACTGAGAATACAGTGCTCTGGGTAAACTGAGAATACAGCGCTCTGGGTAAACTGAGAATACGGTGCTCTTGTCAAACTGAGAATACAGTGCTCTGGGTAAACTGAGAATACAGTGCTCTGGGTGAACTGAGTATACAGTGCCCTGGGCAAACTGAGAATACGGTGCTCTGGGCAAACTGAGAATACAGTGCTCTGGGTAAACTGAGAATACGGTGCTCTGGGCAAACTGAGAATACGGTGCTCTGGGCAAACTGAGAATACGGTGCTCTGGGCAAACTGAGAATACGGTGCTTTGGGCAAACTGAGAATACAGTGCTCTGGGTAAACTGAGAATACAGTGCTCTGGGTAAACTGAGAATACAGTGCTCTGGGTAAACTGAGAATACAGTGCTCTGGGTAAACTGAGAATACAGTGCTCTGGGTAAACTGAGAATACGGTGCTCTGGGCAAACTGAGAATACAGTGCTCTGGGTAAACTGAGTATACAGTGCTCTGGGCAAACTGAGAATACGGTGCTTTGGGTAAACTGAGAATACAGTGCTCTGGGCAAACTGAGAATACAGTGCTCTGGGTAAACTGAGTATACAGTGCTCTGGGCAAACTGAGAATACGGTGCTTTGGGTAAACTGAGAATACGGTGCTCTGGGCAAACTGAGAATACAGTGCTCTGAGTAAACTGAGAATTCGGTGCTCTGGGCAAACTGAGAATACAGTGCTCTGAGTAAACTGAGAATACAGTGCTCTGGGCAAACTGAGAATACAGTGCTCTGGGTAAACTGAGTATACAGTGCTCTGGGCAAACTGAGAATACGGTGCTCTGGGCAAACTGAGAATACGGTGCTCTGGGTAAACCGAGAATACAGTGCTCTGGGCAAATGGAGTATACTGTGCTCTGGGTAAACTGAGAATACAGTGCTCTGGGTATACTGAGAATACAGTGTTCTGGGCAAACTGAGAATACAGTGCTCTGGGCAAACGGAGTATACAGTGCTCTGGGTAAACTGAGAATACAGTGCTCTGGGCAAACCGAGTATACAGTGCTCGGGGTAAACTGAGAATACAGTGCTCTGGGCAAACTGAGAATACAGTGCTCTGGGCAAACCGAGTATACAGTGTTCTGGGTAAACTGAGAATACAGTGCTCTGGGCAAACCGAGTATACAGTGCTCGGGGTAAACTGAGAATACAGTGCTCTGGGCAAACGGAGTATACAGTGCTCTGGGTAAACTGAGAATACAGTGCTCTGGGCAAACCGAGTATACAGTGCTCTGGGTAAACTGAGAATACGGTGCTCTGGGCAAACTGAGAATACAGTGCTCTGGGCAAACCGAGTATACAGTGCTCTGGGTAAACTGAGAATACAGTGCTCTGGGTAAACTGAGAATACAGTGCTCTGGGCAAACCGAGTATACAGTGCTCTGGGCAAACTGAGAATACAGTGCTCTGGGTAAACTGAGAATACAGTGCTCTGGGCAAACTGAGAATACGGTGCTCTGGGCAAGCTGAGAATACAGTGCTCTGGGCAAACTGAGAATACAATGCTCTGGGTAAACTGAGAATACGGTGCTCTGGGCAAACTGAGAATACAGTGCTCTGGGCAAACCGAGTATACAGTGCTCTGGGTAAACTGAGAATACGGTGCTCTGGGTAAACTGAGAATACAGTGCTCTGGGCAAACCGAGTATACAGTGCTCTGGGCAAACTGAGAATACAGTGCTCTGGGTAAACCGAGAATACAGTGCTCTGGGTAAACTGAGAATACAGTGCTCTGGGTATACTGAGAATACAGCGTTCTGGGCAAACCGAGAATACAGTGCTCTGGGTAAACTGAGAATACAGTGCTCTGGGCAAACCGAGTATACAGTGCTCTGGGTAAACTGAGAATACAGTGCTCTGGGTATACTGAGAATACAGTGTTCTGGGCAAACTGAGAATACAGTGCTCTGGGTAAACTGAGTATACAGTGCTCTGTGTATACTGAGAATACAGTGTTCTGGGCAAACTGAGAATACAGTGCTCTGGGTAAACCGAGAATACAGTGCTCTGGGCAAACCGAGTATCCAGTGCTCTGGTTAAACCAAGAATACAGTGCTCTGGGTAAACTGAGAATACAGTGCTCTGGGTAAACTGAGAATACAGTGCTCTGGAAAAACTGAAAATACAGTGCTCTGGAAAAACTGAAAATACAGTGCTCTGGGTAAACTGAGTATACAGTGCTCTGGGCAAACTGAGTATACAGTGCTCTGGGTAAACTGAGAATACAGCGCTCTGGGTAAACTGTGAATACAGTGCTCTGGGCAAACTGAGTATACAGTGCTCTGGGCAAACTGAGTATACAGTGCTCTGGGTAAACTGAGGATACAGTGCTCTGGGTAAACTGAGAATACAGTGCTCCGGGTAAACCGAGAATACAGTGCTCTGGGCAAACTGAGAATACAGTGCTCTGGGCAAACCGAGTATACAGTGCCCTGGGTAAACTGAGAATACAGTGCTCTGGGTAAACTGAGAATACAGTGCTCTGGGCAAACTGAGTATACAGTGCTCTGGGCAAACTGAGTACACAGTGCTCTGGGTAAACCGAGAATACGGTACTCTGGACAAACTGAGAATACAGTGTTCTGGGCAAACTGAGAATACACTGCTCTGGGCAAACCGAGAATACAATGTTCTGGACAAATTGTTTATACAGTGTGTGCTCTGGGACTCCATCTGTTGCAGGAGCTGATTCCAAGTCAGATATTACAACAAAGCCTTCACCGGAGGTACTCCCTCTGAGACCATTCCAAGCTGATAGAAGGAAAGGATCAATGGAAATGAAAATCGTGAGAGATGTTTAATGGGCAGCTGATCTGATTTCGCCCGTTTTACACTATCGCCAAAAGTCAGAATGACCCACATCCTCTTTAAAAGGGGTCCTGTTCAAAGAAGGGGTGAGGAATAAAACTGCTAATCACAGGCCAATCAGTCTAACGTCAGTGGTGGGAAAACTACTAGAGACCATTGTCAAGGAGAAAATTAATCATCGCTTGGAGAAGCATGGATTAATAAGGAACAGCCAACACAGATTTGTTAAAGGCAAATCATGTCTGACTAACCTGATTGAGTTCTTTGATGAAGTAACAGAGAGGGTTAATGAAGGTAGTGTAGTAGATGTATATACAGACTTTCAAAAGGCATTTGATAATGTACTACATGACAGGCTTATTCGGAAAATAGAAGCACATGGGATTAAAGGGATGGTAGTGACTTGGGTACGTAATTGGCTAAGGGATAGGAGGCAGAGAGCGGTGGTGAATGGATTTTTTTCTGACTAGAGAGAAGTATGCAGTGGGGTCCCCCAGGGATCAGTATTAGGACCATTGTTTTTCTTGTTATATAGAAATGACCTGGACTTGGGTATAGGGAGTACAATTTCAAAGTTTGCGGGTGATATAAAACTTGGCAATGTAGTAAATAGTGAGGAGGATATTATCAGACTTCAGGAGGACAGAGACAGACTGGTGAAATGGGCAGATACAATTTAATGCGGATAAGTGTGAAGTGATGCAATTTGGGAGGAACAACATGGAGAGGCGGTATAATCTAAATGGTATTATTTTGAGGGGAGTGCAAGAGAAGAGGGACCTGGGGGGTGCATATTCACAAATCTTTGAAAGGGGCAGGGCAAGTTGATAAGGTGGTTGAGAAAGCATATGGGATACATGGCTTTGTAAATAGGCATGATGTGGAGATGCCGGTGATGGACTGGGGTTGACAAATGTAAGGAATCTTACAACACCAGGTTATAGTCCAACTGTTTTATTTGAAAATCACAAGCTTTCGGAGGCTTTCTCCTTCGTCAGGTGAGTGACGAAGGAGAAAGCCTCCGAAAGCTTGTGATTTTCAAATAAAACAGTTGGACTATAACCTGGTGTTGTAAGATTCCTTACATTTGTAAATAGGGGCATTGAATACAAAAACAAGGAAGTCATGCTAAACCTTTACAAATCGCCAGTTAGGCCTCAGCTGGAGTATTGTGTACAATTCTGGGCACCACACTTTAGGAAGGATTACAAGGCCTTGGAGAGGGTACAGAGGAGGTTTACCAGAATGATACCAGAATGATGGACTTCCATTATGTGGAGAGATTGGAGAAGCTGGGATTGTTCTCCTTAGAGCAGAGAAGGTTAAGGGGAGAGATATTCAAAATTATGAGGGGTTTTGATAGAGCAAGTAGGGAGAAACTGTTTCCTCTGACAAATTGGTCAGTAACCAAAGGTCATAGATGTAAAATAATTGGCAAAAAAACTAGAGGGGAAATGAGGAGACATTTTTTCACCGAGTGTTGTTAAGATCTGGAACGCACGACCTGAAAAGGGTGGTGGAAGCAGATTCCTTGGAATTTTCAAAAGGCAATTGGACATGCACTTGAACGGGATGGATTTGCAGGGTCATAGGGAACAATCTGGGGTGTGGGACTAAATTGGACACCCCTTTCAAAGAGCTGGCACAAGCACAATGGGCCGAATGGCCTCCTTCTGTGCTGTAAGATTCTATGGTGAGACTGCCTCTTTAAAAGGAGTCCTGTTGGTGAGACTACCTGTTTAAAAGGACCCTGGTAGTGACAGCCTGAGGGTGGCGATGATGCTCCCTCCTATAAAACCCTTCAGTGGGCCATATGGTGAACTGATCTGAACTCTCTGTAAAGTCCAAGTCTGTCCAGGAGTTTACTTGTGCTCCTGACCTCGATTTTCCTCCCATTCACCTCCCATTTACTGGCAGATTTGGGGGACAGTGAAGGAAAATGTGGGGGGATTTCCCACCCGCCTCAAACCCCTGAGGTAATCAGCCCACCGAATGTGAATGAAGCTCCGAGGCCGGCATGAATCTGCTCCCTCTACCGCCTGTGGCCGCCTCACAATTCAACACCTGTATGTAAGAGGGGTCGCTGGTCGCTAGGTAATGATAGAGAGGCAGAAGTACTGGTGAAGGCTGCCATATTAGGATAGGATACTTGTCCAAATCTGTGTCTTATTTTTTGGGATTTTTTAGTCTCTCCAGCTCACTAACAGTTTCAGCGTTGCCGCTAGTGTTGGGGAGGTTTGGGGAGCTCTTCTAGTGTTGGGCCTTCAGCCCAGAAGCTGCACGCACAATGGTGTTTCCCTGTGGTATGAAGAGGAGGAAAAAGATGGTGAAGGAGGATAGAATAAAGTAAAACAGAAGAAATCAAATCTACAACTGGAAAGAATTACCAGACTCTCATGTGGTTGGGGGGAGAGATGGGGAATTTCCCCCCCCTCCCCATTTGCAGCAAAATCGCAAACCTGCTCTTTCCAAAACCAGCCACAATTTATCGAGAAACGGTGATCTGGACTCCTGATAGTTCAGTAACGGAGTCCAGCTTCTGTTGGTCACAGATTGACTTTAATTACAATTCGAAGAGATTTGGAGGTTGGAAAAAAAAGGAATCTTTGTGTGGTGATTCCATCAATCGTTGGCCTGGGAGGGGTGTAGCTGCCTATCTGGTGCGGTGATTCCATCAGTCGTTGGCCTGGGAGGGGTGTAGCTGCCTATCTGGTGCGGTGATTCCATCAGTCGTTGGTCTGGGAGGGGTGTAGCTGCCTATCTGGTACGGTGATTCCATCAATCGTTGGTCTGGGAGGGGTGTAGCTGCCTATCTGGTGTGGTGATTCCATCAGTCGTTGGCCTGGGGGGGGGTGTAGCTGCCTATCTGGTACAGTGATTCCATCAGTCGTTGGTCTGGGAGGGGGTGTAGCTGCCTATCTGGTGCGGTGATTCCATCAATCGTTGGCCTGGGGGTGGGGTGTAGCTGCCTATCTGGTGTGGTGATTCCATCAGTCGTTGGCCTGGGGTGGGGTGTAGCTGCCTATCTGGTGTGGTGAGACAGCAGGAACAGCCACGCCCTGCCTCATGGAGAGGTGGGAAGAGGGATATGAGGGAGAATTGGCACCAGTGGTCGCTGGAATTAGACATCATGCCGTTCTGGCCGTGGGATCTGTGAGGTGCAGGGAATCTTTTATTCATAAATAAAAAAACTATTATTTGCAGATCAGCCCATTCTGAGAAGCAGAAATGTCCCCAGTGCAGTTTGAAATGGCGCTTTCCTCACAATCAATTCAAAATGGAGCAAAAACAACTATAAAAATGTTGATTTGATGCTATGAACCCATTTGTCCCATCTTCGCAGTCAACGTTTGGTCCCCAATTAACCTCCAATTGCCTTTCACCCTTTCTAAAGTGCTGCTGGCTACTTATGCCATTGACTTCACAATTAGCAATTATGCAAAATCCTCTAACTGCACTAAAATTCTGATTTCCACACTTTCACCTTTGACTGGTGTTCTTGTCTGTTAATTACTGATAATTCCTTTGCAATTTTGCAGGAACCAATCCCTTTGAGACGGATCTATTTCATGTGAACGTCACTTGAACCATCCCATCAACAGTATGTGTGGCATTTTATGAATTAGACAATATATTTACAGAATGAGTGAGTGGAATCCTGGGGAAATAAATCAACCCAAGAATTTTAATTAAGACAAACTGATCTCCAGATCATTCCTCACGGATAGGCTAGATTCTGGACCGGAGTTCTGATGTTTAGCTGTGACCCTGGACTGTACCAGTTAGGCACTCCCCTGGTTCCTTCTCTAGCCAAGTGCTCCCTGAGCCATGGCTCAATGGCAGCACTCTCACCGGCGAGACAGGAGGTCGTGGGTTCAAGCCCACAATAGAGGCTAACAGTGTAGTATGAGGGAGTGCTGCACTGTCGGAGGGTCAGTACTGAGGGAGCGCTGCACTGTCAGAGGATCAGTACTGAGGGAGCGCTGCACTGTCGGAGGGTCAGTACTGAGGGAGCGCTGCACTGTCGGAGGGTCAGTACTGAGGGAGCGCTGCACTGTCGGAGGGTCAGTACTGAGGGAGCGCTGCACTGTCGGAGGGTCAGTACTGAGGGAGCGCTGCACTGTCGGAGGGTCAGTACTGAGGGAGCGCTGCACTGTCGGAGGGTCAGTACTGAGGGAGCGCTGCACTGTCGGAGGGTCAGTACTGAGGGAGCGCTGCACTGTCGGAGGGTCAGTACTGAGGGAGCGCTGCACTGTCGGAGGGTCAGTACTGAGGGAGCGCTGCAGTGTCGGAGGGTCAGTACTGAGGGAGCGCTGCAGTGTCGGAGGGTCAGTACTGAGGGAGCGCTGCACTGTCGGAGGGTCAGTACTGAGGGAGCGCTGCACTGTCGGAGGGTCAGTACTGAGGGAGCGCTGCACTGTCGGAGGGGCAGTACTGAGGGAGCGCTGCACTGTCGGACGGTCAGTACTAAGGGAGTGCTGCACTGTTGGAGGTACCATCTATTGGATTAGACATTAAACCGAGGCCCCATCTGCCGTCTCAGATGGATGTAAAAGATCCCACTGAACTATTCAAAGAAGAGCTGGGGAATTCCCCCTGATGTCCTGGCCAATGTTCATCCCTCAACCAACATCACTAAAACAGATGATCTGATCATTATGTCATTGTTTTTGTGGGATCTTGCTGTGTGCAAATTGGCTGCCACGTTTCCTACATTACAACAGTGACTACACTTCAAAAGTACTTCATTGTTTGTAAAATGCTTTGAGACGTCCTGAGGTCGTGTAAGGTGCTATATAAGTGCAGGGATTTTTTCAATTAGAGGCTGATTACTGTTGCTGTTGGAGGATTCTCTGGATGGCAGCTGCCTCTCTCCTCTCCCTGGGGAGAAGCCAGGTTACCTAAAGATTGGAAAAACCAGTAAAAGAGACTGGTTTTCATTCTCCATTTGTATACTTATTTTACAATTGTTCAATTGTGATTTTTTTTTTGGTGTTTTATACAAAGTGTGAGATCTGGAATGTGAGATATGCACCAGATGTACGAATTTTATAAATATAGTTAGAAAGGTTTGGATAAACAGTGGCTATGGGTGAACTAGTAGATTAACATCAGTGGAGATACATGCAAATGCCCCCATCCCTGCAATTTTATGGAGGTCTACAGCCTACTGCAGAGGAGAGGGGAGTTCCACTCGTGGCCTCTTCTGCCAATGGAGAGGCCTTGTAGATTTGGGGACCCTTAATATTCATAGAAACTGAGGCTTCAGTTTTACTTTAACTTCCGAAGCAAAACCATTCAATAGTTTCAACTAAACTCTACAAACTGAAGTTCCCATATAAATATTACATTGAGCCAATACTATTGGGTAATCGGGGGCACTGAGTGTACAGCTCTGATCTAAAGATGCAGGAGATGCTTAACAAAGCTGAAATATCTCCACATTGAAATGAAATCAGATCAAATCAAGAAATCTTTCAAGATTCATTTCTTTCTTTTGAGGGCCATTAACGTTCAAATTGATTATCATTTCAATCTGTGTGGGAGATGTCATCTTCAAGAGGCTGCTAATTCCCCGGTGGCGGCTGATAGTTGCTAGCTGTAGGACTGTTTGCCGTCACAAAGATCAGTGATCAAACTAAATCACTGGCAAATGAAACGGGCATGATTCATTTGATCATGCAAGTATACTCACAGAGATAAGAGTGGGGCTGGATTCATATCCTGATACGGCCTGAGTTCACCAATTGGAAAAAAATGGAAAAGGGATAAAGTTGAGCAGAACAGTCATTGGATTTCACCTCTGCGATTTGGGACTGAACCAATACCAGCCTATTGGGACCGAGGTTTCCCTTTAACAGGTTGGTAGAGGCCATTAGCTCATTGTCCACTCATCCTGCCCAGACTCATAGGGTGTAGGCCTTAATCTACCTCTGGCAGGAGACAGACTTACACAGTGACCCTAAAGTGCCTCCAAAGGGCTTTTGGGGAAGATCGGGACAGAGGGGAACTTCTGCCTGATTCATGGGTTGTACCCCTTGAACCCCACCCACTTTCTGAGGTCAGGGGTCATTTACATAGATTGGGAGGGACCTGCCCATTGACGGAGCATGCAGCACAGGTCGCAGAGGGAGTGCAATGTCTCCGTGACACCTTCCTGCAGCGTGTGCCCCAACTCCGGATTGGAGAAAAGTTAAACAAGGGCCCTGTTGTTCAATAGGCCTCTTTCTGTGCTGCAATCGATTGCTTTGCATTGGATTGCAGTAAGTTAACAGGCCTTTTAAATTTTAAATCTCCCCTCCCGGGCCCTTAGCAACGCTGGACACCAGTGACATACACCAGGCAAGTGCATGATATGGACATCCATTTGTGGGTAGGCACTGTGTGCTGGTCTCCCCAGTGTCCTGGCCCAATATTTATCCCTCACCTGACATCACTAAAACACATTACCTGGTCATTGGGCTCAATTTTACAATGGTGACCGGGTTGGCAGTTAGGGGTTGGGGGGTGAAGGAGCGCGTGGCAAACCCGCATGAATAAAACTTACCGTTTCCGACGCGATCGCATGTTGATTGCTGATGATTAACATCCTCTCCGGGTTTCGCGCCCGGCAGCCAGCCTGATTGACGGGGAAAACTGGGGGGGGGTGGAGGAGAGGCTGGGGAGAGTAGAAGATCCGGGGGGAAAATGGAAGATCGGGGGGGGGGGAGAGGGGAAGATCAGGGTGGGGGAGAGGGGAAGATCGGGGTGGGGGAGAGGGGAAGATCGGGAGGACATAGCGGGGGGGTAAAGAGGGGGAGATTGGAGAGGGAGACATTGGACATTGGAGCAGGGTGCAAAGGCAGGTTCATTTTGTGTTTTAACTTCCGCCTGTGGTTTTTTATTTAATTTATTTAGTTTCTTGTTCCCTGATCCGGCCCTGGTTTCACCAGGTGTAAATCAGAAGCGGTGGGCAAGCCGCCCAGGTAAGTTAAAAATCATTCTGATCACTTACTCTGTCACAGATAAAGTGCTTTAAGTACCTCAATGAGGTACATTTGGCTCTTTAACTGTCATCCCGCTGGATTTAATTGCCAGCGGGACTTCCGTTATCGGGTCGCCCGCGGAAACTCAGAAGTCAGCGGGTTGGAGCCAGCTTCCGAACCCGAACGGGATTTCTGCAATTTTCAGCCCCAATGCACCAGCAATTGCCACCTAAAATTGAGCCCATTATCTCATTGATGTTTGTGGGATCTTGCTGTGCACACATTGACTGCCGCATTTCCTACATTACAACAGTGACTACACTTCAAAAGTACTTTATTGGCTGTAAAGCACTTTGGGATGTCCTGAGGTAGTGAAAGACGCTATATAAATGCAAGTCTTTCTTTTTACTCCCAGGGGAAGCAGCTATCCTCAAACTAACATCGGGAAACTCGTGCAATCAGCAACAAAAGAACATATAGACAATAATGATTTCCCTCGTTTTAATGCCCTGTTACTGCACTGTGAACATTTTGATGACTTTGCTGATTTAAAAGGCAGCACTGCTCTCCAGATCGCCCAGGGATTCTGAGTGTTTGCTTCATTAGTGGCTGCAGGGGACCAACTCCCAGAGAAACAGAAACTGTGTGAGTACATTGCTCAATAACAAGCATAATTGATCAAGGAGCTGCTTACAATCAATCTTGGATCAGCAAATTAGTTTGGAATGTAGACTGTTACCACACAGCTTGAGGAGGGAAGGAATGCAAACAGGATGTTGTAATGAATAGGGAGCAGGGCTGTATTGAATAATTTGAACCTCATACATGCTCTGGCTGACCTGTTGCCCAGTCTGTGTTGGAAGACGGATGAGGCACATTTCCTGCCCGATGTTCACTTGCACTGGAGATGGAAAGCGGGCGGTTTGTATAACGGGTGAGAAATCTGCTGCGGTGGGACTTCCCAACACTACTATAGGTAAAGGCCCAGCGTGATCAGTTTGAATTGAGCTAAGACAATGTTGTAACCCACTGTGCCACCTAGTGCACTGAGAGAGAAGGCAGATACTCATCCCTCCGTCTTAGCTTGACTGAGGGTCATATCACCAGGCAATTCTCCAACACACTCATGACTTTTGGGTAAACCTTTAAACCCCGGTATCACCCTGGTGAATCTGCATTTCACCCCCTCCAAGGCTAGTATATCCTTCCTGAGGTGCGGTGCCCAGAGCCGAACACAGTATCTCCAGGTGCAGTCTAACCAAGGCTTTACTCCCTCCCCTTTGGATTCCAGCCCCCTTGAGATAAAGGCTGAATTTCCAGTAGCCAGTATATGACCCTGATTGTGTTTGGTGTGTATCCTGTAGTGAATAACGAGCTGCATGACTGCTTAAAACAAACCTTCAGGACATAATTGTAAACAATTTTACAACACCAAGTTATAGTCCAGCAATTTTATTTTAAATTCACAAGCTTTCGGAGATTTCCTCCTTCCTCAGGCAAATGTTTTGGACATAAACTGCAGTGATGTCATTCTTCCCAGAGTCCACTGCAGGAGGAAGCTGCCAGCAAAATGAATCTCGACCCGTTTGTTTCCTGCAGCATTGAGGAAATTAGTAAAAGTTTTGCTTTAATAAATTAGAATTTCCCTTTTAACGAGCTGGCTTTGAACTGGTGCCAGCGTTCGGGATGTGATTTTGAGTGTTCTGGAATCAAATAATAACCAGCCACCATCTGCTGTTAACAGGCTGAACTAACACCCTTCTCCAAACACAATTAAATATGGTTGGTCAATTCTAGCAGGTCAAACAAATTATTTTCCAATTAGTACTGTACAGCCCGTGACGTGATGTTTAGAAAACAGATGCTAGTCAACTGATCTGTGCCTTCACTGATCCAGAGATTTTGCACTGTTTCATCCTGCAATGCAAATCCGATTATAGGTCGAGACACGTCTTCATGTTGATATCAAGCCACACAGGCCAGAAGGTTCCAGGTTCAATTCCTTCTCTGTGCTGATCTCAGCCAGAGTAACAGCTTGGGGAGGGGGCTACAATTGGCCCAATGGGTTAGGGGGAGGGAGAGATTAGCCAGTGTTCTCCTGCTTCAAATGTCCATGTGTGGAAAGGAGATGAGGACTGGATCCGACTTTGCATGTGATGCCTCTTGCGGTCGAATAGTCTGCCCCCCCCCCCCCATTCACCGTCTGGACTCACTTGGGCAAAGTGTCGGAGGCTGACCAGCACCTGTGTAACCAACAAGGTTCAGCACTTTCAGGAGTGGAGCAGCTAATCAGAAAATGAAGCCATGTTGTATTACATGAACCCACATAAACCACGACAAACTGATTCACCACCGCTCCACTGATGGCCATTTAAACCCCCCAATCTCAGAACAGCTGACAAACAGCTCAAAAAACAACACCCCACTGACCAAAGGCCTGTGTCCAAGGCCTGTCCAAGGCCTGTGTCCAAGGCATGTCCAAGGCATGTCCAAGGCCTGTGTCCAAGGCATGTCCAAGGCATGTCCAAGGCCACTGCTTCAAGTCAACTGAATTAGTTACATTCCGTTTTATCACTTTGAACTTCCGGATTTGTATTAATATTTTGATGTCATATTCCACAATTCAGTTTAATCGCTTCAGATATGACATTCGAAAAGGAGTAGCTAAAATGGGAGTGGAGTGGGACATGAACTTGTCGCGAGTTAAGCTGCAACTACAGTCAGTATTGGAGCGAGCATTGGCTGGAGTAAAGGGTTCGAGCCCCACACCAGACAGTCCCGGGGAATGGAGACGAGAATATGGTCTCTCAATACTGGGGAGAGTCCAGTGGGGCTTGTGTCCAATGGGCTCGGGTGGCCCCCCCACAGTGTGAAGAGTAGGTGCCCCCCCCAACAGTGTGAAGAGTAGGTGCCCCCCCCAACAGTGTGAAGAGTAGGTGCCCCCCCCCACAGTGTGAAGAGTAGGTGCCCCCCCCAACAGTGTGAAGAGTAGGTGCCCCCCTCACAGTGTGAAGAGTAGGTGCCCCCCTCACAGTGTGAAGAGTAGGTGCCCCCCCCCACAGTGTGAAGAGTAGGTGCCCCCCCCCCACAGTGTGAAGAGTAGGTGCCCCCCTCACAGTGTGAAGAGTAGGTGCCCCCCCCTCACAGTGTGAAGAGTAGGTGCCCCCCCCCCCCACAGTGTGAAGAGTAGGTCCCCCCCCCCACAGTGTGAAGAGTAGGTGCCCCCCCCCCACAGTGTGAAGAGTAGGTGCCCCCCCCCCACAGTGTGAAGAGTAGGTGCCCCCCCCCCCAACAGTGTGAAGAGTAGGTGCCCCCCCCACAGTGTGAAGAGTAGGTGCCCCCCCCCACAGTGTGAAGAGTAGGTGCCCCCCCCCCACAGTGTGAAGAGTAGGTGCCCCCCCCCACAGTGTGAAGAGTAGGTGCCCCCCCCCACAGTGTGAAGAGTAGGTGCCCCCCCCCACAGTGTGAAGAGTAGGTGCCCCCCCCCCACAGTGTGAAGAGTAGGTGCCCCCCCCACAGTGTGAAGAGTAGGTGCCCCCCTCACAGTGTGAAGAGTAGGTGCCCCCCCCTCACAGTGTGAAGAGTAGGTGCCCCCCCCCCCACAGTGTGAAGAGTAGGTCCCCCCCCCCACAGTGTGAAGAGTAGGTGCCCCCCCCCCACAGTGTGAAGAGTAGGTGCCCCCCCCCACAGTGTGAAGAGTAGGTGCCCCCCCCCCACAGTGTGAAGAGTAGGTGCCCCCCCCACAGTGTGAAGAGTAGGTGCCCCCCCCACAGTGTGAAGAGTAGGTGCCCCCCTCACAGTGTGAAGAGTAGGTGCCCCCCCCACAGTGTGAAGAGTAGGTGCCCCCCCCACAGTGTGAAGAGTAGGTGCCCCCCCCACAGTGTGAAGAGTAGGTGCCCCCCCCACAGTGTGAAGAGTAGGTGCCCCCCCCACAGTGTGAAGAGTAGGTGCCCCCCTCACAGTGTGAAGAGTAGGTGCCCCCCCCTCACAGTGTGAAGAGTAGGTGCCCCCCCCCACAGTGTGAAGAGTAGGTGCCCCCCCCCCCAACAGTGTGAAGAGTAGGTGCCCCCCCCTCACAGTGTGAAGAGTAGGTGCCCCCCCCCCCAACAGTGTGAAGAGTAGGTGCCCCCCCCTCACAGTGTGAAGAGTAGGTGCCCCCCCCCACAGTGTGAAGAGTAGGTGCCCCCCCCTCACAGTGTGAAGAGTAGGTGCCCCCCCCCCCCCAACAGTGTGAAGAGTAGGTGCCCCCCCCCACAGTGTGAAGAGTAGGTGCCCCCCCCTCACAGTGTGAAGAGTAGGTGCCCCCCCCCACAGTGTGAAGAGTAGGTGGGCCCCCCCCCACAGTGTGAAGAGTAGGTGCCCCCCCCCTCACAGTGTGGAGTAGGTGCCCCCCCCTCCCACAGTGTGAAGAGTAGGTCCCCCCCCTCACAGTGTGAAGAGTAGGTGGGCCCCCCCCCACAGTGTGAAGAGTAGGTGCCCCCCCCCACAGTGTGAAGAGTAGGTGCCCCCCCCCTCACAGTGTGGAGTAGGTGCCCCCCCCCTCACAGTGTGGAGTAGGTGCCCCCCCCCACAGTGTGAAGAGTAGGTCCCCCCCCTCACAGTGTGAAGAGTAGGTGCCCCCCCCCCACAGTGTGAAGAGTAGGTGCCCCCCCCTCCCACAGTGTGAAGAGTAGGTGCCCCCCCCCCCCCCACAGTGTGAAGAGTAGGTGCCCCCCCCTCCCACAGTGTGAAGAGTAGGTGCCCCCCCCCCCCCCCACAGTGTGAAGAGTAGGTGCCCCCCCCTCCCACAGTGTGAAGAGTAGGTGCCCCCCCCCCCCCACAGTGTGAAGAGTAGGTGCCCCCCCCCCCCCCACAGTGTGAAGAGTAGGTGCCCCCCCCCACAGTGTGAAGAGTAGGTGCCCCCCCCCCCCCGCCACAGTTGACGAGCAAGTGAGTCTTTTGGTTTCAGCCCACCGAGGAGAAGATAAAAACCACGAGGAAGGCAACAGGAAACCACCTCAGTTCCTCTCCCCTCGCGGGCGACTGGGGCACATCCAGGAGAGAGTGTAAGAGTGCTCAACTCTCTCACTTCACTCCCTGATAACCTCACTTCATGTCTTAGCAATATTTTTATTACACTAACACAGTATTAGAAATGTTTGAGCACCGTCTGTACCCAGAGGGCAGCAGGACATGGCACCACGCCAGAGGAGAGGAACGCACAGCCTCACTGATTCAGACCTCCGAGGCCTCCTGGGGGGGGGGGGGCTGAAGGCAGGACAAAGAACCCTGGGTGTGAGGCCCACCAGGTCCCCCAGAATGATCACTCTCTGTATAAAGAAATACTCGCCAGTTTCAAAACTTGCCCCTCGCTCCCTGCCCCTCGCTCCCTGCCCCTCGCTCCCTGCCCCTCGCTCCCTGCCCCTCGCACCCTGCCCCTCGCACCCTGCCCCTCGCTCCCTGCCCCTCTCACCATGCCCCTCGCTCCCTGCCCCTCGCTCCCTGCCCCTCGCACCCTGCCCCTCGCTCCCTGCCCCTCGCTCCCTGCCCCTCGCTCCCTGCCCCTCGCACCCTGCCCCTCGCACCCTGCCCCTCGCACCCTGCCCCTCGCACCCTGCCCCTCGCTCCCTGCCCCTCGCTCCCTGCCCCTCTCACCATGCCCCTCACTTCCTCTCCCTCACACCCTACCCCCCTCACCCTCCCTCTCACACCCTCTCCCTCACACACTGCCTCACCCTGTCCTAAGGCCCTGGTGTATCTGATAGTATTTGTTCCGAGTTTACTCTCTATCTCTGTGAGTATTTCCTTTACTCTGTAATGGCATCTTGGTGATATCTCTTTTCGAGGAAAATTTTTGAAATTTAAGTTGTTCCTCAGTTACAGCGCTCGGTGATATCTCCATATTACTGTTGCATACAGATGGCCGCGAGCTGACTTGCCATGTTCTACGGTAGAATCGTAGAATCGTACAGCACAGAAAGAGGCCATTCGGCCCATCCTGTCTGTGCCGGGTCTTTGAAAGAGCTATCTAATTAGTCCCACTCCCCCTGCTCTTTCCCCATAGTCCTGCAATTTTTTTCCTTTTCAAGTATTTATTCAATTCCCTTTTGAAAGTTATTATTGAATCTGCTTCCACCGCCCTTTCAGGCAGTGAATTCCATTTGCAGTGATGCGAATTCCATCTTTTTGCCTGCGTCGATATACTTTGTGAACTTGTGTAAAACCTCACTGGTAATTCATGAGCTGTTTCAGATCGGACGCACATGGCTGCGGCTCTGAACAACACCCAGGCGTTTAACACTTATAAACACCTCAGGTTTTTTCCCCAGTCCTCCACCCCCCTCCCACACTGACACTTCTGGTTCAAGCCAACGTCCCTCTCCATATCGCAGATACCTCTTTACTCCCAGTCACCAGATGGCCCCAACACTCCCAGTTTTAGATCAAAGACACTCAGAATGTCCAACCAAATCAGGGCAGCAATCAACAAGGCCAATAGGATGATGAGCATTAACAGTCAAAACAAGATGGTACAAATCAGAGGAAGTTCTGATCAAACTGTACAGCACTCTGGTCAGACTCACCTGGAGAACTGTGTCCAGCTCTGGTCAGACCCACCTGGAGAACTGTGTCCAGCTCTGGTCAGACTCACCTGGAGAACTGTGTCCAGCTCTGGTCAGACCCACCTGGAGAACTGTGTCCAGCTCTGGTCAGACTCACCTGGAGAACTGTGTCCAGCTCTGGTCAGACCCACCTGGAGAACTGTGTCCAGTTCTGGTCAGACCCACCTGGAGAACTGTGTCCAGCTCTGGTCAGACCCACCTGGAGAACTGTGTCCAGCTCTGGTCAGACTCACCTGGAGAACTGTGTCCAGCTCTGGTCAGACTCACCTGGAGAACTGTGTCCAGCTCTGGTCAGACCCACCTGGAGAACTGTGTCCAGCTCTGGTCAGACTCACCTGGAGAACTGTGTCCAGCTTTGGTCAGACCCACCTTGAGCACTGTGTCCAGCTTTGGTCAGACCCATCTTGAGCACTGTGTCCAGCTCTGGTCAGACCCACCTTGAGCACCGTGTCCAGTTCTGGTCAGACCCACCTTGAGCACCGTGTCCAGTTCTGGTCAGACCCACCTTGAGCACCGTGTCCAGTTCTGGTCAGACCCACCTTGAGCACCGTGTCCAGTTCTGGTCACTGAGATACAAGGGAGATATTCAAGCACTGGAGGCAGTGCACAGAAGAACCACGAGGCTTATCTCCAGGGTCAGGGATCTGAGTTATGGGGAAAGACTGGAGAGGCTCGGGCTTTTTAACACAGAAAAGAAGCGTTTGAACGGTGATCTTATAGAGGGATGTATGATTGTTAAGGGTATAAAAAAAAGTTAACCTGGAATATTACTTTAATTTAAACTGTGGGAGTAGAACAAGGAGTCATAGGTTTAAAGTGGAAAAAGGAAATAATTCTTCACACAGAGACTGATCAACATGTGGAATAAACCTCGTGATAGGTCAGTGGAGGCAAAACCCTTGGAATCATCTAAGGGAACAATTGGATAATAAAAACAGAGCAGAGTTGGGATTTTTGGATGAATGGGGTAAGATGGGCCGAATGGCCTTCCTCACCCGTCAGGATCTTGTGAAACATTCCACACAGGTAGGTGGGTTGGCACCTGACCCTTGTGCGACATGTGGGCATACAGGAGAGGCGATGTCGGTACCCCAGCAGGTCACTGTTATTGAGCCAGGAATACAGGAACCAGATTTCAGGAATTTTGTCTTGACTCATCCTCATTTGTTCCCAAAATCTTACACCTGTGATATAAAACAGCGTATTCATTGGGATCGCTTCAACAATCATCAATAGAAAAGGGATAGTAGGAAAGAGGCGAAAATAATTAACTGTAAAGACTGTTTGAGTCTCAGGCTAGAGTTTCACAGGTCATTATTTTCAAATTTTTTTTTAGAAATTCTTTTGCTCCTCATTAACATACAGGTGACATTATTAATATTGTTTTTTAAATTGATATTCAAACTGTTTGAAGCCAGAGGGAAGTGAGGTAATGAGAAACTAATGTCATTTCACACACAACGATAAAAACTAATAAAAACGTCAAGTGTATAAAGCATTCATTATATCTTTTATCATTATTTAAATTCGCTCTCTTTATTACAGACGCTCTCTTTTTCTTGTCAATTTCCTTCTCTGTCCTCGCTTCCTAAATGAGCTCAGCCTTTTCCGTTTTAACAGAGAATAGTTTCCCAATAAAGGACCTCAAACTGCCCTCCTGAGCTGAGTGAACGATGGTCTTTCAATCCTACAGTTGGGGCCTAGGCAGATTGTATTGGCGTGGAGTTGGTTTTACACACACACAGGGAGAGCAAACTTACTCTCATTTAGCTCATTTAGTTGCTCTCCTCTGCTCCTATACTTTGGGGCCACTAGATGTCGGCCGGGGCTCAGATTGTAGCACACTGACCTCTGAGTCAGAGGGTCAGTACTGAGGGAGTGCTGCACAGTTGGAGGGTCAATACTGAGGGAGCGCTGCACAGTTGGAGGGTAAGTACTGAGGGAGCGCTGCACTGTCGGAGGGTCAGCACTGAGGGAGCGCTGCACTGTCGGAGGGGCAGTACTGAGGGAGCGCTGCACTGTCGGAGGGTCAGTACTGAGGGAGCGCTGCACAGTTGGAGGGTAAGTACTGAGGGAGCGCTGCACTGTCGGAGGGTCAGCACTGAGGGAGCGCTGCACAGTTGGAGGGTAAGTACTGAGGGAGTGCTGCACAGTTGGAGGGTCAATACTGAGGGAGCGCTGCACAGTTGGAGGGTAAGTACTGAGGGAGCGCTGCACTGTCGGAGGGTCAGCACTGAGGGAGCGCTGCACTGTCGGAGGGTCAGCACTGAGGGAGCGCTGCACAGTTGGAGGGTAAGTACTGAGGGAGCGCTGCACTGTCAGAGGGTCAGCACTGAGGGAGCGCTGCACTGTCGGAGGGGCTGTCCTTCAGATGAGACTTTAAACATTAAGAACAGCCCCTTGAGTTGGGCAACAGGGGACACCAGGCAAGAGTCGAGCAGATGTTTAATTGGATGTTAGAGAAGTATTGAAGCTCAGACTCCCTTTATAAAAGGGGCTGAGATATTCCGTGGCCACGGCTCCTGCTAAAAACTCGAGTTTATAACCTGCATCTCATCAGAAACAATCATTTTACAGTTCAACCAAAAAAGATTCAGACTTTCCTCTGGCCTGGAATTTCTACGGTGGAGAGTGAATTCAGCGCGGACTGGTCTCACACTACTCTCTGAAAGCCCTGCACAAGTTGAGTGTTGAAACATTTTGTTGGAATCTGGATGAGCAGAGACAGAATGAAGGGGAAGATTCTGTGCAGTGCCCGGATCTTCAGGCTGAATGTAGCCATGCAATTCCAACAGTTCTACAGAATGAAATGGCAGCAGTCTGTGAGGATTAGTCTCCCAGCTGCAGTCCAAGCTCCCCAGTGAGGTCAGAGCTGGCTGTGGACTGACAGATTCTGTCAATTCCAATTCTGCCTCTTTGGAATTGACTGACCCAAAACCTCCCACTTTTTTTTTCTTTTAATCCATTTAGAAGATTTGGTTATTCGTCCTGAGCTGGCAGCAGGAAACCCGATCCACTTATCAGGAAAGTATTGATTTTATTTTAAATTATCATCATGCTTCCCTCACAGACTGAAGAATGATTTGTGAGAGTCCCTCTATGTTTAATGCAGAGCGCAGTGCTCCTCAAAGTCTTGGGGCTGAGTGATAACCTCACGGAGTAATCACAGTCAGTCAGTCCGTCACACCCTGGCTGTGAGTTGGACTGATGGGCACCAAGGTGCTTGGGTACGATTGGTTGCACTTGCCAAGTCCCTGCCTGGACTCCCTGTCAGGCACGGTACGATGCCTGATCTGTAGCATGATCTTCATTACCTCAACTTTTAAGTCAACATTTCCTGTTAAACATATATGTGTTTCCACTTGGAAACATGTTACGAGTGGTGTCCCCCAGGGATTGGTCCTGGGTCCACTACTCTTCACAGTCTTTATTAACGACCAGGACAGTGGCGGTGGGAGTGTGGTCAGTAAGTTTGCAGATCACACCAAAATCTGTGCAAGGGTTAAGACGGTAGAGGAGTGCAATCAAATCCAAAAAGACTTCGATATGCTCAGGGAATGGGCCACACATTGGCAAATGACGTTTAATTTAGATGAATGTAGTGTCATGCATGTTAGCAGGACCAAGACAGAATACACAAATCATTTGCAGGGAGCAATACAGGACACTAAAGGTTCATGATCAGTGTAGAGAAACTATAGCTAAAGCTTTTTTTTTATTCGTTCATTGGATGTGGGCGTCGTTGGCGAGGGCAGCATTTATTGCCCGTCCCTAATTTCAAGGTGGTGGTGCGCCATGAAGTTACAGATTGTGCTGGAATACAATTCTGCTGCTGCTGATGGCCCACAGCACCTCATGGATGCCCAGTTTTGAGCTGCTAGATCTGTTCTGAATCTATCTCATTTAGCACGGTGATAGTGCCACACAACACGTTGGATGGTATCCTCAGTGAGAAGACAGGACTTCGTCTCCACAAGGACTGTGTGGTGGTCACTCCTACCAATACTGTCATGGACAGATGCATTTGCGACAGATAGATTGGTGAGGACGAGGTCAAGTAGGTTTTTCCCTCATGTTGGTTCACTCACCACCTGCCGCAGGCCCAGTCTGGCAGTTATGTCCTTCAGGACTCGGCCAGCTCGGTCAGTAGTGGTGCTACCGAGCCACTGTTGGTGATGGACATTGAAGTCCCCCACCCAGAGTGCATTCTGTGCCTTGCTACCCTCAGTGCTTCCTCCAAGTGGTGCTCAACATGGAGGAGGACTGATTCATCAGCAGAGGGAGGGCGGTAGGTGGTAATCAGCAGAAGGTTTCCTTGCCCATGTTTGACCTGATGCCTGAGATTTCATGGGGTCCAGAGTCAATGTTGAGGATTCCCAGAGCCACTCCCTCCTGACTGTATACCACTGTACCGCCACCTCTGATGGGTCTGTCCTGCTGGTGGGACAGGACATACCCAGGGATGGTGATGGAAGAGTCTGGGACATTGGCTGAAAGATATCATTCTGTGAGTATGGCTATGTCAGGCTATTGCTTGACTAATCTGTGGGACAGCTCTTTTGGCACAAGTGCCCAGATGTTAGTGAGGAGGACTTTGCAAGGTTGACTGGGCTTGGTTTGCCTTTGTCGTGTCTGGTGCAAGCTATTGGGTTGTCTTAATAGAACCATTCAGTATTATTAAATGACGCCATTTTATACAGGTCGCTGGTCAGACTGCATCTGGTGTAGTGGGCCCAGTTTTGGTCCGCCCACATGGTGGGTGACACAATGGCCTTGGAAAAGGTCCAGAGGAAATCTACAAGAATGATTCCTCACTTAAAGAACTTCAGCTACTCAGATAGGCTCAAGGGCCTTGGTCTATTTACTACAGAGCAGTGTAGACTTAGAGGTGACCTGATAGAGGTCTATAAAATAATTCAAGGGCTGGATAGTTTGACAGGTTGGGGAGGACCAGGGGACTCGAGTTTAAACTATGGAAGAGTGGGAATAGACTGGGTGTTGGGTGGTTCTTCTTTTCCCAGTGAGGAGTGAGACCCTGGAATACGTTACCGGCTGGTGTGGTGGGTGCTGACTCTCCGCCTTCAAGAGGGAGCTGGACCAGTTCCTGACTGGAGCAGAGATCGCATCGTATAGAAGGTAAGTGTCTTTATAGATAACACTTGGTCCATGTGATCTCTTGGACTGGTTTCGATCGCCTGAGGGGGGGCGGTGAGGAATTTCCCAGAGTATATTTTCCCTTATTGGCCCTGGGATTTTTCTCTGCTTTTTTGCCTGTCCCAGGAGATTATATGGCTGCTGGGGGGAAGGGGGTGGGTGTGAGGGGGGATGGTGAAGGGGGACTGGGTGGTGTGAGGATGGGAGTTGAGGGGGGGAGGTCGGGAGAAAGAAGAAATGTTTAGCCATGGTGGTCCGCCCATCATGAGCGTGGACTGGGCTTTGCATCTTGGATTTCCTGATCCACCTGTTCACAATTATGTCAGTCAGTCAGCCATTGAAAGTTAATGCTTTAATATTGTGCCTGAATACAACCAATACGCCCTTTACTGATGCTGCGTTTCCTACTGAGTTATGATGGGTTTGCAATTGATGATAAGCTGGTGGCTTCATGGCTAGACAATACTCCCGATTGTACACATCAACGAGCAGCAATGGACAACCCCACTGACACTCAAGGGCCAATGTACACACCTACACGTTTTGTTGTAACAGTTATTGTATATATCAGGGCAAGGTTAGATACAGAGTAAAGCTCCCTCTACACTGTCCCATCAAACACTCCCAGGGCAGGTACAGCATGGGTTAGATACAGAGTAAAGCTCCCTCTACACTGTCCCATCAAACACTCCCAGGGCATGTACAGTACGGGTTAGATACAGAGTAAAGCTCCCTCTACACTGTCCCATCAAACACTCCCAGGGCATGTACAGTACGGGTTAGATACAGAGTAAAGCTCCCTCTACACTGTCCCATCAAACACTCCCAGGGCATGTACAGTACGGGTTAGATACAGAGTAAAGCTCCCTCTCTGCCAGAGGAGTCATCATCAAGTTGCGGTTTGGTATCCGTATGGACATCTCAGTGCCTGCCCATGAGTCTGTGGCTGACTCGAGATGTGGAGGCTTTGATGGGCCTGCACTTTCCCTTCCTGTTGCTGTCTTCTTTTCCCACTGTGACCCTCTTGGAACTACCCCACCTCCAATAGTCCGATTCCCCCCAGAGATCATGAGCAGTGTGTGAGTGACAGGATATGAACTGTTTGATACAGTCGGGCCTTGTGATTCAAGCCTGGTGTCATCGGTGGAGCGAGGTGCTGCTGTATTGATTACCTGTTCACAGACAGTTCTTCTTGTGATTTACTGTGTGTCCATGCCTGAGTATTTGTGACCCTCTGTGAATTTTAAAGTCTAGGAGCGTCTCATACTGACAAGCTCTCTATCTACAAAGTTGAGATCTGTCTCAAATCTGCATATATATAAAAAATGATGCAGCTGGAGAGAGGAAGAATGGTGTTTAAATCTCCTGATGCACATTCTGTCATTAATCTTTCCCCAGTGATGGTCCAAACATTATTGTTTTGCCGAGAACTAACCCATTTTTGTAATTCAGACCTGTGTTTGTTTAGGCTCCTGCTCTTATTAATCACAGACCCCGGGGACAATGTTTGCCCTGTGGGGAATGTTTGCCCTGTGGGGAATGTTTGCCCTGTGGGGAATGTTTGCTCTATGGGGAATGTTTGCCCTGTGGGGAATGTTTGCCCTGTGGGAATGTTTGTTTCACAAAGTCCATATACAGGGTATTCACCCCTCCCCTGAGAGTCAAGGCCAAGGGCTACGTCTGTGGTTTGCTGCAGGGGTTGAAACAGGCAGGAGCCTCATTAAAATGCAACTTTGGTCTTCCACTGGGCATTGAGCAACCATACCAGCGGTCCTTAAAGGGCCGTCATGCTGGATGCTCCGAAAAACAAAAAAGCTGCTTCTCCGATGATCTTTGTGGGGAACGATTACTCCTCTGGCTTCACAAAAACCTTCCTCCCACTGCCGATTCCTCTGTGCCCCTCCACACCAGCGCCCCCCTCCCCCTGCCCCGGCATTGCCTCCCCTCCCCGTTCATGACACACTTCCGGCTCAGCTCCACAGAGGAGCCATCAGATTGGTAAAAGAACCAGAGGGGAGATGAGGAGGAATGTTTTTACGCAGCGAGTTGTTATGATCTGGAATGCGCTGCCTGAAAGGGTGGTGGAAGCAGATTCAATAATAACTTTCAAAAGGGAATTGGGTAAATACTTGAAAAGGAAAAATTTTCAGGGCTATGGGGAAAGAGCGGGGTAGTGGGACTAATTGGATAGCTCTTTCAAAGAGCCGGCACAGGCAGGGTGGGCCGAATGTCCTCCTTCTGTGCTGTATGAATCTATGAAACCCGTGACACATTCCCCATGTCTAGGAGTGTCTGATCAGGAATCCCCTTCTCTTTCCTGATACACACTCATCATGGCTACCTGAGTCCTTTATCACTGCAATGAAATCTGGTTAAGGTCACTGCTACCAAGGGTCCATCTCCTCCATTCCATCCCCTGCCTCCAGCCCGGGACAACTGCAGAGTCAGATGGATGTCACAGCATGTCAAACACACTCACACTGCCATTTGATATATGTTTTCAGATCGAACAGAGTGCAGTGCAGGTGTTTGGGCAGATAGTCTTGGTGTACGACAGACTATATAACAATCCTGGAACCTCCCACTGTGAACTCTCAATAGTTGAGAAATGACAATAGGAGAGAACACCCTGGCAGTATTTGAGGGGATAGTATAGAGGGAGCTTTACTCTGCATCTAACCCGTGCTGTACCTGCCCTGGGAGTGTTTGATGGACAGTGTAGAGGGAGCTTTACTCTGTATCTAAACCATACTGCACCTGCCCTGGGAGTGTTTACGAACATACAAACATACGAATTAAGAGCAGGAATAGGCCATTCGGCCCCTCGAGCCTGCTCTGCCATTTGATAAGATCATGGCTGTTCTGATTGTGATCTCAATCCTACTTTCCCGTCTATCTACTATAACCTTTGACTCCCTTGTTAATCAGGAATCTATCTAACTCAGCCTTAAAAATATTCAGTGACCCTGCCTCCACCGCGCTCTGGGAAAGGGAGTTCCACAGACTCACGACCTTCAGAGAGAAAAAATTTCTCCTCATTTCCGTCTTAAATGGGAGACCCCTTATTTTTAAACTGTAGCCCCTAGTTCTAGTCTCTCCCACAAGGGGAAACATCCTCTCAGCATCTACCCCTTCTAGTCTCCTCAGGATCTTATATATTTCAATAATATCATTCTTCTAAACTCCAATGTATACAGGCCCAACTTGTCCAACTTTTCCTCTTAAGATAACCCCCTCATCCCAGGAATCAGTCGAGTGAACCTTCTCTGAACCGCCTCCAAATCAATTATGTCCTTTCTTAAATAAGGAGACCAAAACTGCACACAGTATTCTAGATGTGGTCTCACCAATTCCCTGTACAACTGCAGCAAAACATCTCTACTTTTATATTCCATTCCCCTTGCAATAAATGACAACATTCCATTTGCCTTCCTAATCACTTGCTGTACCTGCATACTAACTTTTTGTGATTCATGTACTAGGACACCCAGATCCCTCTATACCTCAGAGTTCTGCAATCTCTCCACTTAAATAATATACTGCTTTTCTATTCCTCCTGTCAAAGTGGACAAGTTCTCATTTTCCCACATTATACTCCATCTGCCAAATTTTTGCCCACTCACTTAACCTATCTATATCCCTTTGCAGACTCCATATGTCCTCTTCACAACTTACTTTCCTACCTACCTTTGTGTCATCAGCAAATTTAGCAACCATACATCTGGTCCCTTCATCCAAGTCATTGATATAGATTGTAAATAGTTGAGGCCCAAGCACTGATCCCTGTGGCACTCCACTCAATACATCTTGCCAACCTGAAAATGACCCATTTATGCCTACTCTCTGTTTCCTGTTAGCTAACCAATCCTTTATCCATGCTAATATGTTACCCCCTATACCATGAGCTCTTATTTTGTATAGTGTCCTTTGATGTAGCACCTTGTTAAAAGCCTTCTGGAAATCCAAGTGCACCACATCCACAGGATCCCCTTTATCCACGTTGCTTGTTACTTCCTCAAAGAACTCTAATAAATTAATCAAACACAATTTCCCTTTCACAAAGCCGTGTTGACTCTGCCTGATTGCATTGAGATTTTCTAAGTGCCCTGCTATAACCTCCTTAATAATAGATTCTAGCATTTTCCCTATGACAGATGTTAAGCTAATTAGCCTGTAGTTTCCTGCTTTCTGTCTCCCTCCTTTCTTGAATAGAGGAGTTACATTCACTATTTTCCAATCTGATGGGACCCTTCCAGAATCTAGGGAATTTTGGAAAATTAATACCAATGCATCCACTATCTCTGCAGCCACTTCTTTTAAGACCCGAGGATGAAGTCTGTCAGGACCTGGGAACTTGTCAGCTTTTAGTTCTAATAATTTTTTCACAACCCTTTCCCTGGTGATTGTAAATGTTTTAAGTTCCTCCCTCCCTTTCACCTCTTGATTCACAATTATTTCTGGCATGTTATTTGTATCCTCTACAGTGAAGATGGACACAAAATATCTGTTCAATTCATCCACCATTTCTTTATTCTCCATTATTAATTCCCCAGACTCTCTCTCTAGAGGACTAACGCTCACTTTACTTACTCTTTTCCTTTTTAAATACTTGTAGAAACTCTTACTAACTGTTTTTATATTTCTAGCTAGCTTTCTCTCGTACTCTAATTTCTCCCTCCTTATTATTCTTTTAATCATTCGTTGCTGTTTTTTATATTCTGTCCAATCTTCTGACCTCCCACTAATCTTCACGGAATTGTATGCTATTTCTTTCCATTTGATACTGTCTTTAACTTCCTTAGTTAGCCACGGATGGTACGTCCTTCCCCTAGAGTCTTTCTTTCTCACTGGAATGTGAGACAATGATTTGATGGGACAGTGTAGAGGGAGCTATATTCTGTATCTAACCCATCCTGTACCTGCCCTGGCAGTGTTTGATGGGACAGTGTAGAGGGAGCTTTACCCTGTATCTAACCCGTGCTGTACCTGCCCTGGGGTGTTTGATGGGACAGTGTAGAGGGAGCTTTACTCTGTATCTAACCCGTGCTGTACCTGCCCTGGGGTGTTTGATGGGACAGTGTAGAGGGAGCTTTACTCTGTATCTAACCCGTGCTGTACCTGCCCTGGGAGTGTTTGATGGGACAGTGTAGAGGGAGCTTTACCCTGTATCTAACCCGTGCTGTACCTGCCCTGGGGTGTTTGATGGGACAGTGTAGAGGGAGCTTTACTCTGTATCTAACCCGTGCTGTACCTGCCCTGGGGTGTTTGATGGGACAGTGTAGAGGGAGCTTTACTCTGTATCTAACCCGTGCTGTACCTGCCCTGGGAGTGTTTGATGGGACAGTGTAGAGGGAGCTTTACTCTATATCTAACCCGTGCTGTACCTGCCCTGGGAGTGTTTGATGGGACAGTGTAGAGGGAGCTTTACTCTGTACCTAACCCGTGCTGTACCTGCCCTGGGGGTGATTCAGCTGTGGTGGGATATCCCTCCCCAGCGCTGCTCTCATTTCGATAAGGATGTCTTGTATTTATAATAGTTTGCAGAGAATGAATATTCCAAGGATGAAAGTAGAATTTTCCATTATAAATTGAACCCGTGTATTAATTAAAATTAAATTAAAAACTAATTTAAATAAAATTATTTCAGTTTCAGCCTAAACTGTCCATCAGGACTCTGTTTAAAGAAAGAAAGAAATAACTTGCATTTATACAGCACCTTTCATGATCTCAGGACATCCCAAAGCCCTTTACAGCCAATGAACTGCATTTGAATTGTAGTCATTGTTGTAATGCAAGAAGCACAGCAAGATCCCACAAACAGCAAAGAGATAATGACCAGATGATCTGTTTTATTGATGTTGGTTGACCAGGACACTGGGGATAACTCCCCTGCTCTTCATCAAAATAGTGCCATGGGAGAGCAGATGGGACCCCGGTTTAACGTCTCGTCTGAAAGACAGCCCCTCCAACAGTGCAGCACTCCCTCAGTACTGCACTGGGAGTGTCAGCCTGGATTATGTGCTCAAGTTTCTGGAGTGGGGCTTGAACCCATGAGTTGCAGTCTCAGAGGCGAGAGTGCGCCCACTGAGCCACGGCTGACACCAAAGAGAAACTCATTCTTCTTGAGGACTCCTTTTGTAGAGAGGTGCCTCTATGAGGACCCCTTTTAGAGAGCGAATGTCAGCACGAGAATGTGATGTGAAGAAGGAATCCCTCCGTCAGGCTCCTATTTAAGGAGCAGTTCGCTCACAGCTCAGAAGCTGGATGGAGAATGTCTCCATTTATTACATCTCAGCAGGGAAAAGCTTTTGTCAGCCATTGGATGGAGGAGCTGTGACAAATTCAATTAAACCCTTGTCCTAATGTAGCAATTGAAGATAATGTCTGCCCAAGCCAGCCCTCATTAATTCATCTAATTATTTTTGTGACATGCAATTAAAAGGTAAATTGCTGTATTGCAGTAATACTGCTTAAGCACCATTAAATTTGAGAATTAAGTTTGATTTGATTCCTCTAAAATCCTATGAGCCTTACCTTTTTTTAAAAAAAAACTAGTTTAACATAGGAACAGGAGTAGGCCATTCAGCCCCTTGAGTATGTTCTGCCATTCAGTTAGATCATGGCTGATCTGTACCTTAACTTCAAATTTTAATTGACCCCCAGCAACTACAGCTTTTTGGGGGAAGAGTTCTACATTTCCATTGCCCTTTGTGTGGAAAAAGTGCTTCCTGATTTCTCTCCTGAACAGCCTAGCTCTAATTTGAAGATTGTGCCCCTTTTATTCAGGATTCCCCCACCAGAGGAAATAGTTTATCGTATCCACTGAATCCTTTATCATTTTAAACACCTCAATTAGAGCGCCCCACAACCTTCTATACTGAAGGGAATAAACCAGTTTTACACAACCGGTCCTCGTAATTTAACCCTTTAAGCCCTGGCATCATTCTGGTGAATCTGTGCTCTACCCATCCAAGGCCAGTATATCCTTCCTGAGGTTCGGTGCCCAGAATTGAACACAGTCACCAGTTGGGGTCTGGAGTAAGGAATGTTAATTGAAGAATTGACAGGAAACTGAGCCATCCTGAGCATGATCATACCTGCTTTGTCCACCGGCAGCGGCCTAATACAGCCACAGTATTGTGGGCTGGTAGAAATATCAGTACAGAAAGAGTCCGTGCAGTATAATCCCAGTCGTTAACTTACTGGAGAGACAGCAGCTCTCCTGTCTGTCTGCCCCTGTCTCACTCACTCCTCCTGTCTGTCTGCCCCTGTCTCACTCACTCCTCCTGTCTGTCTGCCCCTGTCTCACTCACTCTCCTCCTGTCTGTCTGCCCCTGTCTCACTCACTCTCCTCCTCTCTGTCTGCACCTGTCTCACTCACTCTCCTCCTGTCTGTCTGCACCTGTCTCACTCACTCTCCTCCTCTCTGTCTGCACCTGTCTCACTCACTCTCCTCCTGTCTGTCTGCCCCTGTCTCACTCACTCTCCTCCTGTCTGTCTGCCCCTGTCTCACTCACTTTCCTCCTGTCTGTCTGCCCCTGTCTCACTCACTCTCCTCCTGTCTGTCTGCCCCTGTCTCACTCACTTTCCTCCTGTCTGTCTGCCCCTGTCTCACTCACTCTCCTCCTCTCTGTCTGCACCTGTCTTACACTCTCCTCCTCTCTGTCTGAACCTGTCTCACTCACTCTCCTCCTGTCTTTCTGCCCCTGTCTCACTCACTTTCCTCTTGTCTGTCTGCCCCTGTCTCACTCACTTTCCTCTTGTCTGTCTGCCCCTGTCTCACTCACTCTCCTCCAGTCTGTCTGCCCCTGTCTCACTCACTCTCCTCCTGTCTGTCTGCACCTGTCTTACTCACTCTCCTCCTCTCTGTCTGAACCTGTCTCACTTACTCTCCTCCTGTCTGTCTGCCCCTGTCTCACTCACTCTCCTCCAGTCTGTCTGCCCCTGTCTCACTCACTCTCCTCCTGTCTGTCTGCACCTGTCTTACTCACTCTCCTCCTCTCTGTCTGAACCTGTCTCACTTACTCTCCTCCTGTCTGTCTGCCCCTGTCTCACTCACTCTCCTCCAGTCTGTCTGCCCCTGACTCACTCACTTTCCTCTTGTCTGTCTGCCCCTGTCTCACTCACTCTCCTCCAGTCTGTCTGCCCCTGTCTCACTCACTCTCCTCCAGTCTGTCTGCCCCTGTCTCACTCACTCTTCCTGTCTGTCTGCTCCTGTCTCACTCACTCTTCTCCAGTCTGTCTGCCTCTGTCTCACTCACTTTCCTCCTGTCTGTCTGCCTCTGTCTCACTCACTCATCCTGTCTGTCTGCCCCTGTCTCACTCACTCTTCTCCTGTCTGTCTGCCCCTTCCTCACTCACTCTCCTCCAGTCTGTCTGCCCCTGTCTCACTCACTCTCCTCCTGTCTGTCTGCACCTGTCTTACTCACTCTCCTCCTCTCTGTCTGAACCTGTCTCACTTACTCTCCTCCTGTCTGTCTGCCCCTGTCTCACTCACTCTCCTCCAGTCTGTCTGCCCCTGTCTCACTCACTCTCCTCCTGTCTGTCTGCACCTGTCTTACTCACTCTCCTCCTCTCTGTCTGAACCTGTCTCACTCACTCTCCTCCTCTCTGTCTGCCCCTGTCTCACTCACTCTCCTCCAGTCTGTCTGCCTCTGTCTCACTCACTTTCCTCCTGTCTGTCTGCCCCTGTCTCACTCACTCTCCTCCAGTCTGTCTGCCCCTGTCTCACTCACTCTCCTCCAGTCTGTCTGCCCCTGTCTCACTCACTCTTCCTGTCTGTCTGCTCCTGTCTCACTCACTCTTCTCCAGTCTGTCTGCCTCTGTCTCACTCACTTTCCTCCTGTCTGTCTGCCTCTGTCTCACTCACTCCTCCTGTCTGTCTGCCCCTGTCTCACTCACTCTTCTCCTGTCTGTCTGCCCCTTCCTCACTCACTCTCCTCCAGTCTGTCTGCCCCTTCCTCACTCACTCTCCTCTTTCTCCTTCGGACTCTCGTTGTCTGTCAATTGTCGTTACAGGATCAGGTTGGATGAAGAAGGCTGTTCAGGCCATTTGATCCCATCCTTCCCCAATCTCAACTCTACCCTGTCCCCATTCCCCCATCCAGCTGCTGAATGAGCCCAGTGTCCTGGCCCCATCCACCCTTCCTGGTTAGTCCATTCCAGCTGTTGATCACGCTGTTTAAAGAAATCTTCCTCACATCTGTCCCAAAGTTGCCCTTCACACCCTGCCTGTGTCACCCTATCCTGGTGCCCTGGGGTCTTTTTCAAGTTAACTTTACGTGTTAAGTCTCATTAACCAAGAGAAGGTAAAACCATCACTTTCTCAGACTGAAGAGCCCCCGTTTATATCTCACGTCTCACTCTCTGTATTTGTTGCTTTCTGTCGTTTTTCCCTTCCCCATTCTGTAAACATTGTTTCTCTCTGACTCACACTGTCTACCTCTGTCTGACACTCTGTTCTTCTCTGACTCACACAGTCTATCACTCTCTCTTCCTGTCTGCCACTGTCTCTGAGAAATTATTTCTATCTCTGTCTCTGTCTCTCTTTGTTTACTGGGTGTAACAGTAGTGGTTAGGGCTGCTACAAGGTATCTCTGAGGGAAGAAACACACTCAGGTAGCCATTTTGTATACTGTTACTGAATGTTCGTGTTACTTTATTTGCACAGAGATGTTTTTAGTACTTTGGGGGTTGTGTCAGGACTTTTTTGCTCAAAGTATTGCCTCTCGTATATGCTCATCAAGGGAAGGAATGCTTTATAGCACCCAGTGTCAGCAACTAGCACTTCCAGGGCAGGTACAGCACGGGTTAGATACCGAGTAAAGCTCCCTCTACACTGTCCCATCAAACACTCCCAGGGCAGGTACAGCACGAGTTAGATACAGAGTAAAGCTCCCTCTACACTGTCCCATCAAACACTCCCAGGGCAGGTACAGCACGAGTTAGATACAGAGTAAAGCTCCCTCTACACTGTCCCATCAAACACTCCCAGGGCAGGTACAGCACAAGTTAGATACAGAGTAAAGCTCCTCTACACTGTCCCATCAAACACTCCAGGGCAGGTACAGCATGGATTAGATACAGAGTAAAGCTCCTCTACACTGTCCCATCAAACACTCCCAGGGCAGGTACAGCACAGGTTAGATACAGAGTAAAGCTCCCTCTACACTGTCCCATCAAACATTCCCAGGGCAGGTACAGCACGGGTTAGATACAGAGTAAAGCTCCCTCTACACTGTCCCATCAAACACTCCCAGGGCAGGTACAGCATGGATTAGATACAGAGTAAAGCTCCCTCTACACTGTCCCATCAAACACTCCCAGAGCAGGTACAGCACGGGTTAGATACAGAGTAATGCTCCCTCTACACTGTCCCAATTATGCTCCTTAACGTCAGTCTAACGTTTGCTAGTTGGCTGTGTGAGTTGTACAGCTCAGGTTTTGAAACATGTGGACTGTAGGAGGAAAGGAAGAGAAGTGAGGATTTCCACGGGTTATGGTCGTGCAAAATGTTGAGTTAAAGTAGGAGACAGTACATTGCGTCTTAGTTCCAGGAATGAATATGTGGGTGCAGGGAGCAGGAAGTGTGTAGGATGAGATATTTTGAGCTTAGAAAGAAGCAGAGGGGAAAGATCAGAGGAGAAATGAAACTTGTATATATCTTTCTTAAAAACCTGAAGCAATGTGCTCCAGTGAGCTGTCGTGTGTTAATCTGCTCAGTGTGATATTTAATTAGCAATCACATTCACAGTACCCGTTTAATATTTGTCCCTTGAGGCTTTTAAGTAAGAATAGATTTTTAATGCCACATCCAATTAAACTTTCCCGTTTAAAATTAAATATGATTTTTTCCCCCATTAAAGCATGTCACAAATTGTAAGGTTTAGACAAGTATTAACTTCGCGAAGAATCAAATCATGGAGATTGAAGGAACACTGAGTGGTCTACTCGTGAAAAATTATAATCGATGCTGGACTGTCCTGCTGTTAGAAAAGTTAAATATTACTTTGAATATATCATAGAATCATACAGCACCGAAGGAGACCATTTGGCCCAAGTGCCTGTGCCGGCTCTTTGAAAGAGCTATCCAATTAGTCCCACTCCTGTGCTCTTTCCCCGTAGCCTTGCAAACTTTTCTGTTTCAAGTATATATCCAATTCCCTTTTGAAAGTTACTATTGAATCTGCCTCCTCCACCCTTTCAGGCAGCGCATTCCAGATCATAACAACTCGCTGTGTAAAAACATGTCTCTTCATCTCCCCCCTGGTTCTTTTACCAATTACCTTAACTCTGTGTCTTCTGATTACCAACTGTCCTTCCAGTGGAAACAGTTTCTCCCTATCTACTCTATCAAAACTCCTCATAATTTTGAACACCTCTATTAAATCTCCTCTTAACCTTCTTTGCTCTAAGGAGAAGAATCCCAGATTCTCCAGTCTCTCCGCATAACTGAAGTCCCTCATCCCTGGTACCATTCTGGTAAATCTCCACTGCACCCTCTCCAAGGCCTTGACATCCTTCCTAAAGTGCTAATGGAATGTTAGCCTTTAAAACTAGAGGGCTGGAATATAATGGGGAGGAAGTTTTGCTACAGCTATACAAAGCCCCGGTTAGACCACATCTGGAGTACTGGGTACAATTCTGGGCACCTTAGAAAGGATAAATTGGCCTTGGAAGGAGTGCAGTACAGATTCACCAGAATGTTACCAGGGCTCCAAGGGTTAGATTATGAGGAGAGATTACATAAACTGGGCTTGTATTCTCTGGAATGTAGCAGATTAAGGGGAGATTTGATTGAGGTTTTTAAGATTTTGAAAGGGGTTGATAGGGTAGATAGAGAGAAACTTTTTCCACTGGTGGGGGAGTCTAGGACAAGGGGACAGAACCTTAAAATCAGAGCCAGACCATTCAGGAGAGAAATTAGGAAACATTTCTTCACACAAAGGATGTTAGAAGTGTGGAACTCTCTCCCACAAAAAGCAGTAGATGCTAGCTCAATTAATAATTTTAAATCTGAGATCGATAGATTTTTACTAGCCAAGGGTATTAAAGGATATGGAGCCAAGGTGGGTGGATGGAGTTAGGATACAGATCAGCCAGGATCTCATTGAATGGCGGAACAGGCTTGAGGGGCTGAATGGCCTACTCCTGTTCCTATGTTCCTCTGTTCCTAATACTCCAGCTGAGGCCTCACCAGTGATTTATTAAGGTTTATGAAATATGATACTCAGAAATTAAAATCTGTCATTCACAGTGAAACTCGATCCAGTTTTTGTGATGTTGATTTAATTTCTGCCAATATTATGTTTTGATTTTTGAGTCTGTGGATCATTGAGTAGATTGTCCCAGCCCCCCTGCTCTGCTCCCGTCTCCCTCCCCTGAAGGTACTAACTCCTTGCCGGAGTACAGTGCCACAGCACCTAACCCAATGATAGATAGTGAGTGTCGGCAGGTTATTTAGATGTGAGAGGCATCGCAAATTAGGCTGAACTAGGACCTTGCAGGTCTGTGTGGTTCAGTAACTCACTGGGTGATGAACTTACCCACTCAGCCACTGGGGGGCATTTCTTGCTTCTTATGATATTCGTCCCCAGAAGGAGGCAAAAACAAGTCATTTTCTATTTACCGAGCACAAGCGGAGTTCCTGTGGCGTCACTCATGTTAAGCCGGAGGATATTCTGCTTTCATAACACAGCAGCGTTATACCAAGTGACACTCACATGGTGGGGGAGTAGGGGGGGATTTTCATCTGGACAGCATGGATGTGAAGTAAAGCCTGGGGAGACCACAGGTTCCATCCACCCCGGTGATAGCTTACACCCAGGCACTGCAGGCGAAAATCAACCCCGTATTCTGCTGCTACGTGCACTTGTGTGTAACTTGGCCTGTACTTTAAAGGTAACAAGGTCTAATGGCTGTAAATAAGCACATCCAGAGGTCAGTGAGAGGCCAATTCCTCTTAGACACATCGTGAGGTCAATGTGAAGCGAATTTGCCTGATGTGACGTCTGGAGTGTGATGTCTGGAATGTGACAATGGATTGTGACGTCTGGAGTGTGACGTCTGGAATGTGACAATGGATTGTGACATCTGGTGTGTGACAGTGGAGTATGACGTCTGATGTGTGACAGTGGAGTGTGACGTCTGATGTGTGACAGTGGAGTGTGACGTCTGATGTGTGACAGTGGAGTGTGACGTCTGATGTGTGACAGTGGAGTATGACGTCTGATGTGTGATGCCTGGAGTGTGACATCTGGTGTGTGACAGTGGAGTGTGACGTCTGATGTGTGACAGTGGAGTGTGACGTCTGATGTGTGACAGTGGAGTGTGACATCTGATGTGTGACAGTGGAGTGTGACGTCTGATGTGTGATGCCTGGAGTGTGACATCTGGTGTGTGACAGTGGAGTGTGACGGACACTTACCAGACTCAAGACTTTTATGGATGGACAGGCAGACAGTTAGATTAAAAGAATATTAGATGGAATACAGAAAGCCAGAGAATCTCCAGCTGCATTCAACAAGCTAACCTGCCGATATCAGCAAATACTTCGATACTTATTTGCTCGACATTATTCTATTCGTGTCTCAGTACATTAAGGCAGGTTACTGTACACATGGATCAAGCCTTATCTGCCTGAGTCATTACCAAGCAAGAGAGCCAGACCAGTCAAGATTAGGTCTTGGGCTTTTTTTTTCTCTATTAAAGAATGCGAATTGACTAATTCCTTCTGCTGAACAGGCCACTGATGTGTGCTCCCTCTGATCCATGAAATAAGCTGTCTGGAGAACAGACTAGGTGCCACACTTGAACTCCAATTATTGATTGGCTTTGATATAACACACGGTGCATTAGGAGAACCACAGCGATCGGCCTCTGTCTCGAAGAGCTTTCTTCCTGTTCATTCAGTGACAGAGGGAAAAGTATTAGCCAGCTCCATCGGCCTGACAGATGCATATTTAGCTTTCATCATTTGCTGCTCTCAGTGTTCAGCCGTATCTGCAGGGAGCTGGGGATTTTTCTTGTCACCGAGTTTAACCGTTTCTTGCTGCTACAGTCAAACTTCAAAACAGAGGCAACACGTGGGGCAGCGATTGACAGTGGTCCGAGAGGGTCAAGTGGAAGCAACAAAATCCAAAAGCCAGCTCCATGGATACTGAGCCCATACTGAGCTGGCAGGACCCAGATCCCATCCCAGGTTGTGGTGAGTTACTTGATCCTATCTGGGATTGCAGAATGGATGTTACAATTGGACTTAGCTCCTCTGGGCAATAAAGGGAAAATCAGACAGACCATCCTTTAAACCCTGTTGGGTAACGCCAGGACGACCAACGCCGTTGGGTAACGCCAGGACGACCAACGCCGTTGGGTAACGCCAGGACGACCAACGCCGTTGGGTAACGCCAGGACGACCAACGCCGTTGGGTAACGCCAGGACGACCAACGCCGTTGGGTAACGCCAGGACGACCAACGCCGTTGGGTAACGCCAGGACGACCAACGCCGTTGGGTAACGCCAGGACGACCAACGCCGTTGGGTAACGCCAGGACGACCAACGCCGTTGGGTAACGCCAGGACGACCAACGCCGTTGGGTAACGCCAGGACGACCAACGCCGTTGGGTAACGCCAGGACGACCAACGCCGTTGGGTAACGCCAGGACGACCAACGCCGTTGGGTAACGCCAGGACGACCAACGCCGTTGGGTAACGCCAGGACGACCAACGCCGTTGGGTAACGCCATGACGACCAACGCCGTTGGGTAACGCCATGACGACCAACGCCGTTGGGTAACGCCATGACGACCAACGCCGTTGGGTAACGCCATGTCGACCAACGTTGGGTAACGCCATGCGACCAACGCTGTTGGGTGACGCCATGACGACCAACGCTGTTGGGTAACGCCATGACGACCAACGCTGTTGGGTAACGCCATGACGACCAACGCTGTTGGGTAACGCCATGATACAATTTCATATTGAGTCGGAAAGTGATGTAGTTAAGTCCAAAACTAGGGTCTTAAATTTAAGCAAAGCCAATTCCATAGGTGTGAGGGGTGAGTTGGCGAAAGTAGATTGGCAAATTAGATTAAAAGATATGACAGTAGATAAACAATGGTGAACATTTAAAGAAATAACTCATAATTCTCAACGAATAGACGTTCCCTTGAGGAATAAAAACTCCACTGGAAACCGTGGCTAACTAGAGGTTAAGGATAGTATTAGATTAAAAGAAGAGGCTTATAATGTTGCCAAAGGAGTAGTAGAAGATTGGGAGGGTTTTAGAAACCAGCAAAGGATTACCAAAAAATTGATAAAGAGGGAGAAAATAGAATATGAAAGTAAACTAGCAGGAAATAATAGAAACAGTAAGAGCTTCTACAAGTATGTAAAAAGAAAGAGATTAGCGAAAGTAAACGTTGGTCCCTTAGAGGCAGAGACAGGAGAAATTATAATGGAGAATAAGGAAATGGCAGAGACATTAAACAAATATTTTGTATCTGTCTTCATAATAGAAGACACAAAAAAAGAACAGAAATAATGAGGAACCAAGGGTCTAATGAGAGTGAGGAACTTAAAGTAATTAATATCAGTAAAGAGAAAGTTCTTGAGAAATTAATGGGACTAAAAGTCGACAAATTCCCTGGACCTGATGGCCTACATCCTAGGGTTTTAAAAGAGGTGGCTGCAGAGACAGTGGATGCATTGGGTTTGATCTTCCAGAATTCCCTAGATTCTAGAATGGTCCCAGTGGATTGGAAGGTAGCAAATATAACACCACTATTCAAGAAAGGAGGGAGAGAGAAAACAGGGAACTACAGGCCAGTTAGCCTGACATCAGGAGTAGGGAAAATGCTGAAATCCATTATTAAGGATGTAGTACAGGGCACTTAGAAAATCATAATATGATTAGGCAGAGTCAACATGGTTTTATGAAAGGGAAATCGTGTTTGACAAATCTATTCGAATTTTTTGAGGGTGTAACTAGCAGGGTAGATAAAGGGGGAAACCAGTGGATATAGTATATTTGGATTTTCAAAAGGCATTTGATAAGGTGCCACACAAGAGGTTGTTACACAAGATTAGGGCTCATGGGATTGGGGATAATATATTAGCATGGATAGAGGATTGGTTAATGGACAGAAAACAGAGAGTAGGGATAAACGGGTCATTTTCCGGTTGGCAGGCTGTAACTAGTGGGGTGCCGCAAGGATCAGTTCTGGGGACTCAGCTATTTACAATCTATATTAATGACTGAGATGAAGGGACCGAGTGTAATGTATCCAAGTTTGCTGACGATACAAAGCTAGGTGGGAAAGTAAGCTGTGACGAGGACGCAGAGTCTGCAAAGGGATGTAGACAGGTTAAGTGAATGGGCGAGAAGGTAGCAGATGGAGTATAATGTGGGGAAATGTGAAATTATCCACTTTGGTAGGAAGAATAGAAAAGCAGAATATTTTTTATAAGGTGAGAGACTAAGAAATGTTGGTATTCAGAGGGATTTGGATGTCCTTGTACACGAATCCCAGAAAGTTAACGTGCAGGTATAGCAAGCAATTAGGAAAGCAAATGGTATGTTAGTCTTTATTGCAAGGGGGCTGGAGTCCAAGAGTAAGGAAGTCTTGCTGCAATTGTTCAAGGCTCTGGTGAGACCTCACCTGGGAGTACTGTGTACAGTTTTGGTCTCCTTATCTAAGGAAGGATATACTTGCCTTAGAGGCGGTGCAACTAGATTGATTCCTGGGATGAGAGGGTTGTCCTATGAGGAGAGATTAAGTAGAATGGGCCTATATTCAATCAAGTTTAGAAGAATGAGAGGTGATCTTGTTGAAACATATAAAATTCTTCGAGGGCTTATCAGGGTAGATACTGAGAGGCTGTTTCCTCTGATAAGGGGTCAGCCCTTTAGGACTGAGATGAGGAGAAATTTCTTCACTCAGAGCATTGTGAATCTTTGGAATTCTCTACCCCGGAGGGCTTTGGATGCTCAGTCTTTGAGTATATTCAAGACTGAGATCGACAGATTTTTGGATACTAAGGGAATCTTGGGATAGGGGATAGGGCAGGAAAGTGGAGTTGAGGACGACTAATGCTGTTATTAAAAATGGAACATGCTACTTAAAAATGGTGCAACTTGGCATTTCTTTCAGTATGAAAAACCCAGAGCTTACATGTCAGCTGTAGCTCAGTTGGTAGCACACTTTTCTCTGAGCCAGAAGGTCGTGGGTTCAAGCCCCACTCCAGGACACATAATCCAGGCTGACACTCCAGTGCAGTACTGAGGGAGTGCTGCACTGTCAGAGGTGCAGTCTTTCAGATGAGACATTAAACTGAGGCCCCACCTACCCTGTCAGGTGGACATAAAAGATCGGTGTTCAAGCGGTGTCCTGTCCAACATTTCACCCTCAACCAATATCTAAAAAACAGTCCCATCAAACACTCCCAGGGCAGGTACAGCACGGGTTAGATACAGAATAAAGCTCCCTCCATACCACCCCATCAAACACTCCCAGGGCAGGTACAGAGTAAAGCTCCCTCTACACTGTCCCATCAATAAACCGATGTGGAGCCCATATTCCAGCAGAGTGACATTTCCATTTCCCATGTCCCCATGATTTGCCATGAACCTGAGCAGCCACTAACCGAAATTCTCCGCAGCCAGCCATTTGCAACAATCATGAAAGGAGGAGGAAAGCAAACGTTTCATAAACCAAGTTGCCTGGCCCTGAAGGTCAGGTCCCCCTTGACACTCCCCTGATTAAGTTTTGACTGAAAGGTTGGTTTCGTTTTTCCTTCTTAATGTCTCAACATTTTGACTCAATTTGGATACCGCATGCAAAAAACTCTCTCTCCAAAAGATAAAAAATTATTTGAAAGTATACTATATAATATATAATATTGAAAATCTTACATCTGTGCACAGTTCCAGTCAACTTTTTCCATTATAAATTCCTATACCCACATTTGGAATGGAAACTGCCTATGTAAACTTGTCATGTTGTAATTACACCCTCCCCCCTATTGGAGGCACTGCAACCTAACCACTGGCGGGAAGGTGTAAGGATAGCTGGACAAGGTTATATAGACAGTTTCCTTTAGAAATATGGATGTTGGGATTTATAAGGGATACACAACTATAAGGACAGAATGTACGACCCTAGGATGCGGGCTGTATTAGGTCTGTGTTGCCTGGTCCAACTACCTCCCGGCCTCTAACCCTTCTTTCCCTGGTGACTACATTTGGCCAGAATTCCCCAAGTGCAACCCCACAGGAGATCGACTAGTGTAGTTGATAATTATAGTACCAAATCATTCCCTTTCAGACTCATCACAACTCGTTACCCATTCTTCCCTAAAATCTCTCAGCTGTGGAACTTCTCACCTCCCTCAATCGACCATTACAATCTACAGACTATTAAATCACAAGCGTGGTGTCCCCCAACCCCTTATTATTCATTGACTACATCTTCTCGGCCACTCTTTCCATATTTGGTGGTGCTTTGCACCATGGGCCTTGAGGGTGGAGATTAAGTCAAACTATTCCATCTGTCTCATCTCGTGATATTGATTGTTTTCTATTGTAAATGCGCTGTAAATGCTCCAGGTTTGTTTTAAATCAGTTGAAGGTAAAACAAGTTCCAGTTTAAGTACAAACATTGTGTTTGTCAAACAGGCCAGCTGCATCAATTACCCAGTGTGCTTCATTGCTTCCAGATAATTCCCCAATCTGATCAACCTCTGCTCACAAGCTACGACCCAATGCCATGGCTTCTGGTAAGGGAAACAGAGACCTTGATGAGTAATTACAGAGGCGGTATTGTCCTTCATTGTCCAGCTTTGCACCACAGTTGGGTGGGTAGAGGCTGTGATGATTCAATGAAAAGAAAGAAAGACCTGGGTGCATAATGAGCCTTATCACATCACTCAGAAACACCTCCAACAATGCAGCACTCCCTCAGTCCTGCACTGGAAATGCCTCCAACAATGCAGCACTCCCTCAGTCCTGCACTGGATATGCCTCAACAATACAGCACTCTTTCAGTCCTGCACTGGAGACACCTCCGACAATGCAGCACTCCCTCAGTCCTGCACTGGAGACACCTCCAACAATGCAGCACTCCCTCAGTCCTGCACTAGAGACACCTCCGACGATGCAGCACTCCCTCAGTCCTGCGCTGGATATGCCTCTGACAATGCAGCACTCCTTCAGTCCTGCGCTGGATATGCCTCCGACAATGCAGCACTCCCTCGGTACTGCAGTGGAGAGCTGGCCTGGATTATGTGCTTAGTCCCTCGAGTGGGGACTCGAGCCCGTGATTCACTGTGAGATTGTTACTGGGGGAGGTAACCTGAGGGTTGGTGACCAGCAGCAGAACACACCAACTGGAACAAGGAGTTCACATTTACATTACTGAGGCCTGGAGGAGGATGAATTTCTTTAAAAACACTGGCACTTCTTCGCATATCCTATTAATAACTGCACTACCTGGTGAACACTGCTCCCTCACTTAATGCCAAGAATAACTGGTCATCCCTCTGAGTGCTGCTCGGTCACCTCCCCCTACCCTTCTCTCACCTGTAATATAAATGTCAGATGTTGTTCTTTTACCTTGCGCGTGTTTCTAATTCCCTCTTCAATGCCATGACTGTTGTAGATTGTTCAAAGTCTTTGGGTTTGTGCGACCCACCGGTGTTACTGCTGCAGATTAGCTGCAGTAACAGCAGTCAAAAGTAGCTAATCGTGTGAAGCTCTTTGAGATGTCTTGACATCGCTTTCTACAACAGGCAGCCGATCTGTAACATCAGTTTTACACCCGGGGGGAAGGTTACAAGTCTACCCCAACATCTATAAAAGAGATGGGAACAAAGTGCCAGATACTGGATTCTCTCTCTTGTTTGACAATGGGTAGATGCCAACTTCCTCCACCACACTGGCAGCTATCTCTTTACTCGACTTAACCCAAACAAAACTCTGCTCCCTCCCTTGATTTGGGGTGACAGCTCAGTGATGATTGAATGGAAGGACAATGGAGACAAGGCTTTGTAAATTATAAAATCTGTTAGTCAGATTGTAATTACCACCCTTTGTTTATCCTGTCTGTTACATCGGATTCAATTTTCGCCCCCAAGATTGGGTGGGTTGGGGGCGGGGAGCCAGACAAAATTGATGTTTTTGGGAGCGGGCAGACATCCCGGCTGGAACCCGCCATTTTTGCATTAGACTCAGGCAAATCTGTGTGCGTGCGCGTATCAGTCACCAGGAAGTCCCACCCCCACTTAAATCCGGCGGGCCGATACTTAAAGGGGCAAATGTACCTCATTGAGGTACTTAAAGTATTTTATATTTTGTGTATTGGACACTTAAAATGATTTTAACCTTACCTGGGCGGCTTTCCCATCGCTTCCAATTCACGCCTGGTGAATGCAGGTGGGAAGGGCCAAATTCATGAAAAATACACTAAATAAATTAAATAAAATGACATTTTCCATTGTTAAAAAAGTTAACAAAAATACCTTAAAACCAATATGCCTGGACCCCCCACCCCGATCTCCGATGTCCCCCCCACCCCCCATTTCTCTCCCAACAGCCGATGAGGTCTCTCTCTTCCCCCCCCCGCCCCCGCCTCTCGGATGTGTAGCTCCTCTCTGCCGACAGGCAGTCAGCCTGTCAATCAGTGGGCTGCCGGGTTCGAACCCCGAAGAGGCATTGATTGGCCTCATTAAAATAGCAATCACAGATTGCGACCCGCCTACTTCCCTTCCAGGTTTCGCACCCAAAAATCCCCCTGCTCCCCTTCCCCCGCTCTCCTCCCACTGACATGATAAAATCATGCACATCGAGTCTACAGTAAAGAATCAGGCAATTCGGTCCAACTGGTCTATGCCGGTGTTTATGCTCCACACGAGCCTCATCCCTCCCCTCTTCATCCAACCCTATCAGCATATCCTGCTATTCCTTTCTCCCTCATGTGTTAATCAAACTTCCCCTTAAATGTATCTGTGCTATTCCCCTCAACAACTCCTTGTGGTGGCAAGTTCCACATTCTCACCACTCTCTGGGTAAAGAAGTTTCTCCTGAATTCCCTATTGGATTTATTAGTGACTATCTTATATTTATGGCCCCTAGTTCTGGTCTCCCCCACAAATGGAAACATCCTCTTTATGTCTACCCTATCAAACCCTTTCATAATCTTAAAGACCTCAATCAAGTCAACATTTCAAGTCTATAGAAAAGAGTCCCAGCCTGTTCAATCTTTCCTGATAGGTTTAACTTCTCAGTTCTGGTATCATCCTAATAAATCTTTTTTGCACCTTCTCCAGTGCCTCCATATCCCTTTTATAATATAGAGACCAGAACTATGCACAGTACTCCAAGTGTGGTCTAACCAAGGTTCTATACAAGTTTAACATAACTTCTCTGCTTTTCAATTCTATCTCTCTAGAAATGAACCCCAGTGCTTGGTTTGCCCTTTTTATGACCTTATTAACCTGCGTCACTACTTTTAGTGATTTGTGTATCTGTACCCCCAGATCCCTCTGCTCCTCTATCCCATTTAGATTCCTATTATCCAAGCAGTATGTGGCCTCTTTATTCTTCCTACCAAAATGCATCAGCCCACTCTTATGTATATTGAAATTCATTTGCCAATTACACACCCATTCTACAAGTTTATTAATGTTGCAGTAATTATGAGGACCAACATTAATTAAAAGATCATTAGCAATGTGCTCAATCACAGTGTTAAATAGGCACGTTACTGGGAACTTGAGGAGATGGAATGGCACTGGGCTGTGCCACCATCAATACTGCCCAACAGCTACAAAGGGCATGAGTTGACTGTAGAATGTTACATCTTCTACAAGATCAGTTCTAAGCATTTAGTTCCGATATTTAAAAGGCTTGCCTGCCAAAAAAAACAAATTTAACGCACGCCCTAGTTTTGAGGGGAGTGAAGATTCTTCCTGCTCATCAAGGTGACCAGAATGAAGCAGCTCTGTCTTGTTTTAGCTTTCATTCAGTCACTAAAGGCCATCATTTATTGCCCATCCCTAATTGCCCCTTGGGAAGGTGGTGGTGAGCCGCCTTCCTGAACCACTGCAGTCCGTGTGGTGAAGGTTCTCCCACAGTGCTATTAGGTCGGGAGTTCCAGGATTTTGACCCAGCGACGATAATATTCCCGTTATTTATTCACCTGTTCAACTTCTGTTAAATAAATTCACTTAATAGTTTGAAGCAAAAGCAAGGTCTGGGTTTTTGATGCTGTACTGCTCATCAAAGGAGGGAAAGAGAGCCTAGTGAGGCACAGAATAATTAAAGCAGCAAAAACTAATTACTGGAAAACTTGCTCTGTTGATTATCCTGAGCACATTATTATAGCTAAAGTAGAAATTAAGACCAGTGAAGGTATTCTGGGAGGCACAGGGAGGAAGGACATGCCTACACAAAGGATTTAAGATACCAGAGGCAAACAATCTGGATTGAGGCTGGAACAGACCCAAAAATGTAATTGCGAACAATATGGAATAAATGGGATGCGTATCACTAGTGGGGAATGGGACACTTCCCTCTTTTCCAACCTAAATCTAGATTTTCCAATCAACATTATTTCAATCACAGTGGTAAGCCTTAGCATAGCTGAGAGAATCTCGGTTCCAGTGTCGGAACTAGATACTGCACCTTCAGGGACGGCATAGGTTAGATACAGAGTAAAGCTCCCTCTACACTGTCCCATCAAACACTCCCTGGACAGGTGCAGCACAGGTTAGATACAGAGTAAAGCTCCCTCTACAGTGTCCCATCAAACACTCCCAGGGCAGGTACAGCACAGGTTAGATACAGAGTAAAGCTCCCTCTACACTGTCCCATCAAACACTCCCAGGCCAGGTACAGCACGGGTTAGATACAGAGTAAAGCTCCTTCTACACTGTCCCATCAAACACTCCCAGGCCAGGTACAGCACGGGTTAGATACAGAGTAAAGCTCCTTCTACACTGTCCCATCAAACACTCCCAGGCCAGGTACAGCACGGGTTAGAAACAGAGTAAAGCTCCTTCTACACTGTCCCATCAAACATCCACCAGTGAAAAGGCATTGGAAATTAAATCAAAGACCCTACCTTCTCCAATGGTCTAGGCCATAAAGGGATTCTTTAATGTGGAACGGGTCATAGAGGAAGGCCCCAGTCATCAACAACAACAACTTGTATTTATATAGCGCCTTTAACATTGTTAAACATCTCAAGGAGTTTCACAGGAGTGTAATCAGACAAAAATTGACACCAAGCTAAAGAAGGAGATATTAGTACAGGTGACCAAAAGCTTGGTCAAAGAGGGAGGTTTTAAGGAGGGTCCTAAAGGAAGAGAGTTGGAGAGATGGAGAGGTTTATGGAGGGAATTCCAGAGTTTAGGGCCTAGGCAGCTGAAGACACGGCCACCAATGGTGGGGCGATGGAAATGGGTGATGCGCAAGAGGCCACAATTGGAGGAGCGCAGAGATCTCAGAGGGTTGTAATCTCCAGTGTGTGTTGAATTAGCTGATCTCAGTGTCTGGGGGCTCTGCAATTGCCCTTAGCATTCCTGAGTTCTGGAAGTTCGCACTCCTGGTTACTATCTAGTGTCTGGAAAGTGCGTGTGAGTGAGCCTCAGGTCAGGGCTGAACCAAGCTCACCTGTGTTGAAAATAAATGAAATAAAAATGACTCCAAGTTTCTACTTTTACAGTAGAAAGTTAATTCTCAGAGTTTGAGGGAGAGTTGGAACCTGCAGGGGCTGTTTCCCAGAGCTGCCTCCAATTTGCCTCAATTGATGCATCATTCCGTTCTTTGCTCCACAAATCTCACACTGTGTAGGTGAAATGACATCACAGTGAAATCTCAGGGACTTTCGGTTTGCTTTCTTCTGCTTTCCACACACAGAAGGTCCTTAATTGCTCTTCGTTTTGATGAGTCACCAGTAAGTATTTCCAGGAATGTGGTCTCTCAGCACGCTGAGCTTTCACAAGAGAGTCTTTCTCAGTTTTCTTACAAAGGATGACATTTTTTTTTATTCTAAGCTATCAACAACTGCATTGTAGATTGAATGACAGTAACCTTAAGATGGTGTCCACGTGTCTGCATCAGTAGAGTATCGATGTGTTGGACTGCCCAATATCCCACCTCACAATGATTCACTCTTACAGCACAATGTGTTGTAATTTGTACTGAATTATGTTGATTTGAGTCATGACGTAGATGCTCTGAGCTGAATCAAAGCTTCATTTTCTCCCTCCTCTTTTCTTCACATTCTTTTTCTTTCATTTCTTCTTCCCCTCTAACTTTCACTTCTTCCTCACAGTCACACTCCCTTCCTCTTTCTTGCTCTCTCGTGCTCTTTCACTCACTCTCTTCTTCACATTCTCTTGCTCGTCTTTCTCTCTATTTTTTCGCACTCTTGCTCGCCCTCACCTTTGTGCTCTACCTTCCTCCTTCTCCCTTTCTCTTCTCCTCCCGCTACCTCTCCTTCTCTCCCTCTTTTTCTTGCTCTCTTTCTTTCTTCCCCTTCCTCTTCTTCTCCTCCCTCTCTTGCTGTTCATTTCTTCCTCCTCCTCTCTTGTTTCTCACCCACTTCCTCCGTCTCTCCCTCTTGCTTTCTCTCTGCCATTCTCTCTCTCTCTTTTCCTCTCTTCCTCTCCCTCTTGGTTGGGTACAGGAAGAGTACAATGTAGTGAAGTATCCCTAGATGTGTGTGTTACCACTGCCACCTTCTGGTTGCTGTGAGATATTTCCACTGGGAACTCATTTTGTGAGGTCAGATTTTCGACACCCAGCACTAAAGTCCCTCTAACCCGTGCTGTACCTGCCCTGGGAGTGTTCGATGAGACAGTGTAGAGGGCACTTTACTCTGCATCGAACCCATGCTGTAATTGCCCTGGGAATGTTTGATGGGACAGTGTAGAGGGAGCTTTACTCCATATTTAACCCTGTACCTGCCCTGGGAGCGTTTGATGGGACAGTGTAGAGGGAGCTTTACTCTGTATCTAACCCGTGCTGTACCTGCCCTGGGAGTGTTGATGGGACAGTGTAGAGGGAGCTTTACTCTGTATCTAACCCTGTACCTGCCCTGGGAGTGTTTGATGGGACAGTGTAGAGGGAGCTTTACTCTGTATCAAACCCTGTACCTGCCCGGGGAGTGTTTGATGGGACAGTGTAGAGGGAGCTTTACTCTGTATCAAACCCTGTACCTGCCCTGGGAGTGTTTGATGGGACAGTGAAGAGGGAGCTTTACTCTGTATCTAACCCGTGCTGTACCTGCCCTTGGAGTGTTTGATGGAACAGTGTAGTAGGAGCCAGCACAGGCATGATGGGCCAAATGGCCTTCTTCTGTGCTGTATGATTCTATGAAAAAGAAGATTAAAGTAAACGGCACCATTTGGGATATAATCTCCTGTGAGGGCACAAGGTTCGCCAAGAGTCTTTACTCGACCTGAAAGCCTGAAAGTAGGAGTAATAGTTCATAGCGAAGGGAAGGCACAGTCTGAAAGAGGTTGCAAAGGGAGCCTTTGGACCCATTTACAGATGAATGCCTCTATTTAGCAGACTGAAGGAAGGAGGGAGAGTTGGACAATGGGCTATGCGTTCACTCGCTGCATTTCTACTTTCAAGTATATTTCATTGTGATGTGAAGGCCACCTGCCGCTTGCTCCAGTGTGTGACACATGTGTGTACGTGAATTGTTTATCAAGGGCAGGTGCTGAGAAAATGAAGAAGGTGGTTTAGTTGACGGGGTAGATGATAGGATGTGTTTCACTCAGTCTCTGACCAGTAATGGCTGCATTACACCTTCAGTCCATTACCCAGCACACTCCCTTGATTTTTCAGACATAATATTTTGATATTTCTGGTTTTCCAACGCTGCGTGAATCAACCCTGTGATTCATTTGCTTATTTCCTGCGCTAGATCCTGGTGTGGTGAGAGGGGCTGCCTTCCTTTATGTTTTGTCCCAGTGTGCAGGCCTCAGTTAAATTTAAAGGGCGTTCAGAATTTAAAAACATCAATTTTCGCTGCATAAAACTTCCTGATATTTAGACACAGAGCAACAAACAGCATAAATCTACCCTCCCAGAGGAAGCCTCTCTGCATCAACTGGAGGACAGCACTGAGCTTGGAGTGTGATACCAGGCAATTAACACATCAAGAGGACGCAGAGGATGTGACAGATCCCTGAGAGCGCAGGGGCTCGTGCTTTACTCACATCAGCTCCCACCCACCGGATGGTCTCAGTATCCACCCCCTCCATCACCAGCACACTGTGCCTGCAGTGTGCACGTTCCACAGGATGCCCTGCAATAACTCACCAAGGTCACTTCACCAGCACCTCCCTCCGCTGGTACCTCCAGCATCGAGAAGGACAAGGGTAGCAGGTGCCTGGGAACACCAGCACCTACTGGTTCCCCTCCAAGTCACATCCTCCTGACTTGGACATAGATCACGGTTCCTTCATCATCACTGGGTCAATATCCTGGAACTCCCTTCCTAACAGCACTGAGGGAAAACCTTCACCACATGGACTGCAGCGGTTCAAGAAGGCGGCTCACCACCACCCTCTCAGGGCAATTAGGGATGGGCAATAAATGCTGGCCTCGCCAGCGACGCCCACATCCCGAGAATGAAACAAAAATATTATTTCCTTCAATCACGCCGTTCTCCATCACAATTTTTTCTAAATTGTCTCGCCTGCTGTCCTGGTGACAGGGTGGGGCCCCATGGATAACCTCCATTACCCCAGACTACTTTTTTTTATTCGTTCCTGGGATGTGGGCGTCGCTGGCGAGACCGGCATTTATTGCCCATCCCTAATTGCCCTTGAGAAGGTGGTGGTGAGCCGCCTTCTTGAACCGCTGCAGTCCGTGTGGTGAAGGTTCTCCCACAGAGCTGTTAGGTAGGGAGTTCCAGGATTTTGACCCAGCGACGATGAAGGAACGGCGATATATTTCCAAGTCGGGATGGTGTGTGACTTGGAGGGGAACGTGCAGGTGGTGTTGTTCCCATGTGCCTGCTGCTCTTGTCCTTCTAGGTGGTAGAGGTCGTGGGTTTGGGAGGTGCTGCAGTGCATCCTGTGAATGGTACACACTGCAGCCACAGTGCGCCAGTGGTGAAGGGAGTGAATGTTTAGGGTGGTGGATGGGGTGCCAATCAAGCGGGCTGCTTTGTCCTGGATGGTGTCAAGCTTCTTGAGTGTTGTTGGAGCTGCACTCATCCAGGCAAGTGGAGAGTATTCCAATACACTCCTGATTTGTGCCTTGTAGATGGTGGAAAGGCTTTGGGGAGTCAGGAGGTGAGTCAGTTGCCGCAGAATACCCAGCCTCTGACCTGCTCTTGTAGCCACAGTGTTTATATGGCTGGTCCAGTTAAGTTTCTGGTCAATGGTGACCCCCAGGATGTTGATAGTGGGGGATTCAGCAATGGTAATGCCGTTGAATGTCATGGGGAAGTGGTTAGACTCTCTCTTGTTGGAGATGGTCATTGCATGACACTTGTCTGGCACGAATGTTACTTGCCACTTATGAGCCCAAGCCTGGATGTTGTCCATGTCTTCCTGCATGTGGGCTCGGACGGCTTCATTATTTGAGGGGTTGCGAATGGAACTGAACATTGTGCAATCATCAGTGAACATCCCCATTTCTGACCTTATGATGGAGGGAAGGTCATTGATGAAGCAGCTGAAGATGGTTGGGCCTAGGACACTGCCCTGAGGAACTCCTGCAGCAATATCCTGGGGCTGAGATGATTGGCCTCCAACAACCACTACCATCTTCCTTTGTGCTAGGTATGACTTCAGCCACTGGAGAGTTTTCCCCCTGATTCCCATGGACTTCAATTTTACTAGGGTTCCTTGGTGCCACACTCGGTCAAATGCTGCCTTGATATCAAGGGCAGTCACTCTCACCTCACCTCTGGAATTCAGCTCTTTTGCCCATGTTTGGACCAAGGCTGTAATGAGGTCTGGAGCCGAGTGGTCCTGGTGGAACCCAAACTGAGCATCGGTGAGCAGGTTATTGGTGAGTAAGTGCCGCTTGATAGCACTGTCGACGACACCTTCCATCACTTTGCTGATGATTGAGAGTAGACTGATGGGGCGGTAATTGGCCGGATTGGATTTGTCCTGCTTTTTGTGGACAGGACATACCTGGGCAGTTTTCCACATTGTCGGGTAGATGCCAGTGTTGTAGCTGTACTGGAACAGTTTGGCTAGAGGCGAGGCTAGTTCTGGAGCACAAGTCTTCAGCACTGCAGCTGGGATGTTGTCGGGGCCCATAGCCTTTGCTGTATCCAGTGCACTCAGCTGTTTCTTGATATCACGTGGAGTGAATCGAATTGGCTGAAGACTGGCTTCCGTGATGGTGGGGATATTGGGAGGAGGCCGAGATGGATCATCCACTCGACACTTCTGGCTGAAGATGGTTGCAAACGCTTCAGCCTTGTCTTTTGCACTCATGTGCTGGACTCCACCATCATTGAGGATGGGGATGTTTACAGAGCCTCCTCCTCCCGTTAGTTGTTTAATTGTCCACCACCATTCACAACTGGATGTGGCAGGACTGCAGAGCTTTGATCTGATCCGTTGGTTATGGAATCGCTTAGCTCTGTCTATAGCATGTTGCTTCCGCTGTTTAGCATGCATGTAGTCCTGAGTTGTAGCTTCACCAGGTCGGCACCTCATTTTTAGTTACGCCTGGTGCTGCTCCTGGCATGCTCTTCTGCACTCCTCATTGAACCAGGGTTGATCCCCTGGCTTGTTGGTAATGGTAGAGTGAGGAATATGTCAGGCTATGAGGTTACAGATTGTGCTGGAATACAATTCTGCTGCTGCTGATGGCCCACAGCGCCTCATGGATGCCCAGTTTTGAGCTGCTAGATCTGTTCTGAATCTATCCCATTTAGCACGGTGGTAGTGCCACACAACACGTTGGATGGTGTCCTAAGTGCGAAGACGGGACTTCGTCTCCACGAGGACTGTGCGGTGGTCACTCCTACCAATACTGTCATGGACAGATGCATTTGCGACAGGTAGATTGGTGAGGACGAGGTCAAATAAGTTTTCTCCTCGTGTTGATTCGCTCACCACCTGCCGCAGGCCCAGTCTGGCAGCTGTGTCCTTCAGGACTCGGCCAGCTCAGTCAGTAGTGGTGCTACCGAGCCACTCTTGGTGATGGACGTTGAAGTCCCCCACCCAGAGTACATTTTGTGCCCTTGCTACTCTCAGTGCTTCCTCCAAGTGGTGTTCAACATGGAGAAGGACTGATTCATCGGCAGGAGGTTTCCTTGCCCATGTTTGACCTGATGCCATGAGATTTCATGGGGTCCGCAGTCAATGTTGAGGACTCCCAGGGCCACTCCCTCCTGACTGTATATCATTGTACCGCCACCTCTGGTGGGTCTGTCCTGCCGGTGGGACAGGACATACCCAGGGATGGTGATGGAAGAGTCTGGGACATTGGCTGAAAGGTATGATTCTGTGAGCGTGGCTATGTCAGACTGTTGCTTGACTAGTCTGTGGGACAGCTCTCCCAATTTTGGCACAAGTCCCCAGATGTTAGCGAGGAGGACTTTGCAGGGTCGACAGGGCTTGGTTTGCTGTTGTTGTGTCTGGTGCCTAGTGGTCCGTCCGGTTTTATTCTTATTATGACTTTTTTTCGCGAGATTGTACAACTGAGTGGCTTGCTAGGCCATTTCAGAGGGCGATTAAGAATCAACCACATTGCTGTGGGTCTGGAGTCACATATAGACCAGACTGGGTAAGGACGGCAGGTTTCTTTCCCTAAAGGACATGAGTGAACCAGATGGTTTTTACGACACTCCGGTAGTTTCATGGCCATCATTACTGATATAGTATTTTAATTCCAGATTTTTCTTTAATTAATTGAATTTAAATTCCCCAGCTGCCGTGGTGGGATTTGAACTCTTGACTCTGGATTATTAGTCCAGTAACATAACCACTATGCTACTGTACCCGGTACTGCCAGTCTACATGTGTGAGCCTCATCAGTGAGTGTCGGTAGGTTATTCAGCTGTGGGGGCATTACAGCCAAGCTCGATCCTCTCCTGGGCATCATGCGCTCTCATTCACATTTCTCTATTTCTCTCTGTCTCTCTCTCTCTCCCCCTCATTCTCTATCTCTTTCTCTCTCCCTCTTTGTCTCTCTCTCTCCCCCTCATTCTCTATCACTTTCTCTCTCGCTCCCTCTTTCTCTCTCTGCATCTGTCTCTCTCCACCTGTCTCTCTCTGTCTGTCTGTCTCTCTGTCTCTCTCCATTTGTCTTTCTCTGCCTATCTGTCTCTACTCTCTCTGTCCGCCTGTCTCTCTCTCTCCATCTCTATCTCTCTGCCTATCTCTCTCCATCTGTCCATCTGTTTCTCTTTCTCTCTCTCTCTCTGTCTGCCTCTCTCTAGTTGGGGTGCAACAGGCAGCCTATCCACTTCCGCCTGTTTTGTGCCCCCACCAAAGTAGAATTGTACCCCCATTGAATATCATGGAAAGTACGAGCACTTCACGTATTTGTGCCAATCACATTGATGCTCACAACAGGACAAACCTCAGGGACAATTTGCATCCAGACAACATTTACTCCCTGGGTGCAAAGCACAGGAGAAAAGGACAGACACTCGGGACACTCTACATCGGGAATTACCTCAAGGTTTCTGCCGATTGGGGAAACCCCCCACGGGGGTTAACAGGGACATGGGGCTGGGGAGGCTCTGTGGTGAGCAGCCAGTTTAAAGGTGTAGTATTCACTATCACTGCGAGTGGTGAGAAGCCAGTTTAAAGGTGTAGTATTCACTATCACTGCGAGTGGTGAGAAGCCAGTTTAAAGGTGTAGTATTCACTATCACTGTGAGTGGTGAGAAGCCAGTTTAAAGGTGTAGTATTCACTATCACTGTGAGTGATGAGCAGCCAGTTTAAAGGTGTAGTATTCACTATCACTGTAAGTGGTGAGAAGCCAGTTTAAAGGTGTAGTATTCACTATCACTGTGAGTGGTGAGCAGCCAGTTTAAAGGTGTAGTATTCACTATCACTGTGAGTGGTGAGAAGCCAGTTTAAAGGTGTAGTATTCACTATCACTGTGAGTGGTGAGAAGCCAGTTTAAAGGTGTAGTATTCACTATCACTGCGAGTGGTGAGAAGCCAGTTTAAAGGTGTAGTATTCACTATCACTGCGAGTGGTGAGAAGCCAGTTTAAAGGTGTAGTATTCACTATCACTGTGAGTGATGAGCAGCCAGTTTAAAGGTGTAGTATTCACTATCACTGTGAGTGGTGAGCAGCCAGTTTAAAGGTGTAGTATTCACTATCACTGCGAGTGGTGAGAAGCCAGTTTAAAGGTGTAGTATTCACTATCACTGTGAGTGATGAGCAGCCAGTTTAAAGGTGTAGTATTCACTATCACTGTGAGTGATGAGCAGCCAGTTTAAAGGTGTAGTATTCACTATCACTGTGAGTGGTGAGTAGCCAGTTTAAAGGTGTAGTATTCACTATCACTGTGAGTGGTGAGCAGCCAGTTTAAAGGTGTAGTATTCACTATCACTGTGAGTGATGAGAAGCCAGTTTAAAGGTGTAGTATTCACTATCACTGTGAGTGGTGAGCAGCCAGTTTAAAGGTGTAGTATTCACTATCACTGCGAGTGGTGAGAAGCCAGTTTAAAGGTGTAGTATTCACTATCACTGCGAGTGGTGAGAAGCCAGTTTAAAGGTGTAGTATTCACTATCACTGTGAGTGATGAGCAGCCAGTTTAAAGGTGTAGTATTCACTATCACTGTGAGTGATGAGCAGCCAGTTTAAAGGTGTAGTATTCACTATCACTGTGAGTGATGAGCAGCCAGTTTAAAGGTGTAGTATTCACTATCACTGTGAGTGGTGAGTAGCCAGTTTAAAGGTGTAGTATTCACTATCACTGTGAGTGGTGAGCAGCCAGTTTAAAGGTGTAGTATTCACTATCACTGTGAGTGGTGAGCAGCCAGTTTAAAGGTGTAGTATTCACTATCACTGTGTGTGGTGAGCAGCCCTGCCTCAGTCATTCCCTCTCCCTCTCCCTCTCCAGCAAGAGAAAACAAATTCTACAGCCAGGTAGGCTGTAAAGAAAGAAAGGGGATGCATAAAAATGACTTAAAGGGTAATTTTATTAATAAAATGGTGAGCAATTTAATTCAGCAGTGCAATTTAATAAAATTAACCCTTCAGAGAAAGAAAGATTAAGAGAGAAACAAAATACTTTAGCACACGTGGCCATGTCTGATGGCCCTTTTGACAGACACAGTTTGCCATGTTTTTGGTACAGAGTCCACGTGTGTTGCTTCCTTCTGAATATAGAAATGAAAAGAAAGAACAAAAGAAATCAATTCTCAATAACAATCTCTTTTCCTTTCTAAATGTCAACATAGAAACCACAGGTGTCGTTATTTGCAGATGTTGTTTAACTGCTCGTAAGGTGAACATTGAGCAGTTCTTAATAGAATACCAGTAGGGATGCTCTTTAGAGGCTGGGGGTTGGGAAAGTGCAGAGGGAGCTACACTGTGCATCAAACCCACCTTATATCTGTCTGTGGCTTGCTTGGGTGCCCAGTATACAGGTCTATCGGCACTGGATTGATCGCAGCTGTGAGATTTTCAGTTGCAACTTATATACTATAATGGTTCACCAATGTCCTTTCCCGGTCTGGGCCGATATGTGACTCCAGTCCCACATCAATGTGGTTGACTCTTAGCTGCCCGCTGAAGTGGCCCAGCAAACCCCTCAGTTGTATCGAACTGCTACCAGTGGTTCAAGAGGAAGACCCACCAATAGCTTCTTGGGGCAACTGGGGATGGGCAATAAATGACACCCACATCCCAAGAATAAATAAATATACAGTATCAGGGCTATAAATCACCATATCCTCTGACTCACTGTCAGTTCCACGGCAGATCGGCTAGCCTGTACATTATACATTTCAACTTGTACCTGACTCCCTATAATCTCCTTCTCCAGTCCATGACGAAATGAGACTCTGCTTTTATTTCCAGTACAGACCTTTTTATTTCTAATGACCCTGTTACATGGCAATTAAACACTGCAGTAAATGTATCCAATAAGAAAATTACAAACTGGAATTAAATTCTTCAGTCTTGAAAGAAAATTTTATAAATTACAGTGCACTGTGATATTAGGCTAACCACAAATAAACAGCTTTAACACTTGACAGAGACACAACATCAGATTTACAACACTGCCCCCTTCACAAGGATTCAGGAATTTCCCACATGTACTGAGGAAGAATATCGAGGCGCACATCCTGGCCAGTAAATAAAAAAGTCGGGAGAGGGCTGCGATTTATTTATCATAATTGTTTCCTCCTCTCCTGAATGTGCATGTTGGGTTCAGTCCACTGTCTCACTGCATTGCTGAACCCGGGCAGTGAGCGTTGATGACTATTCGACTGCAGGGGGCAGTAATATTGGCAGCACTCGATCCTGCCTTCGTCCCTTTCCAGATGGTTAATGGCAGCAGGAACCCATGCAAACTTTACCCCCCCTTTGTAGCCTGGAGAGGATGGACGGGGACCTATGTCAGACAGTGACCCTAATGCTACCCCAGCTGAGCTCAGCTCATTCAGTACAGGCTGGGAATAAAACCCGGGGACACAGCTCCACACTATCACAACCATCGGGGGACTCAACAGATTTCCACACAGACACAGTGAGCTGTCCCACAACCACTATAGAAATAATATTCAGAGGTTTATGTAATGAGGCAGCTAAAGATTGCTAATCTTGCCTTTCATTGTGAGGAGTATGTTTGTTTTTAATCTATACAGGCAAATCAGCACAGGTTAGATACAGAGTAAAGCTCCCTCTACACTGTCCCATCAAACACTCCCAGGGCAGGTACAGCACGGGTTAGATACAGAGTAAAGCTCCCTCGACACTGTCCCATCAAACACTCCCAGGGCAGGTACAACATGGGTTAGATACAGAATAAAGCTCCCTCTACACTGTCCCATCAAACACTCCCAGGGCAGGTACAGCATGGGTTAGATACAGCGTAAAGATCCAGCTACACTGTCCCATCAAACACTCCCAGGGCAGGTACAACACGGGTTAGATACAGAGTAAAGCTCCCTCGACACTGTCCCATCAAACACTCCCAGGGCAGGTACAACACGGGTTAGATACAGAGTAAAGCTCCCTCGACACTGTCCCATCAAACACTTCCAGGGCAGGTACAGCACAGGTTAGGTACAGAGTAAAGCTCCCTCTACACTGTCCCATCAATGAGTCCATGGAAGTTAAGGCCCATTTTTGGGGCAGATTTACTAGTTTTAGATCAATCGCAATCTATAAACAAATAGGACCCTTTGAATTGCGTGCTGTCAGCAGCTGTATAGTTGTGAAAATGAGCTGCTCTATGAAGTGTCATTCACTGACATTATAGCACTCGTTTACCCTTTTATACGTAACCTTTCCCCAGGGAAAATGATTAGATCTGACCTAGAAGGCTTTTTTTTCAGATCCTTATGTTTTATTACAGTGATAAAAATGCCTGCTGTCATTATACACTTTATACAACACAGTCCCCTCTGGGCTTCAGGTAGAGTACACACTGAGAGCAGTGATCGGCAGACCCTAAATGTCCACAGTGACATCTCCATGCCAATAGTGACAGTAAATTGCCTTTATTACACTGTGACCCTGAAGCTCACCTCTTGCCCTCTTTTTTCATTCTCTTTCATAATATTTCTTTTCAGATGTCTTCCTTTGACTCTCTCTTCCTCTGCTCTGACTGCCAGTCTGACTGTCTCTCTTTCTTTCTCTAGATCTTTCTCTCTATTGCTGTTTCTTCCACTCGCTTTCTTTCTCTCCGCTTCAAGTCTCTAAATCCTGCCATCTCTCCAGCTCTTTCTTTCTATCTCTCACTCTCATTCTCTCTCGCTCTCTCTCGAGCTTACTCTCCAGCTGTGTTTCCCTCTCTATCTCTCTCCCTCTGAAACTTTCTCTCTAGATCTTTTTCTTTCTATATCTCTTTAGATCTCTTTCTCCCTAGATTTTTCTCTCTCCCTCTCCATATGGCTCTGTTTTTTCCCTATCTCCCGCTCTTTCTTTTTTTCCCCTCAGTATATTTTCTAAAGTTCTGCCCATTTCTTGCTAGACCATTCAGCCAACGTTTATTTAAGCGAAAGGACTGTTCATTGTATCGCTCAATTCCATTGGTTCAGTATTACTCCTGTGTCACTGCATGTTATAACAGTGTTGTAGATCACCTCCTGCATGTCCCCGCTGTGAGCCCAGTGAGTACAGTTTGTGACACTTGTACCTTTCCATTAAACAAACTTTATGTGTGAAATAAAAACCTATCAGTAAACTTTGCCTGCGTGTTTACAAACACAGTGCAGTTGTGTGAAACTCACCATCGCCTGTTCACTCACCACACGTCAGCGTGTCAAAATGCCACACATGCCTTCTCACTGTTTCTGCCCACCCCCACCCCCCTAGAAAAGGTTTACCAAACACTATGGGGGATTTGTGACCTAACCCACCCAGGGGAGACTGATGGGATCGGGTCAGCACCTATTTCTCACCCCACCTGATTTTAATCTCCGTTGAAGTGAAGAGAGTAATATTGGGTGAGTGTAAATCGGGCGCACTCCTGATCCCATCAGTTTCCACTGGGCAGGTTCGATTAGAATTACCCCCTATTTCTCAGTGGGGGCTCTGCCCCTTTAAAGTTCATTATTCGTGCCCCCTGCCCAATGGCTCAATGAGTTTATTCAGTAAATATCTGAGCCACGAGGGTGAGGAGGCTGACAGGTCCTGTCGCTGGCCTGTGCTGTGCTAATTGCACTGCTCTCATCCTCCTTGGGTTATGGGAGGGGAGAAATCTGCCAGTTGTCTTTGACAGTGGCAGGACAAATTGAGAAGGCTGTTAAAAAAAAGCATACGGGATCCTGGGCTTTATTAATAGAGGCATAGATTACAAAAACAAGGAAGTTATGCTAAACCTTTATAAAACACTGGTTAGGCCTCAGCTGGAGTATTGTGTTCAATTCTGGGCAGCACACTTTAGGAATGATGTCAAGGCCTTAGAGAGGGTGCAGAAGAGATTTATTAGAATCGTACCAGGGATGAGGGACTTCAGTTATGTGGAGAGACTGGAGAATCTGGGGTTGTTCTCCTTAGAACAGAGAAGGTTAAGGGGAGATTTGATAGAGGTGTTCAAAATCATGAATGGTTTTGATGGAGTAAATAAGGAGAAATTGTTTCCAGTGGCAGAAGGGTTGGTAACCAGAGGACACAGATTTAAGGTGATTGGCAAAAGAGCCAGAGGTGACATGAGGAAACATTTTTTTACACAGCAAGTTGTTATGATCTGGAATGCAGGGCCTGAAAGGGTGGTAGAAGCAGATTCAATAGTTACTTTCAAAAGGGAATTGGATAAATACTTGAAAAGGAAAACATTTACAGGGCTATGGGGAAAGAGCAGGGAAATGGGACTAATTAGTTAGCTCTTTCAAAGACCTGGCACAGGCACGATGGGCCAAATGGCCTCCTGTGCTTTACCTACTTCGATACTATGATTGTCCTGCTCCTGATTGGTATTTAGTGGCCCCTGCAGGTTTGGGTGTTAGGATTCCCCCCCACCTTGGTCGAATAGGTTACTGACACTCACTGATTGGTTTATACAAGTAGAATGGACACTTCGGAGAGGTACTTGGGGCTACTCCTGTGAATGTGGAACTGTACCCTAGCAAGAAATATACACGCATGCAAGCATTTGCACACATTCGCACACACTCACACGCACACACACGCATACTCGTGCATGCACATGCAAACACACTAGTGCACACTCACTTGAACATATACACACTCACTCATTCATAGACTTGCACACACACGTGCGCGTGCACACTCATACACTTTCCAGCAGGGGTCACTGGATAGACCTCAGGAATCTGGCTGATTTTTCTGCTCACGAGCACAGTCGATTATAGTGGCCCTCCCATCACTGCAGCTGGAACCAGCTAACCATCTGAGCACAGACCAGAAAGAACACCGGTCATTCAGCTCGACTTGCAAACAAATGAATCAGCTGTCGTTTGTTTGATAAACTCAGCTCAGTGTTGCACTTCACGCTTTAATCTTCACTCAGCTGCCAGGACCTGTGATTCTCGGTTCTTTGACAAAGCTGTTAGTACCTACAGGTACAAAGCAATCACCCAACTGTCAATCAAGGTTCCTTAGTCTCTTTAGCCACAAGCTGCAGGCAAACTGGATTGAATCCCAGGAGTGGCAGTGTGCATTGATTTATAATTAGAAGCTCATACTACAGTCAAGGCCCTTAAAGGTACTCATTCTAAGTTTTGACATTGATCAGGGTGTTAATCTTGGCTCAGTGGGTAGCACTCTCCCCTCTGAGTCAGAAGGTTATGGGTTTGAGCCCCACTCCAGAAACTTGAGCACATAATCCAGGCTGAAACTCCCAATGCAGTACTGAGGGAGTGCTGCACTGTTGGAGGTGCGTCTTTTGGATGAGACGTTAAACCGAGGTCCCGTCAGGCCTCTCAGGTGGACGTAAAAGATCCCAAGGCACTATTTTGAAGAAGAGCAGGGGAGTTCTCCCCGGTGTCCTGGCCAATATTTATCCCTCAACCAATATCACTAGAACAGATGATCTGGTCATTATCACATTGCTGTTTGTGGGATCTTGCTGTGCGCAAATTGGCTGCCGCGTTTCCTACATTATAACCGTGACTACACTTCAAAAGTATGTTATTGGCTGTAAAGTGCTTTGGGATGTCTTGAGGTTGTAAAAGGCGCTATAGAAATGCAAGAAGTTTCCTTTTTTAACCATAACAGGTAAAACCGACGTTAAAATTTCATCCCCCCATCCATCACAAAGCTCTAATTTTTTGCATTTACCTCAGGGCTCAGAAGGGACAATGCGGTCCCTGGGTGGTCTGATAACTGAATGTGACAGTCCTATTTGTGGACACGGGCAGCTGCCAGCTCTAATGCAGCAGATGGCACTTGCAGCTTAGACCTAACTATTCAGTACCAAGGTGTTAAATACAATGCAGGAATCCTATGATTTCTAATTCCAGTCCTCCCACCACCCCTTCCCTGAAAGAAAGCTTGCATTTATACAGCACTTTACCCCATCCCAAAACACTTCACAACCAATAAAGTACTTTTGAAGTGTAGTCACTGTTGGTTACAGTGAGAGATCGAGAGAACCCCTTGAAATGACTGGCCAATGGAACCTCTTGGAGTGGGACTTCGACCCATGACCTTCTGACTCAGAGGTGAGCGATCTACCAATTGAATCAAGGCTGGCATCTTGACAAGACCTTGGTTCATACGGGCCAAGCTACAAGACTGACCAGCAATGGAAAAGCTGACCCAGCTCCAGAAAGCTGACCGACTCAGGACAGCCCTGTCATGGTTCCCTAGGCTCCATCACTCAAGCTGTGGATATCCCCAACATTCCTTCATTGTTTATTGGTGGGGAAAGAAGGACATGAAATTGAAGGGGCAATCCAGACTTGAAGGCATTAAACTGTGGTGCATCTTGAGGGATCTGGGGATCCCCTGGAAATTTTGAATTTTTATATTAAAAATTATACATTTTGGTTTATGTTAACGGCCACAATTTGCATTTATTTAACATAAAAAATTCTCAAGGCACCTCACAGAGGCAAAGGAAAATGGATTCTAAACTAGAAGGGGGAGAATAGGAGGGTTGATTGAAAGCTTGGCTGAAGAGATGGATTTTGAGGTGGTGTTGAAAGGAGCTGAGAGGGGTGATGAAGCGGTGAGGTAGAGTAAACAGCTGAAGGCTCTGCCACCAATGGGGGGGGGAGGGGGAAGGAGGAGGATGCACAAAAGGCCAGAGTCAAAGCAATGGAGAGTTCGAAGGGGGAAGGGTTTTAGAGTCGGAACAGATTGCAGAGATAGAGAAGGTAAGGCCATGGAGGGATTTAAGGCAAGGACGAGGACTATAAATTCAATACATTAGGGGGTGGAGAGCCAATGTAAGTCAGTGAGGACGGGGGTAATGGGAAAGGGACATTGTGTGGGATAGAATATGGGCAGCAGAGTTTTGGATGAGCTGAAGTTTATGGAGGGTGGAAGAAGGGAGGTTGGCCAGGAGAGCATTGGAATAGTGAAGTCTAGAGATGACAAAAGACATGGATGAGGCTTTCAGCAGAAGATGGATTGGGGGAGCCGGGTGATATTACGGAGGTGGTGGTAGACGGTCTTTGTGATGATGTTGAACATGACTGGAAAGTTGCAAAGAGACTGGTTCAACCTGAGACAGTGTCCAGGGAGGGGAATGGAGTTGACGGCAAGGATACAGTGTTTGTGGTGGGGGCCGAAAACAATGGCTTTGGTCCTCGCAGTATTTAGTTGGAGGAAGCAGTTCTGCTGTACTCCACGGCTCCAGTGTAAAGATTGACCAGCAAGCCTGGCTCATTGATGGGACCTGTAGGGGGAGACCTGTCACTGAGGGCTGGGATTCTTCCCACTCAGCACCAGGTAACTCTGCGAGCCAAAACCCCAGTGGGTTGGCTAGTCCTGACTGGACAAGCAGCGGGAAGCTTCTACGTGCTGTGCTGCGGAACTCCAGCAGTTCCCCTCTGCACACTTGGCAGTTCCCTGAGTCTAGATGACGATCCGGATTCTTTCCCCTCAGTCTGGTTCAGTAATAACTGAAGTCGAATACATTTTAAAGTCCAACACATCTTTAATAGCAGGGTTCTTAGTCTGCAGCATTGATTTGGACTCCTGATAGAGTCCCTCTATGCTGGCAGAGCAAGAACAAAAACATACAGAAATCCACACGTTTTTATACAGATGAATAGGGTTGGAACATACTTAACGAGGGTCAACACCAATCATAAGCCGGGCATAGGTTGCCATGCGAGGTTACATTATTTCCGACCAATCATAAATCGTCCATGTGCTGATCATGCTGCTGTTAGACATCAAAGGGGATAACTTCCTCATCTTCCAACTTGGAATGTTCTTCCCTGTTCCTTCTGTTCCTTATCTCCCAACCTGGAATGTCTTCCAACTTTGGCTAAGCTCGTTACCTATATTGATCTGCCATAAACATGGAGACATTCAGACCAGTCCTTGACTCACATCAAAGACCTATCATTGATAAGACAATGCAGGCCTGCTGACTAAGCAAACATATGGCCCAGCAGGAGGGCCAGGCCACTTGTATCAATCTCAGTTACTAACTAATTAACCCTTTCTAACCATTTTGCATTCTGCTTCTTTGCCACGTAGACATTTTAATATTTTACTAAAAACTGACCACGTAGGGATTCTCATAGACAGCTCTCTGCTCTTTGGGAACTGGGCTGGGTACGTACGAGCAGAGACTGTGCGCTTTACAATCAAGAGGAAAGAGACTCCCTGTGTGGATTTGTCAGTCAGAGCCTAGTTCTCTTTTTAGAAATGTCCAGACTTTCTAGTCCCAAACAATGTAAGTTTGGGAAAGAAAAAGCGAATGTCGAAAATCTAAAATTGAAGCATGAGACAAACAAGTCTGTCAACTTCTGAAAGAAGAGGCTAATGTTTTGGATAAAGACTCCTTGCCACACTCAACTGGCAAAGGACTGCCCAACCCAAAACTGTAACCCATCCTTTCTAATTTCCTGTGCTGAAATTTCCAGCATTTAATGTTTTTCCAATGGTATATTTAATACTTGTAAACAATTTTACAACACCAAGTTATAGTCCAGCAATTTTATTTTAAATTCACAAGCTTTCGGAGACTTCGAAAGCTTGTGAATTTAAAATAAAATTGCTGGACTATAACTTGGTGTTGTAAAATTGTTTACAATTGTCAACCCCAGTCCATCACCAGCATCTCCACATCATATTTAATACTGTCTCTGAATGGCCTCCCTGGCCAATTCCCCATTAACACTACAAGCAATCAACACGCATGCGCACCTTCCGTCCCGCTTCTCACAGCCAACGCGCCCAACGTCCTATGACGTTACGCCGCGCATCGCGTCACCAGGATTTACGTGCCTGGCTGTGACGGTAACGGAACGTGTGTACAGGGATAGGTTACGTCATCAGAAGTTGCGTTCAGTTTGCGAGAAGAAAAGGTAGAAAATGGCGCCTGTCGTGTTGGTAAGTAAGAGGCGGGGCAAGCCTGGGGTTGCAGTTAATGTGATTTCTAGTTATTTTTAATATTTGTGCACAATGTGGATGTTTATTATATATTTCAATGTTTGGTAGATAAGATGTGACGTCATGTGTTTAAGCATTTAAGTCAGAAAATCATTGTTTAATTGTGATGGGTGGGTTTACCTCTCTTTTTCCCCCCCTTACCACCTATTCTCCCACTTTCGTCCTTCTCCAGAGTGTGGGGCTCAGGAGGCTGAAGATATGACCACCATCAGTGGGCAAAGGCTGTTTGAGTTTCAAGAGAAACAGCAGTGACCTCTAGACTGGAATTAGAGAAATGAGTGAATTGGAAGTGGAGCAGGGTTTCCACTGTCTGCACCTGATTAACTGACAGAATTAGGCCACTTCTCAATTCGGCAGCTGTTGGTGTCGCCTAGGACATGCCTGCTGAGATCTGCTGTTTCCAAATGCAGATTGGCAAAATGTTCAGTTGTTTGTAGTTTGCATTGTCTAACCTTGCAAGTAGAAAACTAAGTAATGTCAGTTGCTTTACAAGCATTAGTCAGCATTTTGGATTAATTTCAAGGAAGCTGGTATCTGCAGAGTTGCCACTTGGAAAAATCCTGGTACTTTCATCAAAGGTATGAAGAAGGTGAGAAAAGGCCATCAGCATGTCTGTGTTCACCTTATCTGTTGGTTGGTGTAACCTTGTGTAGGGGTACCATTAGTAACTGCTGGGTCAGCAAAAGAAAACAGCGAGATAAAACACTGACCAATTTCAGGAAACCTCTGTGAAATTCCTCCTTGACTCTGTATGGCAATGAAGCAAGTTCCAGGAGAATGGAATGTACTGAACCAGAAAAGCCCATTGCAGATCCCACCATATCTCTCATACCCCTCTATCAAATGTCTCTACAGGTTCTTATCCAACTCTCTATCAGCAATTTTAATAATCAGCCCTCACTGCTCCCTGGATGTTCATCTCCTCTTGTGTAAAGTAGCTAAATCTAAACTCTTTCCACCCTCACTCTACTCAATTTGAAGTTATACCATCTTGTTACAGTACCTGTGACTATGTTAAAATATTAATGTTTGTTTCACCGATGCTCTTTAGGATGTTGAATATGTATGTAATTTCCTACTCTGGTGTAACATTCCCAGATTTTGCAGCTGCTCCTTGTTCCTCGCTATCAGTTTAGTTTCCCTTCCCTATACCCTCTCTAGTGATGCAACACTATTCCTGGTTGGATGGATCAGCTGAAGTTGATCTGCAGTTTCCCAGCTCTGTTCTGACTGTAATTATTTTATTTAGACCATAGCTATTCAAATAGCAGTCCAAGGACTGCTTCCAGACTGTGAAGCCCTAATATCCAGACTGCTGTGCAGTGCATGCCCCATAGCGAGCATGAGTGATATGGTTCAGGGCCAAGAACGGGTAGGAGGGTGAGGTGAGCACAGAGCAGATTTATAATCTGCAGTGATATTGTTCAATAACAGGAAACTGTTTCAGCTATCAGAAGAATTTTTGCAGCACCATTCAAGTATACAAGGTCAAAGCAATTATGAAAAAATAAGTGATAAACTCAATCTATTCTTGTGCATTGTTCATCTGCAGAGAGGGGATTGAAACGAAGAACATCCCGTGAGTACACGAGTCACCATTTGGTGTGTTCTTCAATCCACCAGCAGTAATGCTGCATTTTGTTTAGCAAGGTGGAGAGACAAAGCACCAAAACTATTCCTGCAGCAAAGACCCAGCTGGTTCAAAATCCACAAAAAGTGGACCCTACCACTCCTTCCCCTGCCTTATACCAGCTGCAACTCTTGTAACTGAGAGGTTACACCTATCAGGAAAGATTGAACAGGCTGGAGCTCTTTTCTCTAGAAAATAGAAGACTGAGTGGTGACCTGATTGAGGCCTTTAAGATTATGAACGGGTTTGATAGGGTAGATGTAGAGAAGATGTTTCCACTTACGGGCGAGTCCAAAACTAGAGGTCATAAATATAAGATTGTCACTAATAAATCCAATAGGGAATTCAGGAGAAACCTCTTCACCGAGTGGTAAGGATATGGAACTTGCTACCATAAGGTGTAGTTGAGGTGAATAGCATAGATATATTTAAGGGGAAGCTAGATAAACACATAAAGGAGAAAGGAATAGAAGGGTTTGCTGATAGGGTGAGATGAAGTATGGAGCATAAACACTGGTCTAGACCTAGTAGGCCAAATGGCCTGTTTCTGTGCTGTACATTCTATGTAATATGTGGGCATTGTTTTTTTAAAGGTAGGCCAGAGACATATGGGGAGGGAAATTGAAAGGGGCTTCTTCTCAAATCACTCCAGTGCAGTTAACGTGGGTGCTATGGAACAATGACATTGCAGTCAGAGGAGAATTGCAGCAGCTCTTTTTTTTTCCAGGCATGGATTTGGCAGTAGAGGCCTGCCAGTCTGATTTTCCTCTTCTGGCCACTGGAAAACAGGTAGCAAAAGTGAGGGAAAAGTCCAATCCAGATTAGGAGGAAGAAAAGAGTGAACTTGAGAGGTACAAGGACCATCGTAGTATTGACAAAATCAAGAAGGGTGCCAACAGAGAGAGAGATGCTGAAGGCAAGAGAGAGATTTCCTGTTGGACTTTAAGCTTTAATAAAAAGCAAAATACTGCGGATGCTGGAAATCTAAAATAAAAACAGAAAATGCTGGAGAAGCTCAGCAAGTCAGGCAGCATCTGTGGAGAAAGAAACAGAGTTGACGTTTCAGGTCGAAGACCTTTTGTCAGAACTGAAACATTAACTCTGTTTCTTTCTCCATAGATGCTGCCTCACTTGCTGAGCTTTTCCAGCATTTTCTGTTTTTATTAGCAAGCTTTAATAGTTGGAGTGATGAAGGGGATCCTATTGCACATGGTAGGAGGGGAAAGTCTACACTAAGTCAAAAAGTGCGAGGAAAGGACCCACAAGACGTATGAGCAGGGCGGGGACAGTTACCCAGATGGGAGTTCTGCATACAAGTACACATAGCATAAGAAATAAAACGAGTGAGTTAGAAGTACAAATTCAGCTTAAAGGGTATGATGTAGTCGCCATTACAGAGACCTGGCTACAACCTGGGCATGACTGGGAGCTAAATATTCCAGACTGTAGGATCTTTAGAAAGGACAGGGAAAGGAGGGAAGATAACAATATTAATAAAATACACAATTATCACAGTAGAAAGAAGGATTTCAGTAATGGTGAGCAGGCAGTGGAAACACTGTGGATAGAGTTAAGAAGCAGCAAAGGATGCAAAACTCTAGTAGGATTGAGTTGTCTGCGGATCTCCTGAGAGGAGTGATGTAGTTGGGGGGGGGGTGTATAAATAGAGATTGGGGAAGCATGTAGCAAAAACAAAATGGTTATAGTGGGAGATTTTAATATTCACATGGACTGGGAGAAGCAGTACAGCTCAAGTAGTAATGGCAGTGAATTTCTAGAATGTAATCAGGACAATTTTCTAGAACAATATGTTTTGGAACCTAGAAGGGAACAGGCCACACTGGGTTTAGTGATGAGCAACGAAACAGGATTAGTTAGCAATCTGACAGTAAGGGAACATCTTACAAATAGTCACCATAATATGATTGAATTGATATTAGGATTGAGAGGGAGTTACAAACCAAGGTTTTAAATTTAAGTAAGGCAAACTTCGAAGGGTTGAGAAATAAATTGACTACAGTAAACCTACACAAACTGTGGGAAGTATTTGGTACAATACAAAACCAGTACATACTCCTAAACGGCAAAGGCTCCACTTGTGTAGTTAAGCATTCATGGTCAACAAATGAGGTAAGAGGCAGCATCAAACTAAGAGAAAAGGCTTAGACAGATACAAGGAAAAGTGGAAATTCAGCAGATTGGGAGAGCAGTCAAAAGCAACAAAGAGAGACAACGAAAGTAATAAGGGGCATAAAGGGAATAAGAAAAATAACTTGCAAGAGATATCAAAGCTAATGGGAAAAGTTTTTATGAATATATTAAGTGAAAGAGACTGGTAAGGGAGAATGTGGGTCCATTGAAGACAGATGCAGGTACGACTATAATGCATAGTAAGAGAAATAGTAGACTTGTTAAATTAATACTTTGTATCTGTTTTCACAGTGGAGGAAGAGGCCAAAATACCAGCGGGGCACTAAAACCTAAAAATAAATCAAGGGGAGGAACTTAGTCGATTTAATCAAAGTTTTTTAAAATGGTAATGGAGAAAATAACGGGACTTGAGATAGACCATTCTCTAGAACCTGATGCTTTCCACCCCAAAATATTAAAAGAAATAGGTGAGGAAATTGTAGCCGCATTAGTCATAATTTTCCAAAGCTCTCTAGTTTCAGGAATTGTGCCTTTGGATTGGAAAATTGCAAATGTCACTTAATATTTAAGGAGAGAGGGAGTAACCAGGTAACTACAGACCTGTTTGTCTAACATCAATAGTGGGGAAGTTACTGGAATCTATTATTGGAGACAGAGTGACTGAGCACAGGGGCAAGTATCAGTTGATCAAAGAGAGTCAGCGTGGATTTGTGACGGGTAGGTCATGTAATCTAGTTGAATTTTTTGACGAGGTCACTAACTTGGTGGATATGGGTACGGTAGCATGGTGGTTATGTTACTGGACTGGTCTAGGGATGGGCAATAAATGCCGGCCTTGCCAGCGACGCCCACATCCCGTGAACGAATAAAAAAAAATCCAGAAGCCTGGACTAATAATTCGGAGTCATGAGTTCAAATCCGGCCATGGCAGCTGGGGAATTTAAATTCAATTAATTAAATAAATATCTGGAATAAGAAAAAAACTGGTATCCGTAATGGTGGCCATGAAACTACTGAATTGCGTAAAAACCCATCTGGTTCACTAATGCCCTTTAGGGAAGGAAACCTGCCGTCTTTACCCAGCCTGACCTATATGTGACCCCAGACCCACAGCAATGTGGTTGATTCTTAATCGCCCTCTGAGATGGTCTAGCAAGCACTCAGTTAGGGCAATTAGGGATGGGCAGTAAATGCTGGCCTTGCCAGCGACGCCTACATTCCATGAACAAATAATTTAAAAAAAGGATAGTGGAGTGTCTATTGATGCTGCCTATATGGGCTTCAAGAAGGTATTTGACACAAGAAATTATCAGCAAAAATGATAGCACGGAATTGGAGGTAACCCTGTGACATGGGTTGGTAATTGGTTGGGAGATAGGAGACAGAGAATGGGGATAAAGGGAACCTTCTCTGATTGGTGAGCTCTGACAAGCTGTGTTCCTCAGGGAACTACTGCGGCCTCAGCTTTTCACTATATTTACCAATGACTTGGATGAAGGATTAGAGAGTTATATATCCAAGTTTGCAGATGACACCAAGTTGGGAGAGACAGTCAGTAGCCAGCCAGCCCACGACAGTAAGCCTCAGTATCCCTGGGCTACAGAGAAGAACAATATCACCCAGGGTCTAAGCTCCTGATTGCTGTCCAATGATCCCTGCTGGAAAGTACGTGTGTGGAAATCAGGTGAGGAGAGGTTCAGGCTCAACTGTGATGCCTCCTGTGGTTGACTAGCCCTCTGCCACTGTCCATGGTCACACACAAAAAATGGCCATTTGGGTAAGTGCTACTTGTGGGATTTTACTGAAGCTAGGGTCTGCCCTTGCGAGAAGAGGGGGAAGGTTTTTAAAAATAGAATGCTTTTATCAAGCTGGTGGGGTGGGTGACGGACGCTAGCAGACAGTAACACTGAGTTCTGTTCTACAGTGACAACTTATCAGAACCGCTCGACAAACTTCAAATTACACCATGTTCCTAATTCATCTCCTTAACCAACGAAGGATCCATTTATCACAGTTTTGGAAAGTACAAATGGGCAGCAGTTTTTTAAAATTTTATTACTTCTAAACTATGTCCAGAAACTCCTTTACGCATGAGCTAATTGGATTTGCCATGTCTAATTGTGACAGCTGGTTAATATTCACCAAACAGCCACCCAGGGACGAATTAGCTGCAAATGAAATATAAACAAACAGATGCTGTCACTTAAAAAATCAATTCATCTCAGAAAAAACGAGTACTTAAATCTTATTTCCAGATTCCTTCAACATGCACGCCTGCTGCAGCTTTTAATAAGATTAAGAAAAATAATGACGGTGCACTTTTAAAATGTACACTGATTTATTTAAAGTGGGATTCAAAAATAATTGCATAGAAAGAGACAGGGAATAGGACTTTGCTGTTTCATATCCCACATTTTATTAATTTGTGAATATTATGTTTCTAGGAAGAGAATCTTAATGGAATAGAAGTCACTGCTGTATAGGCGTTGGATTCAGAGAATAGGAGATGGGAGTGGAAACCTATATAAAAATCCCTTGTTGGGGTATTAAAGATTTCATGGCACTGGTTCAGGCCTGAACGAGGGAAAGAAAAATCAGCTAGAGCCGCAACTATGCAGTGACCCTGGTGGAAAGTCTATTTGTAGATGTTGGGGAGGATTGTAATGATCCCTCCATGGTCAAATAACTAGCTTCCAATGTCAGTTTGAAGTGGTTAGTAGCATTCTCACTTCTGAATCAGGAGTTTGTGACTGCCAGTCTCCCATCAGGACATGAGCACGTAATCTAACACTCCAGTGCATTACTGAGAAGGTACTCCATTGTCAGAGATACCGTCCTTCAGATGAGTTATTAAACTGAGACCCTGTTTGATGGACCTTAAAGATCCAATGGCACTGGTTCACTAATGGCCTTTAGGGAAGGAAACCTACCACCCTTACCCGGTCTGACCTTTATGTGACTCCAGTCCCACACCAACATGATTGACTCCATACTAATGCGCTCAAGCCCTGTAGTGAGGCTTGAGCCTACAATCTAACTCGAGGTGTGAATGCTACCAACTAAGCCAAACTGACACCACGCATTAGTGCCTTAATATGAATTTTGACTCTGTCAGATCAGTTACCTTGCATAAAATAACTTTGTTTTCTTTTTTTTAAAAAACAATTCAATTTAGAACTAACTCGTGATTGTGGGATCAGTGTGATTGCCCAGTGTTCCTGGCTCCCTTCTGTAGAGAATCCAATCAAAGCACCACATCACTGGATAGTGCCATTTGAAGCTTATTATAGAGCTTAGTCATAGGGAGACTCCAGAAAATGGGCCATTTGTTGCTGTCGGTCTCGTCTTCATTTATTCCACTGGGAGAATGTAGAGTTGATTTTGCAAACCTGATAATAGATTTGTACCAGGGGACTTTTAAAGCAGAGTGAAACTGAGCCATGCAAACTAGAAGGTCCCAAACATACGAATTAAGAGCAGGCGAAGGCCATTCGGCCCCTCGAGCCTTCTCTGCCATTTGATAAGATCATGGCTGATCTGATTGTGACCTCAATCCTACTTTCCTGTCTACCTACTATAACCGTTGACTCCCTTGTTAATCAGCAATCTATCTAACTCAGCTTTAAAAATATTCAGTGACCTTGCATCCACCACTCTCTGGGGAAGGGAGATCCACAAACTCACGACCCTCAGAGAAAAAAAATTCTCCTCATCTCCATCTTAAATGGGAGACCCCTTATTTTTAAACTGTGGCCTCTAGTTCTAGTCTCTCCCATAAGGGGAAACATCCTCTCAGCAGCTACCCCTTCTAGTCCCCTCAGGATCTTGTATGTTTCAATAAGATCACCTCTCATTCTTCTAAACTCCAATGTATACAGGCCCAACTTGTCCAACCTTTCCTCATAAGATAACCCCCTCATCCCAGGAATCAGTCGAGTGAACCTTCTCTGAACCACCTCCAAATCAGTTATGTCCTTTCTTAAATAAGGAGACCAAAACTGCACACACTATTCTAGATGTGGTCTCACCAATTCCCTGTACAATTGTAGCAAAACATCTCTACTTTTATATTCCATTCCCCTTGCAATAAATGACAACATTCCATTTGCCTTCCTAATCACTTGCTGTACCTGCATACTAACTTTTTGTGATTCATGTACTAGGACACCCAGATCCCTCTGTACCTCAGAGTTCTGCAATCTCTCTCCACTTAAATAATATATTGCTTTTCTATTCCTCCTGCCAAAGTGGACAAGTTTACATTTTCCCACATTATACTTCATCTGCCAAATTTTTGCCCACTCACTTAACCTATCTATATCCCTTTGCAGACTCCATATGTCCTCTTCACAACTTACTTCCTCCAACACCTTTGTGTCATCAGCAAATTTAGCAACCATACGTTCGGTCCCTTCATCCAAGTCATTGATATAGATTGTAAATAGTTGAGGCCCAAGCACTGATCCCTGTGGCACTCCACTCGTTACATCTTGCCAACCTGAAAATGACCCATTTATGCCTACTTTCTGTTTCCTGTTAGCTAACCGATTCTTTATCCATGCTAATATGTTATCCCCTACACCATGAGCTCTTATTTTGTGTAGTAGCCTTTGATGTGGCACCTTGTCAAATGCCTTCTGGAAATCCAAGTACACCTCATCCACAGGATCCTCTTTATCCACGTTGCTTGTTACTTCCTCAAAGAACTCTAATAAATTAGTCAAACATGATTTCCCTTTCACGAAGCCGTGTTGACTCTGCCTGATTGCACTGAGATTTTCTAAGTGCCCTGCTATAACCTCAGGTTCAGTCCCTAGTCTACGCTGAAATTGCTGATCTCAGCTGGGTGGCATAGGGGGGCTTTACCTGGCCTCAGTGTTTGGACTAAGGAGGGGGAAATCAGCCAGGGTTCCCACTCACTATTGCTGTTGAGTAATCTCTCCTGGAAAGTGTCTGTTGGATGAGATCAGGATTGAAAAAAAGAACTTGCATTTATATATTGTCTTTCACGATTTCCCCAAGCGCTCTACAGCTAATAAAGTACTTTTGAAGTGTGGTCACTCTTGTAACATAGGAAACATGGCAGCAAGATCCCACAAACAGCAGGGAGATAAATAACCAGATAATTTTTTTTGTGATGTTGGTTGAGGGATAAATATTGGTCAGCATACCGGGAGAACTCTCCTGCTCCTCTTCGAAAAGTGAAGTGGGAACTTTTACATCCACCTGAAAGGGCAGACAGGGCCTCAGTTTAATATCTCATTTGAAAGATAGCACCTCCAACAGTGCAGCACTCCCTCAATCCTGGCATTACTCTGCATCTTCAGAACAACGAGCTTGGTAGGCTTTTTTATAAAAAGAATGACTGAGATTATCAGTGGGGGCACGATTCTGCAGTATTGAAGTTAAAGCACATTATTGGCATAGAGCAGAGGGAGCTTTGCTCTGAATCTGATGCCTATAGTATCTGAGCTAGGCCTGCTTGATGCTGACACGTCCTACACAAGGTGTTAAAAGTGTTCCATTCCCTGGCACTGGTATCCCTCACCTATCCTGCCCTCTCAACAGCTACAGAATAGAATGAATCAATAAAAAAAAACAGTGAGGCAGTCGGGGAAAAGAATTTAAAATTGGGGATCAGTCTCCCCTGTTGGCTCAGCGAGTGGATCCACTGCCTTGCGTGGTATTGAGGTGTGCAGACCAGAATGGCCCCGGATTCAGTTCCCGCTCTGTACTAAGTTAACTTATCTCGGTCTGAGTGCTCCTATTTGCCTAAGTTTGTTTCTTCTGATCGCGATCCATTGAGACCTGCTCGAAAGTGCATGTATGTGAATGTCAGATGAGGACAGAATTGAGCCCAGCTGTAATGCACTCTGTGATGGAATTGCCAGCCAAAGCTGCTTTTTGAGGCTCACACCTGTAAGAGGCTACTTGGGCGGGTACCTGTAACACCCTTACCCCAGCATCAGTCAATTCCTTCCTTGGGGCTGGGAGGAGGACAAGGAAACAGAGAAAGATCCTGAGCTGGGGGAGAGAAACACACTGCTCGTCATCAGATGGCAAATTATTTTGTTTTTCAAAGTACAGTAACTTATCTCTGGCTGTTTTGGCAAGTGGACCCTTCCAGCTTTGACCTACCGAAACGCCAGGCCTCCAGGGAGGAGGGAATGGTGCCAGTTTCTGACCAACACACACCACTGCTCATTTAGGATGCAGTATTTCTTTAAATATCTTTCTCTCTTTATTCTCTTCTCCATGTCTAGAATGTTTAATTTTAACAACGTGCCGTTTGATTAAACGATTGCAAACCTGAACATGTTGCAAGTTGCAGAATAAATGAAGCACTCAAATGAAGAGAAGGTCAAACATATTAGAATAAACCAGGAACATACGGATAAGAACATCTGCTTATCCCACATTGCAATTGGAAGTGTCATGCAGTGTGAGCAAACAAATGTAGACATTAACAGTCCACTCACGAAAAGGAATAGATACAAGAAGTTCCCAGCTCACTTGACAGGCCAGTTTTGTGTTATTTATTTGGTGACTTTTTGCGCTAATTAGGGCCTAGTTACGTGCTAGTTCTTCAGCAGCCCTATGTCGGCCTGAGACACCCTCAGGTTAGATTTAACGTGACCCTGATACAAAGTAAATCTCATCAGCTGTCCCAATGCTGTGCCTTAACCCCAGCCTCAGAAAAGTACCTTCACAGGCCCCAGTGAGGCTCCATTTCCCACCTCACCAGTGCCTGTGACCTGAGTGTGAATGCAGGTCTGTGCTGAGTGGATTCAGATTTACTCGGAGCTGAGTTGAGACAGACCCTAACTAACTTTCACACCGCCCTATTATAATCAGAAGGCAGCCTGCTGACACTGGTGCAGTGCCTGTGGGGCTGTGCAGGGAGAAGCCCCTTTCCGTGCCACACATTATTACCCATATAATCATTCCATTAACTTTTTACAAGCCAGTTTTATGATGTGTGGATAGGTAATATGTTGCTTCATAGAGGGAATTTGCTGAATTGCTTCATAATCCTAATTGCTATAAAGGGAACTGATTCCTCTGTTGCTGCTGTGCGTTACTGTGTTTTTATGGTTTATAGCCACTGAAAGTCTGCGAGCGGACTTTGCTGTGAAAAGCTCTCCCACCATATCACATTATGGATGGGAAGTACTGCCACCCCTCACCTCTTGCCCTGGATGCTTCTGTTTGGTCAGTAAGAATCTCAAATGATGACCTGCTCTTCTCTAAAGTACTTGAGTGTTGCTGTGCATTCTTTTATGGTGTAGAATCTATTGAGACTCAACAAGAACTGGGGGGGAATTGGCTGAATTGTGCGACTTTTATACCTTCCCTCAATATAATGCTATCAGATACACCATTCCTTCTCATTGCTCAGTCTCTGAGAGAAGTCATATAAAGCACTCTCTGTGGTCTGTATAACACTCTCCTCACTAACAGACTGTACGACACAGCATCACTCTGACATAAAGCCAGACTGGTTACCATAGTAATTTGAAATGTTAATTAATAAACCAGGAGGAGAATGTTGTGTACAATCTCAAGCATTTCACACCATTGCGGTGAAATGGTTTCTTCACAACACCTAAATGGCCAGAGTTTTGCACCATCTCTCGAAGGTGCTGGGTATAATTGCACCAGTGCCTGCTGCCCTTCAGTGCCTTGCCTATTCTTCATGTATGACCTGAACAGTGCCCTTGAGTTATTCAATAATGGGGGTGGGGGTGACGTTATAGCTGACACTTTATAAGTGTCAGCCGTGGCTCAGTGGTTAGCATGCGAGCCTCTGAGTCAGGAGGTCATGGGTTCAAGCCCCACTCCAGAGACTTGGGCACAAAATCCAGGCTGACACTCCCATTGCAGTACTGAGGGAGTGCTGCATTGTTGGAGGTACTATCTTTCAGATGAGATGTTAAACCGAGGTCCCGTCTGCCCTCTCAGATAGTTGTAAAAGACCCCATGGCCTTGCTTAGAAGAAGAGCAGGTGAGTTCTCCCCGGTGTCTCGGCCAATATTTATCCCTCAACCAACACCTAAATCAGTTCATCTGGTCATTACTTCATTGCTGTTTGTGGGATCTTGCACAATTTGGCTACAACAATGACTACATTTCAAAAGTACTTCATTGGCTGTAAAGCACTTTGGGACATCCTGAGATCCCGAAAGGCACTATATAAATGCAAGTCTTTCTTTTCTTCTACTCTCCTCGCTTCACATTACAGTAGAGGAATTGCTGGAAAGGGATCCTTGGCTGAGCTTTATTTGTTCCTCTAACCCAGAGTATATAATACAGTAGCATCCCTACCAACACCGTGCCTGACTCAGCACAGACTGGGGATTGAACCTTGTCAGTGTGGCTCAGTCACTCGTAGGTGGTGCATTTACCAACTGAGCAACTGAAGGAACTGCAACTTTAGTCATTTCAACTTCCTAGGATTTGTAGTTGCCTTTTTTGCTTACTTCTCTTGAGGCCCCTGTTTCATGTGAGCAGTATGAGTGGAGAAAGGATGAGACGGTAACTCCGTTATAAAATGCATCCTCGTAAAATCTTCCTCTGAGTCATTCTGTATGTCGCAATGCAGGAGATGATTCAAATACATGCCCTTCTAACAGATTGATATATAATGTAATCAAATTAGTCTCGATCGTCCATCAACTGAATTGGTGCAGATTGGCATGTCAGCAATATTATCGCTGTCACCATCGGGTCACAACTCGCAGGTCAGCCTCTATTCATTAGAGAGAAATCATGTCTCAGTGCAGCTGCCAATCTCAGCACGTTGGTGCAGAGAGAGAGTGGGGAGGAACTGGCTGTTTCCCTGAGGAAACGGAGCTATCATTTTTAAGAAACAGTTATTTTTTGCACCAGGAAGCAGGTTAGCAAGTCCATCAAAGAAATCTCCAGTATGAAATGTCGTTAGTTAAATGAGTGGCATTGAATATTCTGTAAATAGATACTCTACTACACATGAATATCAACAATTAATCCTTGTGCATTAATAATTAATGTGAGGATAGAACCACAACAGAGTAATGCACGGAAAATGCCTCCATTGGATGAACAAACGCTTTACAAGCGACACTCCAGAGAATGACCCCTTGGTGAGGTAACAGAGCAGCTGGTTGTGGGACCCCAGCAAGTGTGTCTTAAGAAGAGGTGGAGAAAAATTAACAATACACAAAACTTGAGGGGGGAGGAAGGGAAATTTCAATTTTGTTTGATATTTTCGTAGATAATCACTGTGTTGCGCTCCATCTGTTGCTTCCATAACTTGGGTTTCCTTGTGTTCCGACGGTTTTATTAGAGCAGTAATTGAAATATTTGTTCTGGTTTATTTAGGAATGTCCCAAACCAATGTCTGGTGATCAGGACAAGTCTACAAACACTGACCACGTTCCTGTCTCATCACAGTTACTGAATACGAGACTAACACTTACCCAAGCACCAGTCCTTTAAACGGTTGGAGAATTTCTTTGTAGTTTTAAACTCTGAACTGTGTTGGTATCAACTCCAAAGATATTAAACCATCAGATAAAAACAGTAGGACTCTTCTTACCGATTTGCAGCTTAAGAGAAACTAATTAACAAATGTCCTCCCTCTGGGCCGAGATAATGGCAGTTTTGCCATCCAGGTTAGAGGACTTGAGGCTGGAGTTCAACCAAGTGGTGGACGAGAGCCTGGTTTTCTTATTAAGACAGACGGTGGAGTTGCTATATGGAGGTCAGGACGTAGCCAAGTGTCTGCAGCTCAGTCAGACCATTATAGACTTCTCCTGGGAGAAACTCAACATTGGAACTTGGAGGGAGGTGGACAAGGAGTGGAGGAGAGTTTATTCACATGGCTGTCTCTTGAAGGCTGTGTGTCTCTGCAAAGAGGAGACGGCAGTTAGAGAGGCGATAAAAACTTGTGACATGGGATTGTTGATGGGGGCAGCCATATTGGACAACATTCTCATCAGACTGATTAAAGTCCTTCAGAGCCACGTTAGCGCTGGGAAGAGGCCTTTAGAAGATGCTACATCCCTTCAGGAGGTGAGCAGAAAGGTACCATTTTCATTATTGTTGGAACCGCTCTCCATGTTCTTTATTGCTGCTTTTAAAAACTGAAAGGATAACACTTCAGTGAATTTGTTTCCATTAAAATCCCACAGGGATGGGACCTGGAATGGGATAAGAGTAAACTGATGGAGGGAAAGTCTGATGGCTGTGAGGATCATAAGGGAAATGAGCTTGGAGTAGTTTCAAACCAGTTCCTCAGGACACAAATCCATAACACAACTGCCCATAATTCAGTGTTAATTGGCTATAAAGTGATGAGAGGTGAAATGATGGGTGGTGTGGGAAATGGAAATGGGAAGATGCCAAGTTGCCGTGTGAGTCAGTGACAGTCTCTGTACATAAGAATGAATTTAGTTTTCTTCATGGTGATTCCTTGTTTCTAGACCCCAGAGTGATGTGGATTACTCCCCAGCGTAGTCGGAGCCAAGAAAACTGACTGGCCCGTCTGCCCATGTCAGTCTGTCACTACCCATTGAGGGATAACGTGCTGTGATTTAGTCTCCCACTGTGGGGAGGTGCCCAGCCGCCCCCCCCCCCGTTTGATGTACTCCCAGACTGGAAAAATCACAGGGAGAATCAACCGGGTCAGTTGGTAAATGTCCTGCTACTTAGCACTAAACCCATTCGGATCATGAGGGTCCCCTAAGGTGTGGTCTCCCTATCCGGGGAGGCGATAATAGTCTCTAACAGTTGGATTCAACACCGTGGGCTAGAGAGGGGGAAAGATCAGCTAGGGTTCCCGTACCTGATCCAGGCTCGGTCCTGAGACAATCCCCACCCCTCACATGTGATGAATGGCCACTTGGGTGAGGTACTGCAGAGAACCCAGAACCTCACCTTAGCGAGAGTCAGGACCTGCCGAAGAGGAGGGTAACAAGTGTAACAGGTTCGGGAGGAACAGGTGACTTTAGACCTATGGTTCCCAAAGCTCTCCACCACTGGGGGTTTCTTTGCCTCATGTCTGGGTCTGTTGGAGACTAATCGATGAAGATTGATTGCTCTGATTAGTCAACATCTCCATTATCGTTGTATCAGCGATTACCGGGGTAGTAAATGTACCTTGGTCTTTTTCCGTCTATCAATTCCTATGTTCTTATGAGAGGAGAAAACTGGAGAAACGAAAAGTTCACCCTTGCCCATCTTCTAGATTTCAGTCATTCAGAGAATGCAATCCCAGATAGATTAAGGTGAATTCGGCAGAAATAAACTAGAGATTGACAGAAACAGGTAACAGATAGCAAACTCTTTGATCCATTTAACTGACTTTGTAATTCCAGAAACCAAAGGTTGCTCTCCCTTTGATACAAGAAATCAGAACTGGAACGGCAGTTCCACGAGTCTGGTGCCCTTCACTAGAACATTTCAGAGCCCAGTATCTCATTCCACAGAAGCCAGTCATACTAGAGGGCATTGTCGATCAGTGGCCTGCTGTGAAGGATCGCAAATGGAGGTACAGGATGCCGATCCTTGGCATTTAGAATCTCAATGTAATAAAAATTGGATAAGCTGCCAGCTAGCTCCATCTTTTATGTCAGGATCGCATGAATTCAAACAAGTAAATTGTGATTTTATTGCAATAATACAGTACTAATTCTGTACCTGTATTAAGATGTAAAGGGCATTTTTCAGGCAGCTGTGTGCAATGTGCCTTTGCGAGCCTGTGTGGGTGGGAGTTTGATTAATGAACAATAATTACCCTATCTGCAGTAACCTTACACCGTAAAGATGCCATGCATCATGGTAACAACAGCCGAGTCATTTTTCTTCTGTTAATAGTAAGCAGGTCCTTGCAAAAAAGCAAAGCAGCAGTGCATTGAGACATTCTCCCCTGCCCTTGCACTGTAATGCACACCATAAGACCATAAGAGATAGGAGCAGGAGTACGCCTTTCTGCCCCTCGAGCCTGCTCCGTCATTTAATGAGATCATGGCTGATCTGATTTTTACCTCAACTCCACTTTCCCACCCTTTCCCCATATCCTTTGACTCCCTTGCTGATCAAAAATTTGTCTAACTCAGCCTTGAATGTATTCAATGACTCAGCCTCCACAGCTTTTTGGGGTAAAGAATTCCAAAGATTCGCAACCCTCTGTGAGAAGAAATTCCTCCTCATTTCTGTCTTAAACGGGCGACCCCTTATTTTAAGACTATGCCCCCTAGTTTTAGATTCACCCATGAGGGGTAACATCCTCTCAGCATCTACCCTGTCGAGTCCCCTGAGAATCTTGTATGTTTCAATAAGATCTCCTCTCATTCTTCTAAACTCCATTGAGTATAGACCCAATCTGTTCAATCTTTCCTCATAATACAATCCTTCCATACCCGGAATCAACCTAGTGAACCTTCTCTGAACTGCCTCCAATTCAAGTATGTCCTTCCTTAAATAAGGGCACCAGAACTGTATGCAGTACTCCAGGTGTGGTCTCACCAGCACCCTGTACAGTTGTAGCATGACTTCCCAGCTTTTATACTCCATCCCCCTAGAAATAAAGGCCAATATTACGTTTGCCTTCCGGATTACCTGCAGCACCTGTATGCTGACTTTTTGTGTTTCATGTACGAGGACACCCAGATCCCTCTGTACCGCAGCATTTTGTAGAATTTCTCCATTCAAATAATATTTTCCTTTTTTATTTTTCCTCCCAAAGTGGATGACTTCACATTTTCCCACATTATATTCCATCTGCCAAATTTTTGCCCATTCGTTTAACCTGTCAATATCCCTTTACAGACACTTTGTGTCCTCATCGCAACTTACTTTTCCACCTATCTTTGTATCATCAGCAAATTTGGCCACAAGACACTCTGTTCCTTCATCCAAGTCATTTATATATATTGTAAATAGTTGAGGCCCCAGCACTGATACCTGCGACACCCCACTAGTTACAGATTGCCATCCTGAAAATGACCCTTTAATCCCGACTCTTTGTTTTCTGTTAGTTAGCCAATCCTCTATCCATGCCTGTATATTACTCCCAACACCATGAGCTCTTATCTTGTACAGTAATCTTTTATGTGGCACCTTATCGAATGCCTTTTGGAAATCCAAATATACTGCATCCATTGGTTCCCCTTTATCAACCCTGCCCGTTACTTCCTCAAAGAACTCTAATAAATTTGTCAGACATGATTTCCCCTTCATAAAAGCATGTTTACTCTGCTTGATTGTATTATGAGTCTCCAAATGTCCTGTTACTACTTCCTTAATAATGGATTCTAGCATTTTCCCAATGACAGATGTTAGTCTAACTGGTCTATAGTTACCTGCTCTCTGTCTCAGTTCTTGGGAATACACAGAGGGTGGAACAGAAACTAGGTGGTGTGTCGGGTTAAGACACTGACCTTTCGTGGGTCTGCAGCCCTTCACTAGTGGTGCTTCGGTTCCAGGCCAGGCAGATGGAACAGAAGTGCCCGCTTGACTCGGGCGGTTGAACTCCCACCTCACTCAGAAGTTTATAGGTTCAAGCGTCACTCCGGATAGCCAGGGCTGTTCTCCAGTGCTGCACAAGGGAGAGCTGCATTATCAGAGGGCTAATACTGAGGGAGTGCTGCACTGTCGTGGGGTCAGTACTGAGGGAGCACTGCACTGTCGTTGGATCAGTACTGAGGGAGAGCTGCAATGTCGTAGGGTCAGTACTGAGGGAGTGCTGCACTGTCGGGTCAGTACTGAGGGAGCACGGCAATGTCGTAGGGTCAGTACTGAGGGAGAGCTGCAATGTCGTAGGGTCAGTACTGAGGGAGTGCTGCACTGTCGTGGGGTCAGTACTGAGGGAGAGCTGCAATGTCATAGGGTCAGTACTGAGGGAGTGCTGCACTGTCGGAGGGTCAGTACTGAGGGAGAGCTGCACTGTCGGAGGGTCAGTACTGAGGGAGAGCTGCAATGTCGTAGGGTCAGTACTGAGGGAGAGCTGCAATGTCGTAGGGTCAGTACTGAGGGAGAGCTGCACTGTCAGAGGTGCCATGTTTCCGCGGAGATGCAGGGAGTTCTCTCGGTGTCCCCACCAACATTCTTCCCTCAACCAATGCCACTAACACAGCTCGCATGTTTACTAATTTTATTTGCTGTGTTAACATTGGCTTTCATGTTTGCTAAATAACAAATGACTGCTTCAGCAGTACTTCCTGAGGAGGTGACACATGTTCCATGAGTCCAAGTTCCTTTGTTAGCTTGCTGGTTGTAGGGGTTTAATGTGAAATGAGTCTGGGCAGTTTAAATCCAGTTGCTACTGGATATGACACAAAACTTGGAAGTGCAGTGAACAGTGAGGAGGATAGTGATAGACAGGCTGGTAGCATGGGCAGACACGTGGCAGATGAAATTTAACGCAGAAAAATGTGAAGTGATACATTTCAGTAGGAAGAACGAGGAGAGGCGATATAAACTAGAGGGCACAACTCTAAAAGGGGTACAGGAACAGAGAGATCTAGGGGTGTATGTGCACAAATCATTGAAGGTGAAAGGGCAGGTTGAGAAAGCGGTTAAAAAAGCATACAGGATCCTGGGCTTTACAAATAGAGGCATAGAGTACAAAAGCAAGGAAGTTATGTTGAACCTTTATAAAACACTGGTACGGCCACAACTGGAGTATTGTGTCCAGTTCTGGGCACCGCACTTTAGGAAAGATGTGAAGGCCTTAGAGAGGTTGCAGAATAGATTTAAGAACATAAGAGATAGGAGCAGGAGTAGGCCAATCGTCCCCTCGAGCCTGCTCCGCCATTCAATAAGATCATGGCTGATATGATCCTAACCTCAAATCTAAATTCATGTCCAATTTCCTGCCCGCTCCCCGTAACCCCTAATTCCCTTTACTTCTTGGAAACTGTCTATTTCTGTTTTAAATTTATTTAATGACGTAGCTTCCACAGCTTCCTGGGGCAGCAATGATTGGATACAGATTTGATAGAGGTGTTCAAAATCATGAAGGGTCTAGACAGAATAGATAGAGAGAAACTGTTCCCGTTGGCGGAAGGGTCGAGAACCAGAGGACATAGATTTAAGTTGATTGGCAAAAGAACCAAAGGTGAGTGGTTCGGATCTGGAATGCACTGCCTGAGGGGTGGTGGAGGCAGATTTAACCATGGCCTTCAAAAGGGAACTGGATAAGTACTTGAAAGGAAAAAATTTACAGGGCTACGGCGATAGGGCGGGGGAATGGGACTAGCTGGATTGCCCTTGCATAGAGCTGGCATGGATTCGATGGGCCGAATGGCCTCCTTCCATGTTGTAACCTTTCTATAATTCTGTGAGCATAAAACCGCCACTAATTTGACACAAATCGGCAGTCTCATCCCAATCGGCCATTGGATGGCTGATATATGGAATGGAAAAAGTTACACTGGTGTGCGGAGGAGGACTTTTCTGAAGTTGGGCAGAGCTTTACTCTGTATCGAACCCGTACTGTACCTGCCCTGGGAGTGTTTGATGGGACAGTGTAGAGGGAGCTTTACTCTGTATCTAACCCGTACTGTACCTGCCCTGGGAGTGTTTGATGGGACAGTGTGGAGGGAGCTTTCCTCTGTATCTAACCCGTGCTGTACCTGCCCTGGGAGTGTTTGATGGGACAGTGTAGAGGGAGCTTTACTCTGTATCTAACCCGTGCTGTACCTGCCCTGGGAGTGTTTGATGGGACAGTGTGGAGGGAGCTTTCCTCTGTATCTAACCTGTGCTGTACCTGTCCTGGGAGTGTTTGATGGGACAGTGTGGAGGGAGCTTTACTCTGTATCTAACCCGTGCTGTACCTGCCCTGGGAGTGTTTGATGGACAGTGTAGAGGGAGCTTTACTCTGTATCTAACCTGTGCTGTACCTGCCCTGGGAGTGTTTGATGGACAGTGTAGAGGGAGCTTTACTCTGTATCTAACCTGTGCTGTACCTGCCCTGGGAGTGTTTGATGGACAGTGTAGAGGGAGCTTTACTCTGTATCTAACCTGTGCTGTACCTGCCCTGGGAGTGTTTGATGGGACAGTGTAGAGGGAGCTTTACTCTGTATCTAACCCGTGCTGTACCTGCCCTGGGAGTGTTTGATGGGACAGTGTGGAGGGAGCTTTCCTCTGTATCTAACCCGTGCTGTACCTGCCCTGGGAGTGTTTGATGGGACAGTGTAGAGGGAGCTTTACTCTGTATCTAACCCGTGCTGTACCTGCCCTGGGAGTGTTTGATGGGACAGTGTGGAGGGAGCTTTCCTCTGTATCTAACCTGTGCTGTACCTGTCCTGGGAGTGTTTGATGGGACAGTGTGGAGGGAGCTTTACTCTGTATCTAACCCGTGCTGTACCTGCCCTGGGAGTGTTTGATGGACAGTGTAGAGGGAGCTTTACTCTGTATCTAACCTGTGCTGTACCTGCCCTGGGAGTGTTTGATGGACAGTGTAGAGGGAGCTTTACTCTGTATCTAACCTGTGCTGTACCTGCCCTGGGAGTGTTTGATGGGACAGTGTAGAGAGAGCTTTACTCTGTATCTAACCCGTGCTGTACCTGCCCTGGGAGTGTTTGATGGGACAGTGTAGAGAGAGCTTTACTCTGTATCTAACCCGTGCTGTACCTGCCCTGAGAGTGTTGGATCATGTTAATGGGCAATAAGCATCCCCAGCATTGACATCCCTCAACTTAATAAGTGCCTTATATTCTGGCGAAAATAAGTGCTCATGGGTTTTATAGAGAAAATGACTGTGCGTTCTTCACAGTGTGGACTACATCCGTTACATCGCAGGCTATCGGACTGTCCCTGTAGAGTTGGGCTCTCGTTACACAGATGCTGAATGGTCCCAGACTCTCATGACTGTGGGCGAGTTCATTGACAAGTACATACTGGATCAGGTTAGTTTGTGATGTGAAGATTTGTTTCAACCCATTGAGCTCTGAGACATAAATTATTTTCAAAGCCTTCAAAATACTTACTATTTGCAATATAATGTCACCAGTCACTTACTAAGTTTCTTGGGGAATAATGTCTCAGCTGATGAGCTCATTGTGCAGAATTTGTAGATTTTGGAAATGAGATGTCTGTGGATGCATTTGAGAGAGTGAGTACTCTTTATACTGCCAAGGCACTAATTTGCTACAATTAGACAGAATATGTGTTGTCCTATTTCATGCCTTTGTCCCTTCGAGGCTCAATCTCTCAACTACTTCACTGCTCCCCGTATCCATCAATTGACTTTTAAGATCCTCATTCTTACTTTAAAATAGCTTTGTCGCCCCACGTTTCCTCAACAGTCTCCTGCAGCCCTCACGCTCTCTGCTCCTCCCACAATGGTCTACTCCTTACTGCCCATACATTGCACTCTCACCCATTACACCCTGACCTCTAGAATTCCCACCCAGTGCCCTTCTGTCTTACCACCTCGCTCTCTGCTTGTAGAAGCCTCCTGAACCCCATCTCTTCACCCATGCTGTTGGCTCCACTCCCAACCTCCTTTCACATTTGCCCTTTATCTTTCCTGCTCTGTCCTCTGCTCCAAGGTGCCTTTCTATCTGAGAGGAGTACTGTACTAGTGTAAGCACAGAATGGTTTTATAACCATAGAAACCCTTTCCTTGTACATCACCACGACTTTAAGGGAAGTGAGATCCTTCTGCCAAAATGCAGGGAGAGTGTGGGGGTGAGGGGAGGTCACAGCGAACGAGTGATTCAAACCCTCAGTTTAGCTGGGGGTCTCCCAAACACTTAGTGTGTTCACTGGGACTTTTTCCACATGACTGGAGATCAAGTAAGTGTAGAATGGGTGGGCTATGTCACAGGGTGTGACCCAACGCTGAGCTCCTCGCCCACGCTGTAACTTGCAGTTTATAATCACTGAATTAATGTTTTTCCCTGCAGGTGGAGCACGGCCCCATGGGATATCTAGCTCAGCATCAGCTATTTGACCAGGTGAGCCAGTTTCTCCATCTCTGTCCGCACTGTGGACACAATGAGTGAGCTGGACCAGCGGCAGGGCATGGTTTCCTTGTAATAATTTACATCATGTCTTTGCACCTGGTCCTTTGTATTTTTATGTAGTTACTTATCTTATTGTCAGACAGTGGGTTGCTTTCTGAAGTACACGGGATGTTCTGTGGGTGCCTCGTTCACTGTTTACATAAGTCCAGAAAGCGAGAGGTGCCAGGCTATTCGACCACCGGAGGATTCATGACCGAGCCCAATCCTGTTCCTACCCAACGTCCATCCAGGAATCAAGACTGGGACATCCTGGCTAATGTTTTTTTCCCAGTCAATTATACCTCCCTTGCTGAGGTGAGCCAGATCAGCACAGACCCGGCTAGATCAAACCTGGATGGTTGCTGCTGTGAGAGGCTTGGCCTGACGCGGGGCCGCGAGGCTCGGCCTGACACAGAGCTGTGCCTATTCTGTGTGTGTTGTTCGTGGAGTTTATTTTCTCCCTGTCGAGTTCATTTAATCTAATTGTTTTTTTACACAGATCCCCGAGTTGAGGCAGGACATCTACATACCCGATTACTGTTGCCTAGGAGACGGAGATGAAGATGAGATCACCATAAACGCCTGGTTTGGGCCAATGGGAACAGTTTCTCCCTTACACCAGGACCCACAACACAACTTCCTGACACAGGTCAGCAGAGAAACAAAAGCTGCAAATGCACATCAGGTCAGTCAGTTTGCAGAGCACGGGAAGGACAGGTTATGGTGAGAGATCCAGCGTAAAGGCCAAGTCCCCATAGTTCAGGGCAGGACCAAGGCTGAAAAGAGATGGAGAAGAGCTGAGGTTAGTCAGTAAGGAAACTGCTTTAAATTAAATTGTGACAGCAGAGCGAAGGGACACACTCTGGATAAAGCCAAATATAGGACTGGTGTAGGAAGGGTTTTCACACAGCAATTAACACTTGGAGTGGGATCCCGGCCCGATAAGTTAGGCAAAAACGCTGGAATCATTTAACAAACAGAATGGCTAAACTAGGATGAGCCAAACGGCTGTCCTCCCGTGTCTATCTTGTGAAGTATTGATTAGGTGATGCTAAGCTTGAGGTTTAAATGTCTGTATATTGTCGGAGGAGGAAGGAAGACCGAGGGAGGTGTGGAGTTCCACTGTGTGGGGAGCATACGGTCGAGTCGTACTGTCTGCAAGGTGTTATTCAGAAGAGTCTCTGCTTCCGTTTGAAGTGGAGATGATTTACTCGGCGCAAGGCATGCTCTAGGTGTTGGCTACCTTTCACACTGCTGCAAGGATCCTGAAATCATTGAGGAGCGACTGTGTCGTGTCTTGTTTTCTGCAGGCCCCAGTCTGCAAGAGGCAGCTTTACCTCCTCCCTGCCTGACTCGTCAGGCTGCCTTCAATCACACTGAGGTACCCACACTGTCCAGTGAAATCCTGCCACTTCTGAGGGAGCTGTGTGTTGCAGGAGCTGCTAATCAATGTGTTATAAGGAAGGGTGTCCTATTAGGAGGCTGTACAGTGTAGACTTTAATAAAGCTTTAGCCAGGATCTGGGACAGGGCTGTTATACTGGTGATGAAGGGTTTGTTAGAACGATGTGGAACTTATACCTAATCAGAGTTCTTATCATTTACAGACTGCTAGAGGGATTAGAAGCTTAGAGAGCTGGGTACCTGCCTTCATTAGAACCGAGATCTAGCCAAGCAGGGGAATAGGTTAGCTTTATAGCAAGAGATTCTTTCAGAATTTTCACCCTGTGTGTGCATGCGCACGCTTGTGTGTGTGTCTTTGTGTGTGTGCGTGTGTGTGCACACTAGCACACCCACTGCCTGAACTCTCACTTGAAGAATGGTCACTTGAGTGAGGTGAGAGGGCAACAGGTGACACCAGTAAGAGTAGGAGCAGAGCAGGTGAAAGAGTTTATTGGAAGGTTTGCCTTTATCTGCATGAGGAACATTAAACCATTCTCTCTCTGGCAGGTGGTGGGAAGGAAATACATCCGCCTGTATTCCCCAACACAAACCGCGAAGCTGCATCCTCACCCAACCCAGCTCCTGCACAACACCAGTCAGGTAGAGAAGGATGTTTCCGTGTTTTGGTTGGTGGGGTGGGGGGGGAGGAGAGAAAGAGAAAGAAGTAACAGAGGCATGGATGAGGGTTTCAGCAGCAGATGGGCTGAGACGGGCGGTCTTAGTAATGGAGCGGATATGTGGCGGAAGCTCATCTCAGGATCACGTAAGGTTGCAGAACGGTCTGGTTCAGCCTCAGACAGTGGCCAAGGAGAGGGATGGAGTGTGCGGCCAGGGGGCGGCGGAGGGGGGTGAGGGGGTGGTGGAGGGGTCGGGGCGGCGGAGTGTGCGGCAAGGAGGCCAGGGGGGCGGTGGGCACCGATCCTTTACTCACCCTGTGCTGATCCATTTATCCCAGTCCCAGTTGATCCCAGCTAACTGTGAGTGTCTTGTCCTTCTGACATACCCAAGCTGATTCACTGATCCCAGCTCCAGGTCACCAACATTTTTTTTGGTTTTCAGGTGGATGTGGAGAACCCGGATTTGGAGAATTTTCCAGAGTTTGGATCAGCTGATTTTGAGGAATGCACCCTGAACCCAGGAGAGGTTCTGTTTATTCCAGTGAAGTACTGGCATTACGTGAGGTCCCTGGACATCAGCTTCTCCGTCAGCTTCTGGTGGTCCTGATCGTTTCTGCCTGGAACTGGCTGAATGTGGGACATTGGGCTGTCGGGGGTGGGGGGGGGGGGCAGGGAGAGAGGAGGAACGGGGGATGTAGAGGAGGGGGGCCTTGTGGGCAGTTTCTCAGTCCTGGAGGTGAATGTGGCAGCAGAGAATTACAGCGATGGAATGAGAGAGAGCATGAGGGAACTTCACATTATGTGCAGAGCTTTGAACATTACTCTGCCATTGATCAAAAAGTGAATTTCTCAGTGCATCCCCAGATTAAACCACATCGCATAATCCAGAAGTGGATTACAGCTCAGTGCAGTTCATTTAATTTCCTCTGGGTGGAAGATCCAACTAGATGCTAATGGGTCCAGAGTGCACAGGATGCTGCAAAACCTCCCAAGAGTGAAAGGAGAGTAATACTGCCACTGGGAGAGTATCCAGAGGACTTCCCACAGCCCACTGCCCTCCCATTAACAATGTGTAAAGCTGGGAGACTGCTGCTGCCCAACACACTGCTCCTTCTGTTCAACCAGCACCACGTGTTGGAGAATTCCACATCAGGTCTCCCGGCGAGAGGCCCCACATGCAGCTCTGCAGCGACTGCGATTCTGTCTGGTGTAGTTCCTTCCGCAGTTTAAACAGTGTTGATACCGGCTGGAATATCCCAGCCTCGCTCCTTCGGCTGAGAAATCCAATCATCTCCCTGCTTGTAAAAGATCCTGTGGCACTGTTGGAAGAGCAGGGAGTTCTTCCCTCAACCAACAGATTCACCAGCTCATATATATCACTGTTGTTTTGTGGAATCTTGCTGTGTGCAAATGGGCCATTGCATTTCCCTACAGAACAAGTGACTGGTACAATGCGATTCAATGGGTGTGAAACACTTCGAGATGTTTCTGAGACATTTAAGTTGCTAGATACAGGAAGTCTTCTTTATCAATCTGTGCCGAGTTGAATTTTGTTTTGTAGAGGGGGAAACACTATCAGCTCGATAAGCTGATTTTGGATAGTAACCAGCCAGAGGTGGAATCCCACCCTTTGCGTGATTCACCGAAAATAAAAGGTTTTATTTGCTTATACCCGAGTTTGATTTTTCAACTGTGTGAAACAGAAAGGATTAAACTCGAAGCTGAACTGCACTGACACCTGGTGCCAGGTGTGGGTATTACAGCAGCTCGATGATCTCATAGAGTCCAACCACCCTCTGGGTGAAAAAGTTCTTTCTCAAATCCCCTCTAAACCTCCCGCCTTTTACCTTGAATCTATGTCCCCTTGTTATAGAACCCTCAACGAAGGGAAAAAGCTCCTTAGTATCCATCCTATGTGCCCCTCATAATTTTGTACACCTCAATTATGTCCCCCCTCAGCCTCCTCTGCTCCAAGGAAAACAAACCCAATCTTCCCAGTCTCTCTTCATAGCTGAAGCGCTCCAGCCCTGGTAACATCCTGGTGAATCTCCTCTGCACCCTCTCCAAAGCGATCACATCCTTCCTGTAGTGTGGCAACAGCGCACACAGAGCTTGAGGGCTGGGTCTTCGGTACATTGATCCCTTGTAGTGCCTTTTATGGAAATATTATTCAACTCCGGGCTCGTCTGATAGCTCAATGGGTAAATGCAACAGCCAGCCTGATACTGACCCATACAGATCAGGAGCCTCCCTGGTCCCAACCCAGGTCTGTGCTGAATTTGTTGTAAAGCATGATAAAAAAACAGCCAGGGTTCCTGGTCCATGATTGCTGTCGGGGGATAGTGTGTGAAGACGGGATCGGGCTGTGCCATGATGGCCCCCATGATTGACCAGCCTGCCGAGACTCATTCTCCCGGCTCCTACAAGATGGTTGTTCACTTGGGTGAGGTATCGATAGACTGCAGGTGAAACCGTGGCGGTGGGGTGGGGCAGAAATTCAGTCCAAACTATTGTATAAGTTTATTTTTCTGTTTGGAATACCCCCTCTTGCCCCCAAAACCTCTGCTGTCCCCTCCGTAAGAATCTATCCTTTTAATTATAAATCTTGCTGCCTCCAGAGTGCTTGCTGCGTGAAGGACATGATGATAAACAGTGAACGTCGGTGTGTGTGTGTGCAAGAAGCTTGCAACCCCTGGTCTGTTTCAGGCTGTGTTTCAGTCCTGTGGGTTGTGTTGATGCTGCCAGTGAGCTCCAGGCTCAATTTGTCTGATAATTAAGCAATACTAAATCGGAAACCTTGTGTATGGTTTGTGGCAGGGGTACCAATTGCCAGCGAGATCTTGTCTTGGAGTAAAGGAAGCCAGGAGTGTTAAAACAGTCATTGGTATAAATACTCGATCAATAGACATCTGAGTTGATTATCACCATTCCAACCTGTGCCCTGCTCACTGATCTGTAAGTAAGAATAAAATCAATTACAGTCTGAGCAAATAAACATTAAACAGTCTAAACTTCCACAGAGCCATAAACCAGAATTCAAATGGAGTTTAAACCTCACAAGCAGCAGGCAGGAGCTTTCTAAGGTGGGTAAAGACACCAGTGTAGTACAGAGCCTGGACAATCAGCTGATCTCAGCCAAGGCAGCAGTTGCCCTCGGTATCTGTAAGCTCACAGTAAGTGTAGCTACTGGAATGAGACTGGAGGACTTTAGGTTCACTGCACTAGGTGGGGAATGTTGATTGGTCCATCTCAACACATCCTATGGTTGTCTGCTGCCTAACGCCCCTCCCCCCCCCCCCCCACCTGAACAGAAAACCTGTGCTGTACCTGCCCTGGGAGTGTTTGATGGGACAGTGTGGAGGGAGCTTTACTCTGTATCTAACCCGTGCTGTACCTGCCCTGGGAGTGTTTGATGGGACAGTGTAGAGGGAGCTTCATTCCTTGGCCCCTAACAGCCTTCAAATGCTTTCTTTCAATAATTTTCTCATTATCCCTAAAATAACTTGCTTGCTGTTAAGTGTTGTTTCTATTATTGTTAATAATTAAATTAAAATTTAAATTAATAATTGTGTAATTAAGTGTTGTTTCTACTATTATTTACCAATAATAGTAGAAAATCAAGGGGCAAAGGGGAAGGAGGAACTAAAAACAATCACTAGAGAAAAAGTACTAGGTAAACTAATGGGTCTAAAGGCTGACAAGTCCCCTGGACCTGATGGCTTGCATCCGAGGGTCTTAAAGGAAGTGGCTACAGAGATAGTGGATGCATTGGTCGTAATCTTCCAGAATTCACTAGATTCTGGAAAGGTCCCAGCGGATTGGAAAACCGCAAACGTAACACCCCTGTTCACGAAGGGGGTGAGACAGAAAACTGATGGAATATAATGTGGGAAAATGTGAAGTCATCCACTTTGGGAGGAAAAATAAAAAAGGAAAATATTATTTGAATGGAGAAATTCTACAAAATGCTGCGGTACAGAGGGATCTGGGTGTCCTCGTACATGAAACACAAAAAGTCAGCATACAGGTAATCCAGAAGGCAAACTGAATATTGGCCTTTATTTCTAGGGGGATGGAGTATAAAAGCAAGGAAGTTATGCTACAACTGTACAGGGTGCTGGTAAGACCACACCTGGAGTACTGCGTACAGTTCTGGTGCCCTTATTTAAGGAAGGACATACTTGCATTGGAGGCAGTTCAGAGAAGGTTCACTAGGTTGATTCCGGGTATGGAAGGGTTGTCTTATGAGGAAAGATTGAACAGATTGGGTCTATACTCAATGGAGTTTAGAAGAATGAGAGGAGATCTTATTGAAACATACAAGATTCTGAGGGGACTCGATAGGGTAGATGCTGAGAGGATGTTACCCCTCATGGGGGAAATCTAAAACTAGGGGGCATAGTCTCAGAATAAGGGGTCGCCTGTTTAAGACCAAAATGAGGAGGAATTTCTTCTCCCAGAGGGTGGTGAATCTTTGGAATTCTTTACCCCAAAAAGCTGTGGAGGCTGAGTCATTGAATATATTCAAGGCTGAGTTAGACAAATTTTGATCAGCAAGGGAGTCAAAGGATATGGGGAAAGGGCGGGAAAGTGGAGTTGAGGTAAAAATCAGATCAGCCATGATCTCATTGAGTGGCAGAGCAGGCTCAAGGGGACGAATGGCCTACTCCTGCTCCTATCTCTTATGGTCTTGGCACCCAACAGCCTTCAAATGCTTTCTTTCAATAATTTTCTCATTATCCCTAAAATAACTTGCCTGCTGTTAAGAATTGTTTCTTATTGTGAAGCTATAATAGGTATAAACATTCCATATTATCTCATCTACTCATTGTGCTTAAGCCTATATAATGGTTAATTTAAAAAAAGAGCAAAAGGCTGTTGTCTGTTAAGTGCCACAGAATGTTTTTCTCTATTAAATGTGCTAACTAAATGCACATTGTTGAATCAGAGAATTCAGTAAAGCACACTGTACTTTTAGTATTGTACTGAAGTTCTAGGTACAGATCAGTCACTAGAACAGTATCAGTTCAGGTAGAGTTGTTCTCAAGATGCATCAGTGTCAGTACTTCAAATGGCCAGGAGTATCTCCCCACCTCAACAGGGAAAAACACAACCAGTTTGAAAAAAAAAGTTTTTATTTAGTAACAGATAATCATTCCTTTTTCCATTTCATAGTGCCTGTTAGTAGAAACAAGGTTTCAAATTAATTCCTGACATTTAAAATGGGTCCCAAGGGAGAGTGCAAGGGTAGCCCGTTATTCCTCACCACTCCCTCCCCTCCCCCTCAATCTCACGGCAAGGCAAGTCTCTGAGCGGACTCCAGGCAAAGAGCAAACTGACAGGATGGCCCTGAGGGTTTAAGGAGGGGCTGCATAGTGGAGGTGACACTGCGTGTCCTGCACTGTAATGTAACACAATGCAGTCAAAATACAGGGTTCAGAATATCAGGGTGGTGTTGCTTCCGTGACACCAGCTGACAGCAAGAGGCATCTGTTGCAGGCCAGTGCCTTAAGTTCCATCACAGAACACAACTCAATCCTCTCCCCCCACCCTCAGTCCTTCCATTTCTCTGCTGATTTGAAGCGAGCTCTGCGATTCCTGTGCTTCTCCGTTTCTCCTTGCACCTCATTCCCGATGTCGGCGTCGCATTTTCGGTGTGAAAGAAGGAGGGGGCATGGACGTCTCGGTCCTGTTGACATCTGGGTGAAGAAAAGAACCGGGGTTAAAGTAAGCACAGTCATTAGAGATTGGGGTTTTTTTTTTTGCAAAGTAACAAAACTAGAGTGTTGCTTTAACATGTAGAACCAAAGCAGTGAAGGCAGGTAAGAGAGGTGAGTGGGACACTGTACTTGGTGATCCCCTCGTTCTGGAGCGGTGCTAACGCGAGAATTCAGTCAAATTCATTAAATAAATTTAAAACAGAAATAGACAGTTTCCTAGAAGTAAAGGGAATTAGGGGTTACGGGGAGCGGGCAGGGAATTGGACATGAATTTAGATTTGAGGTTAGGATCAGATCAACCATGATCTTATTGAATGGCGGAGCAGGCTCGAGGGGCCGATTGGCATACTCCTGCTCCTATTTCTTATGTTCTTATGTAAATATTTTCAGTTACAGGCTTGAAAAATAATTCCTGAAACAGCTGTGCGATGAATAAAATAAACATTTTTCAGTCCTGCCCAGCAACAGATCAGAATCCACAAATCATAACCCTGGCTGCCTGGTTACAGCCCATATACAGTACAAAACAAGTGGTTTGGTGAATGAATGAGTATAAGAATGGATACAAATCACTTGAATAATCTGAAGATTTTATTTTGTTGGGTAAAAGCTGCAGCAAGTGATAGACATTAAACGTTCCAAGGATGGTGTGCTTCTGCATACTGTCAGACTTTAAAATCCACTTTCTGTAAATATACTCCTGCCCTTTACTGACCTTTGGGAACAGAATTCAACGGACTGACCTTGGAGGTGAGAGGCAGCATTGAACCATCTGCACTCCAGCTGTTTATAGGTGGATTAGATGTGGGTTGTTAACAGGACTAATTAATTATGAACTTGATTTAATAATCTTGATTAAACAGTCATTACCTGGGATTTCGTGAGGCCAGAATTGCCTACAGTTTGGACAGCAAGGCTCATCCCGACCTCGGAAGTATTTTGCAGCACAGGGGAGATGAATTTTGGCTCCACAGACCTCACACGTTTGGCCCTGAAAGCAAAATGCAGTTTAAAGAAATATAATCAAACAACTGGGGCAGTAGAGAAAACACAGAGGGTGAAGGTCCACATGCAGTGGTTCAGCTGAGTGGTAAAGTAATACATTGAAACAGGCCAATGAACAATTACACCAAACTATATTGGTACAGACAAATAAGAGGGCACACGCCAGCAGAATGAAAATTCTGATTCACCCCACTCCTCTTACCAGCTGACACAGACCCCAGGAGAAAGGGTGCAGTACCTGGAGAGTGATGTTACGGCAGATGTTGCACTCTTTCACTAGGTCCTGGTACATGTTGCGAATGTATTGTTCCAGCTCCATAATGCAGCGAGTGCTCAGAATGTACTCACCATCGTTCTAATGAGGGAAAAGCAAACAGCAAACTCACCAGAATGTTTACCACATGCAGAGAAAAAAAAAATGTTCTTGCGCACACGTGAAAGTTTATCTTTGATTAGTAGACACAGTCTCCACTGCCACCTGCCTCACACAGCCACTTGTCCTGCACAAAGCGCTGAAGCACCTGCTCCACTTCTTTCTTCTTCATTTTCTTGGGCTGTAGTTGATCAGCCAGGTTCAGGATGTCTGTCGACGAGACCATCCCACTTTCTGACTCCAGAACCAGGTCCATCTGAAAAGAAAGGGCTTTAAATGCAAGTCTTACTCATGTAAAACTGCTCTCAATCATCGAGCCAGACTCCAACCCGCCGCCAGCAGTTATCAGGTTACTGTTGAGGTGGTTTTGCCCCTTGTGCTTTTTTTAAGCCCTTTCTTTACTCACCTAACCTGACCTGACACCCATGGAGCTGAGGGCAGATGTGCGCACACGCTCAGGAGCAGCCAATGCCCCTGGTCAATCTCTGATTCATCCAGCATGGTAAGGGATATTCTAAGGTCTTCAATTTTAATTAAGATTAAAGAAATTATACAACAGAAAACTCTTACTAATACTTCACTGAGATGCGGTTGAAATTTACACATCAGAGTAATGGGAACCAGACTACTGCTGCATTCAAAAAATGAGGCACTGAGATGTACTCACAGTTTTCTTGAACAGTTCCAGCTCGGTTTCCGTGTAATCAGATGCCATCCTGGTGATCTCTGTTTCCGCAAGGTTAACCTGGAGACGGGGCAAGAGGGAGATTACTAGCACATTATGAGGATCTGCAGTCCAGGAGCACTCTGCACGTTATTTTGTTGTGCAGACGCAAAAGGGCAGCGATCCGAAAGAGAGAATGTCTTGTGAGCATGGGCTGTCTTGCCTGCAATGATCAGGTCAAGGTTCAGCTGGCAAGTCAGGGTGCAAAGTATCAGAGGTCAGGGATGTTCAGGAGCAATACCCTCCCCCACAATACACAGATTCTGTGTTTTAATATACTCTACCCATTTCAAGCCTAATAGATTCTCCACACACCAATTTTTTTTTTAAAAAGTCACTCCCTGCCCCCTTTTCCCCATCAGGAAAGTCTTGACCAGCAATTCCCCCAGAGCTGACGTCAATGCTGGTTAGCAGAAGCTGGGCTTGTTCCGATGAAGTGGGCCCACTGGTATTTCAACCCCCCTCCCCCCAAAATAACAGCCCGGCCAAGAAAGGGACCAAACCTAGACAATGAATGCCATTCCTGTCTTAGTGAGGTTTAGCTGGAGACAAAGCAAGAAGGTAGGATTCAAATTTACAAACCTTGGGTCAGGAGTCAAACTCTCCAGCAAAGCAACAAAACAAGAAATGTGTAAATCAGAGGGAGACACTGGTTTGTGGTTGGGATGGAAATCGAGATACAATGTAAAAAGGGAAAGGTTTCTCCAGCACCAACACCCCTGGGTGGGTTCAGGGACTCCTTGAGATAGCGCTGGAAAATAGAGGGTGTAATAAAGTGTGGTGCGTGGCTGAGAGTTCTCACTGCTCTTCCCTTGTCTCTTCATCTATAGTGGTGACAGGAAGAGTGAATGCAGTCGCTACAAATCCAGGTGATGGTTAGTTCAGAGATCTTGGTTTTGTAGAATGCTCACTGCGTCTGTAAACGGACGTAACCCTTCCCACTGCTAGTTCTGGGTGTGTGGTTATTTTACCACTAGATAATTCCGCAGTCAGCTCCCCACAACCACCAGAAGTGAAAGTCAGAAGGACACCGCGGTGCCCACTCACCAGAGCATAGTACTGACGTCCATCATCCTCACTCATCCCCTTCCTGATCTCCATGAAGAGAGGCTGCAGATGGCCATTGATATTTTTGATAAACTCATCCAACTGGTCATGTTTGTAGTACACTGGAGATTGAAGAGAATGAAAACTCATCACAGCACTTGCTGGTGTTGGTGACAGACACTGACCCTTTCAGAAGAGAAGCCATTCGTGGAGGAGTGTACTTAAAATCTCTCTCACACATCCCCCTCCCATTGATTTATAATTAGGCAAAAGGGAAAAAAGGTTCAGGAAGTCTCCTACTTTATAACAGAAATTCAGTATGTTGCTAGTACATTGCCAATGCCACTGTATGCGGACTGGAGGGGAGCAACGGCCAGCCGGGGAGCCAGGAGTGGCAGCATGCTCCCTGGCCTGCTCTCATGCTTGTATATCATGGGTACGGTGATGTATTGGTTACGTTACTGGACTATTAGTCCAGAAAACGTGTGTTCAAATCCCACCACGGTAGTTTGAGAATTTGAATTCAGTTTTTAAAAATCTGGTATCAGTAAGTGACCGTGAAGCTGTTGGATTGTCGTAAAAACCCGATTGGTTCACTGATGTCCTTTAGGGAAGGAAACCTGCCGTCCTTACCCGGTCTGGGCCTATATGTGACTCCAGTCCCACCAACATGGTTGACTCTTAGCTGCCCGCTGAAGTGGCCCAGCAAGTCCCTCAGTTGTCTCAAACCGCTACAAACACGGACTGCAGTAGTTGAAGAAGGCAGCTTCTCAGGGCATTTAGGGATGGGCAAAAAATGCCGGCCTTGGCAACTGTGCCCACATAATGATTTTTTTTTAAATTTCTTTGCAGTTCTTTACTGATGTGCTCACTCTCTGGCTGCACTAAAACAGGATTTATTTTCTGGAAAGGAAAACTATGTTTTTTCTCAATGGCAGAGGTGCTCGAAATGGTCTCAGGACCCGACTGTGCGTGGGGAAGAAAACCAGCCAGGGCTCTTGTACCCGATCGCTATCCAGTGACTGCTGTTGGAAGATGTTTATGTGCATATCAGGTGATGCCCCAACAGCTGAATATCCTGCCAACACTTACTGATTGGGCTCACACCAGAGGAATGGTGCTTTTCAGTAGGTACAAGGGTTGGCAGTGCCCGGGTAACTGTGCCAGATGCAAGTCAATGTCTTCAGGAGAAGGGGAAAAAAACTGGAACACAAAGTGAGTGTGATTCACTTTGTCAATGAGCTGCTGTTTACTCTAAGTAACACAAGTGGGGAAAAGCAGAACTGCCAAAGTGACGACCTCCCATCTCATTAAACCACCAAATCATTTCACCTTGCTTCCATAAAATGGTTTTCAGATTTTAAGAACGAACGAATGAACTTCTCATTTCTTGACAAACACATAAGCCAGTATCTGGCAGAAGCAGCACCGTGAGATGAGAGCCTCTACCTTCAGCTCTGCTCCTCCCCCACAGCTCCCAAACAAACCAAGTTCGAACAAAAAGCATTTCCATGAAGACAATGTCCCTTTAACTATTGAGCACCTGTTATGCAAAGCTTGGTGATTTCTGATTGCACTCAGAGCTGTATTCAACCACATTGAGGGTGGGCCGTGGGCAAGGCCACAGTCGCAGGGCTGAGTGACAGCTCGACCCAAACACACACACTGCACAAACCGAGCTTAGCTAAAAGCGGAACTGAGGTCTCAGATCCTAGTTTTTATTCTGAGAAGGGCCAAGGGCGAGAAAGAAAGACTTACATTTATATAGCATCTTTCACAACCTCAGGACGTCCCAAAGCATTTTACAGCTAATTAAGTACTTTTAAAGTATAGTCATTGTTGTAATGCAAGAAATGCGGTAGCCAATTTGCGCATAGCAAGATCCCACAGTGATAATCTTTTATTTTTAAAAAGTGATGTTGGTTGAGGGATAAATATCGGCCAGGACACTGGGAGAACTCCCCTGCTCCTCTTCGAAACAATGGCCATGGGATCCCCCTGGAGACCACCTAACTCAGCACAGACCAGGGGTGGAACCTGGAACCTCCCCAGACTGTATGGCCCAGTACCTCACTAGCTGATGTACATGACCACTGAGCCATTCAATGGTGTCCCAACGCCAACATTTACATCAACTCTGGTTTCAAATTCTTACCTAACACGATTCTACTGATTTCCTGCTCACAATGGGGGTAATTTTCACCACTAGGACAGTAAAGTAACAAGCAGATTGCAGATCCCGATTTTCACCCTATTGATTTCAGTGTGGATTCTTCAATGGGTGAGTGATTCCCTCAGCCAGGACACAGCCCGGGTATCTCCGATACACAAGTGACATCCAACGCACGGCCCAGACTAATTCACTTACTGAATAGAAATCTGTTCCCACAGCCCTTGTCAGATAACTCAAAATGAAACTGAATGCTCCCTATGAGAACACATACACTGGGTTAAGGAAACTATGGAGATCAGTTCTCATCTCTCCGCATTTTAAATATTTTCAAATGTTAAAATCCGTGGCAGAGACAAACCCAGGTGCAGTCAGCTGCCAGAAGCACCTCTCTAGAGGTTGACAAAGTGACAAAGGCCCATCCTACAGCACTGATCTGTAGTACTCACTATTCTGGGAGTTCCATTCATTCAACATTCAGTACTAATCGTGTGGTTAGTGTGAAACACTCAGGATGGGAAGGCATCATGGAAAGTTAAATGGGCGGGAGACTGGTTCCGTGCTGACACAGTCCTCTCGCACTGTACAATTCCGAAGTCCTCCACACGTCCTCTTCACAAACCACACCCAGCAGAGCTCAGTGAGACTCCTGCTCCGTGGGGGTGAAGACTCAACATTTTACCCATTAGAAAAGCCAAGTTAGTAGAAGTGAGCGACTATCGCACGTGTACAGTTGACAGATTAAGATATCTGCCTCTTGCGCGCCTCCCCCATGTAATTCCCCTCGCCCAGGGACACCAGGAGACCGTGCACAGCCCGGGCCTCCACTCCACTGTGAACATCCAGCGTAACTCAGCTTCCGACAGACAACATTGTAGCAGCAGTTCAACAATCGAAGCCCCACTGTGTACAATGTGAGACAGTTACAGTGTTGAGGGATTATGATGTACACTGTGGGACAGATTGTACAGGAGCAGCATATGACTCACAACTTTATTCTCTGACTAGCCAACCTTCAACAATGGCCAAATAGTGAAAAAACACCACATCACAGACCTGTACAAAGTCACTCAGAGAGGTGGTGATCAGAATAGACTGCACCAAGACAGCGCTCCGGGGGCCCTGGTCAATACCTCCATTCGCAGGCCCATCAACTGAGGCTGCCATTAGCATCAACACTGGGAGGTGAACATAAGAGAGATTTTCTTCCTCCTTCCCAGTGGGCAGCAGTGCATTCAACAACACCCCCCACCACATACTCACCAACACAGATGTTTGCAGCAAATCCCAGTGTTTGCACCCCCAGGGTCACAGCAAATTCCCGCACTCCCAGTCCCAGGGCCCCCTTCCCGCACTCCCAGACCCCTGGGTTGCCCCCAGGGCTGATCGGTCTGTGTCCTGTTTTACAAGGACGGGCGTTAACAAACTTCACAAGCGTCGCTACAGGAATCAGCTGGTATATGTCAGTAAAGGGCTATGGTAGAAGTAAAGGATAGGGGCTTTTCCTACGTTCACACAGATGAATTAATAATCTACTTCCCAGGTAATGTGGGTGAAACTAAAAGTGACAGTTCGCCCCCTTAAAACCATAAAGGAGCTGCACATGGGCGAGTTGAACAGAGTGATTCAGTATTGGGTTTTCCACTTTGTATTGTACCTACGTGTATGTTAACAGGAAATGAGTCCACCCACCACGGCTTTGCTCCACACAAACACGTACAACGGTGTAGCAATATACAGCTCACTAACTCTGCTTCAAAATGAAAATCAATCAGATGATGAAAACACTGGAACACAGTGCATTTGAGTGAGTGCCCACACAATGAGGCCTTGATGGTGTTCAGGAGGCACTGAATTCCAGGTGCATCACCACCTTGGGGTGGGGAATGATGGGGTGGGGAATGAGGGAGCACTGAGCATCACTACAGGCCACTCTCTCACAGCTCACTGAAGCACAGTGTTACCGGAGGTAATAGTGCCATTAGGATACCATTTAATCAGGGTCCGTGAGACAGGGCCGATCCCAGTCTGGGTGCTGCGATTGGTCTCCACATTCCTGGGTTAGGAAAGGGAATTTTTAAAATAAATCAACCGGGATTCTTGCTCCTGATTGCTTCCCAGGAACCGGTGCTGGATGCTGGAGTGTGAGCACTGGTGTGTACCCAGAGTGAGCATGGGATCAGACTGCACTGACTCTGCCCATAACTGATATCAGCCTACCAGCCCTCAAGAATAATGGTCACTGCAGTGAGGCCCTGGAACCTGCCTCTTAAACCACATCGCAGGAGAAGCCAATGCTTCCACGGAAGGAGCAATGGTGAGAAAATTGGTTATAAAAGGATATGATAAAGGAAATTTAATTACATAAAATATTGTTTCTATCAGAAAGGTTTCAATATAATGGAGAAGTGAGCTTATGTCATTTTGTCACAGAGGTCGGATTCTCAGTGACTGATTTTGCTTTAAGGTCCCAACGTGTGGTTAGACAGCGACAAGCTGGCCAAAAAAATTGGTGAGTGAGCAAAATCAAAAGGTGCTTGAGTTCTGACCGTATAGAAAACAGGGAGCACTGTGGAAATTCTTGTATCCCACACACTCTGAATGGAAACCAAGAGATGCCACACCTCATTTCCCTGCCAACTTTCCTCTACCAACTCACTTCTATAAAAAATATTCGCCTGTCTGGCACGTGTCCATTACACGACCGACATCTAGAAATTAGATATTTAAAAACAAAAAATGAAACGTTGCTGGTCATTGATCTAAAGCTTGAAATGGACAGTTGGTGCAATGGCCATGTGATTACATTTCTAATGAGCTGCAATTACCTGGATGGACCTATTTAAAGCCCTTCCCCATACAGCAGGTTAGCAGCTAAATAGTGCAACTCTGTTCCACACTACCCATGAGCAACACCACGAGAGATTCGCTGGTACCATCAAAAGCAGATTAACGGCACTCAGATTGTTATTGTGGGATCGTGCTGTGCACGTTTGCTACGCAACAGTCACTGCACTTGCAAGTAACTTATTGGAAGTGAATCTCCGAGATGTTTCGGAGAGATGTGATGTAAATGAAAGTCGATGTCTCTCTTGTATCGGGGTATTACAAGACACAAGGATTACAACTGATATCTTACAACACATTAACCTATTCCCGGTGTGGCCCACGGGCTGATCGAGCACCAACAGCTTTCAGACAGGATTTCTCTTTTGAGAAAGGCCGTAGAAAAATGTACAATAACAAAGAGCTGGCTGACCTTTGTGCGTTTCACAGCAGTGCCTGTGCAACTTTCTCGTCACAGAACCTTCCAGAATCCCCTGAGACATTATGGTCTGTAGGAATCGTCGGTGGCTGTCATTTAGTGCTGCTGCCATGACGACACCTCAATCTCCTGGGAGAAAATTCAGACTTTACTGGGATCCTTGGCATGGAAGCAACATTTTATATAACAGCCACACTTGAATTATACACAGGTACAGCTCTGGATTACACATGAAATGATTAATAGACTGATTTAATGGAGAGTAATTTCATCCCTAGGTCTTTTTAATTCACAAGAAAAAAAACACTTCGACCATACTCATCTGGTGCAAACTTGATCATCTAAAGTTGCTGCCAGTGACTGACCTGGAACCAGCAGTGCTGCACCCCAGTGTTACCCAGCTCCCTCTAGACAACCCGAGTTTGGAAAGACAAAGATCTAGTGAACATAATACACCAATTTCACACCCATCACTACACTTCACTGGAACCCCGCACTGGATTTTATAGGCAGCACCTGAACTCCTGAGATTGAAGAGTACTCACTTTCTAGCAAGTGTAATCTCTTATGTAATTATTATCCTTACAATAAAGTTAAAACTATGCTTAGTGACAATTAAAGGCGGAGGCGAAAGATGAGGCCCCACTGGAATATCAGTAACAGTGTTTCACAGGAAGCAGAAACACTTCCAGTTTCAATCGGTTGAGCCTGACCTAATTTAACAATATGCAGATGGGGATTAACCGCAGCAGGGAAAGTGCATCTTGTTTCACTCCTTTTCTTTTCCCATTGGCTTGGATTCTAGGCCAATAATGGAAAGACTTGCATTTGTACAGTGCCTTTCTTGACCTCAGGACGTCCCAAAGCACTTTACAGCAAATGAAGTAATTTTGAAGTGTGGTCACTATGGTAATTTAGGAGCCAATTTGTTCACAGCAAGATCCCACCAATAGTAATGTGATAAATGACTAGACGTCTGTCTGTCTGTCTCCCTCTCTCTCCCCCCCCCCTCCCTCCCTCCCTCCCTCCCCTCTCTCTCTCCCCCCCCCCCCTCCCCTCCTCTCCCCCTCCCCTCCCCTCCCCCCCCCCCTCTCTCCCCTCCCCTCCCCTCCCCCCCCCCCTCTCCCCCCCTCCCCCTCCCCCTCCCCCCCCCTCTCCCCCCCCCTCTCCCCCCTCCCCCCCCCCCCCCCCCTCCCCCCCCCCCTCCCCCCCCCCCCCCCCTCCCCCCCCCCTCCCCCCCTCTCTCTCTCCCCCCCTCCCCCCCCTCTCTCTCTCCCCCCCTCCCCCCCCTCTCTCTCTCCCCCCCCTCCCCCCCTCTCTCTCTCCCCCCCCTCCCCCCCTCTCTCTCTCTCTCTCTTACCCCTTTCTCTTCTTTTTTTCGCCGTTTCTCCCGCTCTCCGTTTCCCACAATTCACCGCGTGACCCGCGGCCCGCAATGCATTGTGGGCGCCCGCTCTTAAAGGGACACGCCCACTCATTTCACCTGTTAAAGGGGAGGTCAGTCCAGATTTGCCACATGTAAAACCGGGGAGGGGGCAAGATCGGGGCTCGTGATCCGAGGGGGTAAATTTCCAAATGTGTTTATTATAAATTCTCCGTGTTTCCTGTCCCTTCTCTGGGTTTCTGGCGGGCGAGGCCCCGCCCACAGCGCAAATTGCTGGTCACCCGCCCGAGGTTCGCTTCACCACTGAGAAAAATCCATTGAAATCTTTAAATGGAAACGCTGCACATTGAGAAACTCAGAATCTAATGGAAACAAATGGATTTACGTTTCAAAAGCCCATAGTGCCCCCGCCCATAGCCGAATAGCTTGCCATGGTTCACTTTCTAGGTTCACAAATGAGGGAGAATTGGCTGAGGTGCGAGAGGGCAGCCAGTTCCCCAGCATCAGTCAGCACCCCAAATCCACCTTGTGAATCATATAGAAGCCACTTGTATAGGACACCATTGTGATAAAATGGCACTTGGGTGTTTTTGCTCTTTCCCCTCTTTTCCGTACCACCCCAAAGGCAAAAAAAAAAGTTTTAAAAGTTTCCCAAAAGCATTTTGTTAAAGGCTCTGTCCCTTTAAGACTTTGTGTTATTTGCTGATATTCATCTCTGTTATTTGATCACACTAGGCCCCAATTCAAAGTTTTGTTTGAATATGATCCAGCTGGCCAGATTGGAATAATCACCTTCCTGTACGCACCCAGGCTGCACTTCCTCCTATCCTACATCACCAGTGCGTCACTGATTAAACACACACTGGCAATGTCAAAACAAGTTCTAGCTTGTGGCTGAGAAGCCAAATTGAGAGTTATATGCACCTTAAAGGAATAAATTGCATTTATACAGCGCCTTTCACAACCTCAGGGCATCCCATATTGGCATTTCATAGCCAATGAATTGCTAACCAATCCCAGGTACACACAGCAAGATCCCAAGAGCAGCCAATGAGATGAGTGTCCGGTTAATCTGTTTTTTTGGTGGTGTTGGTTGAAGGAGCATTGTTGGCCGGGAGAACTCCATGCACTTTTTCCAACAGTGCTATGGAATCTTTAACAATCACCTGACCCACTGGACCTCAGTTTAACTTCTCAGCGGAAAGTAAAATTGGACGCTTTCTATAACGGGCACACAACCCACTGGTTTTACACTCTGGCTGTAAGGTGGAAATCACCCCCCCCACAGAACTCCCTCAGTATTGCACCAGAGTGTCTACCTGGATGAGTGTACTCAAGTCCTGGATTAGAGTTTGAACCTGTAACCTTCTGATGTAGAGGTAAGCGTGCTACCAACTGAGCCAAACTGACAGAGTGTAGGATGCTACCAAGGTTGAAAAGAGATGACCAGAATTGCAACTACACAAAGACTTGGGGGGAGAACATCAGGAACAATTACGTCCCAGTGTCCCAGTAACGCAGCATTGCGAAGGTCTCGCAGTGTGTCAGCATTTTAGAGATTGAGGAGGAAATCCATACAGAAAAAAATTCGGACAGATTCCCAAATAAGGATTAGTGATACACCAAGCTTGTATTTTAAATGCCTATAAGAGGAAGACTGGGGGAGGTGAGGAGTTCCACAGTATTGCAGTCCTGAGTTAGAGTGGGAGATGTTAGACGAATCTTGGTTTCGACACTGGGAGAAGGCGGGGCGAGGAAAGGCACTGATTTTACTCTAACAAGTGAGGGACCAGGAATTCCTTCTTGGCCCTAGGAGAGCAGACAAGTGTCTAAAGTTAGGTGACTGGATGTGGCAATGTATGGGCATCAGCTGGCGGGTAAGCAGTGGGCAGATGCTGATCCCTCAGTGTTAAAACTGGCGGTGCAATGTGCCCGTCAGTCTTGTAAGAAATATTGAGGGAGATTTTCATCTTCAGAGCCTAGCTGGTAATCTGGGGGAGTGGATCGGCCCTTTGTAGAACCCACCAGATCGTCACTCCCTTGATTGCAATAAAGGGAGTAGAATCTGCCCCATCAGATGAAGTCCAGGAGCTGGAAACGGAAATCTCCCCCATTGTATCCAAAATCCTAATAGGTAATAGATATTAGTCAGCCAATTATTTTTCAGAGACATTCTCCTAAGTTCCACACGGGAAGTGTAGAAGCCCCTTTTACCTGGGCAGGCCTCCGTATTCAGGCTTGTGATGTTCAGTTTACTGACAGTCATTCAGGTTTGGCTAGCTCAGAACAGGTGGCTCTTTACAAGTTCAACATGGAACATTCCTAATCTACACTCATCTTATCTGCATTCATCTCTCAGGCACACAATTTGCAAGAGACCTGCTAAGTAGTTCCTGTCTTCCTGACATGTAAACACATTTCACATGTGCCACATTTCACAAGGACTGACAGCTTTTTTGAGGCACAGACTATGTGTTGATGCTTGCTGCCTAAAGACCACCAATTTGAACCTTCCCACCAACTCTTTGGGCTGAGTCACCTCAGAATGCCCCAAAGGTTCTTTGAGCATGTGCCTGGAATTCCATTGGCTCCAAGCTCTGGAATTCCCTCCCTAAACCTCTCCGTCTCTCTACCTCTCTCTCCTCCTTTAAGACGCTCCTTAACACCTACCTCTTTGACCAAACTTTTGGTCACCCGTCCTGATATCTCCTCATCAAAAACAAAATACTGCAGATGCTGGAAATCGGAAACAAAAACAGAAGATGCTGGAGAAGCTCAGCAAGTGAGGCAGCATCTGTGGAGAAAAATACAGAGTTAACGATTCTGGTCGAAGACCTTTCGTCAGAACTGGAAGATGTTAAAGAGTTAAAGTTTTTAAACAAGTACGGAGCCAGGGAAAGGCGGGGCAAGGAAAGAACAAAAGGGGAGGTCTGTGATAGGGTAGAAGTTAAGAGTGATTAAATGTCAAAAGGGATGATGGTGCAAGGCACGGAGGGTGATAATGGGACAGATAAAGAAACAAAAGATTGGTCAGGAGTAGCTGTAAATGGCAGGAGCAGAACCATTACCAGCACCCGCTGACCGAAAAAATGGGAGCAGTGGTTATGATCTGAAAGTTATTGAAATCAATGTTGAGTCTGGAAGGTTGTAAAGTGCCTAATTGAAAGATGAGGTGCTGTTCCTCGAGCTTCCGTTGAGCTTCATTGGAACAGTGTAAGAGGCCGAGGACAGAGAGGTCAGAGTGGGAGTGGGAGTGGGACGGGGAATTGAAATGGCAAGTGACCGGCAGGTCAGGGTCACGCTTGCGGACTGAGCAGAGGTGTTCAGCAAAGTGATCACCCAATCTGCGTTTGGTCTCCCCGGTGTAGAGGAGACCGCATTGTGAGCAGTGGATACAGTATAACTAAATTGAAAGAAGTACAAGTAAATCACTGTTTCACCTGGAAGGAGTGTTTGGGGCCCTGGACGGTGGGAAGGGAGGAGGTGAAGGGGCAGGTGTTGCATCTCCTGCGCTCGCACGGGAAGGTGCCGTGGGGAATAGAGTTGGTATTGGGGGTAATGGAAGAGTGGACCAGGGTGTCGCGGAGGGAACGGTCCCTTCAGAATGTTGAAAGGGGAGGGGAAGATGCGTTTGGTGGTGGGATCACGCTGGAGGTGGCGGAAATGGTGGAGGATGATACGTTGAATGTGGAGGCTGGTGGGGTGGAAGGTGAGGACACCAATCTTGGTGTCATCTGCAAACTTACTAACCATGCCTCCTAAATTCTCATCCAAATCATTAATATAAATAACAAATAATAGCGGACCCAGCACCGATCCCTGAGGCACACCGCTGGACACAGGCATCCAGTTTGAAAAACAACCCTCTACAACCACCCTCTGTCTTCTGTCGTCAAGCCAATTTTGTATCCAATTGGCTACCTCACCTTGGATCCCATGAGATTTAACCTTATGTAACAACCTACCATGCGGTACCTTGTCAAAGGCTTTGCTGAGGTCCATGTAGACCACGTCTACTGCACAGCCCTCATCTATCTTCTTGGTTACCCCTTCAAAAAACTCAATCAAATTCGTGAGACATGATTTTCCTCTCACAAAACCATGCTGACTGTTCCTAATTAGTCCCTGCCTCTCCAAATGCCTGTAGATCCTGTCCCTCAGAATACCCTCTAACAACTTACCCACTACAGATGTCAGGCTCACCGGTCTGTAGCTCCCAGGCTTTTCCCTGCCGCCCTTCTTAAACAAAGGCACAACATTTGCTACCCTCCAATCTTCAGGCACCTCACCTGTAGCGGTGGATGATTCAAGTATCTCTGCTAGGGGACCCGCAATTTCCTCCCTAACCTCCCATAACGTCCTGGGATACATTTCATCAGGTCCCGGAGATTTATCTACCTTGATGCGCGTTAAGAATTCCAGCACCTCCCTCTCTGTAATATGTACACTCCTCAAGACATCACTATTTATTTCCCCAAGTTCCCTAACATCCATGCCTTTCTCACCCGTAAATACCGATGTGAAATATTCATTCAGGATCTCACCCATCTCTTGTGGTTCCGCACATAGATGACCTTGTTGATCCTTAAGAGGCCCTACTCTCTCCCTAGTTACTCTTTTGCCCTTTATGTATTTGTAGAAGCTCTTTGGATTCTCCTTTGCCTTATCTGCCAAAGCAATCTCATGTCCCCTTTTTGCCCTCCTGATTTCTCTCTTAACTCTACTCCAGCAATCTCTATACTCTTCAAGGGATCCACTTGATCCCAGCTGCCTATGCATGTCATATGCCTCCTTCTTCTTTTTGACTAGGGCCTCAATCTCCCGAGTCATCCAAGGTTCCCTACTTCTACCAGCCTTGCCCTTCACTTTATAAGGAATGTGCTTACCCTGAACCCTGGTTAACACACTTTTGAAAGCCTCCCACTTACCAGACGTCCCTTTGCCTGCCAACAGACTCTCCCAATCAACTTCTGAAAGTTCCTGTCTAATACCATCAAAATTGGCCTTTCCCCAATTTAGAATTTTAACTTTTGGGCCAGACCTATCCTTCTCCATAGCTATCTTAAAACTAATGGAATTATGATCACTGGTCCCAAAGTGATCCCTCACTAACACTTCTGTCACCTGCCCTTCCTTATTTCCCAAGAGGAGGTCAAGTTTTGCCCCATCTCTAGTCGGGCCATCCACATACTGAATGAGAAATTCCTCCTGAATACACTCAACAAATTTCTCCCCATCCAAGCCCCTAATGCTATGGCTGTCCCAGTCAATGTTGGGAAAGTTAAAGTCCCCTACTATTACCACCCTATTTTTCTTGCAGCTGTCTGTAATCTCCTTACATATTTGCTCCTCAATTTCCCGTTGACTATTTGGGGGTCTGTAGTACAATCCTATCAAAGTGATGTTGCCATTTACAGCTCCTCTGGACCCACCTTTTGTTTCTTTACTTGTCCCATTCCCACCCTCCGTGCCTCCCTTTTGTCATTTAATCACTGCTGCCCTCCACCCTATCACAGACCTTCCCTCTTGTTCTTTCCTCCCCACCCACCCCCCCCTTTCCCTGGCTCTGTACTTGCTCAAAAACTTTAACTCTTTTAACATCTTCCAGTTCTGACGAAAGGTCTTCGACCTGAAACGTTAACTCTGTTTCTTTCTCCACAGAAGCTGCCTGACTTGCTGAGCTTCTCCAGCATTTTCTGTTTTTATTTCTAATGTGGCTTGGTGTCGAATTTTGCTTGATAATCTCTCCTATGAAGGGCCTTAGGATGTTTTACTATGTTAAAGGCGCTATATAAATGCAAGTTGTTGTTGTTGCTTTTGTCGGTGAGATGGAAACCATTGCACTGAGATAAGTGAAAAAGAAAGAATGAACTTGCATTTCTATAGCGCCTTTCACGACCTCAGGATGTCCCAAAGATGCTTTACAGTACTTTTGAAGTGTAGTCACTGTTGTAATGTAGGAAGCAAGTCAGCCAATTTGCGCACAGCAAGATCCCACAAACCGCAATGTGATAACAACCAGATAATCTGTATCACTGATGTTAGTTGAGGCATAAATGATGTCCAGGACACCGGGGAGAGCTCCCCTGCTCTTTTTCGAATAGTGGCCATGGGATCTTTTACATCCACCTGAGAGGGCAGACGGGGCCTCGGTTTAATGTCTCATCCAAAAGACGGCACCTCCGACAGTGCAGCACTCCCTCAGTACTGCACTGGGAGTGTCAGCCTGGATTATGTGCTCATGTCCCTGGAGTGGGACATGAACCCATGACTTTCTGACTCAGAGGTGTGAGTGCTGTAGTAAGTACTTTAGATTTCCTGATTAATATTTCATCTTTAAACAAGAGCTAAAACTAAATAACAAACGCTCCAAAGCTGACAGATTGACCTGTTTATCACCAACAGAGTTCAGGCTGTAAATTGGATGGAAGCAATTTAGATTTTTATGAAATACAGCCATCATTCCATCATGCTGCCTACTTGCTGGAGTTTTTAAATATTTAAGGAGGTAAGATGCACATTGTTGTCACGTTCTGTGATGTACAAGGAAGTCTCCTTTCTATTACTATCTGTTTTTTTATTAATAAACTTTATAGAATAAAACCTTTCTTTTTAGACAACTTGGTGAAAGAGTAAGAACATAAGAAATAGGAGCAGGAGTGGGCCATACTCAACTCCACTTTCCCGCCCGATCCCCATATCTCTTGATTCCCCTAGAGTCCAAAAACCTATCGATCTCAGCCTTGAATATATTCAATGACTGAGCATCCACAGCCCTCTGGGGTAGAGAATTCCAAAGATTCACGACCCTCGAGTGAAGACATGTTTCCTCATCTCGGTCCTAAATGGCCAACAACTTATCCTGTGACTATGACCCCTAGTTCTAGACTCTCTAGCCAGGGGAAACAGCCTCTCAGCATCTACCCTGTCAAACCCCCTAAGAATCTTATATGTTTCAATGAGATCACCTCTCATTCTTCTAAACCCCAGAGAGTATAGGCCCATTCTGCTCAATCTCTCCTCACAGGACAACCCTCTCATCCCAGGAATTAATCGAATGAACCTTTGTTTTCCGCCTCTAAAGCAAGTATATCCTTTCTTAGATAAGGAGACCGAAACTGTACTTGGTATTCCAGGTAAGGTCTCACCAATGCCCTGTACAACTGTAGTATGACATCCTTACTCTTGTACTCTAAACCCCTTACAATAAAGGCATTTGCCTTCCTAATTATTTGCTGTACCTTGCATGTTACCTTTCTGTCATTTGTGTACAAGAACACCTAAATCCCGCTGACTACCAACATTTCTTAGTCTCTCACCTTTTAAAAAAGATTCTGTTTTTCTCTTCTTTTCCTACCAAAGTGAATAACCTCACATTTCCCCACAGTATACTCCATCTGCCACCTTCTTGCCCACTCACTTAATCTGTCTATATCCCTTTGCAGACTCTTTGTGTCCTCCTCATACCTTACTTTCCCACCTAGCTTTGTATCGTCAGCAAATTTTGATGCATTGCACTCGGTCCTTTCATCTAAGTCATTGATATAGATTGTAAATAGCTGAGGCCCAAGCACTGATCCTTGTGGCACCCCACTAGTTACAGCCTGCCAACCTGAAAATGACCCGCTTATTCCTACTTTCTGTTTTCTGTCCGTTAACCAATCCTCTATCCATGCGAATATATTACCCCCTACCCCATGAGTGTAACAATCTTTTATGTGGCACCTTATCGAATGCCTTTTGAAAATTCAAAATATACTACATCTATTGGTTCCCCTTTATCTACCCTGCTAGTTACATCCTCAAAAAACTCTTAATAGATTCGTCAAACACTATTTCCCTTTCATAAAACTATGTTGACTCTGCCTAATCACATGATTTCCTATGTGCCCTGTTACTAATGCGGTCCCCTCTACACTGGGGAGACCAAACGCAGATTGGGTGATGACTTTGCTGAACACCTCCACTCAGTCCGCAAGCACGACCCTGACCTGCCGGTCGCTTGTCATTTTAATTCTCTGTCCCACTCCCACTCTGACCTCTCTGTCCTCGGCCTTTTACACTGTTCCAATGAAGCTCAACAGAAGCTCGAGGAGCAGGACCTCATCTTTTGATTAGGCACTTTACAACCTCAATATTGATCTCAATAACTTCAGATCATAACTACCTCTCCCATTTTTTCGGACAGCGGGTACTGGTAATGGTTCTGCTGTTGCCATTTACAGCTCCTCTAGACCCATCTTTTCTTTCTTTACTTGTCCCATTACCTCCCTCCGTGCCTTGCACCATCATCCCTTTTGTCATTTAATCACTCCTGCCCTCCACCCTCTCACAGACCTTCCCTTTTGTTCTTTCCTCCCCTCCCCTCCCTCCCTCCCCTTCTCTTCCTCCCCTTCCTCCCTCCCCTCCCCTCCCTCCCTCCCCTTCTCTTCCTCCCCTTCCTCCCTCCCCTCCCCTCCCTCCCTCCCCTTCTCTTCCTCCCTCCCCTTCTCTTCTTCCCCCCTTCCTCCCCCCCTTTCTCTTCCTCCCCCCCTATCTCTTCCTCCCTCCCCTTCCTCCCTCCCCTCCCTCCCTCCCCTTCTCTTCCTCCCTCCCCTTCTCTTCCTCCCTCCCCTTCTCTTCCTCCCCCCTTTCTCTTCCACCCTCCCCTTCCTCCCGCCCCCTTTTCTCTTCCTCCCCTTCCTCCCCCCTTTCTCTGACTCTGTACTTGCTTAAAAATCTCCAACTTCTTCCAGTTCTGATGAAAGGTCATCAACCTGAATTGTTAACTCTGTTTCTCTCTCCACAGATGCTGCCTGACCTGCTGAGTATTTTCTGTTTTTATTTCAGATTTCCAGCGACTGTAGTATTTTGCTTCTGTTTTGATGGAATACTGGGTGTATCTGCAGGGTAATAATGATTTTCATGACCCGCTGCACTCCTATTGTAACTACTTTTTTAAAAACATCAGGTTATTGGGGTTTAAGTTTTCACAGAAAAAAAAATTGTGAAACATGATCTCAAAACACAAATAAAAATCCTGATATCCCAATGTAATAGAAAGGAATTTAACTAATTCAGTCACCTTGGTCATAAGCCACTCTTCAGGGCAGCTTTTCAGTTGTATGTATTTTCTGTCGTTAGCAGTGTTTCTGGACCTGTGCCAATTTGTTTAAACCTGTTGGTCAGCTTTTCAGAGTTTGTACGTTGGCGGGTGTGACATTCACTTACCAAGTGTACGTTCGGCAGGGGTCTTACACATAACATCATAATCTCCACTGTCCCAACTTCACACCTTTATGTAGGGCTAGTTTCTGGCCACACATGACTGATTAACTGCGCACCAAAATAGTTTTGAATGTGTCCTAGGAACCCCAAAAGCAGGGCTGGAACTGACTCCGGTGTGATCCCTCCATGGTTGAATAACCCACCAACACTCACGTCTAAGCTGCCTCTGGCTATAGCAGGAGTCTGCATCTCTGCATCTTCAAGAAAGAGCATAAAATCAGAGAGCAGGGGGAACACATGGGCCCAGTGGAACTAACACTGCAGACAATAAACATTGAATGTGATGGTGCCGTGTGACTGAATCAGAGGTGAAAAGTCTGATGTTTGACAACGTAACAGCTTGTTATGAAATCACGACGGCTGATAGTTCTCCAATCTTCAAATCCCGAGTCAACAATACTGTACAGGAGACACACCACCAAACTCTTTCTTTCCCACTGGTAAGTTAAAGACATTCCAGACAGACAGGAGCAGAAACAAACACGCTGAGTGTGAAACAGCAAAATCACAGGATCAGCATTCCAGGAGCAGTGGGAACGGGTTGTTTTTTAAATGAGGGACAGTTTTCGGGAGAATGGCACCTGGGTGAGGTACTGGGGCCGGAGAGTGTGGAAGGGTAATTGAGGGAGTTCAATCCTTTCACAACACCAAGGGAGTAAACTGGGAAAGAAATGCTTCAATCCAAGGGGGTTGGAGTACAAGAGTAAGGAAGTCTTACTACAATTATACAGGGCTTTGGTGAGACCTCACCAGGTGTACTGTGTACAGTTTTGGTCTCCTTACCTAAGGAAGGATATACTTGCCTTAGAGGCGGTGCAACGAAGATTCACTGGATTGATTCCTGGGATGAGAGGGTTGTCCTATGAGGAGAGGTTGAGTAGAATGGGCCCATACTCTCTGGAGTTTAGAAGAATGAGAGGTGATCTCATTGAAACATATAAGATTCTGAGAGGGCTTGACAGGGTAAATGCTGAGAGATTGTTTCCCCTGGCTAGGGAGTCTAGAACTAGAGGGCATAGTCGCAGGATTAGGGGTCGGCCATTTAGGACTGAGATGAGGAAAAATGTCTTCACTCAGAGGTTTGTGAATCTTTGGAATTCTCTACCCCAGAGGGCTGTGGATGCTGAGTCATTGAGTATATTCAAGACTGAGGTCAATAGATTTTTGGACTCTAGGGGAATCAAGGGATATGGGGATCGGGCAGAAAAGTGGAGTTGAGGTCGAAGATCAGCCATGATCTGATTAAATGGCGGAGCAGGCTCGAGGGGCCGTATGACCTACTCCTGCTCCTGTTTCTTATGATCTTACGTTCTTATCCCAATAAAGGTTGAGTTCTAACATCTCTGTTACAACACACTCCACTCCCCATTATAGGACGCTAAGTCATGGCACATCCCTGTGTCTGGTACAGGGTGCCTTTCACACTCCCTGACAAACCTCAAATATTTATTGGTGGACTATTCCACCAGGGGCTTGGAGGAAATGTTGAGCCCAATCCAGCCCGCATCCAACATCCACCACACACACACTGTCCAGCAGGATAGTGATCAGAAGCAGAATCCTGGCAAGTTTCCACCTGGCCACATCACACTCCAACCCGCCCCGTCACATTCCCCCATCCCGTCACACTCCGTCCCGTCACACTCCAACCCGCCCCGTCACATTCCCCCATCCCGTCACACTCCGTCCCGTCACACTCCGCCCCGTCACACTCCAACCCGTCCCGTCACACTCCAACCCGCCCCGTCACATTCCCCCATCCCGTCACACTCCGCCCCGTCACACTCCAACCCGTCCCGTCACACTCCAACCCGCCCCGTCACATTCCCCCGTCCCATCACACTCCGTCCCGTCACACTCCAACCCGCCCCGTCACATTCCCCCGTCCCATCACACTCCGTCCCGTCACACTCCAACCCGTCCCGTCACACTCCAACCCGCCCCGTCACATTCCCCCGTCCCGTCACATTCCCCTGTCCCGTCACACTCCAACCCGTCCCGTCACACTCCAACCCGTCCCGTCACATTCCCCCGTCCCATCAAACTCCGTCCCGTCGCACTCCAACCCGCCCCGTCACATTCCCCCGTCCCGTCACACTCCAACCCGCCCCGTCACATTCCCCCGTCCCGTCACACTCCGTCCCGTCACACTCCAACCCGCCCCGTCACATTCCCCCGTCCCGTCACACTCCGTCCCGTCACACTCCAACCCGCCCCGTCACATTCCCCCGTCCCATCACATTCCCCCGGCCCATCACACTCCGTCCCGTCACACTCCAACCCGCCCCGTCACATTCCCCCGTCCCGTCACACTCCAACCCGCCCCGTCACATTCCCCCGTCCCGTCACACTCCGTCCCGTCACACTCCAACCCGCCCCGTCACATTCCCCCGCCCCGTCACATTCCCCCGTCCCATCACACTCCGCCCCGTCACACTCCAACCCGCCCCGTCACATTCCCCCGTCCCGTCACACTCCGTCCCGTCACACTCCAACCCGCCCCGTCACATTCCCCCGTCCCGTCACACTCCAACCCGCCCCGTCACATTCCCCCGTCCCGTCACACTCCGTCCCGTCACACTCCAACCCGCCCCGTCACATTCCCCCGTCCCATCACACTCCGTCCCATCACACTCCGTCCCGTCACACTCCAACCCGCCCCGTCACATTCCCCCGTCCCGTCACACTCCGTCCCGTCACACTCCAACCCGCCCCGTCACATTCCCCCGTCCCGTCACATTCCCCTGTCCCGTCACACTCCAACCCGTCCCGTCACACTCCAACCCGTCCCGTCACATTCCCCCGTCCCGTCACATTCCCCTGTCCCGTCACACTCCAACCCGTCCCGTCACACTCCAACCCGTCCCGTCACATTCCCCCGTCCCGTCACATTCCCCTGTCCCGTCACACTCCAACCCGTCCCGTCACACTCCAACCCGTCCCGTCACATTCCCCCGTCCCATCAAACTCCGTCCCGTCGCACTCCAACCCGCCCCGTCACATTCCCCCGTCCCGTCACACTCCAACCCGTCCCGTCACACTCCGTCCCGTCACACTCCAACCCGCCCCGTCACATTCCCCCGTCCCGTCACACTCCGTCCCGTCACACTCCAACCCGCCCCGTCACATTCCCCCGTCCCGTCACATTCCCCCATCCCGTCACATTCCCCCGTCCCATCACATTCCCCCGGCCCATCACACTCCGTCCCGTCACACTCCAACCCGCCCCGTCACATTCCCCCGTCCCGTCACACTCCAACCCGCCCCGTCACATTCCCCCGTCCCGTCACACTCCGTCCCGTCACACTCCAACCCGCCCCGTCACATTCCCCCGTCCCGTCACACTCCGTCCCGTCACACTCCAACCCGCCCCGTCACATTCCCCCATCCCGTCACACTCCGTCCCGTCACACTCCAACCCGCCCCGTCACACTCCAACCCACCCCGTCACATTTCCCCGTCCCGTCACACTCCAACCCGCCCCGTCACATTCCCCCGTCCCGTCACACTCCGTCCCGTCACACTCCAACCCGCCCCGTCACACTCCAACCCGCCCCATCACATTCCCCCATCCCGTCACACTCCGTCCCGTCACACTCCAACCCGTCCCGTCACACTCCAACCCGCCCCATCACATTCCCCCATCCCATCACACCCCGTCCCGGCACACTCCAACCCGCCCCGTCACACTCCAACCCGCCCCGTCACACTCCAACCTGCCCCGTCACATTCCCCCGTCCCGTCACACTCCAACCCGCCCCATCACATTCCCCCATCCCATCACACCCCGTCCCGGCACACTCCAACCCGCCCCGTCACACTCCAACCCGCCCCGTCACACTCCAACCCGCCCCGTCACATTCCCCCATCCCGTCACACTCCGCCCCGTCACACTCCAACCCGCCCCGTCACATTCCCCCGTCCCATCACACTCCGTCCCGTCACACTCCAACCCGTCCCGTCACACTCCAACCCGTCCCGTCACATTCCCCCGTCCCATCAAACTCCGCCCCGTCACACTCCAACCCGCCCCGTCACATTCCCCCGTCCCGTCACACTCCAACCCGTCCCGTCACACTCCGTCCCGTCACACTCCAACCCGCCCCGTCACATTCCCCCGTCCCGTCACACTCCGTCCCGTCACACTCCAACCCGCCCCGTCACATTCCGCCGTCCCGTCACACTCCGTCCCGTCACACTCCAACCCGCCCCGTCACATTCCCCCGTCCCATCACATTCCCCCGGCCCATCACACTCCGTCCCGTCACACTCCAACCCGCCCCGTCACATTCCCCCGTCCCGTCACACTCCAACCCGCCCCGTCACATTCCCCCGTCCCGTCACACTCCGTCCCGTCACACTCCAACCCGCCCCGTCACATTCCCCCATCCCGTCACACTCCGTCCCGTCACACTCCAACCCGCCCCGTCACACTCCAACCCGCCCCGTCACATTCCCCCGTCCCGTCACACTCCGTCCCGTCACACTCCAACCCGCCCCGTCACACTCCAACCCGCCCCGTCACATTCCCCCGTCCCGTCACACTCCGTCCCGTCACACTCCAACCCGCCCCGTCACATTCCCCCATCCCGTCACACTCCGTCCCGTCACACTCCAACCCGCCCCGTCACACTCCAACCCACCCCGTCACATTTCCCCGTCCCGTCACACTCCAACCCGCCCCGTCACATTCCCCCGTCCCGTCACACTCCGTCCCGTCACACTCCAACCCGTCCCGTCACACTCCAACCCGCCCCGTCACACTCCAACCCGCCCCATCACATTCCCCCATCCCGTCACACTCCGTCCCGTCACACTCCAACCCGTCCCGTCACACTCCAACCCGCCCCATCACATTCCCCCATCCCATCACACCCCGTCCCGGCACACTCCAACCCGCCCCGTCACACTCCAACCCGCCCCGTCACACTCCAACCTGCCCCGTCACATTCCCCCGTCCCGTCACACTCCGTCCCGTCACACTCCAACCCGCCCCGTCACATTCCCCCGTCCCGTCACACTCCGCCCCGTCACACTCCAACCTGCCCCGTCACATTCCCCCGTCCCGTCACACCCTGGTGTGAAGCGTTTCTGGCTGAAGCGTTTGCAACCATCTTCAGCCAGAAGTGCCGAGTGGATGATCCATCTCAGCCTCCTCCCGATATCCCCACCATCACTGAAGCCAGTCTTCGGCCAATTCGATTCACTCCACGTGATATCAAGAAACGGCTGAGTGCACTGGATACAGCAAAGGCTATGGGCCCCGACAACATCCCGGCTGTAGTGCTGAAGACTTGTGCTCCAGAACTAGCTGCGCCTCTAGCCAAGCTGTTTCAGTACAGCTACAACACTGGCATCTACCCGACAATGTGGAAAATTGCCCAGGTATGTCCTGTCCACAAAAAGCAGGACAAATCCAATCCGGCCAATTACCGCCCCATCAGTCTACTCTCAATCATCAGCAAAGTGATGGAAGTTGTCGTCGACAGCGCTATCAAGCGGCACTTACTCACCAATAACCTGCTCACCGATGCTCAGTTTGGGTTTCGCCAGGACCACTCGGCTCCAGTCCTCATTACAGCCTTGGTCCAAACATGGACAAAAGAGCTGAATTCCAGAGGTGAGGTGGGAGTGACTGCCCTTGACATCAAGGCAGCATTTGACCGAGTGTGGCACCAAGGAGCCCTAGTAAAATTGAAGTCCATGGGAATCAGGGCGAAAACTCTTCAGTGGCTGGAGTCATACCTAGCACAAAGGAAGATGGTAGTGGTTGTTGGAGGCCAATCATCTCAGCCGCAGGGCATTGCTGCAGGAGTTCCTCAGGGCAGTGTCCTAGGCCCAACCATCTTCAGCTGCTTCATCAATGACCTTCCCTCCATCATAAGGTCAGAAATGGGGATGTTCGCTGATGACTGCACAGTGTTCAGTTCCATTCGCAACCCCTCAGATAATGAAGCAGTCCGAGCCTGCATGCAGCAAGACCTGGACAACATCCAGGCTTGGGCTCATAAGTGGCAAGTAACATTCGCGCCAGATAAGTGCCAGGCAATGACCATCTCCAACAAGAGAGTGTCTAACCACCTCCCCTTGACATTCAACGGCATTACCATCGCCGAATCTCCCACCATCAACATCCTGGGGGTCACCATTGACCAGAAACTGAACTGGACCAGCCATATAAATACTGTGGCTACAAGAGCAGGTCAGAGGCTGGGTATTCTGTGGCGAGTGACTCACCTCCTGACTCCCCAAAGCCTTTCCACCATCTACAAGGCACAAGTCAGGAGTGTGATGGAATACTCTCCACTTGCTTGGATGAGTGCAGCTCCAACAACACTCAAGAAGCTCGACACCATCCAAGATAAAGCAGCCCGCTTGATTGGCACCCCATCCACCACCCTAAACATTCACTCCCTTCACCACCGGCGCACTGTGGCTGCAGTGTGTACCATCCACAGGATGCACTGCAGCAACTCGCCAAGGCTTCTTCGACAGCACCTCCCAAACCCACGACCTCTACCACCTAGAATGACAAGAGCAGCAGACACATGGGAACAACACCACCTGCACGTTCCCCTCCAAGTCACACACCATCCCGACTTGGAAATATATCGCCGTTCCTTCATCGTCGCTGGGTCAAAATCCTGGAACTCCCTTCCTAACAGCACTGTGGGAGAACCTTCACCACACGGACTGCAGCGGTTTAAGAAGGCGGCTCACCACCACCTTCTCAAGGGCAATTAGGGATGGGCAATAAATGCCGGCCTCGCCAGCGACGCCCACATCGAATGAACGAATAAAAAAAAAACTCCGCCCCGTCGCACCCAACCTGCCCCGTCACATTCCGCCCCACCCGTCGCACTCTGTCACATTCCATCACACTCCGCCCGCCCCGTCACACTCCGCCCGCCCCGTCACACTCCGCCCGCCCCGTCACACTCCGCCCCACCGCTGTCACACTCCGCCCCGTCCCTGTCACACTGAGCCCTGCTCCTGTCACACTCCGCCCCGTCCCTGTCACACTGAGCCCTGCTCCTGTCACACTCAGCCCCGCACTGCCCTACCACTGACTCCTGCATTTGAAAGTTTAAGTTAACAACTTATTTTTTTGAATTAAAGGCAGATGAGAGGTTTTGAGTATCCGGATGTAATCTAATTGCACAGCAGTGAGATATTTTTACCAGAGTGTGATAACATCAGTTTATCTGACAGTAATAATTGTGCTTTGATCAGAAGGTGAAATTCTAGGTTGCAGTAAGACTCCGGAGTGTTATGTCTCACTGGACTTGTCCTATTCTGTGATGAGATCTGTGAAAACTGGTCCTCAGTGTTTTCTTATATTCATGAAAGGTGAATTAACATTGGGCCATGGTTTATACTCACTGACTGAATTACGGAGGGGTATTGGGCCATGGTTTATATTCACTGACTGAGTTACGGAGGGGTATTGGGCCATGGTTTATATTCACTGACTGAGTTACGGAGGGGTATTGGGCCATGGTTTATATTCACTGACTGAGTTACGGAGGGGTATTGGGCCATGGTTTATATTCACTGACTGAGTTACGGAGGGGTATTGGGCCATGGTTTATATTCACTGACTGAGTTACAGAGGGGTATTGGGCCATGGTTTATATTCACTGACTGAGTTACGGAGGGGTATTGGGCCATGGTTTATATTCACTGACTGAGTTACGGAGGGGTATTGGGCCATGGTTTATATTCACTGACTGAGTTACGGAGGGGTATTGGGCCATGGTTTATATTCACTGACTGAGTTACGGAGGGGTATTGGATTTGTGCTGAGGATTATTGTTGTTCTCAAATATTTCCCAGAGGCCTTGTGGTTTACAACAACTTGCATTTATATATCGCCTTTAATGTAGAGAAACGTCCCAAGGTGCTTCACAGAGGGGTAACCAGACAAAAATGGATGCTGAGATAAAGGAGGTATTAGGAGGGGTGAGCAACATTTTGCTGATGGTAGAGTCCGAGTCCAAAACCTGACCCTGCAGATCTGAGGCACTCCGGTGCTGCCAATGACTGACCACCTGTGACGGAAGAAGAGAAAAATTCTGCATCATATTTGTTTTTAACATAATTTTACAATAAACAGATAATATTTTTAAAATTGGGGGCAGTTAGCTGTGACTGAGGAATGTACATAAATTCACTCATCCCACACTCCCAGTGGGGAGGCGCTTGAAGGGAGCCCTGGGTCAGAGGATAGGCCTATCTCTGACCCACACTCCCACCAAACCTTGGTCCCCACTAGGAGCGTGTGATCTGTGAATTTACTCTCGAGCACCTAGCGATGGGGGAAGCTGCCTGGAGATCGCTGTTAGTTTTGTAGGGAGACACCCTTATTTTGGTGTCAATACCTGATCAGAAACTAATTGGGTTAAATTTGTTTGTCTGGTCTTTGAAATGCTAATGTGTGGAACTTCCAGGCTCATGTCCAGCAGTTAGAATTGTTAACTGTTGTGGCCAATTGTCCTGAGCCAACAACCGAGAAATTACCTGTTCATACGTGATTGAGCGGGACAGATGGTTGACATTCTGATCACCTGGCCATTGAGAAAGAAGCTGGGATTCTCCTCCATGATCCTGTCTGAAATCGGACAAAAAAACAAAGGAAAATATGGACAGTGGGGCCTACCGCATGGAAACAGCAGCAGGGGGCAGGGCTTGGATGCCTGGAGGATTTCCTCGTTGCCGCTGCTCCCTGAGACTACCTTGGGAAGGTTGCGAAGGCCCCGGGAAGAGGCGGCAATGGCCCAGAGATCCCTCCTCCCTGGAGGAAGAGGGCCGCAAAGCGACCTCCTCTCCCTTCTTTCCAGCCCCCAACACTTACCCTCTGGAGGCCCAGCATTGGTCAAGGCTTTCAGTACGTGAGCTGGTCTGATCTTTGGGGAGCTTGTGCCCCTTTTGATAGTCCCAGGTACAGGTACCCCGCTGCAGCACCCTCTTCACATTGTGTCCTCTTCACATTGGTGGGCTCCCTCTCGGGAGTGGAAATCCAACCAGGAGCCCGCCTTGTATCACTAATGACCTCTGATCTAGGGAAATGGGTCGGGGTTGTGGCAAATTCAGAGCGGCATTTGGAAAAGTCGCCTTGCGCCCCGAAGAGGATAATCTGGGTCAGAACCTCAGTTCTTCCAAGGACCCCACCTCCAGTTTAAAGAAAAGCAGGACTATATCAGGACATCATTCACAGCTGTAGGATTCTCAGTTCTTTGCCTTGACCACCCGAAGAGGGGAATCCAGCCATTAGGCATTGGTCCCTAATATCACCCGCAGTGATATCCAGGGGAACGGGAGGATGATGGGGAAAAGAAGAGATATGGAGAGAATACATTCCTGTCATCGCCCATCTGCTGCGTGTCATGTAACCGGCACACATTGTCACCTTTAACCATCTGTGTGACAGCCTGTGTGACAGTCGATGTGACAGCCTGTGTGACAGCCCGACGTGACAGTCGATGTGACAGTCAATGTGACAGCCTGTGTGACAGTCGATGTGACAGCCCGACGGGACAGTCAATGTGACAGCCCGACGTGACAGTCGATGTGACAGCCTGTGTGACAGTCGATGTGACAGCCCGACGGGACAGTCAATGTGACAGCCTGTGTGACAGTCAATGTGACAGCCCGACGGAACAGTCAATGTGACAGCCTGTGTGACAGTCGATGTGACAGCCCGACGGGACAGTCAATGTGACAGCCTGTGTGACAGTCGATGTGACAGCCTGTGTGACAGCCCGACGTGACAGTCGATGTGACAGTCAATGTGACAGCCTGTGTGACAGTCGATGTGACAGCCCGACGGGACAGTCAATGTGACAGCCCGACGGGACAGTCAGTGTGACAGCCCGACGTGACAGTCGATGTGACAGCCTGTGTGACAGTCGATGTGACAGCCCGACGGAACAGTCAATGTGACAGCCTGTGTGACAGTTATTGTGACAGCCCGACGGGACAGTCAATGTGACAGCCTGTGTGACAGTCGATGTGACAGCCTGTGTGACAGCCCGACGTGACAGTCGATGTGACAGTCAATGTGACAGCCTGTGTGACAGTCGATGTGACAGCCCGACGGGACAGTCAATGTGACAGCCTGTGTGACAGTCAATGTGACAGCCCGACGGAACAGTCAATGTGACAGCCTGTGTGACAGTCGATGTGACAGCCCGACGGGACAGTCAATGTGACAGCCTGTGTGACAGTCAATGTGACAGCCCGACGGGACAGTCGATGTGACAGCCCGACGGGACAGTCAATGTGACAGCCTGTGTGACAGCCCGACGGGACAGTCGATGTGACAGCCCGACGGGACAGTCAATGTGACAGCCTGTGTGACAGTCGATGTGACAGCCCGACGGGACAGTCAATGTGACAGCCTGTGTGACAGTCGATGTGACAGCCCGACGGGACAGTCAATGTGACAGCCCGACGGGACAGTCAATGTGACAGCCTGTGTGACAGTCGATGTGACAGCCGGACGGGACAGTCAATGTGACAGCCTGTGTGACAGTCGATGTGACAGCCCGACGGGACAGTCAATGTGACAGCCCGACGGGACAGTCAATGTGACAGCCTGTGTGACAGTCGATGTGACAGCCCGATGGGACAGTCAATGTGACAGCCTGTGTGACAGTCGATGTGACAGCCCGACGGGACAGTCAATGTGACAGCCTGTGTGACAGTCGATGTGACAGCCCGACAGGACAGTCGATGTGACAGCCTGTGTGACAGTTGATGTGACAGCCCGACGGGACAGTCGATGTGACAGCCCGACGGGACAGTCAATGTGACAGCCTGTGTGACAGTCGATGTGACAGCCCGACGGGACAGTCAATGTGACAGCCTGTGTGACAGTTGATGTGACAGTCGATGTGTGATATCGGACTGGTGATTTCAGAGGGAGCACACAATAAATGCCGGCCTTGCCAGCAATACCCACATCCCGAGAATGAATTTTAAAAATGACTAAGGGACTCAGGAAAACCTGAAAGTCTTGCTGTGCAGTAATTCAGCTGCTTTATGGTAAGAAGGTCTTTTGTGTGTCTCCGGCTTCCAGTCAGTGCTTTCTTTATTTCCGCACACAGAAAATTAGTCATTGAACTGTCAGAGTAGGAGTGAACTGCGAAAGTGACCCACTGATGTGGGAAACTCCCCCCTTTTCTCTCCAACCCCCGGGGGACCAGCCTCCTCCCCCTCTGACTGTATAGTCCCATTGCACAACCAATACGTTCTCAGAGACCGTCATAGAGAAAGGCAAAATATGAATTTATTGGCAGGCATGCCATGTTTTGATTGAATAGTCAGGACGGGCTTGGCACGGGATAAGGCTGCTGATGGAGGAAGTCAGTATGCAAATCTCCCGAGTTCAGCCAGATATTTTTTTACTTTGTAACTTCCTGAAACTAGGACAGATTCCGCACGGACACGCCTGGAGACTGAGGCAGCTGGAGCCTCTCTCAGGTACTGAACTCTATCTCTGGGTCTCAGGGTCTGAGGGAGGGGGTCCCGGGGGCAGGGGGATGCTGAAGGTTGTTGGAGAAAGCAATTTCAGCAGTTTTACACTTATTGTAATCACGACGATTAAACAGAGGGGATTGGGCTGAATTAATGTACAGCATTCCGATATCAGAGTAACTTAGCTCAGGTCCATGCTGAGGTACAAAAAGTCCCCCTTATTTTTCTTCCTGGACCTGTTCATTTCCAGCATTTTCTCGTTTGATGTCAGATTTGTAGTTTTCAGTCTCTGTGTTTGTGAGAGCCATTTCCTCCTTAAATCCAGTCCAGATTAGTCTGTGCTGAAAGTATATAGTGCCAGTGTGGCTCAGTGGGAGCACTCTCGCCTCTGAGTTCGAGGGCTTGTAGGTTCAGGTCCCACTCCAGGGACCTGAGGCTGTTCTCTGGTGCAGTATAGAGAGTGCTACACCTTGCAAGCGCAGTCTTTCAGATGAGACCTTAAACTGAGGCAACAGTCTGCCTCCACATCATGCCTGTTCGTGTCAATGTTCACGATCTGGTGGCAATATGGGAAGGGGCTGTGGATAGTGATGAGGAGCAGGACCCTGGTGATATTCCCTTCCCTATCCCAGGGATGCTGAAGCCGGTTTTAGTGCTGACCAACACCACGGACTCAGCTGAGCTCTGCCATCCCCACACAGACTGATGACGGGAGCCGGGATCTTCCCGATCGGCGCAACGGCGGTGTATTTATCAACTGAGCCACTCAGGCACTGGTGAAATATTTTTGTGACCAGTCGGAATCGTGTACATTGGAACAGAACTGCACTATACGTTATGATAGAGTATAGATCGTGTTATGTATTCTAATGTATAGAAACTATACCTTATATGAGTATAGATCGCGTTGTGCATCATCGTATATAGAAACTATACGTTGCACGATAAAGTGTAGATCACGTTATACATTATAATATATATAAACTATGGTTATATGATAGAGTATAGATCATCTTATCCATTAAGCATATATAAACTATATGTTATAGTATAAAGTAAAGGTTCGAATATGCACAGGGCACAGTCTGGGGTTCTCTGATCTCTGTAACCCCAGCAGAGCCCCAGTGTCCATGGCTAAACACGGCCTGCCATTCACACCTGGGGCTCTGCAGTCTCCCACCAAGTTACAGCCCAAAACCAACAGAACCTCCACTGAATCTCTCGGCTTCTGTCCTTATAGGACGCACTACAGGGGCCGGGGGCGGCTGTTCCTGGTCTTCTGTCACTACTGGCTGTTACCACAGGGTTACTGTCGGCAGATTGTGTGTAATTTTGTTGTTACTCCGTGTTCCCCCGATGGTCCAGACTGGTGTAGTAGTAAGCCAACAGTTCAGAAGGTCCCATGTTTGGTCTCTGCTACAGTTCACTTCATTGACCCAGGGCTAGCGAGGGAAAACATCAGCACAGTTCCGCTTCGATCCCCATTCACTGACCCCCTCCTGAAATGTGTGTGCGTGTGGGAAAGGATCGGGCTCGGCTGTGATGCCTCCCAAGGTTGGATATCCGGGCGACACTCACTTAAGGAAACACCACTTGTTCGAGATACTCGTGGAAACCGTCCCCCAGCCGAGTCAACAACCAGAGGTATATAACACAGTGAAGGAACTGAAAAAGGGATGGGCAATAAATGCTGGCATCGCCAGCGACGCCCACATCCCATGAACGAATTTTTTAAAAAAGGTTGATTAGCAATATTGCTTTAAATTTAAATTACACGAGTAAATGTGAACTTGTCAGTGTCACTCACATCCTGAGAACAAAGCGAAAAAAAGTTCAAACTGGTAAAAGGTAAAAGGTAAATTTAGAATTGATATAAGAAGCTCTCCTCTTATTCCCACAAAGATTGATCAACACATGAAATAAAACATTCAGATGGAGTGAAAACCCTGGAATCATTTAAGAAACAATTAAGTGTAGCATGAGGGGGTGGGGGTGTATTGTAGGATTGAAATTAGATGGGCTGAATGGCCTTCCTCATCTATATTTACCTTTTGACTGGCATAGTACAACAAGATGGTGTCATCTGCTTTTATTTTTCCTAAAATAAATTTTTGGCACAGTTTACACTCACCATCTGTTGTGGTCGTGCACTGATGCAGATGCAGCAGAGTGGAACTGGATGTTTGGGAAGGAGGAATTCCATCATTAAGATGATAGATCTCCTCCTTCCCAAACATCCAGTTGCTAAACACAACAAGCCATGCAGTTTCCAAGAATACATCCGGAGACTAGGTTTTGCTGGCTGACCACATAAATGCTTGTGTTGGCTGCTGTCTTCCTGGCCATCAGCGGGCTGAGCTCCCCGTCCGCCCCTACAGGCCAACAATGTGGTGTTTACATCAGAGAAGATTTGCAGTCGGAAACGTAGTTACCAGCATGGTTTTTGACCAACTGGTCATGTGCAGCCGGCCTTCCACACATCCAGTGGAAGCAGTTCCACAATGGAACCAAAGCAGTTTACAGCACAGGAGGAGGCCATTTGGCCCATCTGCGCCGGCTCCTTGCTAGAGCAATTCAAAACTAATCCCACTGCCCTGCTACCTTCTCCCAGCCCTGCATCTTCCTCTGCTTATCAGCTAATCCTTTAGAAAGCACAGTGGTCTCTCCAATAAACACGCAGTAAGATGCCATTATGGAGCATTGTCGTGTAATGTGAATAGAACAGGAGTAGGTCACTCCTAAGTATTGTTATTCTGTTTATTCAATGTATTTAAAAAGTCAGAAAACCACATAGCAGACTTTTGCAGAATGAGCAGATATGGAGGTCTTTAAAATTATCAAGGGGTTCGATAGGGTAGAAATAGAGAGAATGTTTCCACTTGTGGGGGAGTCCAAAACTAGGGGTCATTAATATAAACTGGTCAATCATAAATCCAATAGGGAATTCAGGAGAAACTTCTTTACCCAGAGAGTGGTTAGAATGTGGAACTCGCTACCACGAGGAGTAGTTGAGGGGAATAGTGTAGATATATTTAAGGGGAAGCTCGATAAACACATGAGGGAGAAAGGAATAGAAGGAAATGCTGATAGGGTCAGATGAAGAGGAGTGGGAGGAGGCTCATGTGGAGCATAAACACCGGCATTGACCAGTTGGGCCGAATGGCCTGTTTCTGTGCTGTAAATTCTATATAATTCGGAGGAGGGGATTTTACTTTGGTTTGTAATCATCAATTAATCCTTTGCATTAATGGTCATTTTGAGCCCCCCCCCCATCTCGCTGGGATAGATGTTTCTACGTGTTAATGATTCTCAGGGGTCTAGACCTCCTTCTAGTGGCACAATGGGGAATTGGCTAGGCTCACCCAGTGAGGTCAATGCCAGCCTGTGATGCCACAGAGTGGGTACTGTGAGTTGCTGCTGACTCTCCCTGACCCCCTCACCTCCATCAATCCCTGGGTTACTGTGGATAGTGGGGAGAAGCATCTTCGCTGGGATTCCCTCACACACTTAGGGTCGACCAGCCGGGCCTCCAGCTCCAGCTAGTGATTGGCCCAATTGGTGAGTGCGCTGTACGCCCTTCATCTCTCCTCACCAATGGGAGAAGGTCGTGAGGGTTAGAAGGCCCAAGGTTTAATTCCTGGTCTGTCCTGAGTTTATTGACCTCAGATGAGAGGGGGAGGGGCAGTGATATGTGTGCTTCCATACGTGACACTTTCACATGTGACGTGTGACAAGTGTTACGCCCATGATTAATCAGTGCAATTCAACGCATTTCAATGGCTCAAAGTACAGTGAGGCATGATAAGGTGCTGTTTATTAAGGCAATGTACTAAGATTATTATTCAATTAAAGCCTGCATTTATATAGCAGCCCCCGTGTAGAAAGAGATCTTTGGGGGGCAGGAGAGCGAAGACCACCAAGCAAGTAAATGGAAATTAAAGGGAGAGGACCAAAAACAAGGTGGGAGAGGTTGTTAAGAGACTATTACAGGTCTCGCCAAGGCTTCTTCGACAGCACCTCCCAAACCCGTGACCTCTACCTAGAAGGACAAGAGCAGCAGGCACATGGGAACAACACCACCTGCACGTTCCCCTCCAAGTCACACACCATCCCGACTTGGAAATATATCGCCGTTCCTTCATCATCGCTGGGTCAAAATCCTGGAACTCCCTTCCTAACAGCACTGTGGGAGAATCGTCACCACACGGACTGCAGCGGTTCAAGAAGGCGGCTCACCACCACTATCTCAAGGGCAATTAGGGATGGGCAATAAATGCTGGCCTTGCCAGCGACGCCCACATCCCAATGATCAAATAAAAAAAATTACAGGTGGCCGTGTTACTATCGGTGTCTGTGGGAGAGGTTGTTAAGAGACTATTACAGGTGGGGCTGTGTTACTATCAATGCCGGAAGTGCCTGTAGCAGCTGTGTGCCAGATCCACTGACTGTCAGCTTCTGATTTTCCAGTGTTTGAGCCACATTCCTGCTCTGACTGTGACTGAGGAACGGATGCCTGTATCTGCATCTCACACATAGGGGGGTGAAACCGGGGAGCGGGGGGGGGGAAAAGGACAGGACGTGCAGGGAAATTTCAGCCCTGCCCACCAAACGGGCAGCGGTTTCACACTGTGAAAACGTGCTCGAGGTCAGGGCCTGCCTGCCCCTTGCTTCAGTTACATGGTGCAATGCCACATGGGGCCCAGGAAGTCTGTCCAGTCTGTGCTGAGTCAGCCAATCTCAGCTAGGGCAGGAGACTTGATCTTGGAGCTGCTACTTGAGTGAGGGAGAAAGTACAGCTGGGCTCCTGCTCCCGATCGCTGCCCAGTGATATTTTGGTGGCAGGCTTGGCTGTGATGCCCTCCACGTTGGAATAGCTTGCGGGCACACACTGTCTGGGCTCCCAGGATAGTGACCAGCACTTACACAATGTTCTCAGGATAGTGACCGGCCATTTACACAGCGCTAGAAATTGGGCCGTCTAGCGCCCATTGTTTCAGCGCTACCCGCCCTCCCGGAGTGCCAAGATGGCATCTTGGCTCCCAGCGTGATGTGCACCGGACGCCATCTTGGTATAGGTATTAGCGCAGGCACAGAGAGCAAACACCAGCCGCATGTAAAGTAGGGAGAAAATACGTGCAATCAGTGTGCAATGCTGATTTAAAGTGATCGACACCATTTTGGAACTTAACATTCAACTTAATGCACAGTCTTAGCCCTGACCATCTGGGCGTGTCTTAGAGTGCCTGGAGGACCCTCCAACAGTGCTATTTAAAGGGACTGTGCAGGATTTACAGGTTAGTTGCTGGATTATTGCTTCTGGCTGCTGGTGGAATAGGAAGTGTTTTTTGAAGCTCCCTATACTTACTGAGAGTTCCGAGAGTACATTTGAGAGTGGTTTGACAGGTACGGCCTCACGGTCCAGAAAGTTACAACCGTGGTTGAACAACATTCCTGGCAACCATGGGTGGTCTGCTAGGGCTCCCGCTGGGCATTGAGCATGACTGGGAGCATGCAGAGAGGCCACGCACAGCAGGTCAAGATGCGAGGAGAGGGAGGAGGAGGCCCAAGGCACTGAGAAAGAGGCCATATCCCATTAGGACCTTTAGGGAACAATACCCTTACCTCAACATGAGCGAAGATCAGTGCATCCCATGGCTGAGGTTCACCAAGAAGATCGTGACGGAGATTTGTCAACTGCTGCAGCCACAACTGCAGCCTCAGAGGGGCGAGGACAGCATTGCCTGTGACTGTGAAGGTCACCGTGGCGCTAAATTTCTACAGTTCAGGAACATTTCAGGCCTCTGCTGGCGAATGGGCAACATCTCGCAGTATGCAGTGCATTGCTGCATAACGGAGGTCATAGACGCACTGTACCACATGAGGAACAGGTTCATCACCTTCCCTCTGCACAGAGACAAGCAGAACGAGTGAGCATGAGGGTTCGCCCACATTGCTGGCTTCCCCGTGGTGCAGGGGGCCATTGACTGTACGCACATTGCCCTGCGTGCCCCACATATCAACTCGGCCGTCTTCGTCAACCGAAAGAGCTTCCACTCCCTGAACGTGTAGCTGGGGGTAGAATCATAGAATGGTTACAGCACAGAAGGAGGCCATTTGGCCTGTCGAGTCCGTGCCGGCTCTCTGCAAGAGCAATCCAGCAAGTCCCACTCCCCCACCCTATACTTGTAGCCCTGCAATTTTTTTTCCTTCAAGTATTTATCCAGTTCCCTTTTGAAAGCCACGATTGAATCTGCCTCCACCACCCCCTCGGGCAGTGAATTCCAGATCCTAACCACTCGCTGCGTAAAAGGTTTTTCCTCATGTCGCCTTTGGATCTTTTGCCAAGCGCCTTGAATTTATGTCCTCTGGTTCTCGACCCTTCCGCCAATGGGAAGAGTTTCTCTCTATCTACCCTGTCTAGACCCTTCATGGTGTGTGCGCCCACGTGCATTGAATCATGGTGGTCGATGCCCGCTACCCTGGGAGCAGTCACGACGCCTTTGTTATGCGACAGTCCAACGTGCCAGCTATCTTTCACTTGGCTCGGCAAGTGAGAGGTTGGCTACTGGGTGACAAGAGCTATCCCCTCGTGGTGGCTCATGACTCCAGTGCGGCATGCACACACATGTAGAGCAGGCCTACAGTGAGACCCAGGCTGTCATATGCAACGTTGTGGACCCACCAAAGGCCTCCTAAAGCAACGCCTCCGCAACCTGAACCAGTCTGGAGGAGCCCTGCAGTACTCCGCTGAGTGGGTGGGAAGATTCATGGTGGAATGCTGCATGCTGCACAACCTCACCATCATGGGGGGCCAGGCCTTGCCACCGATGATCTAGCAAGAGCCTGAGCCAGAAGTTGAGGAGGAAGAGGCTGAGGAGGAGGAGGGGTGGAGCCAGAAGAGGAAGTGGAGGAAGACCCAAAGGTGCAACAGGGAACACACGCCTTGTCTGCAGGGGCTCTGCGTGATCACCTGATCCGTGCCCGCTATCAGTAATGTCAACTACATTCCCCACCTCACCAACAGTCCTACTCTCCCCATCTTTTCACCCCCACATGACAATCAAATCGCCCTCCATCTGATTGCACATTGGTTTCCCTCTCAGCTCATTGCATAAATAAAAACCACCTCCAAATGCAAATTCAAAGTCACATTTATCAATGAGTAAATGAAATTATTCAAACAGAACAGAACCATTCACCCTTGTGCATTCCCTCAGTGCCAGTTGTTCTTGTGCCTTTACCTGTCCTAGTGCTCCTATGAGGAGCTTACCCAGTAGCTGGAGCATGGGTGGTGGGAGGCTGCTGGCCTTCAATGGAGGAGCGTGCAGATGGCCTTGGAGGACGACCTCGAGCAGCTCTGGGCCTGGAGGGCCCGGCTTCAGACTGCACCATCTCAGCATGGGCTGCAGCAGTCCGGCCTGGTTGGCCGATAGGCAACAACAAGGGCACTGGCGGAGTGGCAGGGATGGGAGCAGGAATTCTGTCGTCCTGAGAGAGGACAGCAGGTCCGACTGCCATGGCACCTCTGCCACTCTCCCGGGGCGGCGCCTCAGCAATCCTGGTGATCAGCTGGAGAACGGATTGCTGGAGTCCTGTGACGCCCTGGAAGCCCTGTTCAACAGTGGTCCCCAGAGCCATGATAGCAGCAGTCTGAACTTCCATTGCAGCAGTCTGAGCAGCAACCATAGCTTGCAGACTTTTGATGACGTCGGTTTGTGCTGCAATGGTAGCTGTTCGTGCTGCAGTAGAAGCCGTGACATCGGCCATCAGACGCTGCATCATGGTGGGCTCCACAGGTGTGCTGATGGAGATGACCACCTGTTCCATGTTGGAAATGATGGGCTCCAAGCTCTGCGCAAAGCTCGGTGCCAAGTTGGAGCTGGACTCCTCCAGGCCCCTTGTCACTGTGCGTAGGCTTTCTGTCAGGCTTTCCAGTGCCCATCAGCCATCTTCTGTTGCCTGGCCCATCAAAGTCCTCATCTGATTCCTCTGCGACAGAACTAGTGAGCGACCTTGCCCTCCAGCGAGCTGGCACCTGCGGTATCCGTTCCCCCCACCCCAGCTCCTGCGCACTTGTTGCTGGTGTCTCACCAAGTGTAGATCCCTCCTCTAAACCAGCCTCTAAACGACGTGCAGTGTCAGTCTCTGAGCTGGTGGAAGCAAGTGTCAGATCGAGTGATGGTGTGGCTTCAGTGGCCCCCCTCCTCCTCTTCCCCCTCCTCCTCCTCGGATGGTGCCTCCACGTGTTCTTGGATATCTGCAATGACAAAGGGAAACAGGTTGAGTTGTGGAGTGGAGAGAGGAGCAAGTAAGACGTGCATGCTGACAGCATCTGCAACACGTGAGTCAGAAAAGATTATGGGAGGAGGGAGATGTGGGAAACGAGAAGGATATGCAGAGACCCCCCCCCACTTCATCGGGATCTCCAGCACGGCATGTTGTCACAGCTGCAGCAATGGCCCGCCCAATGATCCGAAGCACTGTCTCCTCTAGGTGGGTTGAGGACGTGTGAGCGTCCCCGTCCATCCTCAGGTCTCTCCTGCTGCTGGCTGTTATGCGCCACCTTCTCCTGCAAGACAGAGGACAGTGTGTCAGTGAGTATCCTGCAAAGTGTGTGGGTGATATGCCTGTTGTGGTCGAATAGCTGCCAATGTGTGTGACCTGTGAGTGGTGGCTATGTGGCCTGCAAATGTGGTATTATGTGTGGGTGAGATGCAGCATGCCGAGTGCAGCATTGCGTATGGATTAGCAATGTTTGTTGGTGGGTGGGTGACAGGGGGTGTGATGTGTGGAGCAGTGGTGCAGTTGGTTGGATGTGCCACTTGACACTTGCATTCACTCACCTTGACCACTCATGTCAAATCATTGAACTTCTTTCAGCACTGCATCCACGTGCGTGGTTCAATGCTCCTGGCATTCACTTCCTGTGCCACAGCCTCCCACTGCCTGCGGAGCCGCAGTCTGGAGGGTCTCCTCAAACCCTGTGGGTACATGTTGGCCCTCCTTTCATCCACCCGCTCCACCAGGGCCTCCCATGCATCTCCAGAGAAGCGTGGGACCCTCGCACCGGTCCCACAATACTGCCATCTTTCCCTCTTCCCAGTAGACTGCACACCTGCCCTTTAAAATGTGCACCTGCTCTTTAAGAGGTGCAGGCTGCCTGTGACATGCTAATTGGAATGATATCTCCGTGTAGCCTCTCGGCAGCGCGAGTAGCGCTGGCTGCACGGAAATATCATTCCAATTAGCAGGCAGCAAAAGTTAATGTTCCGCCTGCATAGGAAGCACCAGCGAGGGTTAGTCGCGGATCGCAGTACCCACGATTAGTTATTGGCTTAATCCAATTAAACCCCCGTAATGTTCTTACGATAGCGACGGCCATTTACACAATGATCTCACGATAGTGACGGCCATTTACACAATGTTCTCATGATAGCGACGGCCATTTACACAATGATCTCACGATAGTGACGGCCATTTACGCAATGTTCTCACGATAGTGACGGCCATTTACACAATGATCTCACGATAGTGATGGCCATTTACACAATGTTCTCACGATAGTGACGGCCATTTACGCAATGTTCTCACGATAGTGACGGCCATTTACACAATGATCTCACGATAGTGATGGCCATTTACACAATGTTCTCACGATAGTGACGGCCATTTACGCAATGTTCTCACGATAGTGACGGCCATTTACACAATGTTCTCACGATAGTGACGGCCATTTACACAATGTTCTCACGATAGTGACGGCCATTTATGCAATGTTCTTACGATAGTGACGGCCATTTACACAATATTCTCACGATAGTGATGGCCATTTACACAATGTTCTCACGATAGTGACGGCCATTTACGCAATGTTCTCACGATAGTGACGGCCATTTACGCAATGTTTTCACGATAGTGACGGCCATTTACACAATGTTCTCACGATAGTGATGGCCATTTACACAATGTTCTCGCAATAGCGACGGCCATTTACACAATGTTCTCACGATAGCGATGGCCATTTACACAATGTTCTCAAGAAAGTGACGGCCATTTACACAATGTTCTCACGATAGTGATGGCCATTTACACAATGTTCTCACGATAGTGACGGCCATTTATGCAATGTTCTTACGATAGTGACGGCCATTTACACAATATTCTCACGATAGTGATGGCCATTTACACAATGTTCTCACGATAGTGACGGCCATTTACGCAATGTTCTCACGATAGTGACGGCCATTTACGCAATGTTTTCACGATAGTGACGGCCATTTACACAATGTTCTCACGATAGTGATGGCCATTTACACAATGTTCTCGCAATAGCGACGGCCATTTACACAATGTTCTCACGATAGCGATGGCCATTTACACAATGTTCTCAAGAAAGTGACGGCCATTTACACAATGTTCTCACGATAGAGATGGCCATTTACACAATGTTCTCACGATAGTGACGGCCATTTACACAATGTTCTCACGATGGAGACGGCCATTTACACAATGTTCTCACGATAGAGATGGCCATTTACACAATGTTCTCACGATAGTGACGGCCATTTACATAATGTTCTCACGATAGTGACGGCCATTTACACAATGTTCTCACGATGGAGACGGCCATTTACACAATGTTCTCACGATAGTGATGGCCATTTACACAATGTTCTCACGATAGTGACAGCCATTTACACAATGTTCCCTTCCTTACAGAATGACCAGTTCCCTGCAGATCGCCTGAGTTACTTTAACGCCACAAAAGGCTGGGAGACCATGAGTGGCTGCAGAATGCTCTGCCTTTCAGCGATTTGGTGTCTGTTTATACTTGGCTTCAGGCTTTGTCAAGGTGAGTGACTGTATTTAGATATCGTCTAATTGGTTACATATATTTAAAAAACATAATTAAAGATTCTGCGTGTCTTACAGGGACATTGTCTTTGTGAAAATGTGTTTGACCAGACTTTTATTAATTGGACAATGTGTACAATGTGGTAACCTAGGCCACATCGAAAGATATCATTGCATCGTCTGCACATGACATCACCATAATGAAATGGAATATGACATTTCTTTCATCCCAAAGCAGTTTGCCAAACACTTTTTCATGAAGACAATGTTCTTTAAGGACCACAGTGTACCAATAAGAATCATTAATTCCCAACACAGTCTTCCCCGCTGCAGGCTCCATGCGTCCCCCCCACCCCTCAACGAGCTCCAAGTGAGCAGACGGCAGCAGTGCCTATCCATAGCCAAAGCTTCCTTCCCAGTTGGCCTGTGTGACTCAGTGGGGGGGTGGTCAGTATAACTCTGGTCCCCCCCCCCGGCAGACTACAGTGAGACCAAAATCCTCAGTTCCCTATAAAGTAACCCCTCCGTTTCCCCCATATCGGAGGGACCCCTCCCCCTCCCAGTTAGCAATGGGACCGGCAGATATTCGAGAGTCCTGCCAACCTGGTACAGCAATAACCCGCAGTAGACGGCTGGAGACCAGCCTGGGACAGATAACAAGCGTTCGACATCCCATGCAAGGTTTTACCGAGTGGAGAACCTGATGGATAAACACGAAGGTCAATAAGACCATAAGACCATAAGAGATAGGAGCAGGAGTAGGCCATTCGGCCCCTCGAGCCTGCTCCGTCATTTAATGAGATCATGGCTGATCTGATTTTTACCTCAACTCCACTTTCCCGCCTTTTCCCCATATCCTTTGACTCCCTTGCTGATCAAAAATTTGTCTAATTCAGCCTTGAATGTATTCAATGACTCAGTCTCCACAGCTTTTTGGGGTAAAGAATTCCAAAGATTCACGACCCTCTGGGAGAAGAAATTCCTCCTCATTTCCATCCTAAACAGGCGACCCCTTATTCTGAGACTATGCCCCCTAGTTTTAGATTTCCCCATGAGGGGTAACATCCTCTCAGCATCTACCCTATCGAGTCCCCTCAGAATCTTGTATGTTTCAATAAGATCTCCTCTCATTCTTCTAAACTCCAATGAGTATAGACCCAACCTGTTCAATCTTTCCTCACAAGACAACCCTTCCATACCCGGAATCAACCTAGTGAACCTTCTCTGAACTGCCTCCAATGCAAGTATGTCCTTCCTTAAATAAGGGCACCAGAACTGTACGCAGTACTCCAGGTGTGGTCTTACCAGCCCCCTGTACAGTTGTAGCATGACTTCCCTGCTTTTATGCTCCATCTCCCTAGAAATAAAGGCCAATATTCCGTTTGCCTTCCGGATTACCTGCTGCACCTGTATGTTGACTTTTTGTGTTTCATGTACGAGGACACCCAGATCCCTCTGCACCGCAGCATTTTGTAGAATTTCTCCATTCAAATAATATTTTGCTTTTTTATTTTTCCTCCCAAAGAGGATGACTTCACATTTTCCCACATTATATTCCATCTGCCAAATTTATGCCCATTTGTTTAACCTGTCAATATCCCTTTACAGACACTTTGTGTCCTCATCGCAACTTGCTTTTCCACCTATCTTTGTATCATCAGCAAATTTGGCCACAAGACACACTGTTCCTTCATCCAAGTCATTGATATATATTGTAAATAGTTGAGGCCCCAGCACTGATCCCTGCGGCACCCCACTAGTTACAGATTGCCATTTTGAAAATGACCCTTTTATCCCGACTCTTTGTTTTCTGTTAGTTAGCCAATCCTCTATCCATGCCAGTATATTACTCCCAACACCATGAGCTCTTATCTTGTGCAGTAATCTTTTATGTGGCACCTTATTGAATGCCTTTTCGAAATCCAAATATACTGCATCCAATAATTGGGTGCAAATAATGGAAGTTCCTCAGTAGAATGTACTGCACACTCTCCCTCCTCCCTGTATCCTCACTGTTTCACAATCAAGACTGACCGCACCGTCTCCTATTCTAACCCCTTCTGTCCCAGGGTGTCAGAATGATGGGGTCCCTCACCTCTCTCAGTTATCTGGTTTGCGAAGCGAGATTGCAACTTTCTGCCTTCTTGTGCTGAAGCTGTTGACTCTTCACCCTGGTACATTGGCATTGGCCACTGGCAACCTCAGCCAGGTGTCCATTCATCACATGTCCAGTGATAGTGAGTGTTGTCAGGCTATTGAACCACGGGAGGTGTCACAACCAAACTTGATCCTTTCCTTGCCCAACCTCCACATGCAGGCACATTCCAGTACAGAAACAGGCCATTCGGCCCATCCAGTCTATAGTGGCATCATCCTCCAAATAAGTCACCCAGTCTAATCCCACTCTCCCGCTCACTCCCCGCACCCTTTAATATCCAACCCAGTCTAATCCCACTCTCCTGCTCGCTCCCCATACCCTTTAATATTCCACCCAGTCTAATCCCACTCTCCTGCTCACTCCCCATACCCTTTAATATTCCACCCTGTCTAATCCCACTCTCCTGCTCACTCCCCACACCCTTTAATATTCCACCCTGTCTAATCCCACTCTCCTGCTCACTCCCCACACCCTTTAATATCCCACCCAGTCTAATCCCACTCTCCTGCTCACTCCCCACGCCCTTTAATATCCCACCCAGTCTAATCCCACTCTCCTGCTCACTCCCCACGCCCTTTAATATCCCACCCAGTCTAATCCCACTCTCCTGCTCACTCCCCACGCCCTTTAATATCCCACCCAGTCTAATCCCACTCTCCTGCTCACTCCCCACGCCCTTTAATATCCCACCCAGTCTAATCCCACTCTCCTGCTCACTCCCCACACCCTTTAATATCCCACCCAGTCTAATCCCACTCTCCTGCTCACTCCCCACGCCCTTTAATATCCCACCCAGTCTAATCCCACTCTCCTGCTCACTCCCCACGCCCTTTAATATCCCACCCAGTCTAATCCCACTCTCCTGCTCACTCCCCACGCCCTTTAATATCCCACCCAGTCTAATCCCACTCTCCTGCTCACTCCCCACGCCCTTTAATATCCCACCCAGTCTAATCCCACTCTCCTGCTCACTCCCCATGCCCTTTAATATCCCATCCAGTCTAATCCCACTCTCCCCATACCCTCACTCTTGTTCCTCCTGGCTCCACATCAAGTTAAGTTAAAAGCTAAAAATGTACCATTTAGTTGGCGGCCTGAACCGTCGCCTTGAGTGAGATCAGCTAACTGCCTGCTGTGTGGATGTGTTCCACACTGAACTGTGACCCTACCAACTGGGCCATCAGGGTAAGAAACTCTGGAGACCAGCCCCACCCAGCCCTACCTCCACCCTTCCCTTGTTGGCTTTTGCCATGGGCAAGATGTGACTCCCTGGTTTAGCGCTGCTCTGTGTCCCAGAGGCCTCCCTAGTATCACCTGACCTACATTTGTATTCTTGTTGATTCTTAACTTTTGCGACTTGATGGCCCAATGGGGACAGTCTCTGACTGACACAATGTTACTGATTTACAGCTGGAGATGATGGCCAACCAAAACACCTTACGTGTTACAATGACTATATCCAGGAAATGATCTGCACCTGGGATATAGACCCAGACACAAACTGTTCAACTGATTACAGTCTGCGGTTTCAGTTGGTGCCCTTACCGTCGAACTTTACTGAGTAAGTACAGTATTTTCACCTGTACGTCCCTGCACAATTGAGTGTTGGCGAGGCTGAAGGGGGAGAGGAATAAGAATTGATAAGCAAAAATAATGTGAAAAGAAACCCAATCTGGAGGGACGGCTCTGCGGGCAAGTGAGGGAGAACCCTTGTTTGATGGCCACTTTTGAAGTGTATGTTCCTGTGTAACAGGTGAGACCTTCCCCCCCCCCCCACTGAAGATGAAATCCACATCCTCGACGAGCCCCTCCCAGAAATCAGTCACCGAAGACATTTCCAAATTGTTTCAGCACTAGCACAGCTCCACGCGATCAGAAATAGGCAGACCCTCTGGGCCTAGCAGAGTGAGAGCTGAGAATTCAAATCAGTGCCTCTTTCCTTTTGCTTTTCAGGGTAACAGATATTAATACTCTTCCTGGATCAACATGTCAATGCAGGATCATGGTACAGAGTTTGGTATTTGCTGCCAAATATGACATTAAGATCCTCTTCAAAGGAACTGAGGTCCTCTCCAGAGATATTAATCCATCACAGACCAGTAAGTGGGCACCTGGTTGATTGTTTCTTGATAATAACTTTAAACAAATGGTTGGTGGGTGTATTTCTGTTCTCATCAAGGTGAGGTTTGATACTACAGGGCCCTGGATTTTTTTCCTTCCACTCCCCCCAGGTTCCTGTCGCTGAAGGTACTGACTCCTCTCTGGGCTTCAGTTCCTTGTTAGAGTGTAGTTCTAATCATCCTCCAGTAAGTAGACATTATTCACATGTCACCTGACTACTTGGCATGAGGAGCCAATGTCTTCACCCGATGACCACACACACTTGCAGCTGCCATTAGGGGGTCACTGGATAGTAATCAGGAGCTGTGACCCTGACTGATTTTCCCCTCCTTAATCCAGAGCACTGAGATTAAATGAGCAATCAGGGTATAGAAGCACTGGAAATTGAGTGGTTGGGTAGAGTCTTGCTTTGGGTGATTGAGTGGGTGGTGGAGGGTCTATAATTTGGGTGACGATTTCCTCAGAGTCCATAGTTTGGGTGATTGTATCAGGAGATTGGGTGGGTGGGGTAGAGTCCATAGTTTGGGTGATTATATCAGGAGATTGGGGGGTGAGTGGGGTAGAGTCCGTAGTTTGGATGATTGTATCAGGAGATTGGGTGGGTGGGGTAGAGTCCATAGTTTGGGTGATTGTATCAGGAGATTGGGTGGGTGGGGTAGAGTCCGTAGTTTGGGTGATTATATCAGGAGATTGGGTGGGTGGGGTAGAGTCCATAGTTTGGGTGATTGTATCAGGAGATTGGGTGGGTGGGGTAGAGTCCGTAGTTTGGGTGATTGTATCAGGAGATTGGGTGGGTGGGGTAGAGTCCGTAGTTTGGGTGATTATATCAGGAGATTGGGTGGGTGGGGTAGAGTCCGTAGTTTGGGTGATTATATCAGGAGATTGGGTGGGTGGGGTAGAGTCCATAGTTTGGGTGATTGTATCAGGAGATTGGGGGGTGGGGTAGAGTCCGTAGTTTGGGTGATTATATCAGGAGATTGGGTGGGTGGGGTAGAGTCCATAGTTTGGGTGATTATATCAGGAGATTGGGTGGGTGGGGTAGAGTCCGTAGTTTGGGTGATTGTATCAGGAGATTGGGGGGTGGGTGGGGTAGAGTCCATAGTTTGGATGATTGTATCAGGAGATTGGGTGGGTGGGGTAGAGTCCATAGTTTGGGTGATTGTATCAGGAGATTGGGGGGTGGGTGGGGTAGAGTCCATAGTTTGGGTGATTGTATCAGGAGATTGGGTGGGTGGGGTAGAGTCCATAGTTTGGGTGATTGTATCAGGAGATTGGGGGGTGGGTGGGGTAGAGTCCATAGTTTGGGTGATTGTATCAGGAGATTGGGTGGGTGGGGTAGAGTCCATAGTTTGGGTGATTGTATCAGGAGATTGGGGGGTGGGTGGGGTAGAGTCCATAGTTTGGGTGATTGTATCAGGAGATTGGGGGGTGGGTGGGGTAGAGTCCATAGTTTGGGTGATTGTATCAGGAGATTGGGTGGGTGGGGTAGAGTCCATAGTTTGGGTGATTGTATCAGGAGATTGGGGGGTGGGTGGGGTAGAGTCCATAGTTTGGGTGATTGTATCAGGAGATTGGGTGGGTGGGTGGGGTAGAGTCCATAGTTTGCAAGATTGTATCAGGAGATTGGGGGGTGGGTGGGGTAGAGTCCATAGTTTGGATGACAGTTCCCTCAGAGTCCATGGTTTTTGAAGACCCGTGCTTTTCTTGTGTAAATAGAATATTGTGACATTTCCTAAATTCTTGAAACATTTTTTCCAGTCAAGCCCTTGGCACCACACAATCTCAACATAAACAGCTCAAGAGGTAAAGAGCTGTTCCTGGCCTGGGATGATGATTACGTAGACACGTTTATCGATAAATATCTGGAGTATCAAGTCACTTACAGGAAGACAGGAGGAAACTGGAAGGTTTGTGTCCCACCTTCAGGTCTGCTTCCTCTTCGACTATTTTAAATCTGTTCACTAGTCCTCAATCAAATCTTCTCAAAGTCTCCATATTTGCAGCTCTCTAAACCCATCGTGGTAACTAAGGGCCTTCGAACTAGGTATTAATCTAGTGGTCCTCCTCTGAACCTTTTGCAGGACTTCCATGTGAAGGGACCAAACGTCGAACGTTTGGCCCAAATTGTTTGATTAGGGGCTCTACTCAAGTTTGAGGCCCACGTATTTAAATTTCCTTTGTACCGGTCAAAGTAGGTAGACGAGAAAGTAGGGTTGAGGTCGCAATCAGATCAGCCATGATCTTATCAAATGACAGAGCAGGCTCGAGGGGCCGAATGGCCTACTCCTGCTCTTAATTCGTATGTATGTATGTTCGTATTTTGAAAATATATCATAGCCTGTCTTGTCCCCATAAGTTGTCCTTCCGAAGCCATCAGAGAGATGTAGTTAGGCCAGTGACCCGCTTTGTGAGGTTAATATTCAGGGACCTCGTGTCCTCTCCAGTTCAGTGTAGCTGTTTTCTTATTTTTAATAAATAAAGCCGTAACTACTGAAAATCCCTATTGTTCACGGATGTATTTACTGTTTAATAAATTGGTTTGGCAGTTTCTAGTCTTTGAGGGTGAATTTCCACAGGGATTCTCCCGTTCGTTTTTCCGGGGATTATGTTCCGCTGAAGTTACATCGGATGAATGGGAGAATCCTGGTGGAATTCCCCCCCTTCTAAACCATGATCCATTGGAGAGTTCACGGCCTTCCAAAGTCCTAGAAGGACACGTGAGGATGTGTGATTTAACCAACAACCCAACGTATAGTAAGGGGGGGCGGAGAGTTTGTTCAGTCCCTGGGCTCACACAAATTACCCACCCGGTGGGCAGGTGAAGGAGAGGTCTAAACCCATGGAAAATACCGAGAGGGAAAAAAGCAAACACTCTTTTCCTCTCTCAGTCTTTCTGCTGCTTTTTACATTTGGAAACTCAGGTGAAGACAAAGGCCCAAAGTTTGGGGGACCAGAAAAGTTGAAAAGATTAAAAGGGGTAATTCAGTGATCCTGCCCTCTCGAGGGAGGAGGGGGAATGTATCCTGGGAAATCTCTGGTATGCAACAGAAAATCACCAGTGAAATGGCCGTGATTTCCGGGATGTATCGCTATTATCGGAGGCAAGTCACAAAGACACCCTGTAAAAAAATGATGGACAGGTGAATTTCCTCAGGCCTGACCCCGCTCACTGATGTAAGATTGGCCAAAGTATGGCAGAAACCCAGATTACACATGGGAGTACCCCTGAGGAAATTCACCGGCCAAAGGTAAATTAAAGAGGGGTGATTTGGTGGCACCAAATTTGGATTTTATAAGTCTGTAGATCGTAGGAGGAAGGGGAGACTGAGGGATGGGAGGAGTTCCACAGGGTTGAGATCCTGGGAAAGCATCAGATAGGGTGTGAAAGGAAAAGAACAATTGTTAACCGTGAAAATGGATTGATTTGCTGAGGCGGAGAAGGAGTTTTGCTCAATTGCAGTTGTTTCTTGATTTTTGATACAGACGATTAACACGACAAACCAGAAAATGCTGCACCTCCAAGCACTGCTGGAGCCCGGCTACTCCTACCTCACAAAGGTCCGCTCGAAACCGGTCCCAGATTACAGCGGGGTGTGGAGTGACTGGAGCGCTGAGTACTTGTGGACTTACGGTAAGCGGCAATGGTCAAAGGAAGTACAGATTTTGCTTTCTGTCTCCCCAATTCCCCCCACCCACCATCTCTCCTGAAAGGGACACAGATTCCCCCCACTCCGGTACCCCACCTCTGCGGTCACTGACCAGCCCAGTTCTGGTCTTCTCCCGAGATCCATACACATTCCGGCAGGGACGATCACTGAGTAGCATTCAGTGGCAGGAATCCTGGCTGATTTTTTCCCTCCTTAACCTCACGGTGCTGGGACCAGTTGTAGCACTCCTGCTGCTAACTCTCCACGGGCCGGGGATCAAACTGGGACCACACTGGCCTGTAGGACTCAGCCACTGTCTGAATAAACTTGCTAAAGCAAGTTACCACCAAAAGGATGACTCGGCAAGTTTAAGGTGCCTTTACTGAGGTAAATTTTGAGAGGGCCCCAGATCAGGGCCTCACAGCCAAACAGCAGAGGCTCTCTGGAAATTCTGGACCTGTGTCGACATTTAAGAATAGGTTAGATTGAGGGTTGAAGGAAAGGGGGATAAAGGGCTATGGGAAGAGGGTGAGCACATGGATTAGGATACGGCTTGTGTAGAGCTTAAACACCAACGTGGACTGGGTGGGCGAACAGCCTGTATCTATATTGTAATCTCTGGTTTACATTGTAACTATGTAAAACACACGCTCAGAAAGCTTTTCTCTCAATTGAACGTTTCCCGAAGTCGATAATGAACTTTTTCTAAAACCTGATAAATCTTCGGACATGTCTAAACCTGTTTGAGAATCACTGTGCGATTACCTGCGTACAGGGATGTTAGTGGAACACTTCCAACACCTACTGCCAACTCTTTGAGAGATTTAGCTGCAGCAGGTGGGAGATGACTTTTCCTGTTTTGCCAGTTGGAAAAATAAACAAGATCCAACAAGTAACCTCTTTAAAAAGTCTTCTTAACAGTGGTGGAACTGGAGGGGGCACGACTGGCTCTATGCCCCTATTTCCATGCATCACTGGTTCTCAGAACCAGGTTGGCTGTCAGACAGGGGCTGCAGTGTTCTCTCCCCCTGCCCAGGCTGTTCAAACTTGGTTCTTTAGTGACTCATTCTCAGGTATTTATATATACGTTAATCCTCAGGATCTGTTCAAGTGGGGTCACCGACAGACCCTCACAGTGATTAATTTCAATATATTTCAATTTCTTCTCTTTTCCTTTTAGAGTCCTCTGACTTCATTTCACCCACATTAATCGTCCTTGTCTGCATCTTCGTTCCTCTACCAGTGGCTGTCTGCTTCTTCTTTTTCAAGTTGTAAGTGTTTTTCAAACTGTAGATACAGAATGAAGCTCCCTCTACACTGTCCCATCAAACATTCCCAGGGCAGGTACAGCACGGGTTAGATACAGAGTAAAGCTCCCTCTACACTGTCCCATCAAACATTCCCAGGGCAGGTACAGCACGGGTTAGATACAGAGTAAAGCTCCCTCTACACTGTCCCATCAAACATTCCCAGGGCAGGTACAGCACAGGTTAGATACAGAGTAAAGCTCCCTCTACACTGTCCCAGTGAGCCCTAAAGTGCACAAGGTTCCAGGCCCAGTCTGTGTTGAGTTAGCTCTTCTCAAGCAGGTGGTACTGCAATTGGCCTCAGTGCAAAACTAGGGAAAGGTGGGAAAATCAATCACACCTCCCTATCCCCGCCCAGTGTCCCCTGGTGGAAAATATATGGGTATAAGGAAAAATTAGGAAAAAAAAATCCTCGTTTCAGCTCCCTGTTGCTGATGTCCTGTGATTAGAAAGCACAAGGTTTGGTTGTTACTTACTCACAGCCTCCACCAATGCAGCTCCAGAACTGGTCACCTGGATGTGCCCATGAGAAGGACAGCATTGACTCGTCCCTCATTCCCTGTGCTCCCTCCGTTTCCTCTGCAGTAATGTCTGAGATTGAGACCAAGCCTGTGCGGGGGAGCGGGAGGTCAACGCTACCGCATAGATTGTCCTGAATGAAATGTCTTCTCTCTTTTTCACAGACTGAAGAAGAGCTGGTGGGAGAATATTCCCTCACCTCAGAAGAGTGACCTGTCCAAGCACATCTTTAACAAGTCCCAGGTATCAAATTAGTTTGTTTATTTTTCAAATCTGTTTAACTTCAAAAATTTATGTGCACTTTTATGGAATTTCCTGTCCCATTTTCTACACAAGTGCCTGATGGTCTGTCCCACTCTCAGATACCAGCTCCTCCATCACCCCCACACAGACTGTCCCACTCTCAGATACCAGCTCCTCCATCACCCCCACACAGACTGTCCCACTCTCAGATACCAGCTCCTCCATCACCCCCACACAGACTGTCCCACTCTCAGATACCAGCTCCTCCATCACCCCCACACAGTCTGTCCCAATCCCAGATACCAGCTCCTCCATCACCCACACACAGTCTGTCCCAATCCCAGATACCAGCTCCTCCATCACCCACACACAGACTGTCCCTCTCTCTGATACCAGCTCCTCCATCACCCCCACACAGACTGTCCCACTCTCAGATACCAGCTCCTCCATCACCCACACACAGTCTGTCCCACTCTCAGATACCAGCTCCTCCATCACCCCCACACAGACTGTCCCACTCTCAGATACCAGCTCCTCCATCACCCACACACAGTCTGTCCCAATCCCAGATACCAGCTCCTCCATCACCCACACACAGACTGTCCCACTCTCAGATACCAGCTCCTCCATCACCCCCACACAGACTGTCCCACTCTCAGATACCAGCTCCTCCATCACCCCCACACAGTCTGTCCCTCTCTCTGATACCAGCTCCTCCATCACCCCCACACAGACTGTCCCACTCTCAGATACCAGCTCCTCCATCACCCCCACACAGACTGTCCCACTCTCTGATACCAGCTCCTCCATCACCCCCACACAGTCTGTCCCTCTCTCTGATACCAGCTCCTCCATCACCCCCACACAGTCTGTCCCACTCTCAGATACCAGCTCCTCCATCACCCCCACACAGACTGTCCCACTCTCAGATACCAGCTCCTCCATCACCCACACACAGTCTGTCCCACTCTCAGATACCAGCTCCTCCATCACCCACACACAGTCTGTCCCACTCTCAGATACCAGCTCCTCCATCACCCCCACACAGACTGTCCCACTCTCAGATACCAGCTCTTCCATCACCCCCACACAGTCTGTCCCACTCTCAGATACCAGCTCCTCCATCACCCCCACACAGACTGTCCCACTCTCAGATACCAGCTCCTCCATCACCCACACACAGTCTGTCCCAATCCCAGATACCAGCTCCTCCATCACCCCCACACAGTCTGTCCCTCTCTCTGATACCAGCTCCTCCATCACCCCCACACAGACTGTCCCACTCTCAGATACCAGCTCCTCCATCACCCCCACACAGACTGTCCCACTCTCTGATACCAGCTCCTCCATCACCCCCACACAGTCTGTCCCTCTCTCTGATACCAGCTCCTCCATCACCCCCACACAGTCTGTCCCACTCTCAGATACCAGCTCCTCCATCACCCCCACACAGACTGTCCCACTCTCAGATACCAGCTCTTCCATCACCCCCACACAGTCTGTCCCACTCTCAGATACCAGCTCCTCCATCACCCCCACACAGACTGTCCAACTCTCAGATACCAGCTCCTCCATCACCCCCACACAGTCTGTCCCACTCTCAGATACCAGCTCCTCCATCACCCCCACACAGACTGTCCCACTCTCTGATACCAGCTCCTCCATCACCCCCACACAGTCTGTCCCTCTCTCTGATACCAGCTCCTCCATCACCCACACACAGTCTGCCCCACTCTCAGATACCAGCTCCTCCATCACCCCCACACAGTCTGTCCCTCTCTCTGATACCAGCTCCTCCATCACCCACACACAGTCTGCCCCACTCTCAGATACCAGCTCCTCCATCACCCCCACACAGACTGTCCCACTCGCAGATACCAGCTCCTCCATCACCCCCACACAGACTGTCCAACTCGCAGATACCAGCTCCTCCATCACCCCCACACAGTCTGTCCCTCTCTCTGATACCAGCTCCTCCATCACCCACACACAGTCTGCCCCACTCTCAGATACCAGCTCCTCCATCACCCACACACAGTCTGTCCCACTCTCAGATACCAGCTCCTCCATCACCCACACACAGTCTGTCCCACTCTCAGTTCCTTTATCTGTAACATTGCTTTGAATTCAATGGTGAGAAAACGGGAAAGAGCAGAGAGTGAGCAGGATGGGATGTCTAGAGCTTAGGAGCAATGAGAGAAATACATAGTGGACCTCTGGCCACAGTACAATAGCTAAAATTGAGAGACGAGAAGTGTTCGCAGTAACAACATCGGAAATAAATTTAATAAAGTTGGGGTTTGTATTTTGCCTGATTAACCCAAACTTTGAGACTAAAAAGAATTTGTTTTCCTGAACTAGAACTCTGAACCTGTTTTTAGTGGATGGAAGTTTGACAACTGCAAAGTGGAGAAGATTTCATGTAAGCACGAAGTGCCATGGTGAGTAGCGTTAGCTCCTTAAACGATGAATCAAATCCGATCCCCAGTGAGCCTGCACTCATTCAAATTGCACCAATAGAACCTATTTATAAAACTCTACCTGATTTACATCACTTAACTCATCAAAGTAACCTTGAACTGAATTAACCTGGATTAGACGACCCAGGAAACAAGAAAAAGCTTTTCACCCAATAAGTAATCCCTTTCTCACCTTTGCTCTTACTCTCTAATCTCACACTTGCTTTTTCCCCCTATTTTATCAATCCTATTATTGTCATTGCTCCTCGGAACTTTCATTTAATGTTCCTCTAAAGTCCAAATTCCCCCGTCCTACACACTCTCCTTCCTCTCTGCATCCTCACTGTGTTGAAATCAAGACTCATCGCAGCGTCTCCGACTCGAACTCAAACTTTCCCAGGATGTCAGAACCCATGAATATCTTCCCCTCATTCGGACATTCCTTTAAACTACAATCCAGAGCCTTTTAAAACACAAGCTTGGTGACTTAGTTGGACTTCCCTCATACTCTGTTCAGGTTTGGTGCTGTCTTCCACTATAGGTCTTAGCTGTGGCTCACTGAGCAGCACTCTCACCTCTGACTTGGAAGGTTGTGGGTTCAAGCCCCACTCCAGAGACTTGATCACAATATTCAGGCTGATATGCTCAGTGCTGTATAGTCAGAGGTGCTGTCCTTTGGATGAGATGCCTTCCCTCTCAGATAGATGTAAAGGATTTTATGGTGCTGCAGAGGAGTTGTCCTGGGCCAACATCACTAAAATAGGTTATCTCATTGCTGTGTGTAAATTACCTGCTGTATTTCCTACATTATAACAGTGATTGTGCTTCAGAAAGTACTTAATTAGCTGTAAAATGCTTTGGGACGTCCTGAGGTTGTGAAATGTGCTGTATAAATGTAAGTCTTTCTTTCTCGCCCTTGGCCCTTCTCAAAATATAAAACTAGGATCTGAGACCTCAGTTCCGCTTTTAGCTAAGCTCGGTTTGTGCAGTGTGTGTGTTTGGGTCGAGCTGACCTTGCCCACGGCCCACCCTCACTGTGGTTGAATACAGCTCTGAGTGCAATCAGAAATCACCAAGCTTTGCATAACAGGTGCTCAATAGTTAAAGGGACATTGTCTTCATGGAAATGCTTTTTGTTCGAACTTGGTTTGTTTGGGAGCTGTGGGGGAGGAGCAGAGCTGAAGGTAGAGGCTCCCATCTCACGGTGCTGCTTTTTAAAATTCATCCTCGGGATGTGGGCATCGCTGGCGAGGCTGGCATTTATTGCCCATCCCTAGTTGCCCCTTGAGAAGGTGGTGGTGAGCCGTTTTCTTCTTGAACCGCTGTAGTCCGTGTGGTGAATGTTCTCCAACAGTGCTGTTCGGTTGGGAGTTTGAGGATTTTGACCCAGTGACGATGAAGGAACGGCGATATATTTCCAAGTCGGAATGGTGTGTGAATTAAATAGAGGAACTCGGAGGTGGTGCTGTTCTTATCACCTTCTGCCCATATCCTTCGAGGTCGTGGAGGTCCCTGGTGTGAGAGGTGTTTTAGACATTAAGTTGTGTGTCCTGGCCTGAGTGGGTCATTACCACACTGGACATCGGGCCCTACACCATCCTGGCCTGAGTGGGTCATTACCACACTGGACATCGGGCCCTACACCATCCTGGCCTGAGTGGGTCATTACCACACTGGACATCGGGCCCTACACCATCCTGGCCTGAGTGGGTCATTACCACACTGGACATCGGGCCCTACACCATCCTGGCCTGAGTGGGTCATTACCACACTGGACATCGGGCCCTACACCATCCTGGCCTGAGTGGGTCATTACCACACTGGGCATCGGGCCCTACACCATCCTGGCCTGAGTGGGTCATTACCACACTGGACATCGGGTCCTACACCATCCTGGCCTGAGTGGGTCATTACCACACTGGACATCTGGCCCTACACCATCCTGGCCTGAGTGGGTCATTACCACACTGGACATCGGGCCCTACACCATCCTGGCCTGAGTGGGTCATTACCACACAGGACATCGGGCCCTACACCATCCTGGCCTGAGTGGGCCATTACCACACTGGACATCGGGCCCTACACCATCCTGGCCTGAGTGGGTCATTACCACACTGGACATCGGGCCCTACACCATCCTGGCCTGAGTGGGTCATTACCACATTGGACATCGGGCCCTACACCATCCTGGCCTGAGTGGGTCATTACCACATTGGACATCGGGCCCTACACCATCCTGGCCTGAGTGGGTCATTACCACACTGGACATCGGGCCCTACACCATCCTGGCCTGAGTTGCTCATTACCACATTGGACATCGGGCCCTACACCATCCTGGCCTGAGTGGGTCATTACCACATTGGACATCGGGCCCTACACCATCCTGGCCTGAGTGGGTCATTACCACACTCGGCTCCAGACCTCATTACAGCTTTGGTCCAAACATGGACAAAAGAGCTGAATTCCAGAGGTGAGGTGAGAGTGACTGCCCTTGACATCAAGGCAGCATTTGACCGAGTGTGGCACCAAGGAACCCTAGTAAAATTGAAGTCAATGGGAATCAGGTGGAAAACTCTCCAGTGGCTGGAGTCATACCTAGCACAAAGGAAGATGATAGTGGTTGTTGGAGGCCAATCATCTCAGCCCCAGGGCATTGCTGCAGGAGTTCCTCAGGGCAGTGTCCTAGGCCCAACCATCTTCAGGTGCTTCATCAATGACCTTCCCTCCATCATAAGGTCAGAAATGGGGATGTTCACTGATGATTGCACAATGTTCAGTTCTATTCACAACCCATCAGATAATGAAGCAGTCCATGCCCGCATGCAGCAAGACCTGGACAACATCCAGGCTTGGGCTCATAAGTGGCAAGTAACATTCGTGCCAGACAAGTGCCAGGCAATGACCATCTCCAACAAGAGAGAGTCCAACCACCCCCCCTTGACATTCAATGGCATTACCATCGCCGAATCCCCCACCATCAACATCCTGGGGGTCGCCATTGACCGGAAACTTAATTCGACCAGCCATATAAATACTGTGGCCACAAGAGCAGGTCAGAGGCTGGGTATTCTGCGGCGAGTGACTCACCTTCTGACTCCCCAAAGCCTTTCCATTATCTACAAGGCACAAGTCAGGATTGTGATGGAATACTCTCTACTTGCCTGGATTAGTGCAGCTCAAACAACACTCAAGAAGCTCGACACCATCCAGGACAAAGCAGCCCGCTTGATTGGCACCCCATCCAGCACCCTAAACATTCACTCCCTCCACCACCAGCGCACTGTGGCTGCAGTGTGTACCATCCACAGGATGCACTGCAGCAACTCGCCAAGGCTTCTTCGACAGCATCTCCCAAACCTGCGACCTCTATCACCTAGAAGGACAAGGGCAGCAGGTACATGGGAACAACACCACCTGCACGTTCCCCTCCAAGTCACACACCATCCCGACTTGGAACTATATCGCCGTTCCTTTATCGTTGCTGGGTCAAAATCCTGGAACTCCCTACCTAACAGCACTGTGGGAGAACCTTCACCACACGGACTGCAGCGGTTCAAGAAGGCGGCTCACCACCACCTTCTCAATGGTAATTAGGGATGGGCAATAAATGCTGGCCCTGCCAGCAATGCCCACATCCCATGAATGAATAAAAAGAAACATCGGGCCCTACACCATCCTGGCCCGAGTGGACCATTACCACACTGGACTGCGCAGTCGTCCCCATAGCTACCGGATATGGGGACAGGGCTTATTTCGTAATCTAGGAAATTAATCTGAACAGTTCAATGTTCAAATGAAGTTTTGGATTAGAAATTATAACTTTTTGCTCATCTATTCAATCTATTCTCAGGGAGAAGGACAGGTTTGAAGATGTTGATAACCCACCCAGCGCAGAGGCTACCAACTTCCCAACCCTTCCGTTTCAACGCTGCCCCTTCCTTCATTTTCCAAGCTTCAATTTCCCATTGGTGGCGGACTCCTTGTCCCCTTTCCCGCTGTTCTTTGAGGATTTGGCTCTGGATGAGGATAGAAGAATCCTTCCCTTCGTCCAGGAGCACATGGGGACACCAGGAGATGCCTCAGATGGTCAGGGTTACTCCTTATTCAACAGTGTTGCCAAAGACCACCGGAGCCTGGCAACAGTGATTGGGGCAAGAGAAGAGGAAGATGGGTACCACCCATTCATGGTCAAGGAAGATCGAGACTCGCCTCTCACATTAAGCACCTATTCACTGAGCCCAAGTGCTCAGAGTAAGGCAGCTGGTCAGACAATCCCTCTCCCCGGACCTTCTGCAGAAGCAGGTTATCAGGCTTTTGGCACATGTGTATCTGCGACTTGGGCCAAAATGGCTGGAAGTGGGCCGGACACAGAAGGCCACAGCTCGGAGGAAATGCGGACACACCTGGTGTCTGAGGGACTCAAGTCATCTGACTACATGTCTTCTGATAAACTGACATTCAAATCAAACCGGGAGGCGATGCCAGCACCTCAGTCAGATTGGGCATGGATGGGTAAAGCTCACAACACGTGTTTGGATTTCACTCCGACAGCACAGAGGCCGGGCACTGGTACTGACTTTCCGATGGATCCCATCCCAATGTTCCATGGAAGCTTTCAGTCCTTGGCCTTCCCTTTGAGCACACAGGGAGAGCCAGGGCACGGGCAGCTCCCCTCCAACCACGGGCTGACTGACCCTGAAGTGCACCCCACAGATTCCGTCCTGGGCTCAGACCCCATGCCCTCAGACGACCCCATGCCCTCAGATGACCCCATGCCCTCAGACGACCCCATTCCCTCAGATGACTTCTGCCTGAAGCTGGCGCATGAGTTGGCTGCACCGGACGAGGGAGATGTGGTTTGGGCGGAGCCGGGCACTCCGAGTCCCACAGTGAATAAAAAGCAAATGAATTACATCATAGTCCCAGAGAACGGTGAGTCGGGCCTGGGCGATGTGACACCCTACATGAAACTGTCCTTACTCAATGTGCAAGCACGGGGTAAGAAGCAGGAAGTGGAGGAAATTCACACCCTGACCAAGTGGACACAACTGAAATTTTAAAAAAAACCTTTAAAAAGTGAAATGAACACTGGGGAGATTTGTCGCCTGCATTTACAAATGTGCTTTTTTTAAAAAAACGTATATACCGAATCTTAAAACAGCACAGGGTGAGTTTACGCTGCGGTGGGAGGGGCCTTACCATGTTTATAATGGAGATTCAGGCTGCAGAAAATCATCCTCACTGACATCATCACCACGTCCCTCGTGCTAGAATGAGGAAGAGAGAGGCAGACAGACAGAGAGAGAGAGAGAGAGAGGAAGAGAGACAGAGATAGAGAGGAAGAGAGACAGAGAGAAAGGAAGAGAGATCGAGAGAGAGGAAGAGAGAGAGAGAGAGAGAGGAAGAGAGACAGAGGAAGAGAGACAGAGACAGAGAGAGGAAAAGAGAGAGAGAGAGATCGAGAGAGAGAGATAGAGAGGAAGAGAGAGATAGAGAGGAAGAGAGACAGAGAGAAAGGAAGAGAGATCGAGAGAGAGGAAGAGAGAGAGAGAGAGAGAGAGGAAGAGAGAGAGAGGAAGAGAGACAGAGAGAGAGAGAGGAAAAGAGAGAAAGAGAGATCGAGAGAGAGAGATAGAGAGATAGAGAGGAAGAGCGAGATAGAGAGGAAGAGAGAGAGAGAGGGGGAAGAGAGATAGATAGAGAGAGACAGATAGGCAGAGAGAGACAGAGACAGAGAGAGACAGAGAGAGAGAGAGAGAGAAACAGAGAGAGAGAGGAAGAGAGAGAGAGATGGAGAGAGAGAGAGAGAGAGAAAGGAAGAGAGAGAGAGAGAGAGAAAGGAAGAGAGAGAGAGACAGAGGAAGAGAGAGAAAGAGGGGAAGAGAGAGAGAGAGATAGAGATAGAGAGATAGAGAGGAAGAGAGAGATAGAGAGGAAGAGCGAGATAGAGAGGAAGAGAGAGAGAGGGGGGGAAGAGAGATAGATAGAGAGAGACAGATAGGCAGAGAGAGACAGAGACAGAGAGAGACAGACAGAGAGAGAGAGAAACAGAGAGAGAGAGGAAGAGAGAGAGATGGAGAGAGAGACAGAGAGAGAGAGAAAGGAAGAGAGAGAGAGAAAGGAAGAGAGAGAGAGACAGAGGAAGAGAGAGAGAGAGGGGAAGAGAGAGAGAGAGATAGAGAGAGAGAGGAAGCGAGAGACAGAGACAGAGACAGAGAGAGAAACAGAGAGAGAGAGAGAGAGATAGAGAGAGAGAGAAACAGAGAGAGAGAGGAAGAGAGAGAAAGACAGAGAGAGAGAGACAGGGAGAGGAAGAGAGAGAGAGATAGACAGAGGAAGAGACAGAGAGAGAGATAGAGAGAGGAAGAGAGACAGAAAGAAAGAGATAGAGAGGGAGAGAGAGACAGAGAGAGAGGGAGAGGGAGGGCGAGAGAGAGACAGAAAGAGAGAGAGATAGTGACAGAGAGAGACAGACAGACAGACAGAGAGAAAGAGACAGAGATAGAGAGAAAGACAGAGAGAGGTAAAGACAGAGAGAGAGAGAGCGAGAGATAGACAGAGAGAGAGAGAGAGACAGATAGAGAGAGAGAGAGGGAGACAGAGAGTGAGAGAGAGAGAGACAGAGAGGGATAGAGACAGAGGGAGAGAGACAGAGAGATGCAGAGAGAGGGAGACAGAGAGAGACAGTGAGAGAGAGAGACAGAGGAAGAGAGAGAGAGGGGAAGAGAGATAGATAGAGAGAGACAGATAGGCAGAGAGAGACAGAGACAGAGAGAGAGAGAAACAGACAGACAGAGAGAGATAGAGAGAGAGAGAAACAGAGAGAGAGAGGAAGAGAGAGAGACAGGGAGAGGAAGAGAGAGAGAGATAGAGAGGGAGAGAAAGGAAGAGAGAGAGAGATAGCGAGAGGAAGAGACAGAGAGAGAGATAGAGAGAGAGAGGAAGAGAGACAGAAAGAAAGAGACAGAGAGGGAGAGGGAGGGAGAGAGAGACAGAAAGAGAGAGAGATAGTGACAGAGAGAGACAGACAGACAGACAGAGACAGAGAGAGGTAAAGACAGAGAGAGGTAAAGACAGAGAGAGAGACAGAGAGAGACAGAGAGAGAGTGAGAGACTGACAGAGAGAGAGAGAGAGACAGATAGAGACAGAGAGAGAGACAGAGAGAGAGGGAGACAGAGAGAGAGGGAGACAGAGAGTGAGAGAGACAGAGAGAAAGAGACAGAGAGGGATAGAGACAGAGGGAGAGAGACAGAGAGATGCAGAGAGAGGGAGACAGAGAGAGACAGTGAGAGAGAGAGAGACAGAGGAAGAGAGAGAGAGGGGGAAGAGAGATAGAGAGAGACAGATAGGCAGAGAGAGACAGAGACAGAGAGAGAGAGAAACAGAGAGAGAGAGACAGAGAGATGCAGAGAGAGGGAGACAGAGAGAGAGAGGAAGAGAGAGAGGAAGTGAAAGGAAGAGAGAGAAGGAGGGGAAGAATGAGTGGAAGAGAGAGAGGGGGAGAGAGAGAGGAAGAGATAGAGAAAAACGAGAGAGAGAGAAAAAAAGAGTGGAAGAGAGAGCAAGATACACATTTTTAAGAATCTTTTTTCCTGGTGGAGCTCCGCCTCAGACCGACAGATTGTGAGTCCGAACAGAATCTTCGTCATAAATACTGGGCAGTGCACCTCCACCAGTGCACCTCCACCAGTGCACCTCCACCAGTGCACCTCCACCAGTGCACCTCCACCACCGACAGGATGCTCCCCATCTCTCTGACATCGGTCTGCTCACCAGGAGATTTCGACTGTCTCCAGAACAGCCACTCCAATCAGCTGCAGTCCGACAGTCTGATGTAACGACTCCTCTCACAATACCGTTCATTATTCGGAGAACACGCACTGTCGTGCTGGAGTTGAATTCTATCCTGGGATTCTGCAGCGTTCACAGAATTCTCCAGATATACTGCTTAATCTCTCAGTATCTCACACACACCCTTTGAATCTTTTGGGGGAAGTGTATCTGACCATCGAAGATTGATGTTATTTAATGTGTTTAGAAGACGCTGCTCGACCCCACTGAGATTAAGCTTTCAGTCCAAGGAGGGCGTGAGGTGTTGGCCGTATGTAAACTCCACCACCGCCAACTGGTAGGATGTTGGCACAGCATTGACCCAATCAGGGCCTGGGTGTTCAACACAACAGAGGCCCAATAGGGAATGGGCTGAGGTGCTGAGCGAAAGGTATCTACCCCTGTGTGTGATACAGGGAGTGAGGGTGGGGGAGAGAGGGTGGGAGTGAGGGGTGGGGAGAGGGTGTGGAGAGGGTGGGGGGAGAGGGTGGGGAGAGGTGGGGAGAGGGTGGGAGTGAGGGGTGGGGAGAGGATGGGGATGAGGGGTGGGGAGAGGGTGGAAATGAGGGATGGGGAGAGGATGGGGATGAGGGGTGGAGAGAGGGTGGGAGTGAGGGGTGGGGAGAGGATGGAGATGAGGGGTGGGGAGAGGGTGGAAGTGAGGAGTGGGGAGAGGATGGGGATGAGGGGTGGGGAGAGAGGGTAGAGAGAGGGTGGGAGTGAGGGGTGGGGAGAGGATGGGGATGAGGGGTGGGGAGAGGATGGGGATGAGGGGTGGAGAGAGAGGGTAGAGAGAGGGTGGGAGTGAGCGGTGAGGGTGAGGATGGGGAGAGGGTGTGAGTAAGGGGAGGGAAAATGGTGGGGGAGAGGGGGGAGAGGTAGGGGAGAGGGTGGGAGTGAGGGGAGGGAAGAGGGGTGGGAGTGAGGGTTGGGGAGATGTTGGGGGGGAGAAGTTGGGAGTGAGGGGTGGGGGAGAGGATAGGGGAGAGGGTGGAAGTGAGGGGTGGGGAGAGGATGGAGGAGGGGTGGGGGAGGAGTGCAGGAGAGGGGTGAGAGTGAGAGGTGGGGGAGAGGGTGGGAGTGAGTGGGGGGAGAGGGTGGGGTGAGGGTGGGAGTGAGGGGTGGGGGAGAGGATAGGGGAGAGGGTGGCAGTGAGGGGTGGGGAGAGGGGTGGGGGAGAAGGGTGAGAGTGAGCGGTGGGGGAGAGGGTGGAAGTGAGGGGTGGGGAGAGGATGGAGGAGGGGTGGGGGAGGAGTGCGGGAGAGGGGTGAGAGTGAGGGGTGGAGGAGAGGGTGGGAGTGAGGGGTGAGAGTGAGAGGTGGGGGAGAGGGTGGGGAGAGGGTGGGAGTGAGGGGTGCGGGAGAGGGGTGAAAGTGAGCGGTGGGGGAGAGGGTGGGAGTGAGGGTTGTTTGAGAGGGTGGGGGAGAAGGGTGGGAGTGGGGGAGAGGGTAGGGGTGAGAGGCTGAATTTCACAACAATGCTGAACTTTTCAGTGTTTCTGGGGATTTTATTACAAACAGCACACTTTGGGGGAAATATTTAGAGCCTATGCCGCCAGCAAGGAGCCCCGCCCACCGACTGGGAGCCCCGCCCACCGACTGGGAGCCCCGCCCACTGATTGGGAACCCCGCCCACAGGTCATACATATTTCGTAAATTAATTCTTTCAAACTGTAATGTTCACCGCTCAATCAGTGAATTCAGTGAGTGATTCGGTACTGAGCCAAACAAGCCAGGGATGTCTGGTGTGCAATCCCTGCTCTGGGCTCAATGGGCCAAATGTCGCACCTCAGCTCATGTCACCTGTGTGTTATTGGTGCAAAAATGCAACCGTGCTTTTTACAGAGGTTTCTGGTCTCACACACCCTGAACGGGATTCAGTGAATTCCAGGATGATATTCATCTTGTTCCTTCAGGTGTAACAGACTTGGCCCCAGTCTGGGGCTCTTTGTTTAATTATAATTTAATAAACTTTCTTTGTGTTTTATTTTCTCCGTTTCTCTTTATTGTTGCTGTGGTTGGAAAATATTGCGGACACCAGTGTCCCCGTCAAACATTCCTAACAGGTACAGCACAGCCGTAAGGCCGACTCCTGCTCCTATTTCTTATACTTAAGCACGGGTTAGATACAGAGTAAAGCTCCCTGTACACTGTCCCATCAAACACTCCCAGGGCAGGTATAGCACGGGTCAGATAGAGATTAAAGCTCTCTCTACACTGTCCCATCAAACATTCCAAGGGCGGGTACAGCACGGGTTAGATACAGAGTAAAGCTCCCTCTACACTGTCCCATCAAACACTTCCAGGGCAGGTACAGCACAGGTGACATACAGAGTAAAGCTCCCTCTACACTGTCCCATCAATCACTCCCAGGACAGGTACAGCACGGGTCAGATACAGACTAAAGCTCTCTCTACACTGTCCCATCAAACACTCCAAGGGCAGGGACAGTGTGGGTTAGATGCAGAGTAACACTCCCTCTACACTGTCCCATCAATCACTCCCTGAACAGGTACAGCACGGGTCAGATACAGACTAAAGCTCTCTCTACACTGTCCCATCAAATACTCCAAGGGCAGGTACAGCGTGGGTTAGATGCAGAGTAAAGCTCCATCTACACCGTCCCATCAAACACTCCAGGGCAGGTACAGCACGGGTTAGATACAGTGCAGAGCTCCCTCTACACTGTCCCATCAAAAACTCCCAGGGCAGGTACAGCACAGGTTAGACACAGAGTAAAGCTCCCTCGACACTGTCCCATCAATCACTCCCAGGGCAGGTACAGCACAGGTCAGATACAGACTAAAGCTCCCACTACACTGTCCCATCAAACACTCCCAGGGCAGGTACAGCACGGGTTAGATACGAAGTAAACCTCCCTCTACACTGTCCCATCAAACACTCCAAGGGCAGGTACAGCACGGGTCAGATACAGAGTAAACCTCCCGCGACACTGTCTCATCAAACACTCCCAGGGCAGGTACAGCACGGGTTAGATACAGTGCAAAGCTCTCTCTACACTGTCCCATCAAACACTCTCAGGGCAGGTAAAGCATGGATGAGATACAGAGTAAAGCTCCCCCGACATTATCCCATCAAACACACCCAGGGCAGGTACAGCACGGGTTAAATCTCCCGCTACACTGTCCCATCAAACACTCCCAGGGCAGGTACAGCACAGGTCAGATACGGACTAAAGCTCCCACTACACTGTCCCATCAAACACTCCCAGGGCAGGTAGAGCACGGGTTAGATACAGAGTAAAGTTCCCTCAAAACTGTCTCATCAACCACTCCCAGGGCAGGTACAGCACAGGTCATTAACAGATTAAAGCTCTATCGACACTGTCCCATCAAACAATCCCAGGACAACTACAGTGTCGGTTAGATGCAGAGTAAAGCTCCAGCTACACCGTCCCATCAAACACTCCCAGGGCAGGTACAGCACGGGTAAGATACAGATTAAAGCTCCCTCTACACTGTCCCATCAAACACTCCAAGGGCAGGTACAGCATGGATTAGATACAGAGTAAAGCTCCATCCACACTGTCCCATCAAACACTCACAGGGCAGGTACAGCACGGGTTAGATACAGAGTAAAGCTCCCTCAACGCTGTCCCATTCAAAACTCCCTGGGCAGGTACAGCACGGGTCAGAAACAGAGTAAAGCTCCCTCTACACCGACATATCAAACACTCCCTGGGCAGGTACAGCACGGGTTAGATACAGAGTAAAGCTCCCTCTTCACTGTCCCATCAATCACTCCCAGGGCAGGTACAGCACGGGTCAGATACAAACTAAAGCTCTCTCTACACTGTCCCATCAAACATTCCCAGAGTAGGTGCAGTGTGGGTTAGATACAGAGTAAAGCTCCCTCTACACTGTCCCATCAAAGACTCCCAGGGCAGGCACAGCACGGGTTAGATACAGAGTAAAGTTCCCATCACACTGTCCCATCAAACACTCCCAGGGCAGGTACAGCACCGGTTAGATACAGAGTAAAGCTCCCTCTACACTGTCCTATCAAACACTCCCAGGGCAGGTGCAGCATGGGTTAGATACAGAGTAAAGCTCCCTCTACACTGTCCTATCAAACACTCCCAGGGCAGGTGCAGCATGGGTTAGATACAGAGTAAAGCTCCCTCTACACGGTCCCATCAAACACTCCCAGGGCAGGTACAGTGTGGGTTAGATGCAGAGTAAAGCTCCCTCTTCACTGTCCCATCAAACACTCCCAGGGCAGGTTCAGCACGGGTTAGATACAGAGTAAAGTTCCCACCACACTGTCCCATCAAACACTCCCAGGGCAGGTACAGCACGGGTAAGATACAGATTAAAGCTCCCTCTACACTGTCCCATCAAACACTCCAAGGGCAGGTACAGCATGGATTAGATACAGAGTATGGATTAGATACAGAGTAAATCTCCCCCTACACTGTCCCATCAAACACTCCCAGGCAGGTACAGCACAGATTAGATACAGAGTAAAGCTCCCTCTACAATGTCTCATCAAACACGCCCAGGGCAGGTGCAGCACGGGACAGATACAGATTAAAGCTCCCTCGACACTGTCCCATCAAACTCTCCCAGGTCAGGTACAGCGTGGGTTAGATGCAGAATAAAGTTCCATCTGCACCGTCCCATCAAACGCTCCCAGGGCAGATACAGCACGGGATTGTTACAGAGTAAAGCCCACTCTACACTGGCCCATCAAACACTCCCAGGGCAGGTTCAGCGTGGGTTAGATGCAGAGTACAGCTCCATCTGCACCGTCCCATCAAACAGTTGCAGGGCAGCAACAGCACGGGTGAGATACAGAGCAAAGCTCCTTCTGCACTATCCCATCAAAACACTCCCAGGGCAGGTGCAAACCAGGTTAGATACAGTGTATAAGCTCCTTCTACAATGTCCCTTCAAACACTCCCAGGGCAGATGCAGCCCCGGTTAGATACAGAGTAAAGCTCCCTCTACAATGTCTCCTCAAACACTCCCAAGGCAGGTACAGCACAGGTTAGACACAGAGTAAAGCTCCCTCGACACTGTCCCATCAAACACTCCCAGGGCAGGTGCAGCACGGATTAGATACAGAGTAAAGCTCCCTCTACACTGTCCCATCAAACACTCCCAGGGCAGGTACAGCACGGGTTAGATACAGAGTAAAGCTACCTTGACACTATCCCATCAAACACTCCCAGGCCAGGTACAGCACGGGTTAGATACAGAGTAAAGCTCCCTCTGCACTATCCCATCAAACACTCCCAGGGCAGGGACAGCACGGGTCAGATACAGAGTAAAGTTCCCTCTACACTGTCCCTTCAATCTCTCCCAGGGCAGGTACAGCACGGGTTAGATACAGAGTAAAGCTCCCTCTACACTATCCCATCAAACACTCCCAGGGCAGGTACAGCACGAGTTAGATACAGAGTAAAGCTCCCTGGACACTATCCCATCAAACACTCCCAGGCCAGGTACAGCACGGGTTAGATACAGAGAAAGCTCCCTCTACACTGTCCCATCAAAGACTCCCAGGGCAGGCACAGCACGGGTTAGATATAGAGTAAAGCACCCTCTACACTGTCCTATCAAACACTCCCAGGGCAGGTACAGCACGGGTCAGATGCAGAGTAAAGCTCTCTCTACACTGTCCCATCAAACATTCCCAGGCCAGGAACAGCACGGGTTAGATACAGAGTAAAGCTCCCTCTACACTATCCCACCAAACACTCCCAGGGCAGGTGCAGCACAGATTAGATACAGAGTAAAACTCCCTCTACACTGTCACATCAAACACTCCCAGGGCAGGTACAGCGTGGATCAGAAGCAGAATAAAGCTCCATCTACAACGTCCCATCAAACACTCCCAGGGCAGGTACAGCACAGCTTCGATGCAGAGCAATGCACCCTCTACGCTATCCCATCAAACACTCCCAGGGCAGGTACAGCACGGGTCAGATGCAGAGTAAAGCTCCCTCTACACTACCCCATCAAACACTCCCAGGGCAGGTACAGCATGGGTTAGTTACAGAGAAAAGCTCCCTCGACACTGTCCCATCAAACAATCCCTGGGCAGGTACTGCACTGGTTACATACAGAGTAAAGCTGCTTCTACACTGTCCCATCAATCACTCCCAGGGCAGGTACAGTGTGGGTTAGATGCAGAGTAAAGCTCCCTCTACACTGTCCCATCAAACACTTCCAGTGCAGGTACAGCACGGGTTAGATACAGAGTAAAGCTCCCTCTACACTGTCCCATCAAACACTCCCAGGGCAGGTGCAACCAAGGTGAGATACAGAGTATAAGCTCCCTCTACAATGTCCCATCAAACACTCACAGGGTCGGTGCAGCCCTGGTTAGATTCAGAGTAAAGCTCCCTCTGCACTGTCCCATCAAACACTCCCATGCAGGTACAGCACGGATTAGAGACAGAGTAAAGCTTCCTCTGCACTGTCACATCAAACACTCCCAGGGCCGGTACAGCACGGATTCGAGACAGAGTAAAGCTCCCTCTACACCGTCCCATCAAACACTCCAAGGGCAGGTACAGCACAGCTCAGATGCAGAGCAATGCTCCCTCTACACTGTCTCAGCGAACACTCCCAGGGTAGGTGCAGCACGGGTTAGATACAGAGTAAAGCTCCCCCGACACTACACCATCAAACACTCCCAGGGCAGGTACAGCACGGGTTAGATACAGAGTAAAGCTCCCTCCACACTGTCACATCAAACACTCCCAGGGCAGGTACAGCATGGGTTAGATGCAGAATAAAGCTCCATCTGCACCGTCCCATCAAACACTCCCAGGGCAGATGCAGCACGGGTTAGATACAGAGTAAAGCTCCCCCTACACTGTCCCATCAAGCACTCCCAGGGCAGATGCAGCACGGGTTAGATACAGAGTAAAGCTCCCTCTACACGGTCCCATCAAGCACTCCCAGGGCAGGTATCGCATGGATTAGATACAGGGTAAAGCTCCCTCTACACCTTCCCATCAAACACTCCCAGGGCAGGTACAGCACGGGTTAGTCACAGAGAAAAGCTCCCTCGACACTGTCCCATCAAACAATCCCTGGGCAGGTACTGCACTGGTTACATCCAGAGTAAAGCTGCCTCTACACTGTCCCATCAAACACTCCCAGGGCAGGTACAGCATGGATTTGATACAGAGTATGGATTCGATACAGAGTAAATCTCCCCCGATAGTGTCCCATCAACACTCCCATGCAGGTACAGCACGGATTAGAGACAGAGTAATGCTTGCTCTACACTGTCACATCAAACACTCCCAGGGCAGGTACAGCACAGCTTAGATGCAGAGCAATGCTCCCTCTGCGCTGTCTCATCGAACACTCCCAGGGCAGATGCAGCACGGGTAAGATACAGAGTAAAGCTCCCCCTACACTGTACCATCAAACACTCCCAGGGCAGGTACAGCACAGCTTAGATGCAGAGCAATGCTCCCTCTACGCTGTGTCATCAAACACTCCCAGGGCAGATACAGCACGGGTTACATACAGAGTAAAGCTCCATCTACACTGTCCCACCAAACACTCCCAGGGCAGGTCCAGCACGGGTTAGATACAGAGTAAAGCTCTGTCTGCATTGTCCCATCAAACATTCCCAGAGCAGGTACAGTGTGGGTCAGATGCAGAGTAAAGCTCCCTCTACACTGTCCAATCAAACACTCCCAGTGCGGGTACAGCATGGGTTAGATACAGAGTAAAGCTCCCTCTACACTGTCCCATCAAACACTCCCACGGCAGGTGCAACCCAGGTGAGATACAGAGAAGAAACTCCCTCCACAATGTCCCATCAAACACTCACGTGGCAGGTGCAGCCCCGGTTAGGTACAGAGTAAAGCTCCCTCTACAATGCCTCATCAAACACTCCCAGGGCAGGGACAGCACGGGTCAGATACAGAGTAAAGCTCCCTCTACACTGTCCCATCAAACAGTCCCAGGGCAGGTACAGCACGGGTTAGATACAGAGTAAAGATCCCTCTACACTGTCCCATCAACACTCCCAGGCAGGTCCAGCACGGATTAGATACAGAGTAAAGCTCCCTCCACACTGTGACATCAAACACTCCCAGTGCAGGTACAGGTTGGTTTGATGCAGAATAAAGCTCCATCTATACCGTCCCATCAAACAATCCCAGGGCAGGTACAGCCGCGGTTCAATACAGAGTAAACCTCCCTCAACAATGCCTCATCAAACACTCCCAGCGCAGGTACAGCACGGGTCAGATACAGATTAAAGCTCCCTCTACACTGTCACATCAAACACTCCCAGGGCAGATACAGCACGGGTTAGATACAGAGTAAAGCTCCCTCTACACGGTCCCACCAAACACTCCCAGGGCAGGTACAGTGTGGGTTAGATGCAGAGTAAAGCTCACTCTGCACTGTCCCATCAAACACTCCCAGGGCAGGCACAGCACGGGTCAGATACAGGGTAAAGTTCCCACCACACTGTCCCATCAAAGACTCCCAGGGAAGGTACAGCACAGCTTAGATGCAGAGCAATGCTCCCTCGACACTGTCCCATCAAACACTCACAGGGCAGGCACAGCACAGGTTAGATACAGAGTAAAGCTCCCTCTACACTGTCCCATCAACAGTCCCAGGAAGGTACAGCACGGATTAGAGACAGAGTAAAGCTGCTTCTACACTGTCCCATCAATCACTCCCAGGGCAGGTACAGTGTGGGTTAGATGTGGAGTAAAGTTCCCTCTACACTGTCCCTTCAATCTCTCCCAGGGCAGGTACAGCACGGGTTAGATACAGAGTAAAGCTCACTCTACACTATCCCATCAAACACTCCCAGGGCAGGTACAGCACGGGTCAGATACAGAGTAAAGTTCCCTCTACACTGTCCCTTCAATCTCTCCCAGGGCAGGTACAGCATGGGTTAGATACAGAGTAAAGCTCCCTCTACACTATCCCATCAAACACTCCCAGGGCAGGTACAGCACGGGTTGGATACAGAGTAAAGCCCACTGGACACTATCCCATCAAACACTCCCAGGCCAGGAACAGCACGGGTTAGATACAGAGTAAAGCTCCCTCTACACTATCCCACCAAACACTCCCAGGGCAGGTGCAGCACAGATTAGATACAGAGTAAAGCTCCCTCTACACTGTCACATCAAACACTCCCAGGGCAGGTACAGCGTGGATCAGAAGCAGAATAAAGCTCCATCTACAACGTCCCATCAAACATTCCCAGGGCAGGTACAGCACAGCTTCGATGCAGAGCAATGCTCCCTCTACGCTATCCCATCAAACACTCCCAGGGCAGGTACAGCACGGGTCAGATGCAGAGTAAAGCTCCCTCCACACTGTCCCATCAAACACTCCCAGGGCAGATACAGCAAGGGTTAGATACAGAGTAAAGCTCCCTCTACACTACCCCATCAAACACTCCCAGGGCAGGTACTGCACTGGTTACATACAGAGTAAAGCTGCTTCTACACTGTCCCATCAATCACTCCCAGGGCAGGTACAGTGTGGGTTAGATGCAGAGTAAAGTTCCCTCTACACTGTCCCATCAAACACTTCCAGTGCAGGTACAGCACGGGTTAGATACAGAGTAAAGCTCCCTCTACACTATCCCATCAAACACTCCCAGGGCAGGTGCAACCAAGTTGAGATACAGAGTATAAGCTCCCTCTACAATGTCCCATCAAACACTCACAGGGTCGGTGCAGCCCTGGTTAGATTCAGAGTAAAGCTCCCTCTGCACTGTCCCATCAAACACTCCCATGCAGGTACAGCACGGATTAGAGACAGAGTAAAGCTTCCTCTGCACTGTCACATCAAACACTCCAAGGGCAGGTACAGCACAGCTCAGATGCAGAGCAATGCTCCCTCCACACTGTCTCAGCGAACACTCCCAGGGTAGGTGCAGCACGGGTTAGATACAGAGTAAAGCTCCCCCGACACTACACCATCAAACACTCCCAGGGCAGGTACAGCACGGGTTAGATACAGAGTAAAGCTCCCTCCACACTGTCACATCAAACACTCCCAGGGCAGGTACAGCATGGGTTAGATGCAGAATAAAGCTCCATCTGCACCGTCCCATCAAACACTCCCAGGGCAGGTACAGCACTGGTTAGATACAGAGTAAAGCTCCCTCTACACTGTCCCATCAAACACTCCCAGGGCAGATGCAGCACGGGTAAGATACAGAGTAAAGCTCCCCCTACACTGTACCATCAAACACTCCCAGGGCAGGTACAGCACAGCTTAGATGCAGAGCAATGCTCCCTCTACGCTGTGTCATCAAACACTCCCAGGGCAGATACAGCACGGGTTACATACAGAGTAAAGCTCCATCTACACTGTCCCACCAAACACTCCCAGGGCAGGTCCAGCACGGGTTAGATACAGAGTAAAGCTCTGTCTGCATTGTCCCATCAAACATTCCCAGAGCAGGTACAGTGTGGGTCAGATGCAGAGTAAAGCTCCCTCTACACTGTCCAATCAAACACTCCCAGTGCGGGTACAGCATGGGTTAGATACAGAGTAAAGCTCCCTCTACACTGTCCCATCAAACACTCCCACGGCAGGTGCAACCCAGGTGAGATACAGAGAAGAAACTCCCTCCACAATGTCCCATCAAACACTCACGTGGCAGGTGCAGCCCCGGTTAGGTACAGAGTAAAGCTCCCTCTACAATGCCTCATCAAACACTCCCAGGGCAGGGACAGCACGGGTCAGATACAGAGTAAAGCTCCCTCTACACTGTCCCATCAAACACTTCCAGTGCAGGTACAGCACGGGTTAGATACAGAGTAAAGCTCCCTCTACACTGTCCCATCAAACACTCCCAGGGCAGGTGCAACCAAGGTGAGATACAGAGTATAAGCTCCCTCTACAATGTCCCATCAAACACTCACAGGGTCGGTGCAGCCCTGGTTAGATTCAGAGTAAAGCTCCCTCTGCACTGTCCCATCAAACACTCCCATGCAGGTACAGCACGGATTAGAGACAGAGTAAAGCTTCCTCTGCACTGTCACATCAAACACTCCCAGGGCCGGTACAGCACGGATTCGAGACAGAGTAAAGCTCCCTCTACACCGTCCCATCAAACACTCCAAGGGCAGGTACAGCACAGCTCAGATGCAGAGCAATGCTCCCTCTACACTGTCTCAGCGAACACTCCCAGGGTAGGTGCAGCACGGGTTAGATACAGAGTAAAGCTCCCCCGACACTACACCATCAAACACTCCCAGGGCAGGTACAGCACGGGTTAGATACAGAGTAAAGCTCCCTCCACACTGTCACATCAAACACTCCCAGGGCAGGTACAGCATGGGTTAGATGCAGAATAAAGCTCCATCTGCACCGTCCCATCAAACACTCCCAGGGCAGATGCAGCACGGGTTAGATACAGAGTAAAGCTCCCCCTACACTGTCCCATCAAGCACTCCCAGGGCAGATGCAGCACGGGTTAGATACAGAGTAAAGCTCCCTCTACACGGTCCCATCAAGCACTCCCAGGGCAGGTATCGCATGGATTAGATACAGGGTAAAGCTCCCTCTACACCTTCCCATCAAACACTCCCAGGGCAGGTACAGCACGGGTTAGTCACAGAGAAAAGCTCCCTCGACACTGTCCCATCAAACAATCCCTGGGCAGGTACTGCACTGGTTACATCCAGAGTAAAGCTGCCTCTACACTGTCCCATCAAACACTCCCAGGGCAGGTACAGCATGGATTTGATACAGAGTATGGATTCGATACAGAGTAAATCTCCCCCGATAGTGTCCCATCAACACTCCCATGCAGGTACAGCACGGATTAGAGACAGAGTAATGCTTGCTCTACACTGTCACATCAAACACTCCCAGGGCAGGTACAGCACAGCTTAGATGCAGAGCAATGCTCCCTCTGCGCTGTCTCATCGAACACTCCCAGGGCAGATGCAGCACGGGTAAGATACAGAGTAAAGCTCCCCCTACACTGTACCATCAAACACTCCCAGGGCAGGTACAGCACAGCTTAGATGCAGAGCAATGCTCCCTCTACGCTGTGTCATCAAACACTCCCAGGGCAGATACAGCACGGGTTACATACAGAGTAAAGCTCCATCTACACTGTCCCACCAAACACTCCCAGGGCAGGTCCAGCACGGGTTAGATACAGAGTAAAGCTCTGTCTGCATTGTCCCATCAAACATTCCCAGAGCAGGTACAGTGTGGGTCAGATGCAGAGTAAAGCTCCCTCTACACTGTCCAATCAAACACTCCCAGTGCGGGTACAGCATGGGTTAGATACAGAGTAAAGCTCCCTCTACACTGTCCCATCAAACACTCCCACGGCAGGTGCAACCCAGGTGAGATACAGAGAAGAAACTCCCTCCACAATGTCCCATCAAACACTCACGTGGCAGGTGCAGCCCCGGTTAGGTACAGAGTAAAGCTCCCTCTACAATGCCTCATCAAACACTCCCAGGGCAGGGACAGCACGGGTCAGATACAGAGTAAAGCTCCCTCTACACTGTCCCATCAAACAGTCCCAGGGCAGGTACAGCACGGGTTAGATACAGAGTAAAGATCCCTCTACACTGTCCCATCAACACTCCCAGGCAGGTCCAGCACGGATTAGATACAGAGTAAAGCTCCCTCCACACTGTGACATCAAACACTCCCAGTGCAGGTACAGGTTGGTTTGATGCAGAATAAAGCTCCATCTATACCGTCCCATCAAACAATCCCAGGGCAGGTACAGCCGCGGTTCAATACAGAGTAAACCTCCCTCAACAATGCCTCATCAAACACTCCCAGCGCAGGTACAGCACGGGTCAGATACAGATTAAAGCTCCCTCTACACTGTCACATCAAACACTCCCAGGGCAGATACAGCACGGGTTAGATACAGAGTAAAGCTCCCTCTACACGGTCCCACCAAACACTCCCAGGGCAGGTACAGTGTGGGTTAGATGCAGAGTAAAGCTCACTCTGCACTGTCCCATCAAACACTCCCAGGGCAGGCACAGCACGGGTCAGATACAGGGTAAAGTTCCCACCACACTGTCCCATCAAAGACTCCCAGGGAAGGTACAGCACAGCTTAGATGCAGAGCAATGCTCCCTCGACACTGTCCCATCAAACACTCACAGGGCAGGCACAGCACAGGTTAGATACAGAGTAAAGCTCCCTCTACACTGTCCCATCAACAGTCCCAGGAAGGTACAGCACGGATTAGAGACAGAGTAAAGCTGCTTCTACACTGTCCCATCAATCACTCCCAGGGCAGGTACAGTGTGGGTTAGATGCGGAGTAAAGTTCCCTCTACACTGTCCCTTCAATCTCTCCCAGGGCAGGTACAGCACGGGTTAGATACAGAGTAAAGCTCACTCTACACTATCCCATCAAACACTCCCAGGGCAGGTACAGCACGGGTCAGATACAGAGTAAAGTTCCCTCTACACTGTCCCTTCAATCTCTCCCAGGGCAGGTACAGCATGGGTTAGATACAGAGTAAAGCTCCCTCTACACTATCCCATCAAACACTCCCAGGGCAGGTACAGCACGGGTTGGATACAGAGTAAAGCCCACTGGACACTATCCCATCAAACACTCCCAGGCCAGGAACAGCACGGGTTAGATACAGAGTAAAGCTCCCTCTACACTATCCCACCAAACACTCCCAGGGCAGGTGCAGCACAGATTAGATACAGAGTAAAGCTCCCTCTACACTGTCACATCAAACACTCCCAGGGCAGGTACAGCATGGATCAGAAGCAGAATAAAGCTCCATCTACAACGTCCCATCAAACATTCCCAGGGCAGGTACAGCACAGCTTCGATGCAGAGCAATGCTCCCTCTACGCTATCCCATCAAACACTCCCAGGGCAGGTACAGCACGGGTCAGATGCAGAGTAAAGCTCCCTCCACACTGTCCCATCAAACACTCCCAGGGCAGATACAGCAAGGGTTAGATACAGAGTAAAGCTCCCTCTACACTACCCCATCAAACACTCCCAGGGCAGGTACAGCATGGGTTAGTTACAGAGAAAAGCTCCCTCGACACTGTCCCATCAAACAATCCCTGGGCAGGTACTGCACTGGTTACATACAGAGTAAAGCTGCTTCTACACTGTCCCATCAATCACTCCCAGGGCAGGTACAGTGTGGGTTAGATGCAGAGTAAAGTTCCCTCTACACTGTCCCATCAAACACTTCCAGTGCAGGTACAGCACGGGTTAGATACAGAGTAAAGCTCCCTCTACACTATCCCATCAAACACTCCCAGGGCAGGTGCAACCAAGTTGAGATACAGAGTATAAGCTCCCTCTACAATGTCCCATCAAACACTCACAGGGTCGGTGCAGCCCTGGTTAGATTCAGAGTAAAGCTCCCTCTGCACTGTCCCATCAAACACTCCCATGCAGGTACAGCACGGATTAGAGACAGAGTAAAGCTTCCTCTGCACTGTCACATCAAACACTCCAAGGGCAGGTGCAGCACAGCTCAGATGCAGAGCAATGCTCCCTCCACACTGTCTCAGCGAACACTCCCAGGGTAGGTGCAGCACGGGTTAGATACAGAGTAAAGCTCCCCCGACACTACACCATCAAACACTCCCAGGGCAGGTACAGCACGGGTTAGATACAGAGTAAAGCTCCCTCCACACTGTCACATCAAACACTCCCAGGGCAGGTACAGCATGGGTTAGATGCAGAATAAAGCTCCATCTGCACCGTCCCATCAAACACTCCCAGGGCAGGTACAGCACTGGTTAGATACAGAGTAAAGCTCCCTCTACACTGTCCCATCAAACACTCCCAGGGCAGATGCAGCACGGGTAAGATACAGAGTAAAGCTCCCCCTACACTGTACCATCAAACACTCCCAGGGCAGGTACAGCACAGCTTAGATGCAGAGCAATGCTCCCTCTACGCTGTGTCATCAAACACTCCCAGGGCAGATACAGCACGGGTTACATACAGAGTAAAGCTCCATCTACACTGTCCCACCAAACACTCCCAGGGCAGGTCCAGCACGGGTTAGATACAGAGTAAAGCTCTGTCTGCATTGTCCCATCAAACATTCCCAGAGCAGGTACAGTGTGGGTCAGATGCAGAGTAAAGCTCCCTCTACACTGTCCAATCAAACACTCCCAGTGCGGGTACAGCATGGGTTAGATACAGAGTAAAGCTCCCTCTACACTGTCCCATCAAACACTCCCACGGCAGGTGCAACCCAGGTGAGATACAGAGAAGAAACTCCCTCCACAATGTCCCATCAAACACTCACGTGGCAGGTGCAGCCCCGGTTAGGTACAGAGTAAAGCTCCCTCTACAATGCCTCATCAAACACTCCCAGGGCAGGGACAGCACGGGTCAGATACAGAGTAAAGCTCCCTCCACACTGTCACATCAAACACTCCCAGGGCAGGTACAGCATGGGTTAGATGCAGAATAAAGCTCCATCTGCACCGTCCCATCAAACACTCCCAGGGCAGATGCAGCACGGGTTAGATACAGAGTAAAGCTCCCCCTACACTGTCCCATCAAGCACTCCCAGGGCAGATGCAGCACGGGTTAGATACAGAGTAAAGCTCCCTCTACACGGTCCCATCAAGCACTCCCAGGGCAGGTATCGCATGGATTAGATACAGGGTAAAGCTCCCTCTACACCTTCCCATCAAACACTCCCAGGGCAGGTACAGCACGGGTTAGTCACAGAGAAAAGCTCCCTCGACACTGTCCCATCAAACAATCCCTGGGCAGGTACTGCACTGGTTACATCCAGAGTAAAGCTGCCTCTACACTGTCCCATCAAACACTCCCAGGGCAGGTACAGCATGGATTTGATACAGAGTATGGATTCGATACAGAGTAAATCTCCCCCGATAGTGTCCCATCAACACTCCCATGCAGGTACAGCACGGATTAGAGACAGAGTAATGCTTGCTCTACACTGTCACATCAAACACTCCCAGGGCAGGTACAGCACAGCTTAGATGCAGAGCAATGCTCCCTCTGCGCTGTCTCATCGAACACTCCCAGGGCAGATGCAGCACGGGTAAGATACAGAGTAAAGCTCCCCCTACACTGTACCATCAAACACTCCCAGGGCAGGTACAGCACAGCTTAGATGCAGAGCAATGCTCCCTCTACGCTGTGTCATCAAACACTCCCAGGGCAGATACAGCACGGGTTACATACAGAGTAAAGCTCCATCTACACTGTCCCACCAAACACTCCCAGGGCAGGTCCAGCACGGGTTAGATACAGAGTAAAGCTCTGTCTGCATTGTCCCATCAAACATTCCCAGAGCAGGTACAGTGTGGGTCAGATGCAGAGTAAAGCTCCCTCTACACTGTCCAATCAAACACTCCCAGTGCGGGTACAGCATGGGTTAGATACAGAGTAAAGCTCCCTCTACACTGTCCCATCAAACACTCCCACGGCAGGTGCAACCCAGGTGAGATACAGAGAAGAAACTCCCTCCACAATGTCCCATCAAACACTCACGTGGCAGGTGCAGCCCCGGTTAGGTACAGAGTAAAGCTCCCTCTACAATGCCTCATCAAACACTCCCAGGGCAGGGACAGCACGGGTCAGATACAGAGTAAAGCTCCCTCTACACTGTCCCATCAAACAGTCCCAGGGCAGGTACAGCACGGGTTAGATACAGAGTAAAGATCCCTCTACACTGTCCCATCAACACTCCCAGGCAGGTCCAGCACGGATTAGATACAGAGTAAAGCTCCCTCCACACTGTGACATCAAACACTCCCAGTGCAGGTACAGGTTGGTTTGATGCAGAATAAAGCTCCATCTATACCGTCCCATCAAACAATCCCAGGGCAGGTACAGCCGCGGTTCAATACAGAGTAAACCTCCCTCAACAATGCCTCATCAAACACTCCCAGCGCAGGTACAGCACGGGTCAGATACAGATTAAAGCTCCCTCTACACTGTCACATCAAACACTCCCAGGGCAGATACAGCACGGGTTAGATACAGAGTAAAGCTCCCTCTACACGGTCCCACCAAACACTCCCAGGGCAGGTACAGTGTGGGTTAGATGCAGAGTAAAGCTCACTCTGCACTGTCCCATCAAACACTCCCAGGGCAGGCACAGCACGGGTCAGATACAGGGTAAAGTTCCCACCACACTGTCCCATCAAAGACTCCCAGGGAAGGTACAGCACAGCTTAGATGCAGAGCAATGCTCCCTCGACACTGTCCCATCAAACACTCACAGGGCAGGCACAGCACAGGTTAGATACAGAGTAAAGCTCCCTCTACACTGTCCCATCAACAGTCCCAGGAAGGTACAGCACGGATTAGAGACAGAGTAAAGCTGCTTCTACACTGTCCCATCAATCACTCCCAGGGCAGGTACAGTGTGGGTTAGATGCGGAGTAAAGTTCCCTCTACACTGTCCCTTCAATCTCTCCCAGGGCAGGTACAGCACGGGTTAGATACAGAGTAAAGCTCACTCTACACTATCCCATCAAACACTCCCAGGGCAGGTACAGCACGGGTCAGATACAGAGTAAAGTTCCCTCTACACTGTCCCTTCAATCTCTCCCAGGGCAGGTACAGCATGGGTTAGATACAGAGTAAAGCTCCCTCTACACTATCCCATCAAACACTCCCAGGGCAGGTACAGCACGGGTTGGATACAGAGTAAAGCCCACTGGACACTATCCCATCAAACACTCCCAGGCCAGGAACAGCACGGGTTAGATACAGAGTAAAGCTCCCTCTACACTATCCCACCAAACACTCCCAGGGCAGGTGCAGCACAGATTAGATACAGAGTAAAGCTCCCTCTACACTGTCACATCAAACACTCCCAGGGCAGGTACAGCGTGGATCAGAAGCAGAATAAAGCTCCATCGACAACGTCCCATCAAACATTCCCAGGGCAGGTACAGCACAGCTTCGATGCAGAGCAATGCTCCCTCTACGCTATCCCATCAAACACTCCCAGGGCAGGTACAGCACGGGTCAGATGCAGAGTAAAGCTCCCTCCACACTGTCCCATCAAACACTCCCAGGGCAGATACAGCAAGGGTTAGATACAGAGTAAAGCTCCCTCTACACTACCCCATCAAACACTCCCAGGGCAGGTACAGCATGGGTTAGTTACAGAGAAAAGCTCCCTCGACACTGTCCCATCAAACAATCCCTGGGCAGGTACTGCACTGGTTACATACAGAGTAAAGCTGCTTCTACACTGTCCCATCAATCACTCCCAGGGCAGGTACAGTGTGGGTTAGATGCAGAGTAAAGTTCCCTCTACACTGTCCCATCAAACACTTCCAGTGCAGGTACAGCACGGGTTAGATACAGAGTAAAGCTCCCTCTACACTATCCCATCAAACACTCCCAGGGCAGGTGCAACCAAGTTGAGATACAGAGTATAAGCTCCCTCTACAATGTCCCATCAAACACTCACAGGGTCGGTGCAGCCCTGGTTAGATTCAGAGTAAAGCTCCCTCTGCACTGTCCCATCAAACACTCCCATGCAGGTACAGCACGGATTAGAGACAGAGTAAAGCTTCCTCTGCACTGTCACATCAAACACTCCAAGGGCAGGTACAGCACAGCTCAGATGCAGAGCAATGCTCCCTCCACACTGTCTCAGCGAACACTCCCAGGGTAGGTGCAGCACGGGTTAGATACAGAGTAAAGCTCCCCCGACACTACACCATCAAACACTCCCAGGGCAGGTACAGCACGGGTTAGATACAGAGTAAAGCTCCCTCCACACTGTCACATCAAACACTCCCAGGGCAGGTACAGCATGGGTTAGATGCAGAATAAAGCTCCATCTGCACCGTCCCATCAAACACTCCCAGGGCAGGTACAGCACTGGTTAGATACAGAGTAAAGCTCCCTCTACACTGTCCCATCAAACACTCCCAGGGCAGATGCAGCACGGGTTAGATACAGAGTAAAGCTCCCTCTACACTGTCCCATCAAACACTCCCAGGGCAGATGCAGCACGGGTTAGATACAGAGTAAAGCTCCCTCCACACTGTCACATCAAACACTCCCAGGGCAGGTACAGCATGGGTTAGATGCAGAATAAAGCTCCATCTGCACCGTCCCATCAAACACTCCCAGGGCAGGTACAGCACGGGTTAGATACAGAGTAAAGCTCCCCCTACACTGTCCCATCAAGCACTCCCAGGGCAGGTACAGCACGGGTTAGATACAGAGTAAAGCTCCCCCTACACTGTCCCATCAAGCACTCCCAGGGCAGGTACAGCACGGGTTAGATACAGAGTAAAGCTCCCCCTACACTGTCCCATCAAGCACTCCCAGGGCAGGTACAGCACGGGTTAGATACAGAGTAAAGCTCCCCCTACACTGTCCCATCAAACACTCCCAGGGCAGGTATCGCATGGGTTAGATACAGAGTAAAGCTACCCCTACACTTTCCCATCAAACACTCCCAGGGCAGGTACAGCATGGATTAGATACAGGGTAAAGCTCCCTCTACACTGTCCAATCAACACTCCCATGCAGATACAGCACAGCTTAGATGCAGAGCAATGCTCCCTCTACACTGAACCATCAAACATTCCCAGAGCAGGAACAGTGTGGGTTAGATGCAGAGTAAAGCTCCCTCCACACTGTCCCATCAAACACTCCCAGGGCAGGTACAGCACGTGTCAGATACAGAGTAAAGCTCCCTATACACTGCCCCATCCAACACTCCCAGGGCAGGTACAGCACGGGTTAGATACAGAGAAAAGCTCCCTCGACACTGTCCCATCAAACAATCCCTGGGCAGGTACTGCACTGGTTACATCCAGAGTAAAGCTGCCTCTACACTGTCCCATCAAACACTCCCAGGGCAGGTACAGCATGGATTTGATACAGAGTATGGATTCGATACAGAGTAAATCTCCCCCGATAGGGTCCCATCAACACTCCCATGCAGGTACAGCACGGATTAGAGACAGAGTAATGCTTGCTCTACACTGTCACATCAAACACTCCCAGGGCAGGTACAGCACAGCTTAGATGCAGAGCAATGCTCCCTCTGCGCTGTCTCATCGAACACTCCCAGGGCAGATGCAGCACGGGTAAGATACAGAGTAAAGCTCCCCCTACACTGTACCATCAAACACTCCCAGGGCAGGTACAGCACAGCTTAGATGCAGAGCAATGCTCCCTCTACGCTGTGTCATCAAACACTCCCAGGGCAGGGACAGCACGGGTCAGATACAGAGTAAAGCTCCCTCTACACTGTCCCATCAAACAGTCCCAGGGCAGGTACAGCACGGGTTAGATACAGAGTAAAGATCCCTCTACACTGTCCCATCAACACTCCCAGGCAGGTCCAGCACGGATTAGATACAGAGTAAAGCTCCCTCCACACTGTGACATCAAACACTCCCAGTGCAGGTACAGGTTGGTTTGATGCAGAATAAAGCTCCATCTATACCGTCCCATCAAACAATCCCAGGGCAGGTACAGCCGCGGTTCAATACAGAGTAAACCTCCCTCAACAATGCCTCATCAAACACTCCCAGCGCAGGTACAGCACGGGTCAGATACAGATTAAAGCTCCCTCTACACTGTCACATCAAACACTCCCAGGGCAGATACAGCACGGGTTAGATACAGAGTAAAGCTCCCTCTACACGGTCCCACCAAACACTCCCAGGGCAGGTACAGTGTGGGTTAGATGCAGAGTAAAGCTCACTCTGCACTGTCCCATCAATCACTCCCAGGGCAGGCACAGCACGGGTCAGATACAGGGTAAAGTTCCCACCACACTGTCCCATCAAAGACTCCCAGGGCAGGTACAGCACAGCTTAGATGCAGAGCAATGCTCCCTCTACACTGTCCCATCAAACACTCCCAGGGCAGGTACAGCACGGGTTAGATACAGAGTAAAGCTCCCTCTACACTGTCCCATCAAACACTCACAGGGCAGGCACAGCATGGATTAGATACAGAGTATGGATTATATACAGAGTAAATCTCCCCCGACACTGTCCCATCAACAGTCCCAGGAAGGTACAGCACGGATTAGAGACAGAGTAAAGCTCCATCTACACCGTCCCATCAAACACTCCCAGGGCAGGTGCAGCACAGCTTAGATGCAGAGCAATGTTCCCTCCACACTGTCTCATCGAACACTCCCAGGGCAGGTGCAACCCAGGTGAGATGCAGAGCAATGCTCCCTCTACACTGTCCCATCAAACACTCCCAGGGCAAATACAGCACGGGTTAGATACAGAGTAAAGCTCCCCCTACACTAAACCATCAAACATTCCCAGAGCAGGTACAGTGTGGGTTTGATGCAGAGTAAAGCTCCCTCTAGACTGTCCCATCAAACACTCCCAGGGCAGGTACAGCAGGGCTCAGATGCAGAGTAAAGCTCACTCGACACTGTCCCATCAAACACTCCCAGGGCAGGTACAGCACGGGTTAGATGCAAAGTAAAGCTCTCTCCACACTGTCCCATCAAACATTCCCAGAGCAGGTACAGTTTGGGTTTGATGCAGAGTAAAGCTCCCTCCACACTGTCCCATCAAACACTTGCAGGGAAGGTACAGCATGGGTTAGATACAGAGTAAAGCTCCCTCTAGACTGTCCCATCAAACACTCCCAGGGCAGGTGCAACCCAGGTGAGATACAGAGTATTAGCTCCCTCTACAATGTCCCATCAAACACTCACAGGGCAGGTGCAGCTGCGGTTCAATACAGAGTAAACCTCCCTCGACAATGCCTCATCAAACACTCCCAGTGCAGGTACAGCACGGGTCAGATACAGAGTAAAGCTCCCTCTACACTGTCCCATCAAACACTCCCAGGGCAGATATAGCACGGGTCAGATACAGAGTAAAGCTCCCTCTGCACTGTCCCACCAAACACTCCCAGGGCAGGTTCAGCATGGATTCGATGCAGAGAAAAGCTCCCTCGACACTGTCCCATCAAACAATCCCTGGGCAGGTACTGCACTGGTTACAGACAGAGTAAAGCTGCCTCTACACTGTCCCATCAATCACTCCCAGGGCAGGTACAGTGTGGGTTACATACAGAGTAAAGCTGCCTCTACACTGTCCCAACAAACACTCCCAGGGCAGGTACAGTGTGGGTTAGATGCAGAGTAAAGCTCCCTCTACACTGTCCCATCTATGACTCACAGGGCAGGCACAGCACGGGTCAGATACAGGGTAAAGTTCCCACCACACTGTCCCATCAAACACTCCCAGGGCAGGTACATCACGGATTAGAGACAGAGTAAAGCTGCCTCTACACTGTCCCATCAAACACTCCCAGGGCAGATGCAGCACGGGTTAGATACAGAGTAAAGCTCCCTCTACACTGTCCCATCAAACACTCACAGGGCAGGCACAGCACGGGTCAGATACAGGGTAAAGTTCCCACCACACTGTCCCATCAAACACTCCCAGGGCAGGTACAGCATGGATTCGATACAGAGTATGGATTAGATACAGAGAAAATCTCCCCCTAGACTGTCCCATCAACAGTCCCAGGAAGGTGCAGCACGGATTAGAGACAGAGGAAAGCTCTCTCTGCACTGTCACATCAAACACTCCCAGGGCAGGTACAGCGTGGGTTAGATGCAGAATAAAGCTCCATCTACACCGTCCCATCAAATACTCCCAGGGCAGGTACAGCACGGGTTAGATGCAGATTAAAGCTCCCTCTACACTGTCCCATCAAACAGTCCCAGGGCAGGTGCAGCACAGTTTAGATGCAGAGCAATGCTCCCTCCACACTGTCCCATCAAACACTCCCAGGGCAGGTGCAGCACGGGTCAGATACAGATTAAAGCTCCCTCGACACTGTCCCATCAAACAGTCCCAGGGCAGGGACAGCACGGGTTAGATGCAGATTAAAGCTCCCTCTACACTGTCCCATCAAACACTCCCAGAGCAGGTACAGCATGGATTAGATACAGAGTAAAGCTCCCTCTACACTGTCCCATCAAACAGTCCCAGGGCAGGTGCAGCACAGTTTAGATGCAGAGCAATGCTCCCTCCACACTGTCCCATCAAACACTCCCAGGGCAGGTGCAGCACGGGTCAGATACAGATTAAAGCTCCCTCGACACTGTCCCATCAAACAGTCCCAGAGCAGGTACAGCGTGGGTTAGATGCAGAATAAAGCTCCATCTACACCGTCCCATTAAACACTCCCAGGGCAGGTACAGCACAGCTCAGATGCAGAGCAATGCTCCCTCTACGCTGTGTCATCAAACACTCCCAGGGCAGATACAGCATGGGTTCGATATAGAGTAAAGCTCCATCCACCACCAAACACTCCCAGGGCAGGTACAGCACGGGTCAGATACCGACTAAAGCTCTCTCTACACTGTCCCATCAAACATTCCCAGAGCAGATAGAGTGTGGGTTTGATGCAGAGGAAAGCTCCATCGACACTGTCCCATCAAACAACCCCTGGGCAGGTATTGCACTGGTTACATACAGAGTAAAGCTGCCTCTACACTGTCCCATCAATCACTCCCAGGGCAGGTACAGTGTGGGTTACATACAGAGGAAAGCTCCCTCTACACTGTCCCATCAATCACTCAGAGGGCAGGCACAGCACGGGTCAGATACAGGGTAAAGTTCCCACCACACTGTCCAATCAAACACTCCCAGGGCAGGTACATCACGGATTAGAGACAGAGTAAAGCTCCCTCTACACTGTCTCATCGAACACTCCAAGGGCAGATGCAGCACGGGTCAGATGCAGAGTAAAGCTCCCTCGATACTGTCCCATCAAACACTCCCAGGACAGGTACAGCACGGGTTAGATACAGAGTAAAGCTCCCTCGACACTGTCCCATCAAACAATCACAGGGCAGGCACAGCACGGGTCAGATACAGGGTAAAGTTCCCACCGCACTGTCCCATCAAACACTCCCAGGGCAGGTGCAGCATGGATTAGATGCAGAGTAAAGCTCCCCCTACACTATCCCATCAAAAACTCCCAGGGCAGGTATAGCACGGGTCAGATGCAGAGTAAAGCTCCCTCTACACTGTCCCATCAAACACTCACAGGGCAGGCACAGCACGGGTCAGATACAGGGTAAAGTTCCCTCCACACTGTCCCATCAAACACTCCCAGGGCAGGTACAGCATGGATTAGATACAGAGTATGGATTATATACAGAGTAAATCTCCCCCGACACTGTCCCATCAACAGTCCCAGGAAGGTACAGCACGGATTAGAGACAGAGTAAAGCTCCATCTACACCGTCCCATCAAACACTCCCAGCGCAGGTGCAGCACAGCTTAGATGCAGAGCAATGTTCCCTCCACACTGTCTCATCGAACACTCCCAGGGCAGGTGCAACCCAGGTGAGATGCAGAGCAATGCTCCCTCTACACTGTCCCATCAAACACTCCCAGGGCAAATACAGCACGGGTTAGATACAGAGTAAAGCTCCCCCTACACTAAACCATCAAACATTCCCAGAGCAGGTACAGTGTGGGTTTGATGCAGAGTAAAGCTCCCTCTAGACTGTCCCATCAAACACTCCCAGGGCAGGTACAGCAGGGCTCAGATGCAGAGTAAAGCTCACTCGACACTGTCCCATCAAACACTCCCAGGGCAGGTACAGCACGGGTTAGATGCAAAGTAAAGCTCTCTCCACACTGTCCCATCAAACATTCCCAGAGCAGGTACAGTTTGGGTTTGATGCAGAGTAAAGCTCCCTCCACACTGTCCCATCAAACACTTGCAGGGAAGGTACAGCATGGGTTAGATACAGAGTAAAGCTCCCTCTAGACTGTCCCATCAAACACTCCCAGGGCAGGTGCAACCCAGGTGAGATACAGAGTATTAGCTCCCTCTACAATGTCCCATCAAACACTCACAGGGCAGGTGCAGCTGCGGTTCAATACAGAGTAAACCTCCCTCGACAATGCCTCATCAAACACTCCCAGTGCAGGTACAGCACGGGTCAGATACAGAGTAAAGCTCCCTCTACACTGTCCCATCAAACACTCCCAGGGCAGATATAGCACGGGTCAGATACAGAGTAAAGCTCCCTCTGCACTGTCCCACCAAACACTCCCAGGGCAGGTTCAGCATGGATTCGATGCAGAGAAAAGCTCCCTCGACACTGTCCCATCAAACAATCCCTGGGCAGGTACTGCACTGGTTACAGACAGAGTAAAGCTGCCTCTACACTGTCCCATCAATCACTCCCAGGGCAGGTACAGTGTGGGTTACATACAGAGTAAAGCTGCCTCTACACTGTCCCAACAAACACTCCCAGGGCAGGTACAGTGTGGGTTAGATGCAGAGTAAAGCTCCCTCTACACTGTCCCATCTATGACTCACAGGGCAGGCACAGCACGGGTCAGATACAGGGTCAAGTTCCCACCACACTGTCCCATCAAACACTCCCAGGGCAGGTACATCACGGATTAGAGACAGAGTAAAGCTGCCTCTACACTGTCCCATCAAACACTCCCAGGGCAGATGCAGCACGGGTTAGATACAGAGTAAAGCTCCCTCTACACTGTCCCATCAAACACTCACAGGGCAGGCACAGCACGGGTCAGATACAGGGTAAAGTTCCCACCACACTGTCCCATCAAACACTCCCAGGGCAGGTACAGCATGGATTCGATACAGAGTATGGATTAGATACAGAGAAAATCTCCCCCTAGACTGTCCCATCAACAGTCCCAGGAAGGTGCAGCACAGATTAGAGACAGAGGAAAGCTCTCTCTGCACTGTCACATCAAACACTCCCAGGGCAGGTACAGCGTGGGTTAGATGCAGAATAAAGCTCCATCTACACCGTCCCATCAAATACTCCCAGGGCAGGTACAGCACGGGTTAGATGCAGATTAAAGCTCCCTCTACACTGTCCCATCAAACAGTCCCAGGGCAGGTGCAGCACAGTTTAGATGCAGAGCAATGCTCCCTCCACACTGTCCCATCAAACACTCCCAGGGCAGGTGCAGCACGGGTCAGATACAGATTAAAGCTCCCTCGACACTGTCCCATCAAACAGTCCCAGGGCAGGGACAGCACGGGTTAGATGCAGATTAAAGCTCCCTCTACACTGTCCCATCAAACACTCCCAGAGCAGGTACAGCATGGATTAGATACAGAGTAAAGCTCCCTCTACACTGTCCCATCAAACAGTCCCAGGGCAGGTGCAGCACAGTTTAGATGCAGAGCAATGCTCCCTCCACACTGTCCCATCAAACACTCCCAGGGCAGGTGCAGCACGGGTCAGATACAGATTAAAGCTCCCTCGACACTGTCCCATCAAACAGTCCCAGAGCAGGTACAGCGTGGGTTAGATGCAGAATAAAGCTCCATCTACACCGTCCCATTAAACACTCCCAGGGCAGGTACAGCACAGCTCAGATGCAGAGCAATGCTCCCTCTACGCTGTGTCATCAAACACTCCCAGGGCAGATACAGCATGGGTTCGATATAGAGTAAAGCTCCATCCACCACCAAACACTCCCAGGGCAGGTACAGCACGGGTCAGATACCGACTAAAGCTCTCTCTACACTGTCCCATCAAACATTCCCAGAGCAGATAGAGTGTGGGTTTGATGCAGAGGAAAGCTCCATCGACACTGTCCCATCAAACAATCCCTGGGCAGGTATTGCACTGGTTACATACAGAGTAAAGCTGCCTCTACACTGTCCCATCAATCACTCCCAGGGCAGGTACAGTGTGGGTTACATACAGAGGAAAGCTCCCTCTACACTGTCCCATCAATCACTCAGAGGGCAGGCACAGCACGGGTCAGATACAGGGTAAAGTTCCCACCACACTGTCCCATCAAACACTCCCAGGGCAGGTACATCACGGATTAGAGACAGAGTAAAGCTCCCTCTACACTGTCTCATCGAACACTCCAAGGGCAGATGCAGCACGGGTCAGATGCAGAGTAAAGCTCCCTCGATACTGTCCCATCAAACACTCCCAGGACAGGTACAGCACGGGTTAGATACAGAGTAAAGCTCCCTCGACACTGTCCCATCAAACAATCACAGGGCAGGCACAGCACGGGTCAGATACAGGGTAAAGTTCCCACCGCACTGTCCCATCAAACACTCCCAGGGCAGGTGCAGCATGGATTAGATGCAGAGTAAAGCTCCCCCTACACTATCCCATCAAAAACTCCCAGGGCAGGTATAGCACGGGTCAGATGCAGAGTAAAGCTCCCTCTACACTGTCCCATCAAACACTCACAGGGCAGGCACAGCACGGGTCAGATAGAGGGTAAAGTTCCCTCCACACTGTCCCATCAAACACTCCCAGGGCAGGTACAGCATGGATTAGATACAGAGTATGGATTAGATACAGAGTAAATCTCCCCCTACACTGTCCCATCAACAGTCCCAGGAAGGTACAGCACGGATTAGAGACAGAGGAAAGCTCTCTCTGCACTGTCACATCAAACACTCCCAGGGCAGGTGCAGCACAGCTTAGATGCAGAGCAATGCTCCCTCTTCACTGTCCCATCAAACACTCCCAGGGCAGGTACAGCCCTGGCAAGATACAGAGTATAGCTCCCTCGACAATGTCTCTTCAAACACTCCCAGGGCAGGTACAGCACAGGTTAGATACAGAGTGAAGCTCCATCTACACTGTCCCATCAAACAATCCCGGGGCAGGTACAGCACGGGTTAGATACAGAGTAAAGCTCCCTCTGCACTGTCACATCAAACACTCCCAGGGCATGTACAGCGTGGGTTAGATGCAGAATAAAGTTCCATCTACACCGTCCCATCAAACACTCCCAGGGCAGGTACAGCACAGCTTAGATGGAGAGCAATGCTCCCTCTGCGCTGTCCCATCAAACACTCCCTGGGCAGATACAGCACGGGTTAGATACAGAGTAAAGCTCCCTCAACACTGTCCCACCAAACAATCCCAGGGCAGGTACAGCATGGATTAGATGCAGAGTAAAGCTCCCTGTACACTGTCCCATCAAACACTCCCAGGGCAGGTCCAGCACAGGTTAGATACAGAGTAAAGCTCCCTCTAAACTGTCCCATCAATCACTCCCAGGGCAGGTACACAACGGGTCAGATACAGACTAAAGCTCCCTCTACACTGTCCCATCAAACACTCAAAGGGCAGGTACAGCACGGGTTAGATACAGAGTAAAGCTTCCTCTACACTATCCCATCAAACACTCCCAGGGCAGGTACAGCACGGGTTAGATACAGAGTAAAGCTCCCTCTACACTGTCCCATCAAACACTCCCAGGGCAGGTACAGCACGGGTGAGATACAGAGAAAAGCTCCCTCTACACTGTCCCATCAAACACTCCCAGGGCAGGTACAGCACAGGTTAGATACAGAGTAAAGCTCCCTCTACACTGTCCCATCAAACAATCCTGGGGCAGGTACAGCACAGGTTAGAAGCAGAATAAAGCTCCCTCTGCACTGTCACATCAAACACTCCCAGGGCATGTCCAGCACGGGTTAGACACAGCGTAAAGATCCCTCTACACTGTCCCTTCACTCACTCCCAGGGCAGGTACAGCACGGGTCAGGTACACACTGAAGCTCTCTCTGCACTGTCCCATCAAACATTCCCAGGGCAAGTACAGTGTGGGTAAGATGCAGAGCAAAGCTCCCTCTACACTGTCCCATCAAACACTCCCAGGGCAGGTTCAGTGTGGGTTAGATGCAGAGTAAAGCTGCATCTACACAGTCCCATCAAACACATCCAGGGTAGCGACAGCACGGGTTAGATACAGAATATAAGCTCCCTCTACAATGTCCCATCAAACACTCCCATGGCAGTTGCAGCCCCAGTTTGATACAGAGTATAGCTCCCTCTACAATGTCTCTTCAAACACTCCCAGTGCAGGTACAGCACAGGTTAGATACAGAGTAAAGCTCTCTCTACACTGTCCCATCAAACACTCCCAGGTAAGGCACAGCACGGGTTAGATACAGAGTAAACTTCCCACCACACTGTCCCATCAAACACTTCCAGGGCAGGTAGAGCACGAGTCAGATACAGAGTAAAGCTCCCTCTAAACTGTCCCATCAAACACTCTCAGGGCAGGTTCAGCGTGGTTTAGATGCAGAGTAAAGCTCCATTTACACCATCCCATCAAACACTCCCAGGGCAGGTGCAGCCCCGGTTAGGTACAGAGTAAAGCTCCATCTACACTGTCCCATCAAACAATCCCAGGGCAGGTGCATCACGGATTAGATACAGAGTAAAGCTCCCTCTACACAGTCCCATCAAACACTCCCAGGGCAGGTACAGCACGGGTTAGATACAGAGTAAAGCTCCCTCGACACTATCCCATCAAACACTACCAGGCTAGGTACAGCACGGGTTAGATACAGAGTAAAGCTCCCTCTACACTGTCCCATCAAACACTCTCAGGGCAGGGGCAGAATGGATTAGATACAGAGTAAAGCTCGCTCCACACTGTCCCATCAAACACTCCCACGGCAGGTACAGCACGGGTTAGATACAGAATAAAGCTCCCTCTACACTGTCCCATCAAACACTCCCAGGCCAGGAACAGCACGGGTGAGATACAGAGAAAAGCTCCCTCTACACTGTCCCATCAAACACTCCCAGGGCAGGTACAGCACAGGTTAGATACAGAGTAAAGCTCCCTCTACACTGTCCCATCAAACAATCCTGGGGCAGGTACAGCACAGGTTCGAAGCAGAATAAAGCTCCCTCTGCACTGTCACATCAAACACTCCCAGGGCATGTCCAGCACGGGTTAGACACAGCGTAAAGATCCCTCTACACTGTCCCTTCACTCACTCCCAGGGCAGGTACAGCACGGGTCAGGTACACACTGAAGCTCTCTCTGCACTGTCCCATCAAACATTCCCAGGGCAAGTACAGTGTGGGTAAGATGCAGAGCAAAGCTCCCTCTACACTGTCCCATCAAACACTCCCAGGGCAGGTTCAGTGTGGGTTAGATGCAGAGTAAAGCTGCATCGACACAGTCCCATCAAACACATCCAGGGTAGCGACAGCACGGGTTAGATACAGAATATAAGCTCCCTCTACAATGTCCCATCAAACACTCCCATGGCAGTTGCAGCCCCAGTTTGATACAGAGTGTAGCTCCCTCTACAATGTCTCTTCAAACACTCCCAGTGCAGGTACAGCACAGGTTAGATACAGAGTAAAGCTCTCTCTACACTGTCCCATCAAACACTCCCAGGTAAGGCACAGCACGGGTTAGATACAGAGTAAACTTCCCACCACACTGTCCCATCAAACACTTCCAGGGCAGGTAGAGCACGAGTCAGATACAGAGTAAAGCTCCCTCTAAACTGTCCCATCAAACACTCTCAGGGCAGGTTCAGCGTGGTTTAGATGCAGAGTAAAGCTCCATTTACACCATCCCATCAAACACTCCCAGGGCAGGTGCAGCCCCGGTTAGGTACAGAGTAAAGCTCCATCTACACTGTCCCATCAAACAATCCCAGGGCAGGTGCATCACGGATTAGATACAGAGTAAAGCTCCCTCTACACAGTCCCATCAAACACTCCCAGGGCAGGTACAGCACGGGTTAGATACAGAGTAAAGCTCCCTCGACACTATCCCATCAAACACTACCAGGCCAGGTACAGCACGGGTTAGATACAGAGTAAAGCTCCCTCTACACTGTCCCATCAAACACTCTCAGGGCAGGGGCAGAATGGATTAGATACAGAGTAAAGCTTCCTCTACACTGTCCCATCAAACACTCCCACGGCAGGTACAGCACGGGTTAGATACAGAATAAAGCTCCCTCTACACTGTCCCATCAAACACTCCCAGGCCAGGAACAGCACGGGTCAGATTCAGAATAAAGCTCCCTCTACACTGTCCCATCAAACACTCCCAGGCCAGGAACAGCACGGGTCAGATTCAGAATAAAGCTCCCTCTACACTGTCCCATCAAACACTCCCAGGCCAGGAACAGCACGGGTCAGATTCAGAATAAAGCTCCCTCTACACTGTCCCATCAAACACTCCCAGGGCAGGTTCAGCGTGGGTTAGATGCAGAGTAATGCTCCATTTTAACCGTCCCATCAAACACTCCCAGGGCAGGTACAGCACGTGTCAGAAACAGAGTAAATCTCCCCCTACACTGTCCCATCAAACACTCCCAGGGCAGGTACAGCACGGTTTAGAGACAGAGTAAAGCTCCGTCTACACTGTCCCATCAAACACTCCCAGGGCAGGTACAGCACGGTTTAGAGACAGAGTAAAGCTCCGTCTACACTGTCCCATCAAACACGCCCAGGGCTGGTACAGCGTGGGTTAGATGCAGAATAAAGCTCCATCTACACCGTCCCATCAAACACTCCCAGGGCATGTACAGCACAGCTTAGATGCAGAGCAATGCTCCCTCGATGCTGTCCCATCAAACACTACCAGGGCAGATACAGCACGGCTCAGATGCAGAGTAAAGTTCCCTGTACACTGTCCCATCAAACACTCCCAGGGCAGGTACAGCACGGGTCAGATGCAGACTAAAGCTCTCTCTGCACTGTCCCGTCAAACATTCGCAGAGCAGGTACAGTGTGGGTTGGATGCAGAGTAATGCTCCATTTTAACCGTCCCATCAAACACTCCCAGGGCAGGTACAGCACGTGTCAGAAACAGAGTAAAGCTCCCCCTACACTATCCCATCAAACACTCCCAGGGCAGGTACAGCACGGCTCAGATGCAGAGTAAAGTTCCCTGTACACTGTCCCATCAAACACTCCCAGGGCAGGTACTGCACGGGTCAGATACAGACTAAAGCTCTCTCTACATTGTCCCGTCAAACATTCCCAGAGCAGGTACATTGTGGGTTAAATGCAGAGTAAAGCTCCCTCCACACTGTCCCATCAAACACTCCCAGGGCAGGTACAGCATAGCTTTGATGCAGAGCAATGCTTCCTCTACGCTGTCCCATCAAACACTCCCAGGGCGGGTGCAACCCAGGTTAGATACAGTGTAAAGCTCCCTCTACAATGTGGCATCAAACACTCCCAGGGCGGGTACAGCATGGGTCAGATAACGATGAAAGATGCCTCCACACTGTCCCATCAAACACTCCCTGGGCAGGTACAGCACGGGTCAGATACAGAGTAAAGCTCCCCCTACACTGTCCCATCTAACACTCCCAGGGCAGGTGCAGCATGGATTAGATACAGAATATGGAATAGATACAGAGTAAAGCTCTCCCTACACTGTCTCATCAAACACTCCCAGGGCAGGTACAACACGGGTTAGATACAAAGTAAAGCTCCGTCTACAATGTCTCATCAAACACTCCCAGGGCAGGTACAGCGTGGGTTAGATGCAGAATAAAGCTCCATCTACACCGTCCCATCAAACACTCGCAGGGCAGGTGCAGCACGGGTCAGACGCAGAGTAATGCTCCCCCTACACTATTCGATCAAACACTCCCACGGCAGGTACAGCACGGGTTTAGATACAGTATAAAGCTCCCTCTGCACTGTCCCATCAAACGCTCCCAGGGCAGGTACAGCACGGGTTCTGTACAGAGTAAAGCTCCCTCTACACTGTCCCATCAATCACTCCCAGCGCAGGTACAGCATGGGTCAGATTCAGATTAAATCTCCCTCCACACTGTCCCATCAAACACTCCCAGGGCAGGTACAGCATAGCTTTGATGCAGAGCAATGCTCCCTCTACGCTGTCCCATCAAACACTCCCAGGGCAGATACAGCACGGATTAGATACAGAGTAAAGCTCCCTCTACACTGTCCCATCAAACACTCCCGCGGTATGTACAGCATGGATTAGATACAGAGTAAAGCTACCCCTACACGATCCCATCAAATACTCCCAGGGCAGGTAAAGCATGTGTCAGATACAGAGTAAAGCTCCCTCTACACCGACCCATCAAACACTCCCAGCGCAGGTACAGCATTTGTTAGATACAGAGTATAGCTCTCTGTACACTGTCCCATCAATCACGTCCAGGGCAGGTACAGCACGGGTCAGATGCAGACTAAAGCTCTCTCTGCAATGTCCCGTCAAACATTCGCAGAGCAGGTACAGTGTGGGTTAGATGCAGAGTAAAGCTCCATCTGCACCGTCCCATCAAACACTCCCAGGGCAGGTGCAACCCAGGTAAGATTCAGAGTAAAGCTTCCTCTACAATGTGTCATCAAACACTCCCAGGGCAGGTACAGCATGGGTCAGATACCGATTAAAGCTGCCTCTGCACGGTCCCATCAAACATTCCCAGGGCAGGTACAGCATGAGTCAGATACCGATTAAAGCTGCCTCCACACTGTCCCATGAAACATTCCCAGGGCAGGTACAGCATGGATTAGATACAGAATATGGAATAGATACAGAGTAAAGCTCCCTCAACACTATCCCATCAAACACTACCAGGGCAGGTACAGCACGGGTTGGATACAGAGTAAATCTCCCTCTGCACTGTCCCAACAAACATTCCCAGGGCAGGTACAGCACGGGTTAGATACAGAGTAAAGCTCCCTCTACACTGTCCCATCAAACATTCCCAGGGCAGGTACAGCATGGGTTAGATGCAGAATAAAGCTCCATCTACACCGTCCCATCAAACACTCGCAGGGCAGGTGCAGCACGGGTCAGATGCAGAGTAATGCTCCCCCTGCACTATTCGATCAAACACTCCCACGGCAGGTACAGCACGGGTTTAGATACAGAATAAAGCTCCCTCTGCACTGTCCCATCAAGCGCTCCCAGGGCAGGTACAGCACGGGTTATGTACAGAGTAAAGCTCCCTCTACACTGTCCCATCAATCACTCCCAGCGCAGGTACAGCATGGGTCAGATTCAGATTAAAGCTCCCTCCACACTGTCCCATCAAACACTCCCAGGGCAGATACAGCATGGATTAGATACATAGAATCATAGAATCATAGAAGTTACAACATGGAAACAGGCCCTTCGGCCCAACATGTCCATGTCGCCCAGTTTATACCACTAAGCTAGTCCCAATTGCCTGCACTTGGCCCATATCCCTCCATACCCATCTTACCCATGTAACTGTCCAAATGCTTTTTAAAAGACAAAATTGTACCCGCCTCTACTACTGCCTCTGGCAGCTCGTTCCAGACACTCACCACCCTTTGAGTGAAAAAATTGCCCCTCTGGACCCTTTTGTATCTCTCCCCTCTCACCTTAAATCTATGCCCCCTCGTTATAGACTCCCCTACCTTTGGGAAAAGATTTTGACTATCGACCTTATCTATGCCCCTCATTATTTTATAGACTTCGATAAGATCACCCCTTAACCTCCTGCTCTCCAGGGAAAAAAGTCCCAGTCTGTCTAACCTCTCCCTGTAAGTCAAACCATCAAGTCCCGGTAGCATCCTAGTAAATCTTTTCTGCACTCTTTCTAGTTTAATAATATCCTTTCTGTAATAGGGTGACCAGAACTGTACACAGTACTCCAAGTGTGGCCTCACCAATGCCCTGTACAACTTCAACAAGACATCCCAACTCCTGCATTCAATGTTCTGACCAATGAAACCAAGCATGCTGAATGCCTTCTTCACTACCCTATCCACCTGTGACTCCACTTTCAAGGAGCTATGAATCTGTACTCCCAGATCTCTTTGTTCTATAACTCTCCCCAACGCCCTACCATTAACGGAGTATGTCCTGGCCCGATTCGATCTACCAAAATGCATCACCTCACATTTATCTAAATTAAACTCCATCTGCCATTCATCGGCCCACTGGCCCAATTTATCAAGATCCCATTGCAATCCTAGATAACCTTCTTCACTGTCCACAATGCCACCAATCTTGGTGTCATCTGCAAACTTACTAACCATGCCTCCTAAATTCTCATCCAAATCATTAATATAAATAACAAATAACAGCGGACCCAGCACCGATCCCTGAGGCACACCGCTGGACACAGGCATCCAGTTTGAAAAACAACCCTCCACAACCACCCTCTGTCTTCTGTCGTCAAGCCAATTTTGTATCCAATTGGCTCCCTCACCTTGGATCCCATGAGATTTAACCTTATGTAACAACAATACCATGCGGTACCTTGTCAAATGCTTTGCTGAAGTCCATGTAGACCACGTCTACTGCACAGCCCTCATCTATCTTCTTGGTTACCCCTTCGAAAAACTCAATCAAATTCGTGAGACATGATTTTCCTCTCACAAAACCATGCTGACTGTTCCTAATTAGTCCCTGCCTCTCCAAATGCCTGTAGATCCTGTCCCTCAGAATACCCTCTAACAACTTACCCACTACAGATGTCAGGCTCACTGGTCTGTAATTCCCAGGCTTTTCCTTGCCGCCCTTCTTAAACAAAGGCACAACATTTGCGACCCTCCAATCTTCAGGCACCTCACCTGTAGCGGTGGATGATTCAAATATCTCTGCTAGGGGACCCGCAATTTCCTCCCTAACCTCCCATAACGTCCTGGGATACATTTCATCAGGTCCCGGAGATTTATCTACCTTGATGCGCGTTAAGACTTCCAGCACCTCCCTCTCTGTAATATGTACACTCCTCAAGACATCACTATTTATTTCCCCAAGTTCCCTAACATCCATGCCTTTCTCAACCGTAAATACCGATGTGAAATATTCATTCAGGATCTCACCCATCTCTTGTGGTTCCGCACATAGATGACCTTGTTGATCCTTAAGAGGCCCTACTCTCTCCCTAGTTACCCTTTTGCCCTTTATGTATTTGTAGAAGCTCTTTGGATTCACCTTTGCCTGATCTGCCAAAGCAATCTCATATCCCCTTTTTGCCCTCCTGATTTCTCTCTTAACTCTACTCCGGCAATCTCTATACTCTTCAAGGGATCCACTTGATCCCAGCTGCCTATGCATGTCATATGCCTCCTTCTTCTTTTTGACTAGTGCCTCAATCTCCCGAGTCATCCAAGGTTCCCTACTTCTACCAGCCTTGCCCTTCACTTTATAAGGAATGTGCTTACCCTGAACCCTGGTTAACACACTTTTGAAAGCCTCCCACTTACCAGACGTCCCTTTGCCTGCCAACAGACTCTCCCAATCAACTTCTGAAAGTTCCTGTCTAATACCATGAAAATTGGCCTTTCCCCAATTTAGAATTTTAACTTTTGGGCCAGACCTATCCTTCTCCATAGCTATCTTAAAACTAATGGAATTATGATCACTGGTCCCAAAGTGATCCCTCACTAACACTTCTGTCACCTGCCCTTCCTTATTTCCCAAGAGGAGGTCAAGTTTTGCCCCCTCTCTAGTCGGGCCATCCACATACTGAATGAGAAATTCCTCCTGAATACACTCAACAAATTTCTCTCCATCCAAGCCCCTAATGCTATGGCTGTCCCAGTCAATGTTGGGAAAGTTAAAGTCCCCTACTATTACCACCCTATTTTTCTTGCAGCTGTCTGTAATCTCCTTACATATTTGCTCCTCAATTTCCCCCTACACTGTCCCATCAAACACTCCCAGGGCAGGTACAGCATAGCTTTGATGCAGAGCAATGCTCCCTCTACGCTGTCCCATCAAACACTCCCAGGGCAGATACAGCACGGGTTAGATACAGAGTAAAGCTCCCTCTACACTGTCCCATCAAACACTCCCGCGGCATGTACAGCATGGATTAGATACAGAGTAAAGCTCCCCCTACACTATCCCATCAAACACTCCCAGGGCAGGTAAAGCATGTGTCAGATACAGAGTAAAGCTCCCTCTACACCGACCCATCAAACACTCCCAGGGCAGGTACAGCATGGGTTAGATACAGAGTATAGCTCTCTGTACACTGTCCCATCAAACACTGCCAGGGCAGGTACAGCACAGGTTGGATACAGAGTAAAGCTCCCTCTACACTGTCCCATCAATCACTCCCAGGGCAGGTACAGCACGGGTCAGATACAGACTAAAGCTCTCTCTACACTGTCCTGTCAAACATTCACAGAGCAGGTACAGTGTGGGTTAGATGCAGAGTAAAGCTCCATCTGCACCGTCCCATCAAACACTCCCAGGGCAGGTGCAACCCAAGTAAGATTCAGAGTAAAGCTCCCTCTACAATGTGTCATCAAACACTCCCAGGGCAGGTACAGCATGGGTCAGATACCGATTAAAGCTGCCTCTGCACTGTCCCATCAAACATTCCCAGGGCAGGTACAGCATGAGTCAGATACCGATTAAAGCTGCCTCTACACTGTCCCATGAAACATTCCCAGGGCAGGTACAGCATGGATTAGATACAGAATATGGAATAGATACAGAGTAAAGCTCCCTCGACACTATCCCATCAAACACTACCAGGGCAGGTACAGCACGGGTTGGATACAGAGTAAATCTCCCTCTACACTGTCCCATCAAACATTCCCAGGGCAGGTACAGCATGGATTAGATCCAGAATATGGAATAGATACAGAGTAAAGCTCCCTCGACACTATCCCATCAAACACTCCCAGGGCAGGTACAGCACGGGTCAGATACAGACTAAAGCTCTCTCTACAATGTCCCGTCAAACATTCCCAGAGCAGGTACATTGTGGGTTAAATGCAGAGTAAAGCTCCCTCCACACTGTCCCATCAAACACTCCCAGGGCAGGGACAGCACGGGTTAGATGCAGAGTAAAGCTCCCTCTACAATGTGGCATCAAACACTCCCAGGGCAGGTACAGCATGGGTCAGATAACGATTAAAGCTGCCTCCACACTGTCCCATCAAACACTCCCTGGGCAGGTACAGCACGGGTCAGATACAGAGTAAAGCTCCCCCTACACTGTCCCATCAAACACTCCCAGGGCAGGTACAGCACGGGTCAGATACAGAGTAAAGCTCCCCCTACAATGTCCCATCAAACACTCCCAGGGCAGGTACAGCACGGGTTAGATACAGAGTAAAGCTCCCTCTACACTGTCCCATATAACACTCCCAGGGCAGGTACAGCATGAGTCAGATACCGATTAAAGCTGCCTCTACACTGTCCCATGAAACATTCCCAGGGCAGGTACAGCATGGATTAGATACAGAATATGGAATAGATACAGAGTAAAGCTCCCTCGACACTATCCCATCAAACACTACCAGGGCAGGTACAGCACGGGTTGGATACAGAGTAAATCTCCCTCTACACTGTCCCATCAAACATTCCCAGGGCAGGTACAGCATGGATTAGATCCAGAATATGGAATAGATACAGAGTAAAGCTCCCTCGACACTATCCCATCAAACACTCCCAGGGCAGGTACAGCACGGGTCAGATACAGACTAAAGCTCTCTCTACAATGTCCCGTCAAACATTCCCAGAGCAGGTACATTGTGGGTTAAATGCAGAGTAAAGCTCCCTCCACACTGTCCCATCAAACACTCCCAGGGCAGGTACAGCATGGGTCAGATAACGATTAAAGCTGCCTCCACACTGTCCCATCAAACACTCCCTGGGCAGGTACAGCACGGGTCAGATACAGAGTAAAGCTCCCCCTACACTGTCCCATCAAACACTCCCAGGGCAGGTACAGCACGGGTCAGATACAGAGTAAAGCTCCCCCTACAATGTCCCATCAAACACTCCCAGGGCAGGTACAGCACGGGTTAGATACAGAGTAAAGCTCCCTCTACACTGTCCCATATAACACTCCCAGGGCAGGTACAGCATGGATTAGATATAGAATATGGAGTAGATACAGAGTAAAGCTCCCCCTACACTGTCTCATCAAACACTCCCAGGGCAGGTACAGCGTGGGTTAGATGCAGAATAAAGCTCCATCTACACCGTCCCATCAAACACTCGCAGGGCAGGTGCAGCACGGGTCAGACGCAGAGTAATGCTCCCCCTACACTATTCGATCAAACACTCCCACGGCAGGTACAGCACGGGTTTAGATACAGAATAAAGCTCCCTCTGCACTGTCCCATCAAACGCTCCCAGGGCAGGTACAGCACGGGTTATGTCCAGAGTAAAGCTCCCTCTACACTGTCCGATCAATCACTCCCAGCGCAGGTACAGCATGGGTCAGATTCAGATTAAATCTCCCTCCACACTGTCCCATCAAACACTCCCAGGGCAGGTACAGCATAGCTTTGATGCAGAGCAATGCTCCCTCTACACTGTCCCATCAAACACTCCCGCGGCATGTACAGCATGGATTAGATACAGAGTAAAGCTCCCCCTACACTATCCCATCAAACACTCCCAGGGCAGGTAAAGCATGTGTCAGATACAGACTAAAGCTCTCTCTACACTGTCTCGTCAAACATTCACAGAGCAGGTACAGTGTGGGTTAGATGCAGAGTAAAGCTCCATCTGCACCGTCCCATCAAACACTCCCAGGGCAGGTGCAACCCAGGTAAGATTCAGCGTAAAGCTCCCTCTGCAATGTGTCATCAAACACTCCCAGGGCAGGTACAGCATGGGTCAGATACCGATTAAAGCTGCCTCTGCACGGTCCCATCAAACATTCCCAGGGCAGGTACAGCATGAGTCAGATACCGATTAAAGCTGCCTCTACACTGTCCCATCAAATATTCCCAGGGCAGGTACAGCATGGATTAGATACAGAATATGGGTTAGATACAGAGTAAAGCTCCCTCGACACTATCCCATCAATCACTCCCAGGGCAGGTACAGCACGGGTCAGATACAGACTAAAGCTCTCTCTACACTGTCCCGTCAAACATTCACAGAGCAGGTACAGTGTGGGTTAGATGCAGAGTAAAGCTCCATCTGCACCGTCCCATCAAACACTCCCAGGGCAGGTGCAACTGTTGTGGGAAAAAATCACCACTCGGAGTCAGACTTAAAGATTCAACATGCAGTTTATTGGACAAAGCTTTGGGAGAAGGACTGGACACTCCGTAGTGAACGCAGCTACCTTCTCAACTTTAAAATGGTTGTCATGCTTTTTTATACCTTTGAAATACAGATTTTCAGTAGCTTTTACATCATAAATCTTGATTACACACATTAACCAATTAAGTCCGCATAGCAACAACGGACTGCTTACGCATTAACCAATTAAGTCCGAACAACTATTATCACCTTAAGACAGCATGCCTTTGTTTCATGCAGTCTGGTTCTATAGTTTTATCAGTTCGTTATGAAATGTCCTTTGTCTTCCCAGACTGTAAGCCAGTTCTGGAATGTACAAACTCAACACTTTTAACTGTCTTTCCCACAGTCACAGAATCCATTTTATTTAATAGTGTCCATTTTATTAGTAGTCAAGTGTTATATTTAAGCCTTTAATTAAGGTTAGTCTAATCTACACAAAGCGCATTTCAGTGTGGTTTTAGGGTAAATACCACTGTCATGTACCCATTAGTCACTTCATCGTTGCCTTTAGTTCAACAGTCCAAAATCCACGCTAACAGATCCCCCTGTTGGTCATGATTATGGCTTAATAATCATAGAGACCAATACTAACAAAGTCCATGCAACATTGGTCCGGCATTTAATACACAGCCTTTCGGGTATTTAACATCCGTGATGTTCTGTGCGTATGCCTAACCCGTAACTCACAGGTTACATGTTACAGATTTTGGGTGCAAAGTGCCCTATCTTTATGCTATTCGGCTGTTGAGGCAGCACATACGCATTTCTGTTGTAAATTATCCCACTCTGTGCTTCTGGGCTGTGTCCAACACTATGTGGACATACAGTGACAGCATGTCTAGTAACACATACCTTTAATTTTGTTCCAGCCAAATTCCCTTTAAATATTTTTTTTTCAGCATATGGTAACATATTGTGATGGGATATGTGCATTCCGTCCTTCATTACCCCAATATTCTTGTTACACCTCTCGTCCTTGGGTTTCGGGTGCCATCACCACTATTGCTAGTACCAACCCTAGGAGCCCTTCTCCGTCAGGTTTACACTCCACTTGAGTGGGGTACACCCGCACCATTGCCCTGAATTGGCAAGGGGTGATGTTCTTGTTTGGTAACAGCCGCTTGGAGGTACCACCTCCATCATGCCCACAGGTCAGGCTCACCCTCAGTTTGTTGATTCGTTATTCATAAGGGTACTTCCCCTGCCTGTATCTGGGCTAGGTTCTCTCGTGTCTGTTCCACAATCCAGTTACCATATGTACTGCAGATGTTATTAGCAGCCGCCTGCTAAGATACATTATATTCGTCTTTTATTAATTTATTAATGGTTTGGGCATGTGTTTCTAGCACTGTAGCTGTCCTGTGCAAATGTATTATCAGTATTTGATCTTTAGAGAATTCCTTATCTGTATTTTCATTTATTTTTAAATATATCTTTAATGCGAGGCCCTAAATCTCTGACCTTTTAATCTAATGTTGCGAAATCAATGTTACTGTCCGATACAATATTTACAGTCAGCTCCAATATCCCAAAATTTATTTATTTTACGTAATTTCTTCTTGAACCGCTTTTATTTCCCAAAATATCCCACTATATTGTGCCCGAGTCCCTTCTATCATTTCACAATTATCCCAACTTGAGAGCAGTATTGTTGGACTGACAAGATTTGTCAATGTAAAATTTTTTTTTTTTCGAAAAGAATTCTTGATGCACAGCAATCAATAGGAACCATTTAGACTGGACTTCTTTTATTTTAAAATATAATTTGATTATCCCCTTAAATTACCAGTAAATTTTTTTCTCCCTCGAGTGCTTGAATAGCAACTCATATAAATTTTTCTTATTAGTTCCAATTTCAGAAACAAATTATGTCCAGGCTTTGTGGTTTTTATAGTAGAGATGAAGTGCTCATAATTAATTTTGGATGTAACTCCCATATCTTCCCACCTCGAGCACTCTGTCTCAGAAGACAATAAATGGGTTAAAACAAAACAAATCAAAATGTTTTCAAAGGAAGAGGATCAGGTTGATATCACCACGCTGTGACATTTGGTATCTGCTGATGTCTGCAGCTAAAGTCTTAAATCTTTAACATCACTGGATCGTTTCATGCACCAAATTTGTCCAGCAAAGGTTGCATCGTAACTTTGTAATTACTCTTGGTAATCCTGCAACATCAACAGTCATGTGGTCCCAAAAACCAGGGTCACCTGTTTTAAAAGAAACACAGAAAATCCATTGCGGCTCTTCTTGAGAGTCCAAGGGGTTAATTTGTCAAATCATCTTTTATTATTTATTTTGTCCAAAGGAATAATCCCTTTACCCGAAACCAAATCAGAAAACAAAACAGGAGAGAGGAATTGCCTAGTCTTTTTCTCTTTCTCTCTCTCTGGAGCACGCAGCCTGTCTGAAATAAACACTGTCTCTCCCACATACAGATGTACGTGGGACTGCGGACTGGAATTTCTAACTCCAAGTCCTAATCTCTGTGTTTTCAAGATGTCCAAATCTATCTCTTTTACGATTATCCACCTCCATTCCATGTCTCGCTTTGTTTTAATACTTGAATTAGGAGGTGTTGATATAATTGTTGAATTTTCTTAGCATTCTCAACGCGAGTTATATAATTTGTCAGGGAAGGTCTCCCCTCGTTGGTCAGATTTATATTGTATCTATTATTCGTGAATGGCCCCGAACTTGTCGAACTTCGTTATCATACGGTGGCGGGGTAAAACTGATAGGCGTTTAGTACCCTGTGTCAGTACATAGCTCAAGTAATGGACTTCCAATTGTTTAACATATGCTTTCTTTTGATACGATTTGTTTTACATTTCTTTCTTATCAATTTTTTTCACTGTAGCATTGTCTGGGTGCCTTTGGCATTTCCAAGTAATTGGGTCAACTTTAATAATATAACCTATATCAATTGTTACCTCATATTCATCTGTGTAATGGTTAGCCTCAGACAGTTGTCAACTGACTGGGTCATTTCTATCTGTTTGAACTGCTCTTGGCATGACAGTCTGGCTTCTTGGGATGGAAGGGGTTAACATTAACTTGCTCTTGTGGTAGGAGTAATTTGATACTACTCCCTCTGAGATTAAGTTTGCACAATCAAAATTTCTCTTCACACAGTTTTGACTGATTTTTTTTTTCACTTCTCACATTTGTGGATTGCTTTCACTTTATCTTTTTCACACTATTTTTTGAGATTTATTTTAATCATAGTGTTTAATCAATCACAATAGCACAAAATGCTTCGAAGATCAGTTTAATTTATAACTAGAGATCATCCTGCAATTGTAACTTGTAATTCTTTAAATCTGCACTTTATCTTTCTTTACAATTAAAACCTCATTTTGTCTTGGTGAATTGGAAACAGATATCGGTGTCCTTGGGAAGGTTAGACTTTTCTAAGCATACGTCAACGTAATTTTCACATAAATTCTTTTTTTTAAAAATTCATACTGGGAAACAACATCTTCCATCGTACATTTTAGTTTATAGTTAGTCTTCGTAAGTTTTATAATTTGCTCGTCATACACAACTATAGCTTTTCAATTCATTTTTTTTTTCACACAGTTTTAGTGGGTTTGATTATAACCAACTCTCTGAGCTGTTCCAGGTTTCCGACTTTTCCTATCACGGTGATACCAGATAGATTTTTTTTTTTATCTGTCCCGTTATTTTTTTTTAACCTTTTTTTTTTAACCACAGCCAATCTCAAGATAAAATTCAAAATGCCAATTTTTAGAAGATCCCATGTCTGGAATTTGACATGCTCACATTTTATAAGAATCAGAATTTAATCGGTCACTTAACCTCAATAACTCCAATTTTAATTCAGCAATCTCAGAATTAAACACAAGACAAAACAAATACATAAACACGTAAGACGCAGTAAGAAGGGGCGTGGCCCACAACACCGAAAAAAAACACTCACAATCAGGACAGGCTTTTTAAAGAGACAGTACACCCTTTCTTTTCCGGGTCTCTGTCTTTTAAACATTTTAATTGATTCTTTTTTCTAATTCCCTTATCCTAGTTTCTAATTCCCTAATTTTATCCTTATCTTCGCTCCACTTTCTAGTGGAGGTGCCTACTTGTCCTATTAGTCCAGGTAGTTGGTGGACTAGTAATACTCCTGCCTTTTTATTGTTCTATTATCTTTCTTTTCCCCATCTATCCACTTTCTCTGTTGTTCTAAGGTCTGAGAAATATCCCAGCCATCCTTTTGCATCTGCTTAATCAACGAGTGTCTGTCTGTCATATACTTCTCGATAAGGGAACCTGCAGGTCCCCACCTAGGTTGTTCACTTGTCATCTTTATTATCGTGCTCTGCTCTCGCTATATCCTTCGGGTCACGGTCTAACCACCGGGTTTTCTTTTCTCTCAAACCTTTCGTGTCCCGGTCTAACCACCGGATTTTCTTTTCTGATATCTCAGCCTCTCGCTATATCTTTCCTTCGGGTCCCGGCTTCTCGCCGGATTTTCTTTTCTTTCAAACTTTCGGGTCCTGGCCCCGGGACTTGCCGGTACTTAATCACCGATCACTGTCGGTATGTGCTGGTGTACAGCCAGCCGTAATCACCGGTCACTGCCGGTCACGCCAGATTTACTTTTCCCTCCCAAACTTTCTAAACTTTCTGAAATCCCAGCCCGAACTCCACTCCAGATTTTACTTTCAGTTGCAACTATATACTCACGGCCACAATTATCAGTTTGATAATGTGTTTCCTCCCATGGGGTTCGGTTCTAGGTTGTATGATCAGACAATACACATCGTAAATTAACTTATGCTTTAACTTATGCTCTAATCTCTGCGTTTGTTCGCCACTACAGAGTTTGGTACCGGATGGTTCTGGTTACTCGTGCTTCACAATTAGTCGATCAGCACAAGCAACCAGCTCTTAGTTATACCCAACAGTTCCATAAATTCTCTTAACTTACCCCCCCCGTGTTAACTGCACTGTTGGCTTAGTCTGACTCCCACAGTTCAATGATCTCTACTCCAGTTCGCTGATCGAGGCCAACCGATCAGCTCACCAGTAGTGAGATCATGCCGACTACGCCAATTGTTGTGGGAAAAAATCACCACTCGGAGTCAGACTTAAAGATTCAACATGCAGTTTATTGGACAAAGCTTTGGGAGAAGGACTGGACACTCCGTAGTGAACGCAGCTACCTTCTCAACTTTAAAATGGTTGTCATGCTTTTTTATACCTTTGAAATACAGATTTTCAGTAGCTTTTACATCATAAATCTTGATTACACACATTAACCAATTAAGTCCGCATAGCAACAACGGACTGCTTACGCATTAACCAATTAAGTCCGAACAACTATTATCACCTTAAGACAGCATGCCTTTGTTTCATGCAGTCTGGTTCTATAGTTTTATCAGTTCGTTATGAAATGTCCATTGTCTTCCCAGACTGTAAGCCAGTTCTGGAATGTACAAACTCAACACTTTTAACTGTCTTTCCCACAGTCACAGAATCCATTTTATTTAATAGTGTCCATTTTATTAGTAGTCAAGTGTTATATTTAAGCCTTTAATTAAGGTTAGTCTAATCTACACAAAGCGCATTTCAGTGTGGTTTTAGGGTAAATACCACTGTCGTGTACCCATTAGTCACTTCATCGTTGCCTTTAGTTCAACAGTCCAAAATCCACGCTAACACAACCCAGGTAAGATTCAGAGTAAAGCTCCCTCTGCAATGTGTCATCAAACACTCCCAGGGCAGGTACAGCATGGGTCAGATACCGATTAAAGCTGCCTCTGCACTGTCCCATCAAACATTCCCAGGGCAGGTACAGCATGAGTCAGATACCGATTAAAGCTGCCTCTACACTGTCCCATCAAACATTCCCAGGGCAGGTCCAGCATGGATTAGATACAGAATATGGAATAGATACAGAGTAAAGCTCCCTCGACACTATCCCATCAAACACTCCCAGGGCAGGTACAGCATGGGTTAGATACAGAGTAAATCTCCCTCTACACTGTCCCATCAAACACTCCCAGGGCAGGTCCAGCATGGATTAGATACAGAATATGGAATAGATACAGAGTAAAGCTCCCTCGACACTATCCCATCAAACACTCCCAGGGTAGGTACAGCACAGGTTTGATGCAGATTAAAGCCAGTGATGCAGACTGACATTCGACCACAAGGTGGAATCACTCCTCCATTTGTTGTTCATCACTTCATTCACTCGATTCCTAAAAGAACTCGAATCTGTTGCAGCTACTGAGGTAAACACGGTGGAGGTCACCAGATACCCCTTCTCCTATATTTATAAATTTTCCAAAGCAAGACATCGATGTGGGTTCTGGTTGTATTGGTGTAACCCCGGGTCATAGTGAGGAAGGGAAATTGAGGTCCGATGTCAGGAAGTGTTGACTTTGTGCAATAGTGTAAAATGCATGATCGTGTAAAACGGGTGATGGTGTAAAAACGGGTGATGGGGTCAAACACGTGATGGTGTAAAACGGGTGATGGTTTCAAACGGGTGACGGTGTAAAACGGGTGATGGTGTAAAACGGGTGATGGTGTAAAACGGGTGATGGTGTAAAACGGGTGATGGTGTAAAACGGGCTGATCAACAGAGAAAACCCATGAAATCATTGGAGATCGGGGGAAAGGGTTTGTGAGAGTGTTTGATGGGACAGTGTCGGTGGAGTTTTACTTTGTATCTAACCCGTGCTGTACCTGCCCTGGGAGTGTTTGATGAGACAGTGTAGAGGGAACTTTACTCTGTATCTAACCCTGTACCTGTCCTTGGAGTGTTTGATGGGACAGTGTAGAGGGAGCTTTACTCTGTATCTAACCCGTGCTGTACCTGCCCTGGGAGTGTTTGATGGGACAGTGTAGATGGAGCTTTACTCTGTATCTAACCCGTGCTGTACCTGCCCTGGGAGTGTTTGATGGGACAGTGTAGATGGAGCTTTACTCTGTATCTAACCCGTGCTGTACCTGCCCTGGGAGTGTTTGATGGGACAGTGTAGATGGAGCTTTACTCTGTATCTGACCCGTGCTGTACCTGCCCTGGGAGTGTTTGATGAGACAGTGTGGAGGGAGCTTTACTCTGTGTCTGACCCGTGCTGTACCTGCCCTGGGAGTGTTTGATGGGACAGTGTAGAGGGAGCTTTACTCTGTGTCTGACCCGTGCTGTACCTGCCCTGGGAGTGTTTGATGGGACAGTGTAGAGGGAGCTTTACTCTGTATCTGACCCGTGCTGTCCCTGCCCTGGGAGTGTTTGATGGGACAGTGTAGAGGGAGCTTTACTCTGTATCTGACCCGTGCTGTACCTGCCCTGGGAGTGTTTGATGGGACAGTGTAGAGGGAGCTTTACTCTGTATCTGACCCGTGCTGTCCCTGCCCTGGGAGTGTTTGATGGGACAGTGTAGAGGGAGCTTTACTCTGTATCTGACCCGTGCTGTACCTGCCCTGGGAGTGTTTGATGGGACAGTGTAGGGGGAGCTTTACTCTGTATCTAACCAGTGCTGTACCTGCCCTGGGAGTGTTTGATGGGACAGTGTAGAGGGAGCTTTACTCTGTATCTAACCCGTGCTGTCCCTGCCCTGGGAGTGTTTGATGGGACAGTGTAGAGGGAGCTTTACTCTGTATCTGACCCGTGCTGTACCTGCCCTGGGAGTGTTTGATGGGACAGTGTAGGGGGAGCTTTACTCTGTATCTAACCAGTGCTGTACCTGCCCTGGGAGTGTTTGATGGGACAGTGTAGAGGGAGCTTTACTCTGTATCTAACCCGTGCTGTCCCTGCCCTGGGAGTGTTTGATGGGACAGTGTAGAGGGAGCTTTACTCTGTATCTGACCCGTGCTGTACCTGCCCTGGGAGAGTTTGATGGGACAGTGTAGAGGGAGCTTTACTCTGTATCTGACCCGTGCTGTCCCTGCCCTGGGAGAGTTTGATGGGACAGTGTAGAGGGAGCTTTACTCTGTATCTGACCCGTGCTGTCCCTGCCCTGGGAGAGTTTGATGGGACAGTGTAGAGGGAGCTTTACTCTGTATCTGACCCGTGCTGTCCCTGCCCTGGGAGAGTTTGATGGGACAGTGTAGAGGGAGCTTTACTCTGTATCTGACCTGTGCTGTACCTGCCCTGGGAGAGTTTGATGGGACAGTGTAGAGGGAGCTTTACTCTGTATCTGACCTGTGCTGTACCTGCCCTGGGAATGTTTGATGGGACAGTGTAGAGGGAGCTTTACTCTGTATCTAACCTGTGCTGTACCTGCCCTGGGAGTGTTTGATGGGACAGTGTAGAGGGAGCTTTACTCTGTGTCTGACCCGTGCTGTACCTGCCCTGGGAGTGTTTGATGGGACAGTGTAGAGGGAGCTTTACTCTGTGTCTGACCCGTGCTGTACCTGCCCTGGGAGTGATTGATGGGACAGTGTAGAGGGAGCTTTACTCTGTGTCTGACCCGTGCTGTACCTGCCCTGGGAGTGTTTGATGGGACAGTGTAGAGGGAGTTTTACTCTGTGTCTGACCCGTGCTGTCCCTGCCCTGGGAGTGTTTGATGGGACAGTGTAGAGGGAGCTTTACTCTGTATCTGACCCGTGCTGTCCCTGCCCTGGGAGAGTTTGATGGGACAGTGTAGAGGGAGCTTTACTCTGTATCTGACCCGTGCTGTCCCTGCCCTGGGAGAGTTTGATGGGACAGTGTAGAGGGAGCTTTACTCTGTATCTAACCCGTGCTGTCCCTGCCCTGGGAGTGTTTGATGGGACAGTGTAGAGGGAGCTTTACTCTGTGTCTGACCCGTGCTGTCCCTGCCCTGGGAGTGTTTGATGGGACAGTGTAGAGGGAGCTTTACTCTGTATCTAACCCGTGCTGTACCTGCCCTGGGAGTGTTTGATGGGACAGTGTAGAGGGAGCTTTACTCTGTATCTGACCCGTGCTGTACCTGCCCTGGGAGTGTTTGATGGGACAGTGTAGAGGGAGCTTTACTCTGTATCTAACCCGTGCTGTACCTGCCCTGGGAGTGTTTGATGGGACAGTGTAGAGGGAGCTTTACTCTGTGTCTGACCCGTGCTGTACCTGCCCTGGGAGTGTTTGATGGGACAGTGTAGAGGGAACTTTACTCTGTGTCTGACCCGTGCTGTACCTGCCCTGGGAGTGTTTGATGGGACAGTGTAGAGGGAGCTTTACTCTGTATCTAACCCGTGCTGTCCCTGCCCTGGGAGTGTTTGATGGGACAGTGTAGAGGGAGCTTTACTCTGTATCTAACCCGTGCTGTACCTGCCCTGGGAGTGTTTGATGGGACAGTGTGGAGGGAGCTTTACTCTGTGTCTGACCCGTGCTGTACCTGCCCTGGGAGTGTTTGATGAGACAGTGTAGAGGGAGCTTTACTCTGTGTCTGACCCGTGCTGTACCTGCCCTGGGAGTGTTTGATGGGACAGTGTAGAGGGAGCTTTACTCTGTATCTAACCCGTGCTGTACCTGCCCTGGGAGTGTTTGATGGGACAGTGTAGAGGGAGCTTTACTCTGTATCTGACCCGTGCTGTACCTGCCCTGGGAGTGTTTGATGGGACAGTGTACAGGGAGCTTTACTCTGTATCTAACCCTGTACCTGCCCTGGGAGTGTTTGATGGGACAGTGTAGAGGGAGCTTTACTCTGTGTCTAACCCGTGCTGTACCTGCCCTGGGAGTGTTTGATGGGACAGTGTAGAGGGAGGTTTACTCTCTATCTAACCCGTGCTGTCCCTGCCCTGGGAGTGATTGATGGGACAGTGTAGAGGGAGCTTTACTCTGTATCTATCCCGGTCTGTACCTGCCCTGGGAGTGTTTGATGGGACGGTGTACCCAGTTACTCCGCACACTGTGGAAACATGCAGCCCTGGCCACCAGTTATACTCTCACTGTAATGTGCAAACACAACTCAACGGGTGAAAGGGAGAGAGGGTCAGGCACACACCCATGTGGAAATAGAGATAATTATGGAGGCAGAGTCATATCAAAACAGACATATTAAGGAAGTCATAGAGAGAAACAAAGGGACAAAGATACACTCATACAGAGAGCGAGAAAGAGAATGAGACACATTCAGTCAAACACAGAGTCAGAGATAAACAGACACAGACAAACCGACTCAAACACACATCTTGATTTTACTGCACCTCATTTGGGGTGCAGTTAAAATGGAATGGGGGCAAACCCACTCCTTACCCACCGCATGCTGGTGGGTCCTCTTTACATATACAGATGGGGCCCAATCTGCCATTTTAACTCAAGGCCTAAGCAGGTGGAGGTTTCAACCTCTCCCACCTCCCTGGCCAAACCTGATGGGAACAGCAGCCTGGCCCAGAAGAGGCCCAGCAAGGTAGGTTTAAGTTTTTTTTTGTTTTCCTTGTGGACCAGGTGGAACAGGAGACCTCCAAGGCCCAGCTCCACAGCCCTCCCTCCACAACCCTCCCTACACGTCCCTCCCTCCATTAGCTCAGCCTCCATTGGCTGCTTCTGATTTTTATATTTCTATCAAATTCTTCCTGCCTGTGGTCTGTCACTGGCCAGATGTTCCTCAATGAATATGGGGCCAATGGAGAGTAAAGCATGTTTCATGGACTGAATATTATAGTTGTCAAACTGAAATATTTAAACACAGCTGCTATTAGTGTCAGCCTTGGCTCAGTGCTAACAATCTCACCTTTAATCAGCAAATTGTGGGTTCAAGTCCCACTCCGGGATTGTACTATGTAACTGAGGGAGTGCTGCACTGTCAGAGGTGCCGTCTTTCGGATGAGATGTTAAACCGAGGCCCTCCAAGGTGGACATAAAAGATCCCATGGTATGGGAGTTCTCCACGGTGTCCTGGCCAATATTTATCCTGCACCACCGAAACAGTTTATCTGGTCATTTATCTCATTGCTGTTTGTGGGATCTTGCTGTGCTTCAATTGGCTGCCCCGTTTCCCTACATCACAACAGTGACTACACTTCAAAAAATACTCCATTGGCTGTAAAGCACTTTGGGACGTCCTGAAGTCGTGAAAGGCGCTATATAAATGCAAGTTCTTTCTTTCACTACCCTGAGTGGCACAAAGCTGGAGTGGAGACCCTGGTCTGTAATTAAGGCTCAGGCCTGCAGACCCAAATCTAAGTTCTCGGTGCAAATTGTTCTCAGTATAAATGCATGGTGAGGGAGGTTTTCATGTTGAGAAGCAATTGATAATGGTACTTCTACATGGTGATGGGCATTATCGGAGACATTAGGCTAGATCTTCTGACACCACATCTCCGTCCTCCCCCACAATCCGCCTCCGCTCTCACCCTCCTCTCCAGCAGGTACCCTAAATGCACCCATCAACGATATTCTAATCAGTTGGCTCTGGTGGGGTCAGCAGAGGAGTTCAGCAGCGCTGGTGAGCAGGCTCCATAACGCTGACCGTGCACCTCTCTCAATGCGAACCTTGACCTGGAACTGGTACAGCCTCTTCTGAAGGGAGATTTTGCCTGGGCTGTTCTAGGTACTGTCCAAAAAAATGTTCCCCTCTTATGCAGAGCAAGAGCTGGGGCCTAACTATCTTCCACCACAGGGTCCCTAGGGTTTAGAACTATGGTGCAGACAGGAAACCCCCCCTGGTAGTAGTTTTGCACAGCTGGGTGGCTGTGTGTGCAGCATTGCAAGCCGTCCAGCAATGGAGTCCATCACCTAGTCTGTGGAGAGCAGAATTACATCAAAGTCAGAGTTTGGGCAATCGTTATCTAAAGTGGATGGATGAATAGATTTGCACTGTCTGTGTTATCAATTCCACAAACCCCAGTGCCTCTCAGTCACTCCTGCACAAATACCATAACTCCTTTGTCTCTTTCTACTTCATTGCTACTTCTACTCCTGCCACTGTTCCTTCTCAGCTCCAAATCCCGTGTCCTACACACTCTCCTCTCCCTGTATCCTCACTGTGCTGCAATCGACTCATCACCTGTCTCCTACTCTAACTCATTCATTCCTCTGACCTCACAATTCCACAACACCTCACCTCCCTCACTCTTTCCTTCCTCCTACAAACTACAGCTTTTTAAATAATTTTCTCTCTGTGACTACCGACTGATCTCTATCTCTCTAACGCATTTTAGATCCTGACAGTCCTGAGATGCTTTGAAGAGGTGACAGGCTTTTCCTCCCCACAATTCAGCTGTTCAGGTAACCCAGGTATGACAGGTGCAGTGGGATGTGTGTTTATCCCAGGTTTACAGTACTCAGTATCGACTGAGAGCTCAGCTCAATGGGGAAACTCCAAGTTCCTGACAACTTCTGTTTAATACACAGAAGGGCCTTTGTGTATCAGTTCATTCAGATTGATTGCTTCACCTACACAGGAGAAATGAGTTTTGAACTGAATGTTTTACAATTAATGAGAGGAGATCATTGTCTGCACTGGAGAGACATCAGTGGCATGTTAGAGTCACCAGACTGACTGTCACTGAAACCCACACAGACACACACACATAGACAAACACCAGACAAACACACACACACACAGAAAAACACACAAACACACAGACAGACATACACACACAGAAAGACACACAGACAAACACACATACATACAGACACACACACATATAGACAAACACACACACACACATAGACACACAGACACACACATATAGACACACAGACACACACACAGACATACAGACACACACATACATATAGACATACAGACACACACATATAGACAAACAGACACACACACAGACATACAGACACATACACATATAGACATACAGACACACACATATAGACAAACAGACACACACACATAGACACACAGACACACACATATATAGACACACACACACATATAGACACAGACACACACACAAAGATACACACACATATAGACATACACACACACAGACACACACACACACGCAGACACACAGACACATATAGACACACACAGTCAATTACAAAGACACACATTTAGAGTTGACTCAGTATCCACCCCCTCCATCACCGGCACACTGTGCCTGCAGTGTGTACGATCTACAGGATGCCCTGCAGCAACTCACCAAGGTCACTTCACCAGCACCTCCCTCCCCTGTGACCTTCACTACCGAGAAGGACAAGGGCAGCAGGTGCCTGGGAACACCAGCATCTACTAGTTCCCCTCCAAGTCACATCATCCTGACTTGGACAATATATTCCATCATTCTTCACCAAGACTCTCCTGATTTTGGGTGGGATTACGGAGGAGATTCCCTGCCTGGATGTTTCTGTGGGATTCATGATGTCCACCTGTGTGTACCTGTGGACCTATTGGATACATGGACACAGGCCTATATGTAGAGAACCTCACATATCGCTTGCAATGGCAGAGAGGGGCTGAGCTCAAGTTTTGTCTGCATGAGGACTGATACATTATCAGGCTTGGTACTAGAATATTCAAGTTAGGGATAAAGTGACATTTTCTTCACTTGTTTGTGAGGGTGAAAGGGCGGCTGCTTTGTGCAGTCAGGGAGCTGTTTTTAGCACTGGGTTCGTCCCTTGTGTTTCTGTCTGTCTGGTTTTCCCCTAACAGCCATTCGCTATTAGAACTGGTTTTATTGTCATCTAAAGTTTTCAAGATAAAATTGTATTAAATGTAAAAGATGTGATTCTGTATTTGTTGAGACAATGATTGTTACTTTGCTTCTCTTTCCCACATCCTACAGATGTTGGAGCTGAATGTCAATGAGGAACAGGACAAGTGTCACAACACAGCTCCCAGAGTATTTTTAAAAATTTGTTCTTGGGATGTGGAAGATACTGGCAAGGCAATATTTATTGCCCATGCCTGGTTGCCCTGAGAGCATTAAGAGTCAACCAGACAGTGTGGGACTGGAGTCACCTGTAGGCCCCGACCAGGTAAGGATGGCATGTTCCCTCCCCCGAAGGTCATCACTGAACCAGTTAAGTGTTTACCATAACCCTACAGTTTTCATACTCATTTTTCTGGTGCCAGCTCACAAATCACCAGATTTATTGAATTTAGTCTCACATCTTGCCCTAGTGAGAGTTAAATTCACTGGCTCATCTAGTCTGGACCCACTGGGCAACGAATCCTCGTGAGTCACACTGAAAATTTAAATCTAGCTTCCATCATAAGGCCGAGCACTGGACACCAACTAGAAACAGAGAGATTTGGAGTGGAGCTCAGATCAGACAGACTGGCAGAAGGAAGAGCGTGTCGGCGGCTTTTGAAGAGGTGAAGTGGCTTTGAAGGGAATTCCAGAAGGAAGGAGTGTAGTGAGGGAGACAAGGGGGCAGGGAAGAAGCAGCAATCCAGAGCCCAGGACTGCAGTATGACTGCTGGGAGGTGTCACTAACAGGAGGATGAGCTCAGGCTGTGGAGGGAGTTGAAGATGAAAAGAGTTTGATGTCAATTTGTTGGGAAGTTTGAAGAGGGCAGAGTTGGGGGGGGAGGAGACTGAGTGTGGGAGATGGCTCAGCCCTGGGAGGGGAAGGACCTTTCGAGACAACACACTGTCACCAACTGAAAATAAATTGTATTTTAACTTTTACCCATTGTGTGCTGCACATGAACAGGAGGTGTACACTGAGACACACGGGCTGTACAACACCAGATGGGAGTGAATCGTTCCCTTTTACCCACTGAGTGATATATTGTAATATTTGGATTGAGTTGCAGTTTCGGAAACATCATCACCTCTGGCTGTGACGTTGTTGACACTCATGCTCCGCAGGAACCTTCCTCCCGGTACAGACACAGAAGCGATGTCTTTGCCATGGGACAGTGTGTGTGTGTTGTGTGTGTGTTGTGGAGGTGGCAGCAGCTCAGTGTGAGTCAGCCTGGAGCCCGCACCCACACACAGTGACACTGAAAGGTCTGTGTGATTCATCATCTCGACCACTTCTGCTATCAACACTCGGCGATCTCCCAAACACAGAGAGAGGCTCGGTGTAGTGTCAGCCACACACTGTGCACACATCAGGGCCGATTAATTAAAACCAGTGACACTGTGCACGGAGCATCGCGCCGTTTGTCAGCGGTCGCTCCCTGTTCAGTCTCATTCTCTACAATTCCAAACACTTTTTGGCCAGCCCGGTGCCCGAGGTCTGAATCCTTTAGGAAAGTGTCTCGCCCGGCGCCAATATCAGTGAGAGTGGCCCTGACCAGTGAGAGTGGCCCAGGCCAGTGTGAGTGGTCAGGACCAGTGAGAGTGGCCCAGACCAGTGTGAGTGGTCAGGACCAGTGAGAGTGGCAGGACCAGTGAGAGTGGCCCAGGCCAGTGAGAGTGGCAGGACCAGTGAGAGTGGCAGGACCAGTGAGTGTGGTCAGGACCAGTGTGAGTGGCCAGGACCAGTGAGAGTGGCCCGGACCAGTGTGAGTGGCCAGGACCAGTGAGAGTGGCAGGACCAGTGTGAGTGGCAGGACCAGTGTGAGTGGCCAGGACCAGTGTGAGTGGCCAGGACCAGTGAGAGTGGCCCGGACCAGTGAGAGTGGCCCGGACCAGTGAGAGTGGCCAGGACCAGTGTGAGTGGCCAGGACCAGTGTGAGTGGCCAGGACCAGTGAGTGTGGCCCGGACCAGTGAGAGTGGCCAGGACCAGTGTGAGTGGCCAGGACCAGTGTGAGTGGTCAGGACCAGTGTGAGTGGCCAGGACCAGTAAGTGTGGCCCGGACCAGTGTGAGTGGTCAGGACCAGTAAGTGTGGCCCGGACCAGTGTGAGTGGCCAGGACCAGTGTGAGTGGCCCGGACCAGTGAGTGTGGCCCGGACCAGTGTGAGTGGCCAGGACCAGTGTGAGTGGCCAGGACCAGTAAGTGTGGCCCAGACCAGTGAGAGTGGTCAGGACCAGTGAGAGTGGCCAGGACCAGTGTGAGTGGTCAGGACCAGTGAGAGTGGTCAGGACCAGTGTGAGTGGCCTGGACCAGTGAGAGTGGTCAGGACCAGTGAGAGTGGTCAGGACCAGTGAGAGTGGCCAGGACCAGTGTGAGTGGCCAGGACCAGTGAGAGTGGCCAGGACCAGTGAGAGTGGCCAGGACCAGTGAGAGTGGCCAGGACCAGTGTGAGTGGCCAGGACCAGTGTGAGTGGCCAGGACCAGTGAGAGTGGCCAGGACCAGTGTGAGTGGCCAGGACCAGTGTGAGTGGCCAGGACCAGTGAGTGTGGCCCGGACCAGTGTGAGTGGCCAGGACCAGTGAGAGTGGTCAGGACCAGTGAGAGTGGTCAGGACCAGCGTGAGTGGCCCAGACCAGTGAGAGTGATCAGGACCAGCGTGAGTGGCCCGGACCAGTGAGAGTGGTCAGGACCAGTGAGAGTGGTCAGGACCAGTGAGAGTGGTCAGGACCAGCGTGAGTGGCCCAGACCAGTGAGAGTGATCAGGACCAGCGTGAGTGGCCCGGACCAGTGAGAGTGGTCAGGACCAGCGTGAGTGGCCCGGACCAGTGAGAGTGGTCAGGACCAGTGAGTGTGGCCAGGACCAGTGAGAGTGGCCCGGACCAGTGAGAGTGGTCAGGACCAGTGTGAGTGGCCCGGACCAGTGAGAGTGGCCCGGACCAGTGAGAGTGGCCCGGACCAGTGAGAGTGGCCAGGACCAGTGAGAGTGGTCAGGACCAGTATGAGTGGCCAGGACCAGTGAGAGTGGTCAGGACCAGTGAGAGTGGTCAGGACCAGTGAGAGTGGCCCGGACCAGTGAGAGTGGCCCGGACCAGTGAGAGTGGCCCGGACCAGTGAGAGTGGCCCGGACCAGTGAGAGTAGTCAGGACTAGTGAGAGTGGCCCGGACCAGTGAGAGTGGCCCGGACCAGTGAGAGTGGCAGGACCAGTGTGAGTGGTCAGGACCAGTGAGAGTGGCCCCGACCAGTGAGAGTGGTCAGGACCAGTGAGAGTGGCCAGGACCAGTGAGAGTGGTCAGGACCAGTGAGTGTGGTCCGGACCAGTGAGAGTGGTCAGGACCAGTGAGAGTGGTCAGGACCAGTGAGAGTGGCCAGGACCCAAACCAGCGATCAAAGTTCTTGTGACAGTAGCTTAACTTCACTGCTCTGTTAAAAGGCCCTGTCATAAGCAGCATCCCTGATTGTGCAGTGATGGGCTCACCTTTTGATTTCATAGAATCATATAATCATAAAATGATACTGAACAGAAGGAGGCCATTCAGCCCATCGTGCCTGTGCTGGCTCTTTCAAAGAGCTATCCAATTTGTCTAACTCCCCTGCCCTTTCCCCAGAGCCCTGCAAATGTTTCCCCAAGTATTTATCCATTATTGCTAGTGATTTTATTGTCAAGTTGTACAGATTCTGATAGGCATAGGTCCGAGGCCTGTGGGTATTTCACGGAGGTGGGAGGGTGGGGGGAGGGGTGCATTGCGACTCAAAAAATTGAAGGATGACACTGTGATCGAATGGAATATTTTATACCAACCGTCCAATCAAACACTCCCAGGACAGGTACAGTGTGGGTTAGTTACAGAGTAAAGCTCCCTCTACACTGTCCCATCAAACACTCCCAGGGCAGGTACAGCACGGGTTAGATACAGAGTAAAGCTCCCTCTACACTGTCCCATCAAACACTCACAGGGCAGGTACAGCACGGGTTAGATACAGAGTAAAGCCCCCTCTACACAGTCCCATCAAACACTCCCAGGGCAGGTACAGCACGGGTTAGATACAGAGTAAAGCTCCCTCTACACTGTCCCATCAAACACTCACAGGGCAGGTACAGCACGGGTTAGATACAGAGTAAAGCTCCCTCTACACTGTCCCATCAAACACTCCCAGGACAGGTACAGCACGGGTTAGATACAGAGTAAAGCTCCCTCTACACTGTCCCATCAAACACTCCCAGGGCAGGCACATCAAGTCCAGGGTACGAAGCAAAGAAAATGAACCAGTTTTTCTGCCACTGATCATTATCCAATGATGCCTGCACAGAAAGTGTGTTTACATTTGTGAATGTATGTGCATGTTTGGGTGCACACACAAGTATTTGTGTATATGCAAATGGGTGTGCATTTGTGTGTGCATAAGTGTGGGTGTTCTGTGTGCATTCATGTGTGTTTGTTGGTGTGTCTGTGTCTATGTGTGCATGTGCCTATGTGTAGGTTTATCTATGTGTGTGTGTGTGTGCGTACATGTGTCTATGTTTGGATGTGTGTGTGGGTGTGTCTGTGGGTGTGCATGCATGTGTTTATGTGTGGGTGTATGTCTGTGTGTGTGTGTGCATGTGTCCTGGTGTGTGCATGTGTCTATGTGTGCACGTGTGTCTATGTGTGGTTGTGTGTGCTGGTGTTTATGTGTGGGTGTGTATGTATCTATGTGTGTGCATGTGTTTATGTGTGGGTGCGCATGCGTCTGTGTGTGGGTGTGTGTGTCTATGTGTGGGTGTGTGTGTGCGTGTGTCTATGTGTGGGTGTGTGTGTGCGTGTGTCTATGTGTGGGTGTGTGTGTGCGTGTGTTTATGTGTGGGTGTGTCTGTGTGTGGGTGTGTGCATGTGTCTATGTGTGGGTGTGTGTGTGCCTGTGTCTGTTTGTGGGTGGACGTGTGCGTGTGTCTATGTGTGTGTGTGTGTGCGTGTGTCTATGTGTGGGTGTGGGTGTGTGTCTATGTGTGGGTGTGTGTGTGCGTGTGTTTATGTGTGGGTGTGTGTGTGCATGTGTCTATGTGTGGGTGTGTGTGTCTGTGTCTGTGTCTGTGTGTACGTGGGTCTGTGTCTGTGTCTACGTGTGCCTATGTCTATGTGTGGAGAGACCCAGTTCACCCAGAGTTGAGCTCCCAGCCAACACTCATTGTCTGGGCCATTTGGGGACTGAAAACATGTGGAATCACGGTCACATTCAGGGGAGTGGGAGAGAAATGGAGGGGGATTAGAGTTACTGAGCCAATAAAATAATTGCTGAGGGGGTTAACCAGATCCAAGTTGTCCAGTAACTGGTCACAGCAGCTGAGGTATAGCTCATCGATATGCGAAAGGTTTTAAAATGTTTGGATGTGAAAAGAGGAAAGTAACAGTTTCAGTCTCTGTGTCTTCCTCACAATCTTGGCCAAAGCAGAAGTGAAAGGTTTTACTTCAAAGAAACCAAAGAACAATTCCTTTTGTTTCTCTATTTTTCACATGATTTCCGTGTGTGTTTTTGTCCAAAACATAAATACTATTACACTGGTGGCAGTCTGTGACTGAGAGATCCCTAGAGACACAGACTCTTCAGATATGAACTGTTCTTACTGTGAGAGAGCTAGCAGGGTGTAGTGGTAAGTAGATCTATTTTGAGTGTTGTGTTGAACATGCTGCAAGCTCCTGGGTGACAGCTTCCTCGGTAAGGTGTGTCTTGGTTTTCACTCATATGGCAGGACATCACCATGTACAAAACAATGCAAGGAGCATAGCGAATAAGGCAGATGAGCTGAGGGCACAGATAGACCACGTGGCAGTACGATATCTTAGCTATTGCAGAAACATGGCTTAAAGAGGGGCAGGAATGGCAGCTCAACGTTCCTGGTTACAGGGTTTACAGAAAGATAGAGAGGGGGATAAAAAAGGAGGGGGAGTGGCAATATTGGTTAAAGAAACAATTGCAGCTGTGAGGAGGGATGATATTTTAGAAAGATCATCAAATGAGGCCTTGTGGGTTGAGCTAATGAACAAAAAAGGGGCAGTCATACTGCTGGGAGTGTATTATAGACCCCCGAACAGTCAGAGGGAGATAGAAGAGCAAATATGTAGGCAAATTTCTGAGAAATGCAAAAACAATAGGGCAGTAATAGTAGGGGATTTCAACTACCCGAATATTAACTGGGATAGAATCAGTGTAAAAGGTATAGAGGATGCAGAATTCTTAAATTGCATTCAGGAGAACTTTTTTAACCAGTACTTAGCAAGGGAATGAAGCTGGGAAGGTGGAAGCAGTATCAGTGGGAGAGCATTTTGGTGGTAGTGATCATAATTCTGTTAGTTTTAGCATAGTTATGGAAAAGGACAAAGATAGAACAGGAGTTACAGTTCTCAATTGGAGAAAGACTAATTTTACTAAGCTGAGAAGTGATTTAGCAAAAGTGGACTGGAAACAGCTACTTGAAGGTAAATCAGTGTCAGAGCAGTGGGAGATTCAAGGGGTTCAGAGTAAACATGTTCCCACAAAGAAAAAGGGTGGGACTGCCTAATCTAGAGCCCCCTGGATTGGAGGACTGCTAACGTTGTACCGTTGTTTAAAAAGGGAGAAAGGGAGAAAGAGCTAGGCAGAGTAATTACAGGCCAGTCAATCTAACCTCAGTGGTGGACAAATTATTGGAATCAATTCTGAGGGACAGTATAAACCGTCATTTAGAAAGGTACGGGTTAATCAAGGACAGTCAGCACGGATTTGTTAAGGGAAGGTCGTGTCTGACTAACTTGATTGAATTTTTTGAGGTGGTAACAAGGAGGATCAATGAGGGTAACACATTTGATGTAGTCTACATGGATTTTAGCAAGGCTTTTGACAAGGTCCCACATGGCAGACTGGTCAAAAAAGTAAAAGCCCATGGGATCCAAGGGAAAGTGGCTAGTTGGACCCAAAATTGGCTCAGGAAGCGAAGGGTAATGGTTGACGTGTGTTTTTGCGACTGGAAGGCTGTTTCCAGTGGGGTCCTGCGAGGTTTTATTACTAGGTCCCTTGCTTTTTGTGGTATATATTAATGATTTGGACTTGAATGTGGGGGGCTTGATCAAGAAGTTTGCAGATGATACAAAAATCGGCCATGTGGTTGATAATGAGGAGGAAAGCTGCAGACTGCAGAAAGTTATCAATGGACTGGTCGGATGGGCAGAAAAGTGGTAAATGGAATTCAATCCGGAGAAGTGTGAGGTAATGCATTTGGGGAGGAAAACAAGGCAAGAGAATACACAATAAATGGGAGGATACTGAGAGGTGTAGAGGAACAAAGGGACCTTGGAGTGCATGTCCACAGATCCCTGAAGGTAGCAGAATAGGTAGATAAGGTGTTTAAAAAGGCATACGGGATACTTTCCTTTATTAGCCGAGGCATAGACTATAAGAGCAGGGGGGTTATACTAGAACTGTATAAAACACTGGTTAGGCCACAGCTTGAGTACTGCGTACAGTTCTAGTCACCACATTACAGGAAAGATATGATTGCACTAGGGAGGGTGCAGAGGAGATTTACGAGGATGTTGCCAGGGCTGGAGAATTTTAGCTATGAGGAAAGATTGGATAGGCTGGGGTTGTTTTCTTTGGAACAGAGGAGACTGAGGAGAGATTTAATTGAGGTATATAAAATTATGACGGGACTAGATAGAGTGGATAGGGAGGACCTATTTCCCTTAGCAGAGGGGTCAGTGACCAGTGGGGCATAGATTTAAAGTAATTGGTAGAAGGATTAGGTGGGAGTTGAAGAGAATTTTTTTCACCCAGAGGGTGATGGTGGTCTGGAACTCACTGCCTGAAAGGGTGGTAGAGGCAGAAACCCTCAACTCATTTACAAAGTACTTGGATGAGCATCTGAAGTGCAGTAACCTACAGGGCTACGAACCAAGTGCTGGAAAGTGGGATTAAGCTGGATAGCTCTTTATCGGCCGGCACGGACACGATGGGCCGAATGGCCTCCTTCTGTGCCGTAACTTTCTATGATTCTATGAAAGGATTAGCGGGATGGCACCAAGCTCTCAGCAGGGGCTACACCCTCGGGAAGCATGAGCCAGGGACCCAGGCACAACACTGGGGAACAGGTCAATAGACTCACCGCTTGGAGAGTAAATCAGGAACCCGTGATTAGATAACGCCATAGCTTGAATTTTAAAAGCTGGTGGGTTGCAAGAGGAAAGTTGAGGGAGGGGAACAGTCGCACAGTTCAATGAGCTGGAGGAAGAGTCAGTTTGATGAGATCAGTTGCCTGTCTCTAATTCTATTTTTTCCCTCCGTACTACTAACTTAGGAGATAATGTGCAACGAATCTCAATTTCCACCCAGTGGAGATGTGGGGAGGACGGAGAGTGTGGATATTAAAAACCACAGAATTCAGTGGATCTATGACCTCAGTAGCATCTATAAAATAGTGACAAATAAAGGCAGTGACGGAGAGAGAGAGGTTTGAGGTTAGGGTGAGAGAGGGTTTTTAGCAGCCACTTGCTGTGAAAATCCCCTCACCCACCACCACACAGTCATAGTGTTGGCAGTTTCTTTAGATTTTACTTCAGCGAACCAGAAAGGCTCAAGTTTGGTTACGGTAAAGGATGAGGTTAACTTCAAATCATTGCCTTGGCAATAATGAATCGAAGACTGTCTAATAGAGTGAAGCTGCCTCACCGATTACTTCTGCTCGCCAGCCTGGCCTGAAACTGATTATGTGCTTTTGAAAAACAAAAACAGATTCCAGTCCTGCAGCTAAACAGGAATGAAAGCTTTTTAACAAGTGCATGGAGAGCATCAGGTGCAGACTGAGATTAGACTCTGTTTGACTAATTATCATTGATCTGGAAGATGCAGTGTGACGCTTATGGGCTCAACAGTTACAAACTGGTGTTTTCATTATAATTGGGTAGTAATTTCACTATAACAGGAGTGACATTTTATTCAGTTGCATGATTAGTGAATTAGGATGGTTCTCTCTGTGACTGAAATTGCTCTCTTCTGAGTTCACTATAAGCAGCCTCCCCTTTATTAACTGAAGTTAAGATAAATAACACAGAAACAGCATATTAAAACTTAAAGTTAACCCTTTGACTCACTGGGTAAATGCTCTGCCCTGTGAGGTACTGAGCCAAGCAGACCGGGAAGATTTTTTAAAATATATTTGTTCTCAGGTTTTGGTGATGTTGGCAAGGCCGCATTTATGCCCATCCCTAGTTGTCCTGGTGGTGGGCCTTCTCCTTGAACCGCTACCGTCCGTGTGGTGAAGGGGCTCCCATGATTGTATTAGGTAGAGAGTTCCAGGATATTGACCCAGTGATGATGAAGGAACAGTGATCTATGTCCAAGTCAGGATGATGTGACTTGGAGGGGAACTAGTAGATGCTGGTGTTCCCAGGCACCTGCTGCCCTTGTCCTTCTCGGTGGTGGAGGTACCAGGGGAGGGAGGTACTGGTGAAGTGACCTTGGTGAGTTGCTGCAGGGCATCCTGTAGAACGTACACACTGTAGGCACAGTGTGCCGGTGATGGAGGGGGTGGATACCGAGACCAATGGCTTGGGCACTAATCAAGCAGAATGTTCTGTTGTGGATGGTGTCGAGCTTCTTGAATGTTGTTGCTGCTGCACCCATCCAAGTGAATAGAGACTATTCCATCACACTTCTGGCTTGAGCCTTGTAGATGATGGAGAGGCTTTGAGGGGTCAGGAGATGAGCCACTTATTGCAGAATGCCCTGCTCTTGTAGCCACAGTGTTGACATGGCTGGTCCAGTTCAGTTTTTGGTCAATGGTGACCCCCAAGATGTTGGTGATGGGGTACTCAGCAATGGTGATGCTGTCAAGGGTAGCTGGGCCTTCTTTAGTTCAAGATGGTCATTTCCCAGCCCTCTTGTACTGGGACATACAAACTGGGAAGATGCCTGGTTTCACCAAGCCTGTGTACTTGAGCCAACTGATCTCAGCCAGGGAGATGGCAGGAACTGCAATTGGCCCCTGTGCCCAGAGCTAGAGAGGGGGAACAATCTGCCAGGGTTCCCCTAGATCACTAACCACCACCTCTGACTGGAAACTACCAATGTGTGAATATCAGATGAGAACGCAGTGGGATCGGCTGTGATGCTCTTTATGGAAAAATAGCCCACTGACACTCGCTGCCTAAACACACAAGAGAAAATATCCAATGGATTGAGGTCCTGGAGGGCGACTGTTTTGGAACTGGTGAGTATGAGCCATCTCCTTCTGGAGATCATGGGAGGGCTGAATGCAGCTCCCGTTACCAAATGATTAACCATTTTAACTGTTTCTCACTTTGACAGTCTCCCCCGTCCTGCAATCCCCTGGATTACTGGCTCTGATTGCATCTTTCCATCTGACTTTTTAACTATAATTCTGAGACTTGTGTGGGCTTATTTTTTGTGTTGCTGTGGTTTTGCAAAGCCGAGCGAATTCTCCAGCTATCGGTTCTGAACATCTTACGTTTATTCTATGAGAAATTTGCAAAAACTGCACTCTGCCTGTCTCGTGCAGAATTAGTGCAGCTGCATCTCGCAATCCTGGCCAGCTGCAGAGTGTAGCCTGATACAAAACACTGCAGGGCACTGATGGCCCAAGCAATACTTTTCCTGCTCCCTCTTACCTGAGATCTTATACCGACCATCCTCAGTACCTCACCTCAATGCAATTCCCACAAGTGTCGAGAGTTGGGTTTTTTAAATTATTAATTTTTGGGCTGTGGGCATTGCTGGCATTTATTGCCCATCCCTAGGTGCCCAGATATAACTGTGGGGTTTGCTAGGCCACTTCAGAGGGCAGTTAAGAGTTGACCACATTGGTGAGGGGACTGGGGTCACAGGTAGACCAGAGCAGGTAAGGATGGCAGGTTTCCTTCCCTAAATGGAGAAAGAGCAGGGGAGTGGGACTAATTGGATAGCTCTTCTCAAAGAGCAGGCACAAGCATGATGGGCCGAATGGCCTCCTCCTGTGCTATATCATTCTACGATAGAGGACATTAGTGAACCAGTTGGGTTTTTACGACAACCCGACAGCTTCATGGTCACTTTTCCTGATACCAGCTTTTTATTTCCAGCTTTTTTTTAAACTGAATTTAATTTCTCAAACTGCTACAGTGGGATTTGAACTCACATTCTCGGGATTATGAGTCCAGTAACAGAAGCTCTACACTGCCGTATCCCACACACACTTTGGGAGTCACTGGCGGCGGATCGGGAGCAGGTACCCTGGCTGATTTGTTTTCCCAGCGGTACAAAGCCAATGAAAGTTCCCCTTCTCTCCCCGCCATCTCGACTGTGACCAGTTAACTAAGAACAAGCTTGGGACTTTCCTCTGGGCTGTGTGTGTGTGTGTGTCACGCTGCACGGTGCATCCGCTCACCGAGAGATGAGTGGATCTCGCAATGTGCAACTTAGATTCTAATTGTACCAAGGGGCCTTTAGTGAGTTGTGGATGTCATTCAATCCCTATTCACAGAGCAGCAGTGTAAGGTGCAGGAATGTGCTTTGATCTGGTCTTGAATCATTTCCTGCACTTTCATGTGGGTTTTTACTGTAAATGTTACTCAAGTTCGCGAGGTCCTGCATCATTTTACATTGCTTGGTGTAACGGTTATTTTGCCGCTTCTTGTTTTCACTCCAACTGCAGCTGTTCTGCTCTAACTCAACACCACACAAAAATAAAACACTTTATGAATCTTCAGCACAATTTAAAGGCTTCCGCTTGGTGGGGTAAAGGGGTGATTTCACCTGATCACTGTGTGTTGATGATGAGGCGGGAGCCAGCGTGGACTGTACCCCCCCCACCCCCCTCCCTCAACCATCACCCACCAAAAAAACAGGTTCACTGGCCCTTCATCTCATTGCTGTTTGTGGGATCCTGCCGTGCGCAGATTGGCTGCCGCATCCGTCCTCAGAGCAACAATTCAAAATAGTTCTGATAAGGTGTTTTATAAACACTAGTCTGATGGAGGGCATCTGCAAATGGTGCCAATACATCGCAGCCGGATCCCCCGCTCCCGGGAATATCTCCCTCTGTCTATAGGGTTTTATGATGTGGAGATGCCGGTGATGGACTGGGGTTGACAATTGTAAACAATTTTACAACACCAAGTTATAGTCCAGCAATTTTATTTTAAATTCACAAGCTTTCGGAGGCTTCCTGAGGTACCTGAGGAAGGAGGAAGCCTCCGAAAGCTTGTGAATTTAAAATAAAATTGCTGGACTATAACTTGGTGTTGTAAAATTGTTTACAATTATAGGGTTTTAGAGGAATTCTTTCAGAAGCCGATGAATTGCAATTTAATTAAAGAATGTTTCATTAAATGTTGCGTCCTTCAAATAAAGTCCCAGTCTCAAAACCCTCGGGCCCAGCCCCATGGTGCTGGAATCCCTGAGGCTTTGCCCCTGGTTGCAGGAAGCTGCTCCCCTGCCTCAAATATTTAACCTTAAACCACATCCTGACCTTTCTCACTCTCTGACAGAGGTGACGTCAATGGTGTATAAGATTGATCTGAATGTTCCATGTATTTACTGCAGTGAAGAGCGTGTCACCCGGAGGAGGGGTTTCAGTCCTCTCCTCCTTCAACTTTTGGTACTTGACCCCCGCCAGGGAGATTCAGGTCACCCCCCCCCTCCCCTCCCTCCCCCCTCCCGATAATATCGACACACAACTGCTGCTTCCACCGACTCACACGGTGATTACAACCTGCCACTAAAAGCGGAGTCGATGAGTGAGGTGACATCTTCTGTCGTGCTGGACGTTAAGGGGTAAGTGTGTTGGGAGATGGGATGTGGCTGTGTTTCTACCTCCCTGCTCACCGCAATAACCCATGGTGTTTGGCCATTCTTGCCGCGGCTCATTGTGGCGCTCGACTTCTCGGCAATTCTTCCGATTTCAGTTCCTTTATCCCGCCGGCTGAATCATTACTTGTATTCTGTGTTGTAAAAGCTCATCATTAACTGCTTTGGCCCCTGTGTTGTTTTAATGAATAATGAAGCTGGGATTTTAAAAAGTGCCCAACCTCTGAGACCCGACAAGGTGGGAATGAGCATTCATTCCCAGTTAGCAGGTGAGATGAAGGAGCAGGGGCCAGAGTGCAGGACACCCAGCAAGGCTGGAAAAGAGCAGCAGAGAACAGGAGGTAACTCAGCAAGTGGAAGTTAATTGATGGCAAGCTTGAGTTTTCTGAAGGTGATTATAAGAATGAGACAGAGCAAGTGGATAAAGAGACAGAGAGAACATTAAACGGATATTCACCACAGAATAACTGAATATCTTTGCAGGATTGAGTCGTGTCTGTGGAGGGAGTAGGGAACCAGTGATCCTGCCTAGATTTTAATCAGGTCCAAAGAAAATGGAATAATAGGATCTCAGGAGGTCAGGGCAGAAGGTTTTATTTGATTGTTTTCTTAGGACAGATGGAGCTGAAAGTCTGCCTTATGGAACGGAGAAACCCAGTTTTTGCACAAGGCCCCTGGAGAGATTGTGTTGCTGGATTTGTGGGTCATGCTGAGAGGAGTCAGTGATGAGGGGCAGGCTGCCAAGGGTTAGAATTAGAGTTTGGAACGACAGATTTCTTCCATTTCCAAAATGTGCTCGTTGATTCCTTCCCACCACATAATCACAAAACCATTCGTTTGCCACTATTATTGTCCATCTGTTGGAGAAATGGCAGAGCCCATGGATTGGGGGTTCTCAGAAGGCCACAGGATTAACAAGAAGCTATGGGGAGGCTGGGTCCCAGTTAAAGCCAGGATTGGCTGACTCCAGTACCAACTCCCCTGAACAGCCAGGTCGCTGAAACAACGAGCTCCACGGCCCTCAGTCCCAGTGCTGCTCCAATCCAAGCTTTCAAGTATTTTATTCCAGGTTTATATCAAACTAAAGTAATTAATAGTCAGAGAAACACTGTGTCTGACACACACTCAGAATCAGGCAGTGAAGATTGGTCGTTGGCAGTTATATATTGTGCTGTACATTGAGATACTTTTACATGAAGGATGGATGTCAGTGATACACAATATATAAAGCCAGCAGACACCAAAACTCCCATGGCAACCAGCTCCTCCATTACCCCCTCACAGTCTGTCCCAATCCCAGATACCAGCTCTTCCATCACCCACACACAGTCTGTCCCACTCTCAGATACCAGCTCCTCCATCACCCACACACAGTCTGTCCCACTCTCTGATACCAGCTCCTCCATCACCCCCACACAGTCTGTCCCAATCCCAGATACCAGCTCCTCCATCACCCCCACACAGTCTGTCCCAATCCCAGATACCAGCTCCTCCATCACCCCCACACAGTCTGTCCCACTCTCAGATACCAGCTCCTCCATCACCCACACACAGTCTGTCCCAATCCCAGATACCAGCTCCTCCATCACCCCCACACAGTCTGTCCCAATCCCAGATACCAGCTCCTCCATCACCCCCACACAGTCTGTCCCACTCTCAGATACCAGCTCCTCCATCACCCACACACAGTCTGTCCCAATCCCAGATACCAGCTCCTCCATCACCCCCACACAGTCTGTCCCAATCCCAGATACCAGCTCCTCCATCACCCACACACAGTCTGTCCCACTCTCAGATACCAGCTCCTCCATCACCCACAGTCTGTCCCAATCCCAGATACCAGCTCCTCCATCACCCACACACACAGTCTGTCCCACTCTCTGATACCAGCTCCTCCATCACCCCCACACAGTCTGTCCCAATCCCAGATACCAGCTCCTCCATCACCCCCACACAGTCTGTCCCAATCCCAGATACCAGCTCCTCCATCACCCACACACAGTCTGTCCCAATCCCAGATACCAGCTCCTCCATCACCCCCACACAGTCTGTCCCAATCCCAGATACCAGCTCCTCCATCACCCCCACACAGTCTGTCCCAATCCCAGATACCAGCTCCTCCATCACCCACACACAGTCTGTCCCAATCCCAGATACCAGCTCCTCCATCACCCACACACAGTCTGTCCCAATCCCAGATACCAGCTCCTCCATCACCCCCACACAGTCTGTCCCACTCTCAGATACCAGCTCCTCCATCACCCCCACACAGTCTGTCCCAATCCCAGATACCAGCTCCTCCATCACCCCCACACAGTCTGTCCCACTCTCAGATACCAGCTCCTCCATCACCCCCACACAGTCTGTCCCAATCCCAGATACCAGCTCCTCCATCACCCACACACACAGTCTGTCCCACTCTCAGATACCAGCTCCTCCATCACCCACACACACAGTCTGTCCCACTCTCAGATACCAGCTCCTCCATCACCCCCTCACAGTCTGTCCCAATCCCAGATACCAGCTCCTCCATCACCCCCACACAGACTGTCCCACTCTCAGATACCAGCTCCTCCATCACCCACGCACAGTCTGTCCCACTCTCAGATACCAGCTCCTCCATCACCCACACACAGTCTGTCCCTCTCTCAGATACCAGCTCTTCCATCACCGAGACACAGTCTGTCCCTCTCTCTGATACCAGCTCCTCCATCACCCCCACACAGTCTGTCCCAATCCCAGATACCAGCTCCTCCATCACCCCCACACAGTCTGTCCCTCTCTGATACCAGCTCCTCCATCACCCCCACACAGTCTGTCCCAATCCCAGATACCAGCTCCTCCATCACCCACACACAGTCTGTCCCAATCCCAGATAGCAGCTCTTCCATCACCGAGACACAGTCTGTCCCTCTCTCTGATACCAGCTCCTCCATCACCCCCACATAGTCTGTCCCTCTCTCAGATACCAGCTCCTCCATCACCCACACACAGTCTGTCCCACTCTCAGATACCAGCTCCTCCATCACCCACACACAGTCTGTCCCAATCCCAGATACCAGCTCCTCCATCACCCCCACACAGTCTGTCCCAATCCCAGATACCAGCTCCTCTATCACCCGCACACTTAAATACATTCCCTAGGATAGGTTCTCATATCAAACTGGTGGTGGCACAGTGACACAAAATAGCCATATATTTTCTATAGTATACACAGGGGCTGCTATTCTTTATAATGCACACACAGCGGCTGCTATTCTCTATAATATACACAAAGCTGTATCAGTGTGTGAATATACACAACACAGTATCAGCATCTGAATACACACAGGGCTGTATCAGCATGCGAATATACACAATGCTGTATCAGTGTGTGAATATACACAGTGCCATATCCGTGTGTGAATATACACAGTGTTGTATCTGCATGTGACTATACACAGCACTGTCTCTGCATGTGACTATACACAGCGCTGTATCTGCGTGTGAATATACACAGCCCTGTATCAGCGTGTGAATATACAGAGGGATGTATCAGAGTGTGAATATGCACCGGGCTGTAAGAGCATATGAATATACACAGCCCTGTATCCGCCTTAAACTCTACATCCCCCGCACAACCTCTGTAACTCACTTCCAAAATAACTTTCCTTTGCTATCTCCATCACTCTCTGCAAATCCATCTCTCATCACTGTGCTCGCTGGTTTGTCCCAAATTCTACCTTCTCTTTGTTGCTTGAAGCTTGTTAAGAGATGTTTTCTGTATGTGAGGAGCACCATCACAGGGTCAGTCAGTGTCTGATATACGTGGCATGTGTGTTTTAGTAACTGATCTGAATTTCATCAAACAAGTGACCCTGACAATAAAGATGGTGTTTTTCCTCCACAGAAAGTTCCCACAATGAGCTGTGTCTGGAGGTCCCCACTGGTCACCGTCCTTCTGCTTCTCCTGTGTGGACGAATATACTGCAGTAAGTTCATATTAATGATACACCGGGTTCGATTTTATCCTTGACGGAGTGTTTGTACCATCCTGTCACCGGGGGTGGGGTGGAGAGATTTGTGTGGGGCCAGGAAGAGCGTTCATGCTACCAGTGGGACCTCAAAGTTGTGCAGGGGTCCCCTGTAGACCCAGGGACCCCGATTAGCAAATTACAAATAAGCTTCCACCTGAAACATGTCGGGAGCTGAGCCTCCCTCTTGAAGGCCCACAAACAAAATGGAGGTGGGCAGGAACAGGGTGGCAAATGACTCAGCCTGATTTTCGGGATCCCTGTTCCCGCCAGGCAGTTAGAATTAATATTCACCCCCATTGTGTTATTAAAAAAACCCACCAGGGACACTCAAGCAACCAAATTAAATTCATCACAAAAAGCAAAAATGTACCAGATTTGTGTTTGTGCTTCAGCTGAAAACAAGAATTATGTTTGCAATCTGTTCAAAGCTCCTCAGTCAATAATAGACTCAGGCACTGTTATCTTTTACAATATACACAGAGGCTGCTATTCTGTATATTATATACAGGGACTGCTAGTTTCTGTAATTCCCACTTACCTGTTATTCTATATATTAAACCCCCCCCCCAAACCCCTCAATTAGATTCCAGCCTGTAACTCACTACCGGGTATCTGTTATTCTATATATAAACGATGTTAACTCATCAATTGTGTTCCAGTCTTTAAGTCACTCTAGGAAATCCATCCATTCACTGCCGTGGAAGGTTCAAATCCTGGGGGACAAGTGAAAAATGAGGCAGTCAGGAGTAAGAAGGGAAATCGGGAAACATTTTCGCACAAAGGTGTGAAACAATGCAGAATATGATATCAGGGAAGGAAAGTGTAAGTTAGGTCACAAGATAATTAGATATGTTTCTGGAAAGAGAGAAGGGATTGAGGAACATGGTGAGAATGTGGGTAGGTGGGACTGAGGGATATGGGGAGAAGGTGGGTAGGTGGGACTGAGGGATATGGGGAGAATGTGGGACTGAGGGATATGGGGAGAAGGTGGGTAGGTGGGACTGAGGGATATGGGGAGAAGGTGGGTAGGTGGGATTGAGGGATATGGGGAGAAGGTGGGACTGAGGGATATGGGGAGAAGGAGGGTAGGTGGGACTGAGGGATATGGGGAGAAGGTGGGTAGGTGGGACTGAGGGATATGGGGAGAAGGTGGGTAGGTGGGACTGAGTGATATGGGGAGAAGGTGGGTAGGTGGGACTGAGGGATATGGGGAGAAGGTGGGTAGGTGGGACTGAGGGATATGGGGAGAAGGTGGGTAGGTGGGACTGAGGGATATGGGGAGAAGGTGGGTAGGTGGGACTGAGGGATATGGGGAGAAGGTGGGACTGAGGGATATGGGGAGAAGGTGGGACTGAGGGATATGGGGAGAAGGTGGGTAGGTGTTACTGAGGGATATGGGGAGAAGGTGGGTAGGTGGGACTGAGGGATATGGGGAGAAGGAGGGTAGGTGGGACTGAGGGATATGGGGAGAAGGAGGGTAGGTGGGACTGAGGGATATGGGGAGAAGGTGGGTTTGAGGGATGTGGGGAGAAGGTGGGTAGGTGGGATTGAGGGATATGGGGAGAAGGTGGGTAGGTGGGATTGAGAGATATGGGGAGAAGGAGGGTAGGTGGGACTGAGGGATATGGGGAGAAGGTGGGTAGGTGGGACTGAGGGATATGGGGAGAAGGAGGGTAGGTGGGACTGAGGGATATGGGGAGAAGGTGGGTAGGTGGGATTGAGGGATATGGGGAGAAGGTGGGTAGGTGGGACTGAGGGATGTGGGGAGAAGGTCGGTAGGTGGGATTGAGAGATATAGGGAGAAGGTGGGTAGGTGGGTTTGAGGGATGTGGGGAGAAGGTGGGTAGGTGGGACTGAGGGATATGGGGAGAAGGTCGGTAGGTGGGATTGAGAGATATAGGGAGAAGGTGGGTTTGACAGATATGGGGAGAAGGTGGGTAGGTGGGTTTGAGGGATGTGGGGAGAAGGTCGGTAGGTGGGTTTGATCTGTTGGAAAGGATGGGCTTGTTAGCCTTACCCTGTTTGTTTTCGGGATGTGGGTAACACTGGCAGGGCCTTATTTATTGCCCATCCGTGGTTGCCTTGAGGGCATTAAGAGTCAAACACACACTGTGGAGTCACCTGTAGGCCCAGACTGAGTAAGGATGGCAGGTTCCCTCTCCTGAAGAACATTAGTGAACCAGTTGGGTTATTACACCACTCCAGCAGCTTTCAGTTTCATTTTTGAAGCTCACAAACTCTGTAAAACCCTGTGCATCAAGTCAGCCTGCAGTTTAACTCCACGCTGCAGAACGGTCTCGGCTTCTATTCAGGTGTGCCGAGATTATCTGATCTTAGCTGGGCTGTGATGGGGCCACTGCCATTGGCATAAGTGCTGCTCCTGCTGACTGACCAGTGCCTCCTGCTGGAATGAGAGGGAATGTGTAGTCACCCGGTGAGAACAGGACTGGGCTCGGGCCTGGTGCCCCCGTCATAATTGAACATCCCAACACTCACTGTCCATGTGGGGAATAGTCAGTAGGACAAGGTGTCCTTTCAGCCCCTGTAGCCCAGCGAGTCAATGCTTTTAGGGGCGAAAACTAGGGAGGGGGAGGGGGAGAGAGAAAATACTATTTTAGAAGGAAATAGCAAGTGGAAAACAATTCAGTTTCATTTTTGGTTCCAGCTGACTGGAGTGTGAGCTGACTGGAGTGTGAGCTGACTGGAGTGTGAGCTGACTGGTACGTGAGCCGTGGGAGTGTGAGCTGACGGGTACGTGAGCCGTGGGAGTGTGAGCTGACGGGTACGTGAGCCGTGGGAGTGTGAGCTGACGGGTACGTGAGACGTGGGAGTGTGAGCTGACGGGTACGTGAGCCGTGGGAGTGTGAGCTGACGGGTACGTGAGCCGTGGGAGTGTGAGCTGACGGGTACGTGAGCCGTGGGAGTGTGAGCTGACGGGTACGTGAGCCGTGGGAGTGTGAGCTGACGGGTACGTGAGCCGTGGGAGTGTGAGCTGACGGGTACGTGAGACGTGGGAGTGTGAGCTGATACGTACGTGAGACGTGGGAGCGTGAGACGTGGGAGTCTGAGCTGACTGGAGTGTGAGCCGTGGGAGTGTGGGCCGAGGGAGTGTGAGCTGTGACATCGGACATGATCTGACCTTTAGCCCCGCCTCAGTGAACTACGAGGTGTTGAGGCGAGGCACAAGTTGGAGGCGATATTTGTAGGTGTGTGTGTGAGTTAGAGAGACTGATATTGTAGGTGTGTGTGTGTGAGTTAGAGAGACTGATATTGTAGGTGTGTGTGTGTGAGTTAGAGAGGCTGATATTGTAGGTGTGTGTGTGTGAGTTAGAGAGGCTGATATTGTAGGTGTGTGTGTGTGAGTTAGAGAGACTGATATTGTAGGTGTGTGTGTGTGAGTTAGAGAGACTGATATTGTAGGTGTGTGTGTGAGTTAGAGAGACTGATATAGAACAAAGAGATCTAGGAGTACAGGTTCATAGCTCCTTGAAAGTGGAGTCACAGGTGGATAGGGTGGTGAAGAAGGCATTCAGCTTGCTTGGTTTCATTGGTCAGAACATTGAATACAGGAGTTGGGATGTCTTGTTGAAGTTGTACAAGACATTAGTTAGGCCACACTTGGAGTACTGTGTACAGTTCTGGTCACCCTATTATAGAAAGGATATTATTAAACTAGAAAGAGTGCAGAAAAGATTTATTAGGATGCTGCCGGGACTTGATGGTTTGACTTATAGGGAGAGGTAAGATAGACTGGGACTTTTTTCCCTGGAGAGTAGGAGGTTGAGGGGTGATCTTATAGAAGTCTATAAAATAATGAGGGGCATAGATAAGGTAGATAGTCAAAATCTTTTCCCAAAGGTAGGGGAGTCTATAACGAGGGGACATAGATTTAAGGTGAGAGGGGAGAGATACAAAAGGGTCCAGAGGGGCAATTTTTTCACTCAAAGGGTGGTGAGTGTCTGGAACGAGCTGCCAGAGGCAGTAGTAGAGGCGGGTACAATTTTGTCTTTTAAAAAGCATTTGGACAGTTACATGGGTAAGATGGGTATAGAGGGATATGGGCCAAGTGCAGGCAATTGGGACTAGCTTAGTGGAATAAACTGGGCGACATGGACATGTTGGGCCGAAGGGCCTGTTTCCATGTTGTAAACTTCTATGATTCTATGATTCTATGATTGTGGGTGTGTGTGTGTGAGAGAGGCTGATATTGTAGGTGTGTGTGTGAGTTAGAGAGATTGATATTGTAGGTGTGTGTGTGAGTTAGAGAGACTGATATTGTAGGTGTGTGTGTCAGTTAGAGAGACTGATATTGTAGGTGTGTGTGTGAGTCAGAGAGACTGATATTGTAGGTGTGTGTGTGTGAGTTAGAGAGGCTGATATTGTCGGTGTGTGTGAGTTAGAGAGGCTGATATTGTAGGTGTGTGTGAGTTAGAGAGGCTGATATTGTAGGTGTGTGTGAGTTAGAGAGGCTGATATTGTAGGTGTGTGTGTGTGAGTTAGAGAGGCTGATATTGTAGGTGTGTGTGTGTGTTAGAGGGACTGATATTGTAGGTGTGTGTGTGAGTTAGAGAGACTGATATTGTAGGTGTGTGTGTGTTAGAGAGACTGATATTGTAGGTGTGTGTGTGAGTTAGAGAGACTGATATTGTCGGTGTGTGTGTGAGTTGGAGAGGCTGATATTGTAGGTGTGTGTGTGTGAGTTGGAGAGGCTGATATTGTAGGGGTGTGTGTGTGAGTTAGAGAGGCTGATATTGTAGGTGTGTGTGTGAGTTAGAGAGGCTGATATTGTCGGTGTGTGTGTGTGAGTTGGAGAGGCTGATATTGTAGGTGTGTGTGTGTGAGTTGGAGAGGCTGATATTGTAGGTGTGTGTGTGAGTTGGAGAGGCTGATATTGTAGGTGTGTGTGTGTGAGTTGGAGAGGCTGATATTGTAGGTGTGTGTGTGTGAGTTAGAGAGACTGATATTGTAGGTGTGTGTGTGTGAGTGAGAGAGGCTGATATTGTAGGTGTGTGTGTGTGAGTTAGAGAGGCTGATATTGGAGGTGTGTGTGTGTGAGTTAGAGAGACTGATATTGTAGGTGTGTGTGTGAGTTAGAGAGGCTGATATTGGAGGTGTGTGTGTGAGTTAGAGAGGCTGATATTGTAGGTGTGTGTGTGTGAGTTAGAGAGACTGATATTGCAGGTGTGTGTGTGAGTGAGAGAGGCTGATATTGTAGGTGTGTGTGTGAGTTAGAGAGGCTGATATTGGAGGTGTGTGTGTGAGTTAGAGAGACTGATATTGTAGGTGTGTGTGTGAGTGAGAGAGGCTGATATTGTAGGTGTGTGTGTGTGTAAGAGAGACTGATATTGTAGGTGTGTGTGTGTTAGAGAGACTGATATTGTAGGTGTGTGTGTGTTAGAGAGACTGATATTGTAGGTGTGTGTGTGAGTTAGAGAGACTGATATTGTCGGTGTGTGTGTGAGTTAGAGAGGCTGATATTGTAGGTGTGTGTGTGAGTTAGAGAGACTGATATTGTCGGTGTGTGTGTGAGTTGGAGAGGCTGATATTGTAGGTGTGTGTGTGAGTTAGAGAGACTGATATTGTAGGTGTGTGTGTGAGTGAGAGAGGCTGATATTGTTGGTGTGTGTGTGAGTGAGAGAGGCTGATATTGTTGGTGTGTGTGTGAGTTCGAGGCTGATATTGTAGGTGTGTGTGTGTGAGTTAGAGAGGCTGATATTGTAGGTGTGTGTGTGTGAGTTAGACTGATATTGTTGGTGTGTGTGTGTGAGTTAGAGAGACTGATATTGTAGGTGTGTGTGTGTGAGTTCGAGGCTGATATTGTAGGTGTGTGTGTGTGAGTTAGACTGATATTGTTGGTGTGTGAGTTAGAGAGACTGATATTGTAGGTGTGTGTGTGTGAGTTCGAGGCTGATATTGTAGGTGTGTGTGTGTGAGTTAGAGAGGGTGATATTGTCGGTGTGTGTGTGTGTTAGAGAGACTGATATTGTAGCTGTGTGTGTGTTAGAGAGACTGATATTGTAGGTGTGTGTGTGAGTTAGAGAGGCTGATATTGTAGGTGTGTGTGTGAGTTAGAGAGACTGATATTGTCGGTGTGTGTGTGAGTTAGAGAGGCTGATATTGTAGGTGTGTGTGTGTTAGAGAGACTGATATTGTAGGTGTGTGTGTGTTAGAGAGACTGATATTGTAGGTGTGTGTGTGAGTTAGAGAGACTGATATTGTCGGTGTGTGTGTGAGTTAGAGAGGCTGATATTGTAGGTGTGTGTGTGAGTTAGAGAGACTGATATTGTAGGTGTGTGTGTGAGTTAGAGAGACTGATATTGTCGGTGTGTGTGTGAGTTAGAGAGACTGATATTGTAGGTGTGTGTGTGAGTTAGAGAGGCTGACATTGTAGGTGTGTGTGTGTGAGTTAGAGAGACTGATATTGTAGGTGTGTGTGTGAGTGAGAGAGGCTGATATTGTTGGTGTGTGTGTGAGTTCGAGGCTGATATTGTAGGTGTGTGTGTGTGAGTTAGAGAGGCTGATATTGTAGGTGTGTGTGTGTGAGTTAGACTGATATTGTTGGTGTGTGTGTGTGAGTTAGAGAGACTGATATTGTAGGTGTGTGTGTGTGAGTTCGAGGCTGATATTGTAGGTGTGTGTGTGTGAGTTAGACTGATATTGTTGGTGTGTGTGTGTGAGTTAGAGAGACTGATATTGTAGGTGTGTGTGTGTGAGTTAGACTGATATTGTTGGTGTGTGTGTGTGAGTTCGAGGCTGATATTGTAGGTGTGTGTGTGTGAGTTAGAGAGGGTGATATTGTCGGTGTGTGTGTGTGTTAGAGAGACTGATATTGTAGCTGTGTGTGTGTTAGAGAGACTGATATTGTAGGTGTGTGTGAGTTAGAGAGGCTGATATTGTAGGTGTGTGTGTGAGTTAGAGAGACTGATATTGTCGGTGTGTGTGTGAGTTAGAGAGGCTGATATTGTAGGTGTGTGTGTGAGTTAGAGAGGCTGACATTGGAGGTGTGTGTGTGAGTGAGAGAGGCTGATATTGTTGGTGTGTGTGAGTTCGAGGCTGATATTGTAGGTGTGTGTGTGTGAGTTGGAGAGGCTGATATTGTAGGTGTGTGTGTGTGAGTTAGAGAGGCTGATATTGTAGGTGTGTGTGTGTGAGTTGGAGAGGCTGATATTGTAGGTGTGTGTGTGTGTGTTAGAGAGACTGATATTGTAGCTGTGTGTGTGTGAGTTAGAGAGGCTGATATTGTCGGTGTGTGTGTGTGTGTTAGAGAGACTGATATTGTAGCTGTGTGTGTGTGAGTTAGAGAGGCTGATATTGTAGGTGTGTGTGTGAGTTGGAGAGGCTGATATTGTAGGTGTGTGTGTGAGTTGGAGAGGCTGATATTGTAGGTGTGTGTGTGTGAGTTAGAGAGGCTGATATTGTAGGTGTGTGTGTGTGAGTTGGAGAGGCTGATATTGTAGGTGTGTGTGTGTGAGTTAGAGAGGCTGATATTGTCGGTGTGTGTGAGTTGGAGAGACTCATATTGTAGGTGTGTGTGTGTGAGTGAGAGAGGCTGATATTGTAGGTGTGTGTGAGTTGGAGAGGCTGATATTGTAGGTGTGTGTGTGAGTTAGAGAGACTGATATTGTAGGTGTGTGTGTGTGAGTTAGAGAGACTGATATTGTAGGTGTGTGTGTGTGTGAGTTGGAGAGGCTGATATTGTAGGTGTGTGTGAGTTGGAGAGACTGATATTGTAGGTGTGTGTGTGAGTTAGAGAGACTGATATTGTAGGTGTGTGTGAGTTGGAGAGGCTGATATTGTAGGTGTGTGTGTGAGTTAGAGAGACTGATATTGTAGGTGTGTGTGTGTGAGTTAGAGAGACTGATATTGTAGGTGTGTGTGTGTGTGAGTTGGAGAGGCTGATATTGTAGGTGTGTGTGAGTTGGAGAGACTGATATTGTAGGTGTGTGTGTGTGAGTTAGAGAGGCTGATATTGTAGGTGTGTGTGTGAGTGAGAGAGGCTGATATTGTAGGTGTGTGTGTGTGTGTGTTCGAGAGACTGATATTGTAGTTGTGTGTGTGTTAGAGAGACTGATATTGTAGGTGTGTGTGTGAGTTAGAGAGGCTGATATTGTCGGTGTGTGTGTGTGAGTTGGAGAAGCTGATATTGTAGGTGTGTGTGTGTGAGTTGGAGAGGCTGATATTGTAGGTGTGTGTGTGAGTTAGAGAGGCTGATATTGTAGGTGTGTGTGTGAGTTCGAGAGGCTGATATTGTCGGTGTGTGTGTGTGAGTTGGAGAGGCTGATATTGTAGGTGTGTGTGTGAGTTGGAGAGGCTGATATTGTAGGTGTGTGTGTGTGTTAGAGAGGCTGATATTGTAGGTGTGTGTGTGTGTTGTAGAGGCTGATATTGTAGGTGTGTGTGTGAGTTCGAGAGACTGATATTGTCGGTGTGTGTGTGAGTCAGAGAGACTGATATTGTAGGTGTGTGTGTGAGTCAGAGAGACTGATATTGTAGGTGTGTGTGTGAGTCAGAGAGACTGATATTGTAGGTGTGTGTGTGTGTGTTAGAGAGGCTGATATTGTAGGTGTGTGTGTGTGAGTTGGAGAGGCTGATATTGTCGGTGTGTGTGTGTGAGTTAGAGAGACTGATATTGTCGGTGTGTGTGTGTGAGAGAGAGGCTGATATTGTCGGTGTGTGTGTGAGTTGGAGAGACTGATATTGTAGGTGTGTGTGTGTGAGTTGGAGAGGCTGATATTGTCGGTGTGTGTGTGAGTTGGAGAGACTGATATTGTAGGTGTGTGTGTGTGTGAGTTGGAGAGGCTGATATTGTCGGTGTGTGTGTGAGTTGGAGAGACTGATATTGTAGGTGTGTGTGTGTGTGAGTTGGAGAGGCTGATATTGTAGGTGTGTGTGAGTTGGAGAGACTGATATTGTAGGTGTGTGTGTGAGTGAGAGAGGCTGATATTGTAGGTGTGTGTGTGTGTGTGTTCGAGAGACTGATATTGTAGTTGTGTGTGTGTTAGAGAGACTGATATTGTAGGTGTGTGTGTGAGTTAGAGAGGCTGATATTGTCGGTGTGTGTGTGTGAGTTGGAGAAGCTGATATTGTAGGTGTGTATGTGTGAGTTGGAGAGGCTGATATTGTAGGTGTGTGTGTGTGAGTTAGAGAGGCTGATATTGTCGGTGTGTGTGTGTGTGTTAGAGAGACTGATATTGTAGCTGTGTGTGTGTGAGTTAGAGAGGCTGATATTGTAGGTGTGTGTGTGAGTTGGAGAGGCTGATATTGTCGGTGTGTGTGTGAGTTGGAGAGGCTGATATTGTAGGTGTGTGTGTGTGAGTTAGAGAGGCTGATATTGTAGGTGTGTGTGTGTGAGTTGGAGAGGCTGATATTGTAGGTGTGTGTGTGTGAGTTAGAGAGGCTGATATTGTCGGTGTGTGTGAGTTGGAGAGACTCATATTGTAGGTGTGTGTGTGTGAGTGAGAGAGGCTGATATTGTAGGTGTGTGTGTGAGTTAGAGAGACTGATATTGTAGGTGTGTGTGAGTTGGAGAGGCTGATATTGTAGGTGTGTGTGTGAGTTAGAGAGACTGATATTGTAGGTGTGTGTGTGTGAGTTAGAGAGGCTGATATTGTAGGTGTGTGTGTGAGTGAGAGAGGCTGATATTGTAGGTGTGTGTGTGTGTGTGTGTTCGAGAGACTGATATTGTAGTTGTGTGTGTGTTAGAGAGACTGATATTGTAGGTGTGTGTGTGAGTTCGAGAGGCTGATATTGTCGGTGTGTGTGTGTGAGTTGGAGAAGCTGATATTGTAGGTGTGTGTGTGTGAGTTGGAGAGGCTGATATTGTAGGTGTGTGTGTGAGTTAGAGAGGCTGATATTGTAGGTGTGTGTGTGAGTTCGAGAGGCTGATATTGTCGGTGTGTGTGTGTGAGTTGGAGAGGCTGATATTGTAGGTGTGTGTGTGAGTTGGAGAGGCTGATATTGTAGGTGTGTGTGTGTGTTAGAGAGGCTGATATTGTAGGTGTGTGTGTGTGTTGTAGAGGCTGATATTGTAGGTGTGTGTGTGAGTTCGAGAGACTGATATTGTCGGTGTGTGTGTGAGTCAGAGAGACTGATATTGTAGGTGTGTGTGTGAGTCAGAGAGACTGATATTGTAGGTGTGTGTGTGTGTGTTAGAGAGGCTGATATTGTAGGTGTGTGTGTGTGAGTTGGAGAGGCTGATATTGTCGGTGTGTGTGTGTGAGTTAGAGAGACTGATATTGTCGGTGTGTGTGTGTGAGAGAGAGGCTGATATTGTAGGTGTGTGTGTGAGTTGGAGAGGCTGATATTGTAGGTGTGTGTGTGAGTTGGAGAGGCTGATATTGTAGGTGTGTGTGTGTGAGTTAGAGAGGCTGATATTGTAGGTGTGTGTGTGTGAGTTGGAGAGGCTGATATTGTAGGTGTGTGTGTGTGAGTTAGAGAGGCTGATATTGTCGGTGTGTGTGAGTTGGAGAGACTCATATTGTAGGTGTGTGTGTGTGTGAGTGAGAGAGGCTGATATTGTAGGTGTGTGTGTGAGTTAGAGAGACTGATATTGTAGGTGTGTGTGAGTTGGAGAGGCTGATATTGTAGGTGTGTGTGTGAGTTGGAGAGACTGATATTGTAGGTGTGTGTGTGTGAGTTAGAGAGACTGATATTGTAGGTGTGTGTGTGTGTGAGTTGGAGAGGCTGATATTGTAGGTGTGTGTGAGTTGGAGAGACTGATATTGTAGGTGTGTGTGTGTGAGTTAGAGAGGCTGATATTGTAGGTGTGTGTGTGAGTGAGAGAGGCTGATATTGTAGGTGTGTGTGTGTGTGTGTTCGAGAGACTGATATTGTAGTTGTGTGTGTGTTAGAGAGACTGATATTGTAGGTGTGTGTGTGAGTTAGAGAGGCTGATATTGTCGGTGTGTGAGTTGGAGAAGCTGATATTGTAGGTGTGTGTGTGTGAGTTGGAGAGGCTGATATTGTAGGTGTGTGTGTGAGTTAGAGAGGCTGATATTGTAGGTGTGTGTGTGAGTTCGAGAGGCTGATATTGTCGGTGTGTGTGTGTGAGTTGGAGAGGCTGATATTGTAGGTGTGTGTGTGAGTTGGAGAGGCTGATATTGTAGGTGTGTGTGTGTATTAGAGAGGCTGATATTGTAGGTGTGTGTGTGTGTTGTAGAGGCTGATATTGTAGGTGTGTGTGTGAGTTCGAGAGACTGATATTGTCGGTGTGTGTGTGAGTCAGAGAGACTGATATTGTAGGTGTGTGTGTGAGTCAGAGAGACTGATATTGTAGGTGTGTGTGTGTGTGTTAGAGAGGCTGATATTGTAGGTGTGTGTGTGTGAGTTGGAGAGGCTGATATTGTCGGTGTGTGTGTGTGAGTTAGAGAGACTGATATTGTCGGTGTGTGTGTGTGAGAGAGAGGCTGATATTGTCGGTGTGTGTGTGAGTTGGAGAGACTGATATTGTAGGTGTGTGTGTGTGAGTTGGAGAGGCTGATATTGTCGGTGTGTGTGTGAGTTGGAGAGACTGATATTGTAGGTGTGTGTGTGTGAGTTGGAGAGGCTGATATTGTCGGTGTGTGTGTGAGTTGGAGAGACTGATATTGTAGGTGTGTGTGTGTGTGAGTTGGAGAGGCTGATATTGTAGGTGTGTGTGAGTTGGAGAGACTGATATTGTAGGTGTGTGTGTGAGTGAGAGAGGCTGATATTGTAGGTGTGTGTGTGTGTGTGTTCGAGAGACTGATATTGTAGTTGTGTGTGTGTTAGAGAGACTGATATTGTAGGTGTGTGTGTGAGTTAGAGAGGCTGATATTGTCGGTGTGTGTGTGTGAGTTGGAGAAGCTGATATTGTAGGTGTGTGTGTGTGAGTTGGAGAGGCTGATATTGTAGGTGTATGTGTGTGTGAGTTAGAGAGGCTGATATTGTCGGTGTGTGTGTGTGTGTTAGAGAGACTGATATTGTAGCTGTGTGTGTGTGAGTTAGAGAGGCTGATATTGTAGGTGTGTGTGTGAGTTGGAGAGGCTGATATTGTAGGTGTGTGTGTGAGTTGGAGAGGCTGATATTGTAGGTGTGTGTGTGTGAGTTAGAGAGGCTGATATTGTAGGTGTGTGTGTGTGAGTTGGAGAGGCTGATATTGTAGGTGTGTGTGTGTGAGTTAGAGAGGCTGATATTGTCAGTGTGTGTGAGTTGGAGAGACTCATATTGTAGGTGTGTGTGTGTGAGTGAGAGAGGCTGATATTGTAGGTGTGTGTGTGAGTTAGAGAGACTGATATTGTAGGTGTGTGTGAGTTGGAGAGGCTGATATTGTAGGTGTGTGTGTGAGTTAGAGAGACTGATATTGTAGGTGTGTGTGTGTGAGTTAGAGAGACTGATATTGTAGGTGTGTGTGTGTGTGAGTTGGAGAGGCTGATATTGTAGGTGTGTGAGTTGGAGAGACTGATATTGTAGGTGTGTGTGTGTGAGTTAGAGAGGCTGATATTGTAGGTGTGTGTGTGAGTGAGAGAGGCTGATATTGTAGGTGTGTGTGTGTGTGTGTTCGAGAGACTGATATTGTAGTTGTGTGTGTGTTAGAGAGACTGATATTGTAGGTGTGTGTGTGAGTTAGAGAGGCTGATATTGTCGGTGTGTGTGTGTGAGTTGGAGAAGCTGATATTGTAGGTGTGTGTGTGTGAGTTGGAGAGGCTGATATTGTAGGTGTGTGTGTGTGAGTTAGAGAGGCTGATATTGTCGGTGTGTGTGTGTGTGTTAGAGAGACTGATATTGTAGCTGTGTGTGTGTGAGTTAGAGAGGCTGATATTGTAGGTGTGTGTGTGAGTTCGAGAGGCTGATATTGTCGGTGTGTGTGTGTGAGTTGGAGAGGCTGATATTGTAGTTGTGTGTGTGAGTTGGAGAGGCTGATATTGTAGGTGTGTGTGTGTGTTAGAGAGGCTGATATTGTAGGTGTGTGTGTGTGTTGTAGAGGCTGATATTGTAGGTGTGTGTGTGAGTTCGAGAGACTGATATTGTCGGTGTGTGTGTGAGTCAGAGAGACTGATATTGTAGGTGTGTGTGTGAGTCAGAGAGACTGATATTGTAGGTGTGTGTGTGTGTGTTAGAGAGGCTGATATTGTAGGTGTGTGTGTGTGTGAGTTGGAGAGGCTGATATTGTCGGTGTGTGTGTGTGAGTTAGAGAGACTGATATTGTCGGTGTGTGTGTGTGAGAGAGAGGCTGATATTGTCGGTGTGTGTGTGAGTTGGAGAGACTGATATTGTAGGTGTGTGTGTGTGAGTTGGAGAGGCTGATATTGTCGGTGTGTGTGTGAGTTGGAGAGACTGATATTGTAGGTGTGTGTGTGAGTTGGAGAGACTGATATTGTAGGTGTGTGTGTGTGTGAGTTGGAGAGGCTGATATTGTAGGTGTGTGTGAGTTGGAGAGACTGATATTGTGTGTGTGTGAGTGAGAGAGGCTGATATTGTAGGTGTGTGTGTGTGTGTGTTCGAGAGACTGATATTGTAGTTGTGTGTGTGTTAGAGAGACTGATATTGTAGGTGTGTGTGTGAGTTAGAGAGGCTGATATTGTCGGTGTGTGTGTGTGAGTTGGAGAAGCTGATATTGTAGGTGTGTGTGTGTGAGTTGGAGAGGCTGATATTGTAGGTGTGTGTGTGAGTTAGAGAGGCTGATATTGTAGGTGTGTGTGTGTGAGTTCGAGAGGCTGATATTGTCGGTGTGTGTGTGTGAGTTGGAGAGGCTGATATTGTAGGTGTGTGTGTGAGTTGGAGAGACTGATATTGTAGGTGTGTGTGTGAGTTGGAGAGACTGATATTGTAGGTGTGTGTGTGAGTTAGAGAGACTGATATTGTCGGTGTGTGTGTGAGTTAGAGAGGCTGATATTGTAGGTGTGTGTGTGTGTGAGTTCGAGAGGCTGATATTGTAGGTGTGTGTGTGTGTGAGTTGGAGAGGCTGATATTGTAGGTGTGTGTGTGAGTTGGAGAGACTGATATTGTAGGTGTGTGTGTGAGTTAGAGAGACTGATATTGTAGGTGTGTGTGTGAGTTGGAGAGGCTGATATTGTAGGTGTGTGTGTGTGAGTTGGAGAGGCTGATATTGTAGGTGTGTGTGTGTGAGTTAGAGAGGCTGATATTGTAGGTGTGTGTGTGTGAGTTAGAGAGGCTGATATTGTCGGTGTGTGTGTGTGAGTTGGAGAGGCTGATATTGTAGGTGTGTGTGTGTGAGTTGGAGAAGCTGATATTGTAGGGGTGTGTGTGTGAGTTGGAGAGGCTGATATTGTAGGTGTGTGTGTGTGTTGGAGAGGCTGATATTGTAGGTGTGTGTGTGTGAGTTAGAGAGGCTGATATTGTAGGGGTGTGTGTGTGTGTGTTGGAGAGGCTGATATTGTAGGTGTGTGTGTGTGTGAGTTCGAGAGGCTGATATTGTCGGTGTGTGTGTGTGTGAGTTCGAGAGGCTGATATTGTAGGTGTGTGTGTGAGTGAGAGAGACTGATATTGTAGGTGTGTGTGTGTGAGTTAGAGAGGCTGATGTTGTAGGTGTGTGTGTGTGAGTTGGAGAGGCTGATATTGTCGGTGTGTGTGTGAGTTGGAGAGGCTGATATTGTCGGTGTGTGTGTGAGTTGGAGAGGCTGATATTGTCGGTGTGTGTGTGAGTAAGAGAGGCTGATATTGTTGGTGTGTGTGTGTGAGTTAGAGAGACTGATATTGTAGGTGTGTGTGTGAGTTAGAGAGGCTGATATTGTCGGTGTGTGTGTGTTAGAGAGACTGATATTGTAGGTGTGTGTGTGAGTTTGAGAGACTGATATTGCAGGTGTGTGTGTGTGTGTGTGTGTGTGTGTGTGAGTTCGAGAGACTGATATTGTAGGTGTGTGTGTGTGTGAGTTGCAGAGGCTGATATTGTAGGTGTGTGTGTGTGAGTTCGAGAGGCTGATATTGTAGGTGTGTGTGTGAGTTAGAGAGACTGATATTGTAGGTGTGTGTGTGTTAGAGAGACTGATATTGTAGGTGTGTGTGTGTTAGAGAGACTGATATTGTCGGTGTGTGTGTGTGTGAGTTAGAGAGGCTGATATTGTAGGTGTGTGTGTGAGTTACAGAGGCTGATATTGTAGGTGTGTGTGTGTATTGGAGAGGCTGATATTGTAGGTGTGTGTGTGTGTGTGTGAGTTAGAGAGACTGATATTGTAGGTGTGTGTGTGAGTTGGAGAGACTGATATTGCAGGTGTGTGTGTGTGTGTGTTAGAGAGGCTGATATTGTCGGTGTGTGTGTGTGTGAGTGAGAGAGACTGATATTGCAGGTGTGTGTGTGTGTGTGAGTTCGAGAGACTGATATTGTAGGGTTGTGTGTGAGTTCGAAAGACTGATATTGTAGGTGTGTGTGTGTGTTAGAGAGACTGATATTGTAGGTGTGTGTGAGTTAGAGAGGCTGATATTGTCGGTGTGTGTGTGAGTAAGAGAGACTGATATTGTAGGTGTGTGTGTGTGTTAGAGAGACTGATATTGTAGGTGTGTGTGTGTGTTAGAGAGACTGATATTGTAGGTGTGTGTGTGTGAGTTAGAGAGACTGATATTGTAGGTGTGTGTGTGTGAGTTAGAGAGACTGATATTGTAGGTGTGTGTGTGTGTGTGTGTGTGTGTGTGTGTTAGAGACTGATATTGTAGGTGTGTGTGTGTGAGTTGGAGAGACTGATATTGTAGGTGTGTGTGTGTGTGTTGGAGAGACTGATATTGTCGGTGTGTGTGTGTGATGGAGAGACTGATCTTGTAGGTGTGTGTGTGTGAGTTGGAGAGACTGATATTGTAGGTGTGTGTGTGTGTGTGTTGGAGAGACTGATATTGTAGGTGTGTGTGTGTGTGTTGGAGAGACTGATATTGTAGGTGTGTGTGTGTGTTGGAGAGACTGATATTGTAGGTGTGTGTGTGTGTGTGTTGGAGAGACTGATATTGTAGGTGTGTGTGTGTGTGTGTTGGAGAGACTGATATTGTAGGTGTGTGTGTGTGAGTTGGAGAGACTGATATTGTAGGTGTGTGTGTGTGTGTGTTGGAGAGACTGATATTGTAGGTGTGTGTGTGTGTGTTGGAGAGACTGATCTTGTAGGTGTGTGTGTGTGAGTTCGAGAGACTGATATTGTAGGTGTGTGTGTGAGTTGGAGAGGCTGATATTGTTGGTGTGTGTGTTTGTGTGAGTTAGAGAGACTGATATTGTAGGTGTGTGTGTGTGAGTTGGAGAGGCTGATATTGTAGGTGTGTGTGTGAGTTGGAGAGGCTGATATTGTCGGTGTGTGTGAGTTGGAGAGACTGATATTGTAGGTGTGTGTGTGTGAGTTGGAGAGGCTGATATTGTAGGTGTGTGTGTGTGAGTGAGAGAGGCTGATATTGTCGGTGTGTGTGAGTTGGAGAGACTGATATTGTAGGTGTGTGTGTGTGAGTTGGAGAGGCTGATATTGTAGGTGTGTGTGTGTGTGAGTTGGAGAGGCTGATATTGTCGGTGTGTGTGTGTCTCAGTTACAGAGGCTGACATTGTAGGTGTGTGTGAGTTGGAGAGGCTGATATTGTAGGTGTGTGTGTGAGTTAGAGAGACTGATATTGCAGGTGTGTGTGTGTGTTGGAGAGGCTGATATTGTAGGTGTGTGTGTGTTTGTGAGTTAGAGAGGCTGATATTGTAGGTGTGTGTGTGTGTTAGAGAGGCTGATATTGTAGGTGTGTGTGTGAGTTAGAGAGGCTGATATTGTAGGTGTGTGTGTGAGTTAGAGAGGCTGATATTGTAGGTGTGTGTGTGTGTTAGAGAGGCTGATATTGTAGGTGTGTGTGTGAGCTCGAGAGGCTGATATTGTAGGTGTGTGTGTGTGTTAGAGAGGCTGATATTGTAGGTGTGTGTGTGAGTTAGAGAGGCTGATATTGTAGGTGTGTGTGTGAGCTAGAGAGGCTGATATTGTCGGTGTGTGTGTGTGAGCTAGAGAGGCTGATATTGTCGGTGTGTGTGTGAGAGTTAGAGAGGCTGATATTGTAGGTGTGTGTGAGTTAGAGAGGCTGATATTGTAGGTGTGTGTGTGAGCTCGAGAGGCTGATATTGTAGGTGTGTGTGTGTTAGAGAGGCTGATATTGTAGGTGTGTGTGTGTGTTTGAGAGACTGATATTGTCGGTGTGTGTGTGTGTTAGAGAGACTGATATTGTAGGTGTGTGTGTGTGTTGGAGAGGCTGATATTGTAGGTGTGTGTGTGAGTTCGAGAGACTGATATTGTAGGTGTGTGTGTGTGAGTTGGAGAGGCTGATATTGTAGGTGTGTGTGTGTTAGAGAGGCTGATATTGTAGGTGTGTGTGTGAGTTAGAGAGGCTGATATTGTCGGTGTGTGTGTGTGTGTTAGAGAGGCTGATATTGTAGGTGTGTGTGTGAGTTAGAGAGGCTGATATTGTAGGTGTGTGTGTGTGTGTTAGAGAGGCTGATATTGTAGGTGTGTGTGTGAGCTAGAGAGGCTGATATTGTAGGTGTGTGTGTGTGTTAGAGAGGCTGATATTGTAGGTGTGTGTGTGAGTTAGAGAGGCTGATATTGTAGGTGTGTGTGTGAGCTAGAGAGGCTGATATTGTCGGTGTGTGTGTGTGAGCTAGAGAGGCTGATATTGTCGGTGTGTGTGTGAGAGTTAGAGAGGCTGATATTGTAGGTGTGTGTGAGTTAGAGAGGCTGATATTGTAGGTGTGTGTGTGAGCTCGAGAGGCTGATATTGTAGGTGTGTGTGTGTGTTAGAGAGGCTGATATTGTAGGTGTGTGTGTGTGTTAGAGAGGCTGATATTGTAGGTGTGTGTGTGAGCTAGAGAGGCTGATATTGTCGGTGTGTGTGTGTGAGTTAGAGAGGCTGATATTGTCGGTGTGTGTGTGAGAGTTAGAGAGGCTGATATTGTAGGTGTGTGTGTGAGTTAGAGAGGCTGATATTGTAGGTGTGTGTGTGAGCTAGAGAGGCTGATATTGTAGGTGTGTGTGTGATTTCGAGAGGCTGATATTGTCGGTGTGTGTGAGTTAGAGAGACTGATATTGTAGGTGTGTGGGTGAGTTAGAGAGGCTGATATTGTAGGTGTGTGGGTGGGTTGGAGGGCTGATATTGTCGGTGTGTGGGTGGGTTGGGGGGCTGATTTCTAGCCTGCGCTGTTACTCTGTGAAACTACGGACTGATCGGTAAAATTCCACTCACACTTAAACCCCAGGCTGACAGCATCGCTTCGAGATATTAAGAGCCAGCGGGAATCTCATTGAGACTAGCTGGTCAAGTTTCCAAAGTCCTCAACCACCATCAAATTGCTTCCTTCTCTTCATCACACTTGACTTCCACTCTTCTCCCCATCTCTCTTGAAGGCACCAACACACTAACAGGCACAAGAAAGCTGCACGCTGAGGATGGAGCCTCAGTAAAACGATCTGTTGCGGATGCCTCAGCCTTGCTAATGCACCCAATTCTCAAAGGGTTTCCATTCAGCGAGCGAATGGAAGAGAGTCAAAAATGACTCCTTCAGGGTTGCTTTGTTGCTCCCTTGAGAGTCCCACCTGACCACTATGTTGGGACTCCTAAGAGTCAATGAGTGTTAGAAACTTCGGCAGCATGGATTAAAGACAGTCAACATGGATTTGTAAAAGGCGAGTCGTGTCTGACAAATTTAATAGAATTCTTCGAAGGATGATACCAGAACCGAGAGGTTATACCTATCAGGAAAGATTGATCAGGCTGGGGCTCTTTTCTCTCGAAAAGAGAAGGCTGAGGGGTGACCTGATAGAGGTCTTTAAGATTATGAAAGGGTTTGATAAGGTAGACGTAGAGAAGATGTTTCCACTTGTGGGGAGAGTCCAAAACTAGAGGTCATAAATATAAAATAGTCGCTAATAAATTCAATAGGGAATTCAGGAGACACTTCTTTACCCAGAGAGTGGTTAGAATGTGGAACTCGTCACCACAGGGAGTAGTTGAGGCGAATAGTGTAGATGCATTTAAGGGGAAGCTCGATAAACACATGAGGGAGAAAGGAGTAGAAGGGTATGCTGATAGGGTGAGATGAAGTCGGAAGGGAGGAGGCTCGTGTGGAGCATAAACACCGGCATAGACCAGTTGGGCTGAATGGCCTGTTTCTGTGCTGTAAATTCTATGTAAAGATATAACGGATTGTATTGATAAAAGGAAATGCAGTGGATGTGGATTTTAAAAAGGCATTTGATAAGGTGCCACGTAGGAGGCTTGTTGTTAAAAGCAAGGCAGATGGTATAAAGGGAATGTGGCACCATGGCTAGAAAGAAGTAGGTCAGAGGACGGGAAGGAGTAGTGGGGGGTTAATGGATGTTTTTCACCCTGAAGGATGTAAAGAGTGATATCCCCCAGGGGTCAGTGTTGGGACCATTGTTCTTTTCAATATGGAGAAATGATCTGGACTCAGGTATAGGGGGCTCAATATTAAAATTTACAGACAACAGAAAAATGAAGAGCACAATTAACTGTGAAGAAAGGGCAGATAAAGAAAGAAAGGGTCCTCAGGATGTCCCAAAGCACCTTTTGAAATGCAGTCACTGTTAGGCAGACGTGGTAGACAATTTTCACACTGTAAGGTCCCACAAACAGCAATGAGATAAATGACCAGATCATCTGTTTCAGTGATGTATGTTGAGGGATAAATGTTGGGCAGGGCAGGTAGAGGTAAGATGAAATTTAATGCAGTGAAATGTGAGGTGATACGTTTTGGGAGGATGAGTAAGGAGATGAAATATACACTAAATGGTAAAACTGTAAAAGGAGAGGAGAAGCAGAGACTGAGGGGGTCAAATACTCTTTAAAAGTGGGAGAACAAGTTAATAAAGCAATTTTTTAAAAGCATACAGGATCCTAGGTTTTATAAATAGGGGTATAATACACAAGTAAAGAGACAATGTTAAATGTATTCAAATCAATGGGACTAAGGTTGTCCATTTTCAAAGAGCCAACTCAGGTGTGACGGGCCAAATGGGGAAAGGGCAACGCTGTGGGACTGGTTGAATATCTCTTTCAGAGAGCCAGCACAGGCACGATAGGCTGAATGGCCTCCTTCTGTGCAGTAGAATTCTATGATTCTGACCATTCGCACGCAGAGAGGGGAGTGAAGAACCCAACAGTGAGTGGGCAAAAATTTGGCAGATGGAGTATAATGTGGGAAAATGTGAACTTGTCCACTTTGGCAGGAGGAATAGAAAAGCAGTATATTATTCAAATGGAGAGAGATTGCAGAACTCTGAGGTACAGAGGGATGTGGGTGTCCTAGTACATGAATCACAAAAAGTTAGTATGCAGGTACAGCAAGTGATTAGAAAGGCAAATGGAATGTTGTCATTTATTGCAAGGGGAATGGAATATAAAAGTAGAGATGTTTTGCTACAGTTGTACAGGGAATTGGGGAGACCACATCTAGAATACTGTGTGCAGTTTTGGTCTCCTTATTTAAGAAAGGACATAATTACTTTAGAGGTGGTTCAGAGATTCCTGGGATGAGGGGGTTATCTTATGAGGAAAGGTTGGACAAGTTGGGCCTGTATACATTGGAGTTTAGAAGAATGAGAGGTGATCTTATTGAAACATATAAGATCTTGAGGGGACTTGAAGGGATAGATGCTGAGGGGATGTTTCCCCTTGTGGGAGAGACTAGAACTAGGGGCTACAGTTTAAAAATAAGGGGTCTCCCATTTAAGACTGAGATGAGGAGAAATTTCTATGAGGGTCGTGAGTCTGTGTCCCTTCCCCAGAGAGTGGTGGAGGCAGGGTCATTGAATATTTTTAAGGCTGAGTTAGATAGAGTCCTGATTAACAAGGGAGTCAAAGGTTATAGTCGGTAGAATGGAAAGTAGGATTGAGGTCACAATCAGACCAGCCATGATCTTATCAAATGGCAGAGCAGGCTCGAGGGGCCGAATGGCCTACCCTTGCTCTTAACTCGTATGTTCGTACGTAACGGGATCAGCAGAATTCACCTCAGTTAAGGTCCAGGTGCAAGCCTTCCGCTGAGGGGATTGACTGGCCCAAACTGCCCTCACCTCACTGCAGCAATATTGTGAACTTCTTTATGTTCAAGGTGAAGGATGGTTTGGTGCTGCCAACTCTTGAGTCCCACAAATTGTGGAATGTATTCAAATGACTGCAGTTCCTGCAGGAAACTCAAAAAGAGTTGTCAGCGGCCCTTTGATTTCCCGTGTGAAGTGCAATCATTTCAAAAACTTCCACCAACTGAAGGACCAAGCTAGCAAATCACAATTGTGGGAAATTCTGGATTTCTGCGATATTTATGCTCTGAGCTGCTTGTAACAGTCATGGAGAAAAGCTAATTTTTAAATGAAAGTTTTTAATTTATATAAACCCCTTAGCACATCTCTTTGGCTTTACACACACAATGGGTTACTTTTTAGTGCAGTGACTGTTGTTATGCAGGCAAATGTAACAGCCATCTTGCGCACAACAAGATCACGCAAATGACAATGAGTGACCAGTTAATCTGCATTAGTGGTGTTAGTTGAGGGAAGAAGCTGTATCCCAGTATGAGTCAATGAGTCAGTGTATTCAGGGTAAGGGAACTGGAGCAGGGAGTAAAACCTCACTAATAACTTCTTCCAATTATCTCTTCCAAGCTACAAGTTGTGACAGTCTAAACTGTGTCACCGACTACATAGAGCACATAACATGCACCTGGAGAGTGGCAGTCCCACCCGAGCCTGGACTTTCATACCACCTTACTGCAATATCGTAAGTACCGAATTATTCAACTCTCAGAACAGTCACATCTTTGGTCAGCTGTGAGTCGTGAAGCAATAATAAAACCACACACTCGCTGTTTCATCACCGACCTTTACATCACTGGGCTGTACACGGCAACAGGGGCCTGTTCACGGCAACAGGGGCCTGTTCACGGCAACAGGGGCCTGTTCACGGCAACAGGGGCCTGTTCACGGCAAGAGGGGCCTGTTCACGGCAAGAGGGGCCTGTTCACGGCAAGAGGGGCCTGTTCACGGCAAGAGGGGCCTGTTCACGGCAAGAGGGGCCTGTACACGGCAAGAGGGGCCTGTACACGGCAAGAGGGGCCTGTACACGGCAAGAGGGGCCTGTACACGGCAAGAGGGGCCTGTACACGGCAAGAGGGGCCTGTACACGGCAAGAGGGGCCTGTACACGGCAAGAGGGGCCTGTACACGGCAAGAGGGGCCTGTACACGGCAACAGGGCCTGTACACACGTTGACAATGAACTCTGGACAGCAGCAGCAAACTGTTCAAAGCAAATGATTCCTGGAGATACAGGCTGCTGATCGACACAATGCTTGTGGAGTTGAACAATGAGTTGAAGAAAGGTACATATACCTGTGCAAACACACACACAAACGTGTGCACCCACAGATACACATGACCATTCAACCCATCGAACTCATCCTTCAAGGTGAAGGGCCCGGTCCCATATGGCACCAGGTGAAGGACCCAGTCCCACAGGGCAGGGCACCAGGTGAAAGGCCCGGTCCCACAGGGCAGGGCACCAGGTGAAGGGCCCAGTCCCACAGGGCAGGGCACCAGGTGAAGGGCCCAGTCCCACAGGGCAGGGCACCAGGTGAAGGGCCCGGTCTCACTGGGCACCAGGAGAACGGCCCAGTCCCACAGGGCAGGGCACCAGGTGAAGGGCCCGGTCCCACAGGGCAACAGGAGAAGGGCCCAGTCCCACAGGGCAGGGCGCCAGGTGAAGGGCCTGGTCCCACAGGGCAGGGCACCAGGTGAAGGGCCCAGTCCCACAGGGCAGGACACCCGGGGAAGGGCCCGGTCCCACAGGGCACCCGGGGAAGGGCCCGGTCCCACAGGGCACCAGGTGAAGGGCCCGGTCCCACAGGGCACCAGGTGAAGGGCCCGGTCCCACAGGGCACCAGGTGAAGGGCCCGGTCCCACAGGGCACCAGGTGAAGGGCCCAGTCCCACAGGGCACCAGGAGAAGGGCCCAGTCCCATATGGCACCAGGGGAAGGGCCCAATCCCACAGGGCAGGGCACCAGGTGAAGGGCTGAGGACACCAGCAAGGTTGTAAGAAAAATAAGAAGACAAAGTAAAGCAGGAACCAGTGAAACCGTATAAAAGGCTGCAGATTGTAGCAGGTGGGGAAGGCTGAGTGGGATGAAGGGATCATCAGTTTTGAGATCCTGTGAAGAATGAGTTAAAGTCATAGAGTGAGAGAGCTGGATAGAGAGAGGGGCAGACAGCTAAACAGAGAGAGCCAGATAGAGGGAGAGGGACAAATAGAGAGACGACAGAGCAATAGAGGGACCAAGTAGAGCAAAACGGGGAGAGAGACAAATGGAGAGCAAAACAGACAGATGCAAAGAGGGCTGATAGAGATACATTGATGGATAGATAGAGAGAGGCAGAGACAGACAGCAAGAGAAAACGAGAGACAACAGACAGGTGGGTGGATGGACTCAGAGTTGGACAGAGAACAACAGACTGTTGATGGACAGAGAGTTGGGCATAGAGAAAGGGCAACAGGCAGCCAGAGCTGTGAATGTGTTTGAAGTCAGGCTGACTGTTGGGAGAGCTGGGCTTGGTCGATGTGGTTTCTCTCCAGATCTCGAGTTCTGTTTGATGTACAGTCTGTACTGAGTTAGTGTATTTGTGGTGCAGAGATCACAACTCAGTCAGACGCCTCTCGAGCCCTCTCTCTGCATCTGGTATAAATAGATTTATAAAACTCGCCCAGAGGAACCACGGGTGAAACTATAACAGGCACTTCCACCAACCCAACGTCGCACGAATAAAGTGACATCACTAAACATTCCTCTGACTTTGTCAGGCTAAAAAAACCCAAAAATATTCGCAACCTTTTTAGACTCCTGTGGTCCAGGGAAATTCCAGTCTCCCAGGGTCACTCATTTTTAAAAAAGGTTTTCGCCAAAGCTAATTATACTATAATAAAATTATTTGAATATCAGAATTAGTTTCATTACTCGGATAATAACCCTACTGGATTTTTAAAAAAATTAAAGTTTGCTTCCGCGTCTTGCTATCCCCTTTGTTCTCTCTCTTTTTATTATTTTAATATACTTTCACTTTTTTGCAATTTATACAATTTATTCCAGTTTCTTGAAGAATTGATTCAGGAGGTTGTAGGTTCAAGCCCCACTCCAGAGACTCGAGTACAAAATCCAGTGCAGCACTGAGGGAGTGCTGCACCATCAGATGAGACGTTAAACTGAGGTCCTATCTGCCCTCTCAGGTGGATGTAAAAGATCCCATGGCCACTATTTCAAAGAGCAGGGAGTTCTCCCAGAGTCCTAACCAACAATTATCCCTCAACCAACACCTAAAACAGATAATCTGGTCATTTATCTCATTGCTGTTTGTGGCAGCTTGCTGTGCACAAATGGCTCCTACATTACAACAGTGACTACATTTCAATATTACTTGATTGGCTGTAAAATGTTTTGGGATGTTCTGAGGTCGTGAAAGGTGCTATATAAATGCAAGTTCCTTCTTCAGAGCTAATCTGGTACTGAAGCCCAGGGTCACTGGTCGTGCATCATGTGTGGGTTTAGACAGTGAGTGTTGGCTGGTGTGAGAGGGCCACAGTCCAGCCTGGTGCTGCCCTCACTCTAGGTCCATACACCATCCAGCAGGGGACATTGGATAGCGATCAGGAGCAGAAACCCTGGGTGATTTTATTCCCCCTCTGGAGAAGCCAGTCCAAGCACCATTACCACCTCCTGCCTAAGATTCCAACAGACCGGAGACCTTCCTGACGTATGGGGCTCAGTACCACACCCATTGCAGAGCTCCGAAACAAGACTGTGAATCATGTGTAATTTCTCGCCATTTTCCACTCTAGGCAGACTGATGAGCTTTCCTGCAATCTGACTGTGACGTCCTGTTCTGATGGAGGCGGGGGTCTCACCGAGTACAGGTGTGCGCTCCACCAAGACATAGGAATTACAATGGAAAACTACAACATCAGCATCAAGACAAACAGCAGAGGAGTCGAAACCTGTATTGAAACATGTCCTTACTTCAACACAGCACAGAACAGTAAGTGTAAAAACACAACAGGGTCAGACGGGTCCGTCATCTCAGATTTAATGTCTTGGTGAGGGGTGTTAATGCCGGGGAATGAAATACCTTTCCACATTTAGCCTGTTTCATCAAACACTCCCAGGGCAGGTACAGCACGGGTTAGATACAGAGTAAAGCTCCCTCTACACTGTCCCATCAAACACTCCCAGGGCAGGTACAGCACGGATTGGATACAGAGTAAAGCTCCCTCTACACTGTCCCATCAAACACTCCCAGGGCAGGTACAGCACGGATTAGATACAGAGTAAAGCTCCCTCTACACTGTCCCATCAAACGCTCCCAGGGCAGGTACAGCACGGATTAGATACAGAGTAAAGCTCCCTCTACACTGTCCCATCAAACACTCACAGGGCAGGTACAGCACGGGTTAGATACAGAGTAAAGCTCCCTCTACACGGTCCCATCAAACGCTCCCAGGGCAGGTACAGCACGGGTTAGATACAGAGTAAAGCTCCCTCTACACTGTCCCATCAAACACTCCCAGGGCAGGTACAGCACAGGTTAGATACAGAGTAAAGCTCCCTCTACACTGTCCCATCAAACACTCCCAGGGCAGGTACAGCACAGGTTAGATACAGAGTAAAGCCATTTTTACATATATGACAAAAATGAATAATTCTTGTTTGATATCTAAGGTGCCCTTGAGGTAAATACTGGGTTAAAAATGAGGTTCAGTGAATCAGAAATAGAAGGGGCTTTTGGTGAACGAGGAGATGCTTTGTCCAAGTACAGATCTTGCACACCCCTAGTGACCATGTGTAATCCCACCTCCCCAGCTTCTCATCGTACCCCTGAATCACCTCGCTCTCTCCCTCGAAATACATCCAATTGCGCGTCGACTCCATTTCTATCCACTTCAAGGTCCTTCCCGAGGAACTAGTTGCATGACACTGTCACCCTTTGGGTGAAAAGTTCCTTACAACTTCCCTGCTTACTCCTCATGTTTAACTTGTGTCCCTATAACCTATATCGAAAACCAGAATCAATCTCATCAATTCAATTCACTTCACTCCTACACAACCTGACCAGCTTTCCCAGTGTCTGCCCCACAACCGGTACTCAGTGGGGAGTTGGTGATCTTCTCATTTGCAGCACTGTTCATTTTGTATTTCATAATTCAAACTTTAAAAAAAAAATTTGTCTCTCCACAGTTAAGCTTCTTGCACCGTTCAACCTGAGCGTCTCGTACATCGCCCCCTGCGAAATGTACAACTTCACCTGGCAAATGGAATATGACAAATGGCATTACCTACAGGATTTCGAGTATGGGCTGAGATTCAAGAGGACAGAAGATAGCTGGGAGGTAGGACTGCCTCTCTCCGATACTTAACACTAGCGTTTCCCCTACCCAGAGGTATCGTCGAATGTACCCGCACGGGACTGCCAGTGCAATCGTTTCCATCCCCTTTTCAACTAAAAGCGCTGTCTTTCATTGGGATATGATTTTCACGTGCGCCAACTCGCAGTGGGGTACGGGTCCCACAGACACTGACTCTCACTGGGGTACGGGTTCCACAGACACAGACCCTCACTGAGGTACGGGTCCCACAGACACTGACCCTCACTGGGGTACGGGTTCCACAGACACAGACCCTCAATGAGGTACGGGTCCCACAGACACTGACTCTCAATGGGGTACGGGTCCCACAGACACTGACTCTCACTGAGGTACGGGTTCCACAGACACTGACTCTCACTGGGGTACGGGTCCCACAGACACTGACTCTCACTGGGATACAGGTCCCACAGACACTGACTCTCATTGAGGTACGGGTTCCACAGACACTGACTCTCACTGGGGTACGGGTCCCACAGACACTGACTCTCACTGAGGTACGGGTTCCACAGACACTGACTCTCACTGGGGTACGGGTCCCACAGACACTGACTCTCACTGGGATACAGGTCCCACAGACACTGACTCTCACTGGGGTACGGGTCCCACAGACACTGACTCTCACTGGGATACAGGTCCCACAGACACTGACTCTCACTGAGGTACGGGTTCCACAGACACTGACTCTCACTGGGGTACGGGTTCCACAGACACTGACTCTCACTGGGGTACGGGTCCCACAGACACTGACTCTCACTGGGGTACGGGTCCCACAGACACTGACTCTCACTGGGGTACGGGTCCCACAGGCACTGACTCTTACTGGGGTACGGGTCCCACAGACACTGACTCTCACTGAGGTACGGGTTCCACAGACACTGACTCTTACTGGGGTACGGGTTCCACAGGCACTGACTCTCATTGAGGTTGGGTTCCACAGACACTGACTCTCACTGAGGTACGGGTTCCACAGACACTGACTCTCACTGGGATACGGGTCCCACAGACACTGACTCTCAGTGGGGTATGGGTCCCACAGACACTGACTCTCACTGGGGTACGGGTTCCACAGACACTGACTCTCACTGAGGTACGGGTTCCTCAGACACTGACTCTCACTGGGGTATGGGTCCCACAGACACTGACTCTCACTGGGGTATGGGTCCCACAGACACTGACTCTCAGTGGGGTATGGGTCCCACAGACACTGACTCTCAGTGGGGTACGGGTCCCACAGACACTGACTCTCACTGAGGTACGGGTTCCACAGACACTGACTCTCACTGGGATACGGGTCCCACAGACACTGACTCTCACTGGGGTATGGGTGCCACGGACACTGACTCTCACTGGGGTACGGGTTCCACAGACACTGACTCTCACTCAGGTACGGGTTCCACAGACACTGACTCTCACTGGGGTACGGGTTCCACAGACCCTGACTTTCACTGGGATACGGGTCCCACAGACCCTGACTTTCACTGGGGTACGGGTGCCACAGACACTGACTTTCACTGGGGTACGGGTGCCACGGACACTGACTCTCACTGGGTTATGGGTCCCACAGACACTGACTCTCACTGGGGTACGGGTCCCACAGACCCTGACTTTCACTGGGGTACAGGTGCCACGGACACTGACTCTCACTGAGGTACGGGTTCCACAGACACTGACTCTCACTGGGGTACGGGTCCCACAGACACTGACTCTCACTGGGGTACGGGTCCCACAGACCCTGACTTTCACTGGGGTACGGGTTCCACAGACACTGACTCTCACTGGGCTGCGGGTTCCACAGACACGATGGGCCGAAGGGCCTCTATCCGTGCTGTATAACTCTATGACTCTCACTCAGGTACGGGTTCCACAGACACTGACTCTCACTGGGGTACGGGTCCCACAGACCCTGACTTTCACTGGGGTACGGGTTCCACAGACACTGACTCTCACTGGGGTACGGGTCCCACAGACCCTGACTTTCACTGGGGTACGGGTTCCACAGACACTGACTCTCACTGGGGTACGGGTCCCACAGACCCTGACTTTCACTGGGGTACGGGTCCCACAGACACTGACTCTCAGTGGGGTACGGGTTCCACAGACACTGACTCTCAGTTGGGTACGGGTTCCATGGGCATGGAGGCTCAGGTGGGCTGAAGGGGAGGATAGAGAGTAACTGGTGAAAGATTGTTTCTATCGGTCAGGGAAAAATAACGAGAGGCTCAAATTTAATATAATCATTAAAAAAACTAGAAAAGCATCTTTACGCAGAGGGTGGTTGGATTGTCGGATTCTCTGTCACAAATTAAATAAAATCTGGAATTAAAATACTAATACTACTGGTGGCCATGAAACTACCGGATTGTCGTAAAAACCCATCTGGTTCACTATTGTCCTTTAGGGAAGGAAACCTGCCGTCCTTACCCTGTCTGGCCTATATGTGACACCAGACCCACAGCAATGTGGTTGATTCTTAATTGCCCTCTGAAATGGCCTAGCAAGCCACTCAGTTGTAAAATATCGCTAAAACCAGTCGTCATTATAATAAATAAACCGGACGGACACCCAGCATCGGACCACTAGGCACCGGACACGACAAAGGCAAACCGAGCCCAGTCAACCCTGCCAAGTCCTCCTCACTAACATCTGGGGACTTGTGCCAAAATTGGGAGAGCTGTCCCACAGACGAGTCAAGCAACAGCCTGACATCGCCATACTCACAGAATCATACCTTTCAGCCAACTTCCCAGACTCTTCCATCACCATCCCTGGGTATGTCCTGTCCCACTGGCAGGACAGACCGACCAGAGGTGGCGTTACAGTGATATACAGTCAGGAGGGAGTGGCCCTGGGAGTCCTCAACATTGACTCTGGACCCCATGAAATCTCATGGCATCAGGTCAAACATGAACAAGGAAACCTCCTGCTGATTACCACCTACCGTCCTCCCTCAGCTGATGAATCAGTCCTCCTCCATGTTGAGCACCACTTGGAGGAAGCACTGAGTGTAGCAAGGCACAGAATGTACTCTGGGTGGGGGACTTCAATGTCCATCACTAAGAGTGACTCGGTAGCACCACTACTGACCGAGGTGGCCGAGTCCTGAAGGACATCGATGCCAGACTGGGCCTGCGACAGGTGGTGAGTGAACCAACACGAGGGAAAAACTTACTTGACCTCGTCCTCACCAATTTACCTGTCACAAATGCATCTGTCCATGACAGTATTGGTAGGAGTGACCACCGCACAGTCCTCGTGGAGATGAAGTCCCGTCTTCGCACTGAGGACACCATCCAACGTGTTGTGTGGCACTACCACCGTGCTAAATGGGATAGATTCAGAACAGATCTAGCAGCTCAAAACTGGGCATCCATGAGGTGCTGTGAGCCATCAGCAGCAGCAGAATTGTATTCCAGCACAATCTGTAACCTCATGGCCCAGCATATTCCTCACTCTACCATTACCAACAAGCCAGGGGGGTCAACCCTGGTTCAATGAGGAGTGTAGAAGAGCATGCCAGGAGCAGCACCAGGCATACCTAAAAATGAGGTGCCAACCTGGTGAAGCTACAATTCAGGACTACATGCATGCTAAACAGCGGAAGCAACATGCTATAGACAGAGCTAAGTGATTCCACAACCAACGGATCAGATCAAAGCTCTGCAGTCCTGCCACATCCAGTCGTGAATGGTGGTGGACAATTAAACAACTAACGGGAGGAGGAGGCTCTGCAAACATCCCCATCCTCAATGAAGGCAGAGTCCAGCATGTGAGTGCAAAAGACAACGATGAAGCGTTTGCAACCATCTTCAGCCAGAAGTGCCAAGTGGATGATCCATCTCGGCCTCCTCCCGATATCCCCACCATCACAGAAGCCAGTCTTCAGCAAATTCAATTCACTCCACGTGATATCAAGAAACAGCTGAGTGCACTGGATACAGCAAAGGCTATGGGCCTCGACAACATCCCAGCTGTAGTTCTGAAGACTTGTGCTCCAGAACTAGCTGCACCTCTAGCCAAACTGTTCCAGTACAGCTACAACACTGGCATCTACCCGACAATGTGGAAAATTGCCCAGGTATGTCCTGTCCACAAAAAGCAGGACAAATCCAATCTGGCCAATTACCGCCCCATCAGTCTACTCTCAATCATCAGCAAAGTGATGGAAGGTGTCGTCGACAGTGCTATCAAGCGGCACTTACTCACCAATAACCTGCTCACCGATGCTCAGTTTGGGTTCCGCCAGGACCGCTCGGCTCCAGACCTCATTACAGCCTTGGTCCAAACATAGACAAAAGAGCTGAATTCCAGAGGTGAGGTGAAAGTGACTGCCCTTGATATCAAGGCAGCATTTGACCGAGTGTGGCACCAAGGAGCCCAAGTAAAATTGAAGTCAATGGGAATCAGGGGGAAAATTCTCCAGTGGCTGGAGTCATACCTAGCACAAAGGAAGATGGTCGTGGTTGTTGGAGGCCAATCATCTCAGCCCCAGGGCATTGCTGCAGGAGTTCCTCAGGGCAGTGTCCTAGGCCCAACCATCTTCAGTTGCTTCATCAATGACCTTCCCTCCATCATAAGGTCAGAAATGGGGATGTTCGCTGATGATTGCACAGTGTTCAGTTCCATTCACAACCCCTCAAATAATGAAGCAGTCCGAGCCCACATGCAGCAAGACCTGGACAACATCCAGGCTTGGGCTGATAAGTGGCAAGTAACATTCGCGCCAGACAAGTGCCAGGCAATGACCATCTCCAACAAGAGAGCGTCTAACCACCTCCCCTTGACAGTCAACGGCATTACCATCGCCGAATCCCCCACCATCAACATCCTGGGGGTCACCATTGACCAGATACTTAGCTGGACCAGCCATATAAATACTGTGGCTACAAGAGCAGGTCAGAGGCTGGGTATTCTGCGGCGAGTGACTCACCTCCTGACTCTCCAAAGCCTTTCCACCATCTACAAGGCACAAGTCAGGAGTGTGATGGAATACTCTCCACTTGCCTGGATGAGTGCAGCTCCAACAACACTCAAGAAGCTCGACACCATCCAGGACAAAGCAGCCCGCTTGATTGACACCCCATCCACCACCCTAAACATTCACTCCCTTCACCACCGGCGCACTGTGGCTGCAGTGTGTACCATCCACAGGATGCACTGCAGCAACTCACCAAGGCTTCTTTGACAGCACCTCCCAAACCCGTGACCTCTACCACCTAGAAGGACATGAGCAGCAGGTACATGGGAACAACACCACCTGCACGTTCCCCTCCAAGTCACACACCATCCTGACTTGGAAATATATCGCCGTTCCTTCATCGTCGCTTGTTCAAAATCCTGGAACTCCCTTCCTAACAGCACTGTGGGAGAACCTTCACCACATGGACTGCAGCGGTTCAAGAAGGCGGCTCACCACCACCTTCTCAAGGGCAATTAGGGATGGGCAATAAATGCCGGCCTCGCCAGCGACGCCCACATCCCATGAATGAATAAAAAAAAACGATGTTGGAACAGAGTCTAGGAAGTGTTTAAAAAGACAATTAGATAGTTGCTTGAAATATCAATGGGTACGAGGAGTGAGCAGGACAGTGGGATTAAACTGGGTTGTTTATGTGGACTGGATGGGTCCCATGCTGCAACATTCAACGGTGCCTTGTCCAGTTTGGTGCAATGAGCTGCAGATTCTCAGTTTTATTCCATGTCTCCCTGAAGCCCCCTCCAGTGGCTCATTCAAGTAGTGCCTCATTCTGCAGGGTGAATCATTTCCTCTCAGTTCTGGGGCTCCCTCCTCACCACGTATCGAGGGGAAGGGTTGAAAACATTAATGTGCCCTCCTCTCATTTCTGCTTCCTTTTGTACTAATTGATTTATCACAAAAAACAGAGTCAGCAATGTTAAAACCAAAAATTGGGTTACAAAGTGAAGCAAAGTATTCAGTAACTGAGGCAGCGCTGGCTGGAATGGGGGATTTTCTCCAGACTGATTGCTGAAAGCTGTCCTTCTCATGGTCAGAAGACTATTCCTGGGCAAGCAGCCCAGGTGCTGGAGGACTGAAGGAGGGACTTCCTGCCCAAGGCTACAGCTCAGAGCCTGGGCTGAAAGGTGGGAGGCCCTTGGTGAAGCTCCAGCCTGTTAGCAAATTGAGGATGGATTAGAGCTGGAGTCAGGCCATGTCCTCGATCTGCTCACTCCAGAGATAAAATGGCATCAGCTCTGTCCTCCTTTCCTCCGCCCTGAAACACAGAGCCACAGGGCGGCAACACAAATTCAAAATACTCAGCCATCAACCTGCTGCTGAACTGATTCAAGTCAAGTTCTGGGAGGACGAGGGGGTCCGGTGCAGGGGGGTCAGGTGGAGCTGGTGCAGTGGGGTCTGATGTGGGGGTGGGGTCCAGTGCGAAGGGGGTTTCAGGGGGGCCTGGTGCAAGGGTGAGGGCGGTCCAGTGCAAGGTGGGCTCTGGTGGAGCCGGTGCGGGGGGGGGTCTGGTTGGGCAGTGGGAGGGGCTCCGGTGCAGGGGGTCCGGTTCGGGGGGAGGTCCAATGTGAACAGATTAAATGGCAAACCGTTTGAGCCTCAATATCTCATTCCCCCCCATGGGTGATTACCCTCGATGGGGTACAGTCGCATACTCACTGGACACACTCCTGTGCCTTGCACAAGTGGCCATTCCTGGTGAGCATTAGTAGTATATTCTTGGAGTGCAGTAGCTTAGTGATTACGTTACTGGACCAGTAATCCAGAGAATGCGAGTTCAATCCCACCAGGGCAGTTTTAGATTTCGAATTCAGTTTAAAAATATCTGTAGTAAAAACCTGGTCTCAGTAAATGCGACCTTGAAGCTGTCAGATTATCGTTAAAAACCAACTGGTTCGCTAATGTCCTTTAGGGAAGGAAACCTGCCGTCCTTACCCGGTCTGGGCCAATATGTGACTCCAGTCCCACACCAACGTGGTTGACTCTTAATTGCGCTCTCAAGTGGCCAAGCAAACCCCTCAGTTGTATTAAACTGCTTGTAGAAGGCCCACCACCTTCTCAGGTCAACTGGGGATGGGCAATAATGGCGACCTTACCAGCGACGCCCACATCCCGAGAATGAATAGAAAAGAACTAAGTCTGAATCTTTTCTTGCAGGGAAGGGGGAACAGAAGGTTCAACTGGATAGCAACCAAGAGCAGGAACCCTGCCTGATTTTCCACCTCCCTAGGTGAAGTGAGGAGTCTGCAACTTGATGGCAGATCTCAGCCCATTAGCCCATGGATTGCTGGTTCATCCCTCTCCCCAGCACAACACCTAACTGCCCTGTGAATAATTCCACTGGTTTTCCTCCATTACCCTGTCCAAGTTTCAATCACTCTGCGAGTGAAGACATCAGTACCCGTCAGCACTCAGTACCCGTTAGCGATCCGCCTGACTCAGTTCCAAGGTGAAGAGTTTGTTTTTTTGATGATTAATGAAACTATTGACTTCCATTTACAGGCCCAGAAACTCAAGCATGTAACAAATAACCAGAGGATGTTCCCGCTAGTCCATTCAGAGTTGGCCTCAGACACAGAGTATTCAGCACAGATCTGCAGCCGGCCTGCGGAGGGGTCTGGTTACGAAGGGGTCTGGAGTGACTGGAGCCCCCCAGTGAAGTGGAGAACAGGTCAGTCCGGCTTGAAATGGCGGGAGGTCAATGGATTCCTTTGTTCGAAGGGTCTCCAGCCCCAATTCTGGGCAGAATTGGAAAATGCTGAGTTTCCACAACTCTGAACTCCATGTGACTAGTGGTGTCTCACAGGGATCTGTGTTGGTGCCTCAATTATTCACTGTATTTAGAATCATAGAATGGTTACAGCACAGAAGGAGGCCATTCGACCTGTTCAGCCCGTGCCGGCCCACTGCAAGAGCAACCCAGCTAGTCCCACTCCCCCGCCCTTTCCCCGTAGCCCTGGAAATTTTTCCCCTTCAAGTACTTATTCAGTTCCCTTTTGAAGGCCACGATTGAATCTGCCTCCACCACCCCCTCGGGCAGTGTATTCCAGATCCTAACCACTCACTGCGTAAAAAAGTTTTTCCTCATGTCACCTTTGGTTCTTTTGCCAATCACCTTAAATCTGGTTCCTCTGGTTCTTGACCCTCCTGCAAATGGGAACAGTTTCTCTCTATCTACTCTCTCTGGACCCCTCTAGATTTATTAACGACTCAGATGAGGGGATAGAGAGCCACATATCCAAGTTTGCCGATGACACAAAGATAGGCAGCATTGTAAGCAGTGTAGATGGAAGCACAAAATTAGAGAGATATTAATAGATTAAGTGAATGGGCAAATGGATTTCAATGTAGGCAAGTGTGAGGTCATCCACTTTGGACCTAAAAAGGATAGATCAGAGTATTTTCTAAATGGTGAAAAGCTCAAAACAGTGGAGGTCCAAAGAGACTTAGGGATCCATGTACAAAGATCATTAAAATGTCATGGACAGGTACAGAAAATAATCAAAAAGGCTAAAGGAATGCTGACTTTTATATCTAGAAGACTAGAATACAAGGGGGTAGAAGTTATGCTACAGCTATACAAAGCCCTGGTTAGACCACACCTGGAATACTGGGTTCAGTTCTGGGCACCGCACCTCAGGAAGGATATATTGGCCTTGGAGAGAGTGCAGTGTAGATTTGCTAGAATGATACCTGGACTCCAAGGGTTAAATTACGAGGAGAGATTACACAAACTAGGGTTGTATTCCCTGGAATTTAGAAGATTAAGGGGTGATTTGATCGAAGTTTTCAAGATATTAAGGGGAATTGATAGGGTAGATAGAGAGAAACTATTTCCGCTGGTTGGAGAGTCTAGAACTAGGAGACAGAGCATAAAAATTAGAGCCAGGACTTTCAGGTATTAAGGGATATGGGGCTACGGCGGGTATATGGAGTTAAGTCACAGATCAGCCATGATCTTATTGAATGGCGGAACAGGCTCGAGGGACTGAATGGCCTACTCCTGTTCCTATGTTAGCAGAATACGAGTGGAGGAGAGGGGGGTGGGTATGGGTTGGGGAGGGGAGGGGATAGGTGAAGGGTGGGGAGAGGAGGGGATGGGTGAAGGGTGGGGAGAGGATGGGTGAGGGGTGGGGATGGGAGGGGATGGGTGAGCGGAGGGGAGAAGCGGGTGAGGGTTGGAGAGGAGAGGGGATGGGTGAGGGGTGGGGAGAGGAGGGGATGGGTGAAGGGTGGGGAGAGGATGGGTGAGGGGTGGGGATGGGAGGGGATGGGTGGGGGGGAGGGGATGGGTGAAGGTGGGGATGGGAGGGGATGGGTGGGGGGGAGGGGATGGGTGAAGGTGGGGAGGGAAGGGAATGGGTGAGCGGAGTGGGAGGGGGTGGGTGAGGGTTGGAAAGGGGGGGTGGGTGAGGGATGGGGTGGGGAGGGGATGGGTGAGGGGTGGGGAGGGGATGGGTGAGGGGTGGGGATGGGAGGGGATGGGTGAGCGGAGGGGAGAAGCGGGTGAGGGTTGGAGAGGAGAGGGGATGGGTGAGGGGTGGGGAGAGGAGGGGATGGGTGGGGGGGGAGGGGATGGGTGAAGGTGGGGATGGGAGGGGATGGGTGGGGGGGAGGGGATGGGTGAAGGTGGGGAGGGAAGGGAATGGGTGAGCGGAGTGGGAGGGGGTGGGTGAGGGTTGGAAAGGGGGGATGGGTGAGGGCTGGGGAGGGGGGGGTGGGGAGGAGAGGGGGATGGGTGAGGGGTTCTGCTCTGTGCCTCTCACTCTGCTCCCCAGTGTCACTGTTACTTTGATATGAAGTTAATTCTATAGTGACCAGCAGAATTTTGTTCCCTGTTCTATAAATCTCACCTCCTTTTCCTTGTGACATCGGTCACTTTCTACCGGGCCGGGTTTGTTTTGTTTCTTCACCCTCCCCCCACACCCCGCAAGTTTCCCTCTGCTCCCGAGGATTACCGCCTCGTTCAGTGGCTGCTTTGCCCTCTCTCCATTACCCAGGCACGACCAGGCCAAGTATCAGCGCAGCACTGGCTCAGCCCTGGGTACAGGCCCCCGGCCTTCAGGAGAGAAAACACCATTAAAACTGAAATCATTAAAACTGAAATCATTAAAACTGAAATCATTAAAACTGAAATCATTAAAACTGCCACTTTTAGTGCAACAACCATGTTTTTTTTCATACTCTCCAGCGGTGTGTGAGACAGATCTTGACAAGATGGCCTGGCTTCCATTTCTCATTGGCATCTTATCTACGCTGATTTTAGTTGCGACAGTTGTGACCTTCAATATACCCCAAAGGTAAGTCCACCCGTGGTCTCCCTCACTTCCTGCAACGTGCACTGGTTCTATCGCGGTCCAAACATCATATTCAGTAGGTATGATGTCAAAATGATGGTGCCTTACCTGCTACTTTATTCCTGATGTTCAACACAATATCTCCCATATTTCTCTCTTTTTGTGTGTGTCTCCCCAAAGGGACCGACCAACAGACACACTCCCCAAACCCCCTCGCCCCCACTCCCAAATCCCCTCTCCCACTCTCTCTTCCAAACCCCCTCATCCTCTCTCTCTCTCCCAAACCCCCTCACCCCCTCCCTCTCCCAAACCCCCTCACCCCCTCCCTCTCCCAAACCCCCTCACCCCCTCCCTCTCCCAAATCCCCTCACCCCCTCACTCTCCCAAGCCCCCTCACCCCCTCTCTCTCCCAAACCCCCTCACCCTCTCCCAAGCCCCTCTCCCACTCTCTCTTCCAAACCCCCTCACCCTCTCCCTCTCCCACTCTCTCTTCCAAACCCCCTCACCCTCTCTCTCTCCCAAACCCCCTCACCCCGTCTCTCTCCCAAACCCCCTCACCCCGTCTCTCTCCCAAACCCCCTCACCCCGTCTCTCTCCCAAACCCCCTCACCCCGTCTCTCTCCCAAACCCCTCACCCCGTCTCTCTCCCAAACCCCCTCACCCCGTCTCTCTCCCAAACCCCCTCACCCCGTCTCTCTCCCAAACCCCCTCACCCCGTCTCTCTCCCAAACCCCCTCACCCAGTCTCTCTCCCAAACCCCCTCACCCCGTCTCTCTCCCAAACCCCCTCACCCCGTCTCTCTCCCAAACCCCCTCACCCCGTCTCTCTCCCAAACCCCCTCACCCCGTCTCTCTCCCAAACCCCCTCACCCCGTCTCTCTCCCAAGCCGCCTCACCCCCTCTCTCTCCCAAGCCGCCTCACCCGCTCACTCTCCCAAACCCCCTCTCCCGCTCTCTCTCCCAAACCCCCTCACCCGCTCTCTCTCCCAAACCCCTCACCCGCTCTCTCTCCCAAACCCCCTCACCCGCTCTCTCTCCCAAACCCCCTCACCCGCTCTCTCTCCCAAACCCCCTCACCCGCTCTCTCTCCCAAACCCCCTCACCCGCTCTCTCTCCCAAACCCCCTCACCCGCTCTCTCTCCCAAACCCCCTCACCCGCTCTCTCTCCCAAACCCCCTCTCCCGCTCTCTCCCAAGCCCCCCTCCCGCTCTCTCTCCCAAGCCCCCCTCCCGCTCTCTCTCCCAAGCCCCCCTCCCGCTCTCTCTCCCAAGCCCCCCTCCCGCTCTCTCTCCCAAGCCCCCCTCCCGCTCTCTCTCCCAAGCCCCCCTCCCGCTCTCTCTCCCAAGCCCCCCTCCCGCTCTCTCTCCCAAGCCCCCCCTCCCGCTCTCTCTCCCAAGCCCCCCTCCCGCTCTCTCTCCCAAGCCCCCCTCCCGCTCTCTCTCCCAATCCCCCCCTCCCGCTCTCTCTCCCAATCCCCCCCTCCCGCTCTCTCTCCCAATCCCCCTCTCCCGCACTCTTTCCCAATCCCCCTCTCCTGCTATCTCTCCCAAACCCCCCCTCCCGCTCTCTCCCAAACCCCCTCACCCGCTCTCTCTCTCCCCTCTCCCCTTTCCCCCGCTCTAGCAAGAAATATAAAAACCTACAGTAAAAGCTTCTACAAGTATATAAAAAGGAAGAGGGTAGCTAAAGTAAACATTGGTCCCTTAGAGGATGAAACTGGGGAAATAATAATGGAAAACAAGGAAATGGCAGAGGAATTGAACAGATATTTTGTATCTGTCTTCACAGTAGAAGACACTAATAACATACCAATAATAGTAGAAAATCAAGGGGCAAAGGGGAGGGAGGAACTAAAAACAATCACGATCACTAGAGAAAAAGTACTAGGTAAACTAATGGGTCTAAAGGCTGACAAGTCCCCTGAACCTGATGGCTTGCATCCGAGGGTCTTAAAGGAAGTGGCTACGGAGATAGTGGATGCATTGATTGTAATCTTCCAGAATTCATGGATTCTGGAAAGGTCCCTGCGGATTGGAAAACCGCAAACGTAACACCCCTATTCAAGAAGGGAATGAGACAGAAAGCAGGCAACTATAGACCAGTTAGCCTAACATCTGTCATTGGGAAAATGCTAGAATCCATTATGAAGGAAGTAGTAGCAGGATATTTGGAGACTCATAATACAATCAAGGAGAGTAAACATGGTTTTATGAAGGGGAAATCGTGTCTGACAAATTTATTAGAGTTCTTTGAGGAAGTAACGGGCAGGGTGGATAAAGGGGAACCAATGAATGCAGTCAATTTGGATTTCCAAAAGGCATTCGATAAGGTGCCACATAAAAGGTTACTGCACAAGATAAGAGTTCATGGTGTTGGGGGTAATATACTGGCATGGATAGAGGATTGGCTAACTAACAGAAAACAAAGAGTCGGGATAAAAGGGTCATTTTCAAAATGGCAATCTGTAACTAGTGGGGTGCCGCAGGGATCAGTGCTGGGGCCTCAACTATTTACAATATATATCAATGACTTGGATGAAGGAAAGGAGTGTCTTGTGGCCAAATTTGCTGATGATACAAAGATAGGTGGAAAAGCAAGTTGCGATGAGGACACAAAGTGTCTGTAAAGGGATATTGACAGATTAAGCGAATGGACATAAATTTGGCAGATGGAACATAATGTGGGAAAATGTGAAGTCGTCCACTTTGGAAGGAAAAATAAAAAAGGAAAATATTATTTGAATGGAGAAATACTACAAAATGCTGCGGTACAGAGGGATCTGGGTGTCCTCGTACATGAAACACAAAAAGTCAACTTTCAGGTGCAGCAGGTAATCCGGAAGGCAAACGGAATATTGGCCTTTATTTCTAAGGGGATGGAATATAAAAGCAGGGAAGTCATGCTACAACTGTACAGGGTGCTGGTGAGACCACACCTGGAGTACTGCATACAGTTCTGGTGCACTTATTTAAGGAAGGACATACTTGCATTGGAGGCAGTTCAGAGAAGGTTCACTAGGTTGATTCCAGGTATGGAAGGGTTGTCTTATGAGAAAAGATTGAACAGGTTGGGTCTATACTCATTGGAGTTTAGAAGAATGAGAGGAGATCTTATTGAAACATATAAGATTCTGAGGGGACTCGATAGGGTAGATGCTGAGAGGATGTTACCCCTCGTGGGGGAATCTAAAACTAGGGGGCATAGTCTCAAAATAAGGGGTCGCCTGTTTAAGACGGAAATGAGGAGGAATTTCTTCTCCCAGAGGGTGGTGAATCTTTGGAATTCTTTACCTCAAAAAGCTGTGGAGGCTGAGTCATTGAATACATTCAAGGCTGAGTTAGACAAATTTTTGATCAGCAAGGGAGTCAAAGGATATGGGGAAAGGGCGGGAAAGTGGAGTTGAGATAAAAATCAGATCAGCCATGATCTCATTAAATGGCGGAGCAGGCTCGAAGGGCCAAATGGCCTACTCCTGCTCTTATCTTTTATGATCTAATGGCTCTCTCTCCCAAACCTCTCTCCCAAACCCCCTGTCCTGCTCTCTTTCCCAAATCCCCTCTCCCGCTCTCTCACCCAAACCCCATCTACCGCTCTCTCTCTCACCCAAACCCCCTCTCCCGCTCTCTCTCCCAAACCCACTCTACTGCTCTCTCCCGAACCCCTTTTCCCGCTCTCTCTCTCCCGAACCCTTTCTCTTCCTCTTTCTCTCCCAAACCCTCTCTCCCACTCTCCCTTTCCCGAACCCCCCTCTCCTACCCTCTCACAAACCCCATCTCCCCCACTCTCTCTCCCAAACCCCCTCCCTCGTTCTCTCTCCCAAACTCCCTCTCCCGCTCTCTCTAACGAACGCCCCTTCCGCACTCTCTCCTGAATCCCCTCCCACTCTCTCTCTTCCAGACCCCCTCTCCTGCTCTCTCTCTCCCGAACCCCCTCTCCTGCTCTCTCTCCCGAACCCCCTCTCCTGCTCTCTGTCTCTCCCGAACCCCCTCTCCTGCTCTCTGTCTCTCTCGAACCCCCTCTCCCGCTCTCTGTCTCTCCCAAACCCCCTCTCCCGTACCCTCTCTCCTGAACCCTCTCTCCCCCCTCTGCCAAACCCCTTCTCCCAATACCCCTCTCCTACTCCCTCTCCCGAACCCCCTCTCCCAAACCCTCTCTCCCGCTCTATCTCCTGAACCCCTCTCCTGCTCTATCTCCCGAACCCCCTCTCCCTTTCAGTCCTTCTCGCTCGCTACGTGAAGCTCCTCGAGACTGCTTCTTACATTGAAGACTCTATAGACACATGCAAACTATTGCCAAGATTGGGAGGAAAATCGTCAGGTCTCACTTGTGCTGACATGTTGCAGAAATAACCCGAGATGGTGAGATAGGGCAGGGAGGAAATGTAGATTATGAATCAATATAGAGATTAATTTCAGAGAAACTTGATGAACTCATTCATTCCTGGGATGTCAGCAATTTGTAGACGGTGAGTGATCTCAGCATAACCGTCCAAATAGGTTAATAATCTCAACTCACCTGCAGTAATCTTATTGCAAGCTTATGTCTGAAATATTATACTGCACCACATCCTTACTCAGCCATCTCTCTTGGTCCCTTCAAACCACACAAACAAACAAAAGTAAAATGTTGGTCATGTTGAAAACCATCCACATGTACATGGGGAGTGTGAGGGAGCTGGGCTGTTGCCCCTCAGATAACTTTCCAGGCTGTTCTGAAGTGAGAAGATGCAGGAGACTCGGTGAGCACTGAAAGGGGTTTCTGACAAATTTGAATGTTCACCATCATCATCAGAGATTAAATATTGAACTGAAGGAGGAGCCTCATTACCAATGTGATAGAGTGTGTCGTCCCTCCATGGCCTCGTCCCCCCCTATCTCTGTAACCCCCTCCATGGCCTCGTCCCCCCCTATCTCTGTAACCCCCTCCATGGCCTCGTCCCTCCCTATCTCTGTAACCCCCTCTATGGCCTCGCCCCTCCCTATCTCTGTAACCCCCTCCTTGACCTCGCCCCTGCCTATCTCTGTAACCCCCTCCTTGACCTCACCCCTGCCTATCTCTGTAACCCCCTCTATGGCCTCGCCCCTCCCTATCTCTGTAACCCCCTCCATGGCCTCGTCCCCCCCTATCTCTGTAACCCCCTCCATGGCCTCGTCCCTCCCTATCTCTGTAACCCCCTCTATGGCCTCGCCCCTCCCTATCTCTGTAACCCCCTCCTTGACCTCGCCCCTGCCTATCTCTGTAACCCCCTCCTTGACCTCACCCCTGCCTATCTCTGTAACCCCCTCTATGGCCTCGCCCCTCCCTATCTCTGTAACCCCCTCCATGGCCTCGTCCCCCCCTATCTCTGTAACCCCCTCCATGGCCTCGTCCCTCCCTATCTCTGTAACCCCCTCTATGGCCTCGCCCCTCCCTATCTCTGTAACTCCCTCTATGGCCTCGCCCCTTTTTGTACAGGGCACTCAAGACGTGCAGAGCAGGCAATGTCCCAGGTTCATTCCCTGGGATCCCTGTGCCGAGTTAGTTCAGGATCCCTGGGTTAGAGAGTGAGAAAAAAATCAGCCTGGATTCCTGGTCCTGGTCATCCAGTGACCCTCCCCTCCGGCCCCCGACTCCCCTCCCGCTGGAAAGTGTGTGGACGTGAGACAAGGACTGGATCAGGCTCTGCAACTTCACGTGGACTCATAGAGTCATAGAGTTATACAGCACGGATAGAGGCCCTTCGGCCCATCGTGTCCGCGCCGGCCATCAGCCCTGTCTATTCTAATCCCATATTCCAGCATTTGGTCCGTAGCCTTGTATGCTATGGCATTTCAAGTGCTCATCCAAATGCTTCTTGAATGTTGTGAGGGTTCCTGCCTCCACAACCCTTTCAGGCAGTGAGTTCCAGACTCCAACCACCCTCTGGGTGAAAAAGTTCTTTCTCAAATCCCCTCTAAACCTCCCGCCTTTTACCTTGAATCTATGTCCCCTTGTTATAGAACCCTCAACGAAGGGAAAAAGCTCCTTAGTATCCATCCTATCTGTGCCCCTCATAATTTTGTACACCTCAATCATGTCCCCCCTCAGCCTCCTCTGCTCCAAGGAAAACAAACCCAATCTTCCCAGTCTCTCTTCATAGCTGAAGCGCTCCAGCCCTGGTAACATCCTGGTGAATCTCCTCTGCACCCTCTCCAAAGCGATCACATCCTTCCTGTAGTGTGGCGACCAGAACTGCACACAGTACTCCAGCTGTGGCCTAACCAGTGTTTTATACAGCTCCATCATAACCTCCTTGCTCTTATATTCTATGCCTCGGCTAATAAAGGCAAGTATCCCATATGCCTTCTTTACCACCTTATCTACCTGTTCCGCCGCCTTCAGGGATCTGTGAACTTGCACACCAAGATCCCTCTGACCCTCTGTCTTGCCTAGGGTCCTCCCATTCATTGTGTATTCCCTTGCCTTGTTAGTCCCTCCAAAGTGCATCACCTCGCACTTTTCCGGGTTAAATTCCATTTGCCACTGTTCCGCCCATCTGACCAACCCATCTATATCGTCCTGCAGACTGAGGCTATCCTCCTCGCTATTTACCACCCTCCCAATTTTTGTATCATCAGCGAACTTACTGATCATACCTTTTACATTCATATCCAAGTCATTAATGTAGACCACAAACAGCAAGGGACCCAGCACCGATCCCTGTGGTACCCCACTGGCCACAGGCTTCCAGTCACAAAAACAACCTTCGACTCACCTGTAAACCGCTTCCCATTCATTGTACAGAATCAAAAACAACCAAAATACCATTGTATGGAATCTCAATAAGCCAACTCCTTCCCATTTACTCCCACTGTATAGAATCCTAAGGTAACTCCATTATTTAAGAAAGGTGAGAGAGGGAAACCAGGAAATTATAGCCCTGTTAGTCTAATATCTGTTGTGGGGAAGTTATAGGAATCTATAATTAAGGACAGGGTGACTGTGCACTTGGAGAAATTTGAGCTGATTAGAGCGAGCCGCCATGGATTTGTAAAGGGTAGGTCATGTCTAACGAACCTAATTGAATTTTTTGAGAAAGTAACTAAAGTAGTTGACAGGGGAATGTCTATGGATGTAGTTTATATGGACTTCGATAAGGTTCCACAAAAGAGACTGTGAGCTAAAATTAAAGCTCATGGAATTGAAGGCAAATTATTGACCTGGTTAGGAGATTGGTTAGGTGGTAGAAGAGAGAGAGTAGGGAGAATGGGGATGTACTCGAATTGGAAGGAACTGACTAGTGGTGCCCCACAAGGATCTGTGCTGGGGCCTCAACTATTCACAATATTTAGGAATGACTTAGATAACACAATAGAGAGCCATATATCCAAGTTTGCCAATGACACAAAGATTCGTGCCATAGTAAGTAGTGTAGACAGGAGCATAAAATTACAAAGAGACATTGAAAGATTCAGTGAGTGGGTAAAACCGTGATGGATAGATTTCAGGTAAGTATGAGGTCATCCATTTTGGACCAAAAAAGGATTGAACCAAGTATTTTTTAAATAGCGAAAAGACAGGAACAGTGGAGATCCAAAGAGATTTAGGGGTCCTTGTACACAGATCACCAAAATGTAGTGGTCAGGTAGAAAAATAATCAAAAAGGCTAATGGAATGTTAGCCTTTATAACTAGAGGGCTGGAATATAAAGGGGAGGAAACTTTTCTACAGCTAAACAAAACCCTGGTTAGACCACATCTGGAGTACTGGGTACAGTTCTGGGCACCTTAGAAAGGATATATTGGCCTTGGAAGGAGTGCAGTACAGATTCACCAGAATGTTACCAGGGCTCCAAGGGTTAGATTATGAGGAGAGATTACATAAACTGGGCTTGTATTCTCTGGAATATAGAAGGTTAAGGGGAGATTTGATTGAGGTTTTTAAGATTTTGAAAGGAATTGATAGGGTAAATAGAGAGAAACTTTTTCCACTGGTGGGGGAGTCTAGGACAAGGGGACAGAACCTTAAAATCAGAGCCAGACCATTCAGGAGAGAAATTAGGAAACATTTCTTCACACAAAGGGTGGTAGAAGTGTGGAACTCTCCCACAAAAAGCAGTAGATGCTAGCTCAATTAATAATTTTAAATCTGAGATCGATAGATTTTTACTAGCCAAGGGTATTAAAGGATATGGAGCCAAGGTGGGTGGATGGAGTTAAGATACAGATCAGCCATGATCTCATTGAATGGCGGAACAGGCTCAAGGGGCTGAATGGCCTACTCCTGTTCCAATGGACCAAATCTCTCCCATTCACTCCCACTGCCTATACTCCCAATGGACCAAATCCTTTCCCATTCACTCCCATTGTATGGAATCCTAATGGACCAAACCCATTCCCATTCACTCCCATTGTACGCAATCTCAATGGACTGAATCCCTTCCCATTCAGTCCCATTGTATACAATCCCAATAGACCCGACCTCTTCCCATTCACTCCTACTGTACACAATCCCAATAGACCCAACCTCTTCTCATTCATTCCCATTGTACACAATCCCAATGGACCAAACCCCTTCCCATTCACTCCCACTGTACACAATCCCAATGGACCAAACCCCTTCCCATTCCCTCCTGCTGTACACAATCCCAATGGATGAAACCCGTTCCCATTCACTCCCATTGTACACAATCCCAATGGACCAAACCCCTTCCCATTCACTCCCATTGTACACAATCCCAATGGACCAAACCCGTTCCCATTCACTTCCATTGTACACAATCCCAATGGACCAAACCCCTTCCCATTCACTCACACTGTACACAATCCCAATAGACCAAACCCATTCTTCATGTGTGAACCTGGACAGTGATAGTTGGCTTGATATTTCACCATGAGGGCCTCACAGGCCAGACCAATACTGTTCTCAACTAAGAAGGACAGGGCTAGGTGCAGTAATTAGGACTGAAAATCGTCGCTGATATTCCTTTGCTGATCTCAAGGACTCTGAAGCCAATATTAAAAACCCTCCTTCCATTGCAGTTGAGAGGAACTAACCCAGCACTGATTGGTGATTGAGTCCTGTGCGTACCACTGTGTACGATTCAATTCCACAGCAGCCATTGCATAATGAAACTAGCATTTAGGGGAACTAATGTTCTAAAATCAGACTGTGTGGGTTTGGAGGGGCGTAGGATGTATTACGCGGTGTGGAAAAACATATAGAGACTGCATGGCCAGCTCTATCAAAGAGGTATTCTGCTGGCTTGGCTGCTCTCCCTCGCCCCCTCCTCTCGTTTTTACTCAATCACATTTCCTGAGGAAGCTGCTCATCAGCTTAAGTAAAAATATAAAAATACAAGTGGAGCAGACAGACCCTAAAAATAAAAACGTGCAGCTGTGGCACCGACCTCAAACTGTCCGTTAGTCTTCCTAAAGGCAGAAGTCCACATCTGTTCAGTCCCACTGAGTCCCACAGCCATTCACTTCAAGTTAGCTTCTATCCTTGAATTATGATTCGTTACATACAATTATACAGAAGTTACAACACAGAAACAGGCCATTTGGCCCACCCAGTCTGTGATGGTTTATCTTGAGCCGTATCCTAATCCACGTGTTCACTCATTGCCATATCTCTTTATCCCCCTTTCCTGCAACCAACTATCTATTCTATTGTCAAATGTTCACGGGATAGAGAGCCACATATCCAAGTTTGCCGATGACACAAAGATAGGCAGCATTGTAAGCAGTGTAGATAGAAGCGAAAAATTACAGATATTAATAGATTAAGTGAATGGGCAAAACTGTGGCAAGTGGATTTCAATTTAGGCAAGTGTAAGGTCATCCACTTTGAACCTAAAAAGGATAGATCAGAGTACTTTCTAAATGGTGAAAAGCTCAAAACAGTGGAGGTCCAAAGAGACTTAGGGATCCATGTACACAGATCATTAAAATGTCATGGACAGGTACAGAAAATAATCAAAAAGGCTAATGGAATGCTGGCCTTTATATTTAGGGGACTAGAATACAAGGGGGTGGAAGTTATGCTACAGCTATACAGAGCCCTGGTTAGACCACACCTGGAGTACTGTGGTCGGTTCTGGGCACCGCACCTTCGGAAGGATATATTGGCCTTGGAGAGAGTGTGCAGATTTACTAGAATGATACCCGGACTCCAAGGGTAAAATTACAAGGCGAGATTACACAAACCTTCCCTGGAATTTAGAAGATTACGGGGTGATTTGATCGAAGTTTTCAAGATATTAAGGACAATTGATAGGGTAGATAGAGAGAAACTATTTCCGCTGGTTGGAGTGTCTAGGACTAGGGGAAATAGCCTAAAAATTAGAGCCAGGACTTTCAGGAGTGAAGTTTGGAAACACTTCTACACGGAAAGAGTGGTAGAAGATTGGAACTCTCTTCCACAGACAGCAGTTGATAAGAACATAAGAAATAGGAGCAGGAGTAGGCCATCCGGCCCCTCGAGCCTGCTCCACCATTCAATCAGATCATGGCTGATTCACTTTCCCACCCGATCCCCATATCCCCTGATTCCCCCACAGTCCAAAAATCTATTGCTCTCAGCCTTGAATATACTCAATGACTCAGCATCCTCAGCCCTCTGATACTAGCTCAATTGTTAATTTTAAATCTGAGATTGATAGATTTTTGTTAACCAAAGGTATTAAGGGATATGGGGCTAAGACGGGGATATGGGCCTAAATTTTAACTCTGAGCCAGGAAAACAGCAGTGGGGGATTGTGGCAGGGGGGCGGGGGGGAGTTCCTGAAGGATAGCCCAGAAACAAGGGTTTCCCGGACGTCCTTACGATTTTGGCGTTGGAACGTATTTTGTTTTTTTTGTCTGTTTCCTGCCCGACCAGCCGGCCTGATTGACAGGCTGACTGTCAGTCGGACGGGAGAAGAGGAAGGAAGAGGATGCAAGAAGGTGAGTCTTAGATGGGGCGGGGGGAGTCATGGGGGTGGGGTCATGGTAGGTGATCACCAAGGGGGTCGTCGGGGTCAGGAGTCGTCGGGGGTCGGCCTCCCATCTTCCACCCTACATAAACTTGAGTTCATCCAAAACTCTGCTGCCCGTATCCTGACTCGCACCAAGTCCCGTTCACTCATCACCCCTGTGCTCGCTGACCTACATTGGCTCCCAGTCCAGGAGCACCTCGATTTTAAAATTCTCATCCTTGTTTTCAAATCCCTCCATGGCCTCACCCCTCCCATCTCTGTAACCTCCTCCAACCCTACAACCCTCCGAGATCTCTGCGCTCCTCCAATTCTGGCCTCTTGCGCATCTCCAATTTTAATCGCTTCACCGTTGGTGGCCGTGCCTTCAGCTGCCTAGGCCCTAAGCTCTGCAATTCCCTCCCGAAACCTCTCCACCTCTCTACCTCTCTCTCCTCCTTTAAGATGCTCCTTAAAACCTACCTCTTTGACCAAGCTTTTGGTCACCTGTCCTAATATCTCCTTACATGGCTCGGTGTCAAATTTTGTTTGATAACGCTCCTGTGAAACGCCTTGGGACGTTTCACAACATTAAAGGCGCTATATAAATGCAAGTTGTTGTTCTTATTATTGAGGTGCCCTGAGCTGAACACAGTACTCCTGATGGGGTCTGACCGAGGCTCTAGACAACTGAAGTATCATTTCCTCCCCTTTGCATTCCAGCCCCCTTAGATAAAGGTAAACATTCCATTAGCCTTTTTAATTACTTTTAGTACCTGTGCACCAGCCTTCAGTGAGTTGTGTATAAGAACACCCAAATCCCTTTACTCCTCTATAGTTCCGAGTTTCTCACTGTTAAGAAAATATTCCAATTTGTCTTCCTCTGATCCAAAGTGGATGACCTCACACTCTCCCACACTGAACTCCGTCTGCCATAGTTTCTCCCGCTCACTAGTCTGACTGTTCCTTTGCAACTTTCTCTTCCCATCCACACAACTTGCTGAGCTATGGGGAAAGAGCAGAGTAGTGGGTAGATTTGCAACGCTCTTGTAAACAGCCCACACAGACATGGTGGGCCGAATGACCTCCTTCTGTGCTGGAAACTTCAACGTGTCGAAGTCCCAACTTGTTTCAGCTGGTAACGCTGTCTCTGACTCAAGGCTGTGGGCTCAAGCCTCATTACAGACTTGAGCACAAACTCAGCACCTTGCAGCAGCATTGAGGGAGGGCTGCACTGTCGGAGGGTCAGTACTGAGGGAGCACTGCACTGTCGGAGGGTCAGCATTGAAGGAGCGCTGCACTGTCGGAGGGTCAGTACTGAGGGAGCGCTGCACTGTCGGAGGGTCAGCATTGAGGGAGGGCTGCACTGTCGGAGGGTCAGTACTGAGGGAGGGCTGCACTGTCGGAGGGTCAGTACTGAGGGAGCACTGCACTGTCGGAGGGTCAGCATTGAAGGAGCGCTGCACTGTCGGAGGGTCAGTACTGAGGGAGCGCTGCACTGTCGGAGGGTCAGCATTGAGGGAGGGCTGCACTGTCGGAGGGTCAGCATTGAGGGAGCACTGCACTGTCGGAGGGTCAGCATTGAAGGAGCGCTGCACTGTCGGAGGGTCAGTACTGAGGGAGCACTGCACTGTTGGAGGGTCAGCATTGAGGGAGGGCTGCACTGTCGGAGGGTCAGCATTGAGGGAGGGCTGCACTGTCGGAGGGTCAGTACTGAGGGAGCGCTGCACTGTCGGAGGGTCAGCATTGAGGGAGTGCTGCACTGTCGGAGGGTCAGTACTGAGGGAGCGCTGCACTGTCGGAGGGGCAGTACTGAGGGAGCGCTGCACTGTCGGAGGGGCAGTACTGAGGGAGCGCTGCACTATCAGAGGGTCAGTACTAAGGGAGCGCTGCACTGTCGGAGGGTCAGTACTGAGGGAGCGCTGCACTGTCGCAGGGTCAGTACTGAGGGAGCGCTGCACTGTCGCAGGGTCAGTACTGAGGGAGCGCTGCACTGTCGCAGGGTCAGTACTGAGGGAGCGCTGCACTGTCGCAGGGTCAGTACTGAGGGAGCGCTGCATTGTTGAATGGGATGTTAAGGAGAGGCCTCAACTACCTGTTTGTGTATGTCATGTGACGGTGTCCTGGCCAGCAACCCTCCCTCAACCAGCGCCACTAAACCCAAATGAGCTGAGGCTGGGACCTCCCTCTCCGCTGTGCCCAGGAATTCAGCGCAGCCCAGGCAAAGTAAAGAGGAAAAATGGGGTGAAGACCTAATACATCAGGGCTTGTCAGCTGAGTCTGCACCTGGAGTACGCCGAGGCCTGGTAGTAGCATCTTAACGAGGTTGTTCCCAAGCTCCCAGCTCACTCTCGGCATCCCAAAACCTGGGACCAGTGCTGGGACCCCAGAGACCGTGGGTTGGGGGGAAGCAGAACGTTTCTGGAGCCATCAGATCTTTGAATCGTTCGCCCCACCCCAGACACTCTTCTGCCTTGGGGCCTCTTCTCCATCTGATGGGCTCCCAATAGGTAATCAGAGAGGTGAATCACTCCTCCAGTCACCCGTCGATTTATGGTTTGTGGGATCATGCTGTCACAGTGTCTGCCTACGTGACCGCACTTCAAAAAGGAATTAATTGTGTGTTGAGTGTGTTTGGATGCGATGAGCTGAGATATAAATGCAGGCTCCATCTCTCTCTCTCTCTCTCTCTCTCTCTAACTCTGGCCCATCTCCTTTTACAGACTGTGGAAGAAGCTGTGGGTGATGACTCCAAACCCAGCCCCCTTCTTCAAGCCGCTGTTTGTGGATCACGGAGGGAATTTCACGGTAATGACCCACCACATGTTTTACAGGGGTTTGGGAACTGGGGATTCCAACAGCACGGAGTAAATAGGGGGAAAAATTGGATAGGGCCTATTATTGGGCAGGGATAGCACTGACCGCTATTACCCTGCGCCCAGTGGCCCCTGCGCAGGCAGGACGAGACTTTAGTCAGGCCGAATCAGCGTGAACCGGGAATCAATGCAATTTGTACTTTCCACCAACAGGGGGAGCCCCAATCTCTTAAAGGCAGGCGGTCTTAGAAATCTCTTAAAGGTAGCTGGTACCTGTTATTTGCTGAAAATAACAGCCTGCTTTCTGCACCGAGTCTGAACGGGGATCAGACATCGCACATGTAAAACACAGATGCAGGTCCCATCCCTATGTTTACACACTGATGAGTTATGTTAAAACATTGAATAAAGGTTGTGCACTACTAAATCCCACATCTTCCAATCTGCACTCCACACCTCACCAATCTGCCGATCTGAGTTGGTACCAGGCCTGCGAGAGTCCGTGCACCAAGGTTCTCTGCTGATGCACTAGAGACCTTTGTGCAAGAGGTGGACAGAAGGAGGGACATCCTATATCCGTAGAGGTGGGAGGGGAGTGGGCAAGAGGCCCTCCAGACATATATCCAAAAGGCAGTGGGAGACAGCGGGGGATGAAGTCAATGCCAGGCACACAGCATCATGAACATGGATGCAGTGCAGGAAGACGTTCAGTGCTTTGACACGTGTGGTCAAGGTGAGTGAGGTCAACTGTCAAGTGGCTTCTCCTATCACTAGCCCCATCCACTGCACCCCGCACTACACCCCCCCCCCCCCAATCAGTTCTCAACTCTTCCAATCAGATGCTTCCTCCCACCCTCACACATTACCACTGTCGCAAGCAGCCCACCCACAACTCACAGGCCACACACACTGGCAGCTATTCAACCATGACAGGTACATCAGCCAAACACACGTCCTGCTTTCTTGCAGGAGAAGGTGGCGCATATCAGGAGGCAGCAAGTGGCCGTGGCATTCAGGCCCTCGAGCCTGTTCCGCCATTCAACGAGATATGGTGGACCTGTGACCTAACTCCATTTACCTGCCATAGCCCCGTATCCCTTAATACCCTTGGTTCACAGAAATCTATCAATCTCAGATTTAGAATTCACAAGTGAGCTAGCATCAACTGCCGTCTGTAGAAGAGTGTTCCAAATGTCTCCACTCTTTGCATGTAGAAGCGTTTCCTAACATCACTCCTGCACGTCCTGGCTCTAAATGTTAAACTATGTCCCCTGGTCCTAATATTCAAGTATAGGAGACCTCCAAAAACAATTACAACAGTCTCGGCAGCCAGAAGCATTAATCCAGCCACTAACCTGTAAATCCTGCATAGTCCCTTTAAATAGCGCCGGTGGGGGGTCCTCCAGGCACTCTAAGACATGTTCAGATGGTCGGGGTTAAGACTGTGCGTTGAGTTGAGCGTTAAGTCCCAAAATGGAGTCTATCACTTTAAATCAGCGTTGCACACTGATTGAAGCCATTTTCTCCATACTTTACATGATTGCAGCGTTCGTTATCTGCGCCTGCTCTAACTCCCATACCAAGATGGCGTCCGATGCACGTCACGCTGGAAACGTGCGTGCACATCCAAGACGCCATCTTGGATGTCAGAGAGGCCGTGTAGCGCCGAAACAATTAAAAAGCCCAACTTAGCGCCCAATGTCTCAACACTAAGGCAGGGACTTTGGAAAATAAAGTTAGCCAGTGAGACTCGAACGTAACAACAGCACGGAGTGAGTCTAAAGTGGGAATTCCTTCAGGCTCATTTTCGTGCCAGAAATGGACCCCGCACATGGAGTAAGCACCCAAACTGGGAGACCTGAGGCCGGCCCAAAATTGGGCCTTATTAACATTATCTGGGTGAGTTGCCGGCGTCTGTTGCACTTCCACGGGCAGCCCTCCCGTTTGAAGATAATGAATGTTGGACTGTCTCGCGGGCTGCAGTACGTAGGTAAGTCCTGGGAGGGGGAGATCGCGATACTGTGGAGTCAGGGAGCACTCCGGCTCCTCAGAAAAAATTAGACCACAGCGACCTCTGACGAATCCTGAGAAGCGAAGGTCTGACTCCCAACTCCACTAATCATAATATCATAATATCATATATCGCCGTTCCTTCATCATCGCTGGGTCAAAATCCTGGAACTCCCTTCCTAACAGCACTGTGGGAGAACCTTCACCACACGGACTGCAGCGGTTCAAGAAGGCGGCTCACCACCACCTTCTCAAGGGCAATTAGGGATGGGCAATAAATGCTGGCCTTGCCAGCGACGCCCACATCCCATGAACGAATAAAAAAAGGTGCAGCACAGAAGGAGGCCATTCGGCCCATCGTGCCTGTGCTGGCTCTTTGAAAGAGCTATCCAATTAGTTCCATTCCCCTGCTCTTTCCCCATAGCCCTGTAAATTTTTTCTCTTCAAGTATTTATCCAATTCCCTTTTGAAAGTTACTATTGAATCTGCTTCCACCGCCCTTTCAGGCAGCACATTCCAGATCATTACAACTCGCTGCGTAAAAAAATATTTCCTCATCTCCCCTCTGGCTCTTTTGCCGATCACCTTAAATCTGTGTCCTCTGGTTACCGACCCTTCTGCCACTGGAAATAGTTTCTCCTTATTTACTCCGTCAAAACCATTCATGATTTTGAACACCTCTATCAAATCTCCCCTTAACCTTTTCTGTTCTAAGGAGAACAACCCCAGCTTCTCCAGTCTCTCCACATAACTGAAGTCCCTCATCCCTGGTACGATTCTAATAAATCTCTTCTGCACCCTCTCTAAGGTCTTGACATCCTTCCTAAAGTGTGGTGTCCAGAATTGAACACAATACTCCAGCTGAGGCCTAATCAGTGTTTTATAAAGGTTTAGCATAACTTCCTTGCTTTTGTAATCTATGCCTCTATTAATAAAGCCCAGGATCCCATATGCTTTTTTAACAGCCTTCTCAACTTGTCCTGCCACCTTCAAAGATTTGTGTATGTGCACCCCCAGGTCTCTCTGTTCCTGCACCCCCTTTAAAATTGTACCATTTCGTTTATATTGCCTCTCCTCATTCTTCCTATCAAAATGCATAACTTCACACTTCTCTACGTTAAATTTCATCTGCCATGTGTCTGCCCATTTCACCAGCCTGTCTATGTCTTCCTGAAGTCTGTTACTATCCTCCACATTGTTTACTACATCTCCGATTTTTGCGTCATCTGCAAACTTTGAAATTACACCCTCTATACTCAAGTCCAGGTCATTAATATATTTCAAAAAGAGCAATGGTCCCAATACTGACCCCTGGGGAACACCACTGTATACTTCCCTCCAGTCTGAAAAACAACCGTTCACCATTACTCTCTGCTTTCTGTCCCCTAGACAATTTAGTATCCACGCTGCCACTGCCCCTTTAATCCCATGGGGGTTGATGGAGATTGGGGCCAGGTTGATGGAGATGGTAGAACGGATTAGTCGGTGGTCAGTCCAGCAGTCGTCGGCTCCGGTCATGGCGCGGGTGATGTGGACCTTTGCGATCCCTCGCTCGGACGATGATGTGGTCTATTAGGTGCCAGTGCTTGGAGTGGGGGTGTTGCCATGAGGTCTCGTACTTGTCCCTTTGGTGGAACAGGGTGTTCGTTATGACGAGGTCATGTTCTAGTCATTTCGTCAGGAGGAGGACTCCATTGGGGTTTGCTTTCCCTACGCCTTCCTTGCCTAACACGCCTTTCCAAAGGCTTTTGTCCCTCCCAACTCTGGCATTGACGTCACCAAGAAGAATCAGCTTGTCTCCCTTTGGGATACGGGAAAGCGGTTGGTCAAGGCCAGAGTAGAATGCCTCTTTTATCTCGTCTGTTGCGTCTAGGGTCGGGGCGTAGGCCCTGACGACTGTGGTGTGCTGATTCTGGGCCAGGGTGAGCCGGAGGGTCATGAGGCGTTCATTTACCCAGCAGGGGGGTTCGTTGAGACGTCCAACCAATTTGTTTTTTACAGCAAAGCCGACCCCATAGAGACGGCGTTCTTCTTCTGGTTTGCCTTTCCAGAAGAAGGTGTATCCACCGCCTTGTTCTTTAAGCTGGCCTTCTCCTGCCAGCCGTGTCTCGCTCAGGGCAGCGATGACGATGTCGTAGCGCCGGAGTTCCCGGGTAAAGATGGCAGTGCGACGTTCAGGTCTGTCGCTGTTGGGATTGTCCATAAGGGTCCTGACGTTCCAGGTCCCGAAATTCATTTGGGTGGGTAGGGTAGGGTTGGGAAGGAAGATGCCTGTGCGTGGATTCTTTTAACGGGGGGTGGTTGCTGCACTCCAACCACCACACAGTCCCAGCGGAGCGAGGTCTTGGCCCAATGGCAGGGAAATCCGAGACAATTAGAGACCGGGCTCTGCTGTAGGACGGGGACTAACAAACACTCATCGTCCACCAATCCACTGGAGCAGCGGGAGCGGCGAGGAAGGAGCGGCAGCTACGAGGACCCGACCTGGGCGAGGACAGGTTAAAAATATGAATCAAATAAAACACAATAACACGATGTCCGCATCACCCGCGCCATGACCGGAGCCGACGACTGCTGGACTGACCACCGACTAATCCACTCTACCATCTCCACCAACCCGGCCCCAAACCGGCAGCAGCAGAAAAAACTCTGCCGCAGGAGACTTAATGTCACTGGACTCAAAGACCCTGAGAAGAAAGATCGACTCAGCTGTCGCCTTACAACCAACCTGGCGACGACCAACGAACCAGAGCCGCAGAGTGCCCACAGCGTCTGGTCCGCCCTAAAAGCCACCATAGTCAGCACCTGCGAGGAGACGCTCGGTCTCTCGACCAGGAAACACCAAGACTGGTTCGACGAGAACGATCAGGAGATCCAGGATCTCCTAGACCGTAAACACAAGGCGTTCCTGAATTGGCAGCTCCACCAAAACTCGAGCGAGAGGAAACGAGCCTACAGACAACTGAAGGCCGAGGTGCAACAAAGAACCCGTGACTTAAAGAACAGATGGTGGGTGGAAAGAGCGCAGGAGACTCAGCAACTCGCCGACAACCACGACGTGCGCGGCTTCTTCAGCGCAATTAAAGCCATCTACGGTCCGAGTGCCCAGGGACCCACCCCACTGAGAGCCAAACATGGAGAGGCGCTCATCAAAGACAGAGAGGCAGTCAATGCCCGCTGGAGAGAGCACTTCGAGGAGCTCCTCAACCAAGACCCAGTCCTCGACGCAAGTGCCCTCAACACCATCCCGCAACACGTTACCCTCCAACATCTCACACAACCCCAGCCCGCTGTTAGGTCGAAAAAGCCTTTTGACAGCTGAAAAACAACAAGGCCCCGGCGCAGATGGAATCCCCGCTGAAGCACTAAATACGGCGGAGAGGCACTCTTGACACGAATACACGACCGTATCACCCCTGTCTGGAAGGAAGAGAGCATGCTGGGAGATCTCAGAGAGGCCGTAATTGTGACCATCTTCAAGAAAGGAGATAGGTCCGACAGCGGAAATTACAGAGGGATTTCCCTACTGTCCGCCACGGGAAAGGTCATTGCCAGAATCCTCCTCAACTGCCTCCTTCCAGTAGCCGAAGAGCTCCTCCCTGAGTCTCAGTGCGACTTCCACCCGTCAAGAGGCACAATGGTCATGATCTTTAGGGCGCGACAAGTCCAGGAAAAGTTCAGGCAGCAGCATCACCCTCTGTACATGGCCTTCTTCAATCTCGCAAAGGCCTTCGACTCTGTCAATCGTGAGGGATCGTGGATCCTCCTCAAATTCGGCTGCCCGCAGAAATTCGTCACCATTCTCTGCCTGCTCCACGATGACATGCGAGCCATGATCCTCACCAACGGCTCCACCACAGACCCAATACGAGTGCAAACTGAGGTCAAGCAGGGCTGAGTCATCGCACCAACGCTCTTCTCCATCTTCCTCACTGCAACACTCCACCCCATCACCATGAAGCTCCCCGCCGGAGTGGAGCTAACCTACAGGACAAGCTGGAAACTTCAACCTTCGACACCTCCAGGCCAGAACCAAGACCACCCCAACTTCTGTCATCAAGCTGCAGTACGCAGACGACGCCTGCGTGTGCGCACACTCAGAGGCCGAGCTACAAACCATCATCGACGCATTTACCGAGGCGTATGAGAGAAAGGGCCTCAGGCTAAACATCCAGAAAACAAAGGTCCTCTCCCAGCCCACTCCTGCCACACAGCACTGCCCCCCGACCATCAAGATCCACGGGGAGCCTCTGGACCGCGTGGATCATTTCCCATACCTCGGGAGCCTCCTCTTGGTGCGAGCAGACATCAACGATGAAATTCAACATCGACTCCAGTGTGTCAGTGTAGCCTTCAGACGCCTGAGGAACAGAGTGTTCGAAGACCGAGACCTCAGATCCAGCACCAAGCTCATGGTCTACAGAGCAGCTGTGGTCCCCGCCCTCCTGTACGAATCAGAAACATGGACAATGTACAGCGGACACCTCAAATCCCTGGAGAGATATCATCAACGTTGCCTCCGCAAAATCCTGCGAATCCATTGGCAGAATAGGCGTACCAACGTGAGCATTCTCTCCCAGACTAACATCCCCAGTATTGAGGCACTGGTCACACTCAACCAGCTGCGATGGGCGGGCCACATTGTCCACATGCCCAACACAAGATTCTCTAAACAAGTGCTCTGCTCCGAGCTCCGCAATGGCAGGCGATCATTAGGAAGGCAGAGGAAACACTATAAGGGCACTCTCAAAGACTCCCTAAAAAAATGCAACATCCCCACCGACACGTGGGAATCGCTTGCCCTAGAACGCCCAAAGTGGAGAAGAAGTATCCGCAAAGGCACCAATCACCTCGAGCGTCACCGAGTGGAGCACACAGAGGCCAAGTGTAAGCAGCGGAAAGAGCGCGCAGAATCCAGAGCATCTCACCCGCCCGCCTTATCAAACACTACCTGCCCCACCTGTGGCAGAGTCTGCGGCTCCAGGATTGGACTATTCAGCCACCGCAGAACCCACCCTCCCGGAGTGGAAGCAAGTCATCCTCGACCCTGAGGGTCTGCCGAAGAAGAATCCCATGGGCTTTAATTTTACTAACAAGTCTATTATGTGGCACTTTATCAAATGCCTTTTGAAAGTCCATATACACAACATCAACCGTGCTACCCTCATCAACCCTCTCCGTTACTTCATTAAAGAACTCAATCAAGTTAATCAAACACGATTTTCCTTTAACAAATCCGTGCTGACTTTCATTTATTAGCCTATATTTTTTCCAAGTGCCAATTAATTTAGTCCCAGATTAATGTCTCTAAAAGTTTTCTCACCACCGACATTAGGCTGACTGGCCTGTAATTGGCGGGTTTATCCCTCTCCCCTTTTTGAACAGGGGTGTAACATTTGCAATCCTCCTGTCCTCTGGCATCGCTCCCATATCTAAGGAGGATTGGAAGATTGTGGCCAGAACCTCTGCAATTTCCACCCTTACTTCCCTCAGTAACCTAGGATGCATCCCATCTGGACCTGGTGACTTTTCTACTTTGAGTACTGCCAACCTTTTAATTACCTCCTCTTTATCTATTTTTATCCTATTCAATATTGCTACTACCTCCTCCTTTACCTGCTGCAATGGCAGCATCCTCTTCTCTAGTGAAGACAGATGCAAAGTATTCATTTAGTACCTCAGCCGTACCCTCTACCTCCACAAGAAAATCTCCTTTTCACTATCCAATTTCCCAGAGGAGGCCTAAAACAGACGTACTTTGGGCATGGGACATTGGTCCCCAAAATTGGCCCTCGTCACACTCGCTTTACACCCATAAAGTGATCACTACAAGGTTCAATTTCCATCTCTCTTTAAAAAGGAGTGCTAGTTTCACTGTTCTTTATTTGAAGGGGTTCTGTGGGAGACTCTCTCTTCAGTACCAGTTTCTGATGGCGGGACGTTTTCTTGTGGGGGAATGGGACAGGGGCTCATGTTACAGTCCAGTCCAGCCCGATGAGACTTTCTTCACCAAACCCGAGCGGACTGGGTCCCAAACACAAAAACTACAGTAATTACCAATCTCAGCAGAATGTGGGCAGAATATAGAAAACGTTTGTTCTCTGCGGTGATGTGATCCCCTCTCACAGTTCTAACCTCCAATCTTTCATACTCTTCTGTTCTCTCTATTTTACTGATCCCACTATGATCGGAACTTTCCCTTCTTGTTCCTTCTAAGTTCCAACTGCTCCGTCTTACATACTTCCTTCTCCTTGAATCACGACTGTGTCCAATCAACACTCATCGAAACTGTGGAACTCCTCCCCTCTCTCAGTCTTCCCTCCCTCCTACAATCTGCAGCCTTCAAAACACCGAGCATCGCGTCACCTGATCACCACTTCTCGATTTACCTCATCTTCTCTCCTACTCTCCCCAACCATGGTGGTGTCTCACACTGTGGGACAGGCCCGTGCTCCTGGTCTCCTGTCTGAACCTGAATGGGAACAAATCTGAATTGTTCACAGGTTGTCTGGCTAGGCCCTGGTTGCATGTTGTGTACATCTTCAGCTGCCTGCACTATTCAGTTCCACCAGCAGATGTCAGGAGTGTACTGCAACTATCTGTGTCGCCACCAAACTGCTCAACGCACCTCACACAATTAATTATTTTCTGACAGTTTGCAGTGACTGTTAGGTAGAGAACAGTTTGCAGCGGAGGGGAAAGTACAACACCTCAATAAACAGTTTCAAATGCCTTTACTAACTTCTCATATAACAGGTAATCAATTGAACAGGTACAGTGTGGGACTACTCACTGTTCATTGTACATTGTGCCATGTGGTTTGAATTTTTTTATATATAAAAGTTTTTTTTTTCACTCAGTGTCAACAAACACTCCCAGGGCAGGCACAGCATGGGTTAGATACAGAGTAAAGCTCCCTCTACACTGTCCCATCAAACATTCCCAGGGCAGGTACAGCACGGGTTAGATACAGAGTAAAGCTCCCTCTACACTGTCCCATCAAACATTCCCAGGGCAGGTACAGCACGGGTTAGATACAGAGTAAAGCTCCCTCTACACTGTCCCATCAAACACTCCCAGGGCAGGTACAGCATGGGTTAGATACAGAGTAAAGCTCCCTCTACACTGTCCCATCAAACACTCCCAGGGTAAACCACGGTTTGGTTCTTTTGCCAATCACCTTAAATCTTATTGTATAAATTATAAAAGTTTAACATAACTTCCTTGCTTTTGTACTCTATGCCTCTATTTAAAAAGCCCAGGATCCGGTTTGTTTTTTTAACCGCTTTCTCAACCTGTCCTGCCACTTTCAATGATTTGCGCACATACACCCCCAGATCTCTCTGTTCCTGTACCCCTTTTAGAGTTGTGCCCTCTAGTTTATATTGCCTCTCCTCGTTCCTCCTACTGAAATGTATCACTTTGTATTTTTCTGCGTTAAATTTCATCTGCCACGTGTCCGCCCATGCCACCAGCCTGTCTATATCCTCTTGAAGTCTATCACTATCTTCCTCACTGTTTACTACCCTTCCAAGTTTTATGTCATCTGCAAATTTTGAAATTGTGCCCTGTACACCCAAGTCCAAGTCATTAATATATACCAAGAAAAGCAGTGGTCCTAGAACCGACCCCTGGGGAACACCACTGTACACCTCCCTCCAGTCTGAAAAACAACTGTTCACCACTACTCTCTGTTTCCTGTCACTTAGTCAATTCTGTATCCATGTTGCTACTGCCCCCTTTATTTCACAGGCCGCAATCTTGATGATAAGCCCACCATGCGGCACTTTATCAAACGCCTTTTGAAAGTCCTTTACACCACATCAACTGCATTGCCCTCATCTACCCTCACTGTTACCTCATCAAAAACTCAAATCAGATTAGTTAGACACGATTTGCCTTTAACAAATCCGTGCTGGCTTTCCCATATCAATCCACACTCGTCCAAGTGACTGTTAATTCTGTCCTGGATTATTATTTCTAGAAGTTTCCCCACCACTGAGGTTAAACTGACTGGCCTGTAGTTGCTGGGTTTATCCTTACACCCTTTTTTGAACAAGGGTGCAACATTTGCAATTCTCCAGTCCTCTGGCACCACCCCTGTATCTACGGAGGATTGGAAGATTATGGCCAGTACCTCCACATTTTCCACCCTTACTTCCCTCAGCAACCTCGGATGCATCCCACCTGGACCAGGTGATTTATCTACTTTAAGTACAGCTAGTCTTTCTAGTACCTTTTCTTTATCAATTTTTAGCCCATCCAGTATCTCAACTATATCTACCTTTACTGAAACTCTGGCAGCATCTTCTTCCTTGGTAAAGACAGATGCAAAGTACTCATTTAGTACCTCGGCCATCCCCTCTACCTCCATGAGTAGATCTCCATTATGGTCCCTCATTGGCCCCACCCCTCCTCTTACTACCCGTATACTGTTTACATTCACTCCCATTGTACAGAATCCCATGGACCAAACCCCTTCCCATTGATCCTGTGGACCCGATGTCCCCCGGACCCCTCCCCGGACCTGATGTCAGTTGTTTGCTGAGCAGCAGATGCATTCCCCAAAATGTCATGCAAGAAGCTGAACTTTCAGTAGATTGTTGGTTGCAGAACTCAAGAATTTAGATGTGGGGCATCACTGAAAGCTGACTGTAAAATAAAGGAGATCTTCAAAAAATATTCATGATGCCCATGGGTGCCAGCTGCTGACCTTATTAGGGCAAAGAGAACCAAAACATCCGACACTTGATGTAGTGACAGGAAACTCAGTCAAAAGTAGGTGGCAGGGCAAGGAGATGACACTCTCAGATACATGAAGATGAAGGAGATAGACTTCCTGCCCATTCGAATGCTGCACTGATAAAGGCCTCTTCTATTACAATTGTTGGCAGTTCATCTTTGCAGATACCTTTCCGCAGTCTGCGCACTGGATGAATGAATACCTGACCTGTTTGGAATCCGAAGGGTCAAACCCTTTCCAATTTTCCATTGTTTGCAATCCCAACGGGCCAAACCCCCTCCCATTCACTCCCATTGTATAGAATCCCAAAGGACCAAACCCCTTCCCATTCACTCCCATTGTATAGAATCCCAAAGGACCAAACCCCCTCCCATTCACTCCCATTGTAAAGAACCCCAAAGGACCAAACCCCTTCCCATTCACTCCCATTGTATAGAATCCCCCAAAGGACCAAACCCCTTCCCATTTGGGAGGGAATCTGAATCCCAGTAAGAGTCAACGTCTTCAGGCGAGGAGGGGAGGAAATTGGTCTCCAAGGTAACGAGTAGCAATACTAACACTTTCTATTTGGTCACCATTATAACAAAGCAGACCACATGCTCCCAGTGAGTTGAAAGGCTGAACCCTCCTCATCCTTTATAAAATTCTGATTCCTCTCCTGAGTTTCACAAGCTTTGAATTCATAGATAACTCTTTCAGAAAGGATGCAGCCCTGGAGTTGAACTCACGGCTGAGTTATCTGGATGACTTGGTGAGATACAAAAATGTGTCACTGACATGCGATGGGCCTTATTTTTTCATTTTTGATTGGCTGAGCCAGTTGCCATGCAGAGATTTTGGTCTGAAGTTTTGAGCTATCCTCCCATCTGCTCTTAGCTTCTTCTGATAAAAATCGAAGCAATGCAACTCTGCAGTTGCCCAAAGAATTGATAATGCTCGCAAAAGGACTAGTAAGTTGCAATGACCTTGTGCAGGATGACTGCTGGACAGGAACAAACTACAGTAAGGAGGAATTTCAATAAATAGCTCACCGCTGTTCTGCTTTAATCAGTACGTTCCAACATTTGCCAGTTGAGAGCGACAGGCCACAAGATTTAGGAACTGGTGGGGGAGAGGGTTCCCCTCGGGAGTGCAGCCAGAGCACCATGGGTGGCTTAGGTGTATTGGGGGGAGGAGACAGGTCAGGAGAGCAATAGTGATGGGGGATTCAATAGTTAGGGGAGCAGACAGGTATTTCTGCGGCCGCAGACGTGATTCCAGGATGGTATGTTGCCAACCTGGTGCCAGGGTCAAGGATGTCATTGAACATTTTGGAGGGGGAGGGTGAACAGCCAGAGGTCGTGGTTCATGTCGGGACCAACAACATAGGTAGAAAGAGGCATGAGGTCCTGCAGGCAGAGTTTAAGGAGTTAGGAAAGAGATTAAAAGCAGGCCCTCAAAGGTAGTAAATTCCAGATTACTCCCAGTGCCATGCGCTAGTGAGAATATGATGTGGAGATGCCGGTGATGGACTGGGGTGGACAAATGTAAGGAATCTTACAACACCAGGTTATAGTCCAACAAATTTATTTTAAAATCACAAGCTTTCGGAGATTGTCCCCTTCGTCAGATGAATGAGTGAAAAGGTTCTCAAATCGCATATCTTATACTAGGCTGGGACAGCATCACACCAATCAAAAGGTGTCGTTGTTATTCAAACAGGCCAGTCACGGAGAACAGCACGTCCCAGTACACTGGATATACATTGTGCCAATTACACAGACAGGCAGAAAGAAACCCAAAATGGCAGAGAGAGAGAGAGAATATTAAAAAACATAATTTTTTTCCTTTTTTTGCTGGTGGGGTTACGTGTAGCGTGACATGAACCCAAGATCCCGGTTGAGGTCGTCCTCATGGGTGCGGAACTTGGCTATCAACTTCTGCTCGACGATTTTGCGTTGTCGTGTGTCTCGAAGGCCGCCTTGGAGAACGCTTCGAGGCACACGACAACGCAAAATCGTCGAGCAGAAGTTGATAGCCAAGTTCCGCACCCATGAGGACGGCCTCAATCGGGATCTTGGGTTCATGTCACGCTACACGTAACCCCACCAGCAAAAAAAGGAAAAAAATTATGTTTTTTAATATTCTCTCTCTCTCTGCCATTTTGGGTTTCTTTCTGCCTGTCTGTGTAATTGACACAATGTATATCCAGTGTACTGGGACGTGCTGTTCTCCGTGACTGGCCTGTTTGAATAACAACGACACCTTTTGATTGGTGTGATGCTGTCCCAGCCTAGTATAAGATATGCGATTTGAGAACCTTTTCACTCATTCATCTGACGAAGGGGATAATCTCCGAAAGCTTGTGATTTTAAAATAAATTTGTTGGACTATAACCTGGTGTTGTAAGATTCCTTACTAGTGAGAATAGAAATAGGAGGATAGAGCAGATGAATGTGTGGCTGCAAAGGTGGTGCAAGGGGGAGAGCTTTAGGTTCCTGGGGCATTGGGACCAGTTCTGGGGGAGGTGGGACCTGTACAAGCCGGACGGGTTGCTCCTCAACAGGGCTGGGACCAATATCCTTGTGGGGAGGTTTGCTAGTGCTGTTGGGCAGGGTTTAAAATTAGCTTGGCAGGGGGATGGGAACCTGAGTGTGGATTCAGATGGGATAAAGTTGGAACTGGAAATGGAAGGCAGAAAATTAGTGAGTGAGTCTGGAAGGCAGAGGGAACGAAGGTTAGAAAATAAACAACAGAGGAGTTTGGCAGAACTTAAATGTATTTACCTCAATGCAAGGAGTATAGGAAATAAGGAGGATGTGCTGAGGGCACAGATAGACAAGTGGCTTAGAGAGGGGCAGGACTGACAGCTCAACGTTCCTGGTTACAGGGTTTTCAGACGCAATAGAGAGGAGGATAAAAAAAGGAGGGGGTGGCAATTTTGGTTAAGGAAACAATTACAGTTGTGAGGAGGGATGGTATTTTAGAAGAAGCATTAAATGAGGCCTTATGGGTTAAGCTAAAGAACAAAAAAGGGGAAGTCACACTGCTGGGAGTGTATAATAGACCCCCGAACAGTCAGAGGGAGATAGAGGAGCAAATATGTAGGCAAATTTCTGAGAAGTGCAAAATCAATAGGGCAGTAATAGTAGGGGATTTCAACTACCCGAATATTAACTGGGATACAAACAGTGTAAATGGTATAGAGGCGCAGAATTCTTAAATTGCATTCAGGAGAATTTTTTTAGCCAGTATATAGCAAGCCCAACAAGAGCGGGGGCAGTTCTGGATTTAGTTCGAAGAAACGGGAGGTAGAAAAGCAGTTAGTGATGTAGTTAGCGACTCAGAAAGGCAAAAGAAGCAAAGGCTAAATAGTGTTCAGCACAGGAATTTGACGGGGTTAAAGGGTGTATACTTCAATGCAAGGAGTATTACAAACAAAGCAGATGAGCTAAGGACACAGATAGACACATGGCAGCATGATATCATTGCTATAACAGAAACCTGGCTTGAAGAGGGGGATAATTGGCAGCTCAATATCCCTGGATATAGAGTTTTTAGGCAGGATAGAGTGGGTGATAAAAAAGGAGGGGGGTAGCATTATTAGTTAAAGAATCAATTACAGTTGTGAGAAGGGATGATATGCTAAATGGATCAATCGAGGCCATATGGGTTGAGCAAAGATATAAAAAAGGGGCAGTCACACTACTAGGAGTGTACTATAGACCCCCGAATAGCGAAAGGGAGACAGAAGAACAAATATGTAGGCAAATTTCTGAATGCAAAAATAAGAGGGCAATAATAGTAGGGGACTTCAACTACCATAACATCAACTGGGATTCACACAGTGTGAGGGGCACAGAGGGCGCAAAATTCTTGATCGGTGTCCAGGAGAAATTTTTTAGCCAATACGTGACAAGCCCAACAAGAGGGGATGCAATTCTAGATTTAGTCCTGGGAAATGAAGATGGGCAAGTGGGTGAAGTGACAGTGGGTGACCATATTGGGGATAGTGACCACAATTCAGTTAGTTTTAGCATTATTATGGAAAAGGACAGAGTTAAATCAGGAGTAAGCATTTTAAATTGGGGGAAGGCAAATTTTACAGAACTAAGAGGTGATTTGGCAGAAGTGGACTGGACACAACTACTTGAGGAGAAATCAGTGGCAAGCCAGTGGGAGGTACTAAAAAGTGAAATTCTACAGGTACAATGCAGACACGTCCCCTCAAAGAAAAAGGGTGGCACTGCCAAATATAGAGCCCTCTGGTTGTCTAGAAGTATACGGGGCAAGATAAAGCAGAAAAAGAAAGCTTATGACTCTCACAGAAAACTAAATACTGCAGAAAGCCTGGAGGAGTATAGAAAGTACAGGGATGATGTAAAAAAGGAAATAAGGAAAGCAAAGAGAGGGCATGAAAAAATATTAGCTAGTAAGATTAAAGAAAACCCAAAGATGTTTTATCAGTACATTAAGAACAAGAGGATAGCTAAGGAAAAGGTGGGGCCTATCAGGGATGATAGGGTAACGTGTGTGTAGAAGCAGAGGATGTGGGTAGGGTTTTAAATGAGTATTTTTGTCTCCGTATTCACAGAGGAAAGGGATGATCCAGACGTAGTAGTTAAAGAGGAGAGGTGTGAAATATTGGATAAGGTAAACATAACGAGAGAGGAAGTACCCGAGGGGCTGGAATCCTTGAAAGTTGATAAGTCACCAGGGCCGGATGGATTGTTTCCTAGGCTATTGAAGGAAGCCAGGGAGGAAATAGCGGATGCTCTGAGGATCATTTTCCAATCCTCACAAGATACAGGGGAGGTACCGGAGGACTGGAAGATTGTAAACGTAGTACCATTGTTTAAAAAGGATACGAGGGAAAGGCCGAACAATTATAGGCCGGTCAGTCTTACCTCGGTGGTGGGCAAACTATTAGAATCAATACTGAGAGATAGGATAAACTGTCACTTGGAAAGGCATGGTTTAATCAGGGATAGCGTGGATTTGTTCAGGGAAGGTCATGCCGTACAAATCTGATTGAATTCTTTGAGGAAGTGAGAAGGAGGATTGATGAGGGTAGCGCAATTGATGTAGTCTACATGGATTTTAGCAAGGCATTTGACAAGGTCCCACATGGCAGATTGGTCAAAAAAGTAAAAGCCCATGGGATACAAGGGAATGTGGGAAATTGGATCCAAAATTGGCTCAGAAACAGGAAACAAATGGTAATGGTCGACGGGTGTTTTTGCGACTGGAAGGCTGTTTCCAGTGGGGTGCGGCAGGGCTCGGTACTAGGTCCTTTGCTTTTTTTTATTCGTTCATGGGATGTGGGCGTCACTGTTGAGGCCGGCATTTATTTCCCATCCCTAATTGTCCTCGAGAAGGTGGTGGTGAGCCGCCTTCTTGAACCGCTGCAGTCCGTGTGGTGACGGTTCTCCCACAGTGCTGTTAGGAAGGGAGTTCCAGGATTTTGACCCAGCGACGATGAAGGAACGGCGATATATTTCCAATTCGGGATGGTATGTGACTTGGAGGGGAACGTGCAGTTGGTGTTGTTCCCATGTGCCTGCTGCTCTTGTCCTTCTAGGTGGTAGAGGTCGTGGGTTTGGGAGGTGCTGTTGAAGACCCCTTGGCGAGTTGCTGCAGTGCATCCTGTGGATGGTACACACTGCAGCCACAGTGCGCCGGTGGTGAAGGGAGTGAATGTTTAGATTGGTGGATGGGATGCCAATCAAGTGGGCTGCTTTGTCCTGGATGTTGTCGAGCTTCTTGAGTGTTGTTGGAGCTGCACTCATCCAGGCAAGTGGAGAGTATTCCATCACACTCCTGACCTGTGACTTGTAGATGGTGGAAAGGCTTTTGGGAGTCAGGAGATGAGTTACTCGCCACAGAATACCCAGCCTCTGACCTGCTCTCGTAGCCACAGTATTTATATGGCTGGTCCAGTTAAGTTTCTGGTCAATGGTGACCCCCAGGATGTTGATGGTGGGGGATTCGGCGATGGTAATGCCGTTGAATGTCAAGGGGAGGTGGTTAGACTCTCTCTTGTTGAAGATGGTCATTGCCTGGCACTTGTCTGGTGCGAATGTTACTTGCCACTTATCAGCCCAAGCCTGGATGTTGTCCAGGTCTTGCTGCATGCGGGCTCGGACTGCTTTGTTATTTGAAGGGTTGCGAATGGAACTGAACACTGTGCAATCATCAGCGAACATCCCCATTTCTGACCTTATGATGGAGGGAAGGTCATTGATGAAGCAGCTGAAGATGGTTGGGCCTAGGACACTGCCCTGAGGAACTCCTGCAGCAATGTCCTGGGGCTGAGATGATTGGCCTCCAACAACCACTACCATCTTCCTTTGTGCTAGGTATGACTCCAGCCACTGGAGAGTTTTCCCCCTGATTCCCATTGACTTCAATTTTACTAAGGCTCCTTTGTGCCACACTCGGTCAAATGCTGCCTTGATGTCAAGGGCAGTCACTCTCACCTCACCTCTGCAATTCAGCTCTTTTCTCCATGTTTGGACCAAGGCTGTAATGAGGTCTGGAGCCGAGTGGTCCTGGCATCGGTGAGCAGGTTATTGGTGAGTAAGTGCCGCTTGATAGCACTGTCGACGACACCTTCCATCACTTTGCTGATGATTGAGAGTAGACTGATGGGGCGGTAATTGACTGGATTGGATTTGTCCTGCTTTTTGTGGACAGGACATACCTGGGCAATTTTCCACATTGTCGGGTAGATGCCAGTGTTGTAGCTGTACTGGAACTGTTTGGCTAGAGGTGCAGCTAGTTCTGGAGCACAAGTCTTCAGCACTGCAGCTGGGATGTTGTCGGGGCCCGTAGCCTTTGTTGTATCCAGTGCACTCAGCTGTTTCTTGATGTCACGTGGAGTGAATCGAATTGGCTGAAGACTGGCTTCTGTGATGGTGGGGATATCGGGAGGAGGCCGAGATGGATCATCCACTCGGCACTTCTGGCTGAAGATGGTTGCAAACGCTTCAGCCTTGTCTTTAGCACTCACGTGCTGGACTCCACCATCATTGAGGATGGGGATGTTTACAGAGCCTCCTCCTCCCGTTAGTTGTTTAATTGTCCACCACCATTCACGACTGGATGTGGCAGGACTGCAGAGCTTTGATCTGATCCGTTGGTTGTGGAATCGCTTAGCTCTGTCTATTGCATGTTGCTTCCGCTGTTTAACATGCATGTAGTCCTGAGTTGTAGCTTCACCAGATTGGCATCTTATTTTTAGGTACGCCTGGTGCTGCTCCTGGCATGCTCTTCTACACTCCTCATTGAACCAGGGTTGATCCCCTGGCTTGTTGGTAATGGTAGAGTGAGGAATATGTCGGGTCATGAGGTTACAGATTGTACTGGAATACAATTCTGCTGCTGCTGATGGCCCACAGCGCCTCATGGATGCCCAGTTTTGAGCTGCTAGATCTATTCTGAATCTATCCCATTTAGCACTGTGATAGTGCCACACAACACGTTGGATGGTGTCCTCAGTGCGAAGACGGGACTTCGTCTCCACGAGGACTGTGCGGTGGTCACTCCTACCGATACTGTCATGGACAGATGCATTTGCAACAGGTAGATTGGTGAGGACGAGGTCAAGTAAGTTTTCTCCTCGTGTTGGTTCGCTCACCACCTGCCGCAGGCCCAGTCTGGCAGCTGTGTCCTTCAGGACTTGGCCAGCTCGGTCAGTAGTGGTGCTACTGAGCCACTCTTGGTGATGGACATTGAAGTCCCCCACCCAGTATACATTCTGTGCCCTTGCTACCCTCAGTGCTTCCTCAAGTGATGTTCAACATGGAGGAGGACTGATTCATCAGCTGAGGGAGGGCGGTAGGTGGTAATCAGCAGGAGGTTTCCTTGCCCATGTTTGACCTGATGCCATGAGATTTCATGGGATCCAGAGTCAATGTTGAGGACTCCCAGGGCCACTCCCTCCTGACTGTATATCACTGTACCGCCACCTCTGGTGGGTCTGTCCTGCCGGTGGGACAGGACATACCCAGGGATGGTGATGGAAGAATCTTGGAAAGTTGGCTGAAAGGTATGATTCTGTGAGTATGGCTGTATCAGGCTGTTGCTTGACTAGTCTGTGGGACAGCTCTCCCAATTTTGGCACAAGTCCCCAGATGTTAGTAAGGAGGACCTTGCACGGTCGACTGGGCTTGGTGTTTTGCCGTTGTCGTGTCCGGTGCCTAGTGGTCCGATGCCGGGTGGTCCGTCCGGTTTTATTCTTATTGTGACTTTTTTTAGCGAGATTTTACAACTGAGTGGCTTGCTAGGCCATTTCAGAGGGCAATTTAGAATCAACCACATTGCTGTGGGTCTGGAGTCACATATGGACCAGACCATGTAAGGACGGCAGGTTTCCTTCCCTAAAGGACATTCGTGAACCAGATGGGTTTTTACAACAATCCGATAGTTTCATGGCCACCATTACTGATACTAGTTTTTTAATTCCAGATTTTATTTAATTAATTGAATTTAGTTAATTGAATTTAAATTCCCTAGCTGCCATGGCGGGATTTGAACTCATGACTCTGGATTATTAGTTCATTAATACATTAATGATTTGGACTTAAACGTAGGGGGCATGATTAAGAAATCTACGGATGACACAAAGGTAGGCTGTGTGGTTGATTCTGAGGAGGAAAGCTGTAGACTGCAGGATGATATCAATAGACTGGTCAGATGGGCAGAAAAGTGGCAAATGAAATTCAATCCGGAGAAGTGTGAGGTAATGCATTTGGGGAGAGCAAACAAGGCAAGGGAATACACAATAAATGGGAGGATACTGAGAGGTGTAGAGGAACAGAGGGACCTTGGAGCGCACGTCCACAGATCCCTGAAGGTAGCAGGATGGGTAGATAAGGTGGTTAAGAAGGCATATGGAATGCTTTCCTTTATTAGCCGAGGCATAGAATATAAAAGCAGGGATGTTATGCTGGAACTGTATAAAACACTAGTTAGGCCACAGCTTGAGTATTGAGCACGGTTCTGGTCACCACATTACAGGAAGGATGTAATTGCACTAGAGAGGGTGCAGAGGAGATTTATGAGGATATTGCCAGGGCTGGAGAATTTTAGCTATGAGATAAGATTGGATTGGCTGGGGTTGTTTTCCTTGGAACAGAGGAGGCTGAGGGGTGATTTGATTGAGGTGTACAAAATTATGAGGGGCCTAGATAGAGTGGATAGGAAGGACCTATTTCCCTTAGCGGAGGGGTCAGTAACCAGGGGGCATAGATTTAAAGTGATTGGTAGAAGGATTAGAGTAGAAATGAGGAAAATGTTTTTCCCCCAGAGGGTGGTGGGGGTCTGGAACTCACTGCCTGAGAGGGTGGTAGAGGCAGAAACCCTCAACTCATTTAAAAAATACCTGGATGTGCACCTGAAGAGCCGTGACCTTCAGGGCTACGGACCAAATGTGGGAAAGTGGGATTAGGCTGGGTGCCTCGTTTCTCAGCCGGCGCGGACACGATGGGCCAAATGGCCTCCTTCTGTGCCGTAAATTTTCTATGACTCTATGGGAAAACAAAAACAAAAAACAAGTGCTGTTTGGAAGATCACAAGAATGGTTCAGATTGAGAAGGTCTTTCAGCCGAAGTGATCTTGGCCTTCCAGATTACCAACCCTACCTTATCAATGGTGAAACCTTAAAGGGTTCAGATCCACTGATATCAATGGCCATGCCCAACATGTAGTGACTCTACTGCGAATCATGTAGCTTGTTAATTAGGTTGGCACTCAGATCCTGGTCAGAGAATATTCTCGTGGTTAAGCACTGGGCACCATTCTTGGGAGTTGTAAATCTGAACCAAAGCTTTGTCTTCATTGGCTGAGTTTAGCCGAACGTCAATTACCCCATTATTCACTGCATTGACCAAGGAAGGGGTCATGAGTTCCGGCCCCATACTCAGGCTTCAGTTTATAATTGAGGCTGACTCTCCAGTGCAGAACTCAGCAAGTGCTGCATTGTCAGAGGTGCCACCCTTTAGATGAGACATTAAACCAAGGTCTGCTTACTTGTTCAAGATGCTGACTATTTCCTAGCACCATTTGAAGAGCAGAGAGTTCTGCTGGTGTCCTGACCAACATTTCCCCCTCAACCAACACTCAATCATCTGATGGTGTTCAATTATGGCTGCTGGGTTTACCCACATAACAGCACTCACTGAACTCAAAGGCATTCACTGCATGAAGCACTTAGAAATGTTCCGAAATGATAATCACTGTCCTAATGCAAGTATTATTTTAAATACTTTTTCCATGAAACTCCCGCCTCCGACTCAACTTCTCAACTAGTCAGGGGTCAGCTCAGATGTCAGCCAAAGAAAAATTCATACTCCAGATTATAGTCTTGATAGAAGGAGGGCATGTCAGGAAGAGAAATCGTGAGGGGGATGAATGGAGGGGAGATGTTGGAGATAAAACCTTTGTTCCTAGTTTGAGTTAGAGAGAAATAATGTTATCATCAGGGCCCCTTTCAAAGAGGGCGGGTCACTATTCAGCCCATTGCCCCTGTGCTGGCTCTTTGAAAGAACTATCCCTTTAGTCCCATTCCCCTGCCCTTCTCCTTTTATCTCCAAATATTTGTCCACTTCCTGAATCTGGATTCTGGATTCTGCTTTCCCCACTGTTTCTGGTCAGACATTCCATGTCCTAACAACTTTTGTTGTAAGAAAAAATCTCAATACCTCTCCCTTCATTCTTGAACTTCAATTTATGACCATTGGTTACTGACTTATCGACCAGTGGGAATAGTTTTTCTTGATTTACTTTATTAAAATTGTCTCATAATTGAACCACTCTATCAGATGTCCTTCGAACCCCAATTTCTCTGGTCTTTCCTCATAACTAAAAACTCTCATAGTATCATAGGAAGTACAGCACAGGAGGAGGCCACTCAGCCCATCATGCCTGTGAGAGCTCTTTGAATTAGTCCTGGGATCATTTCAGTGATTCTCCCCTGCTCCCTCTCCAAGGCCTTGACATCCTTCCTAAAGCAAGATGCCCAAAATATTCCAACTGCAGACTAATGTGCATAGGACCAGTTGTAGGCCAATCAGCCCCTCAAGTCTATTCCACCATTCTGTTAGATCATGGCTCATCTGTACCTCAATTCCATTGACCTCCTTTGCTCCATATCCCTTGATACCCTTACTTAACAACAATCCATCGATCTCAGTCTTGAAAATGACGATGTTGTCAGGCACAACATGACTTTTACAAATCTATGCTAGTTACCTTCCTCTTTCTAGGTATTCATTTAATCCTGTGTCACGGCTTCTAGAAGGATCCTTTTTAAAGGAATCTCACCACTTTTTTGGAGAGAGATCTAGGGGCTATAGTGGGCCAAGTCCAAACATTGATCTGTGCTCCATTGGCTAATCAGAGCCGGGGCAGGTTAGGAGCTGTACGATTGGTCTCTGTCACTGGGCTAAGGACAACATTCCCATTCCTAATTATTATCCGCCCATTCCTGCTGGAAAGTGCAGGCACGCACACTGGGTGAGAATAGAACTGTAATGCCCTCCCATAGTCAAATAGCCACCTGACAATCACTCTCTGGGTTCTCACATGAACGGTGAGTATCTAGAGAGGTCTCCACAGGCAGCTGGTAAATTGCACCCAGTGTGGAACACTACCTGTAGGAGAGAAGAGGAAGGAAATTGAAGAAAAATATATAAGAGTTCACGCTGTACAGAGCTGCTAATTATTTTGCACAGTTTCCCAGTCTGAGATGAGGTAGCTAAAGCCAGTGTTTCTCTGTGGCTTTTAAATGGATAAGCTTATTAGGACCATGAATCAGTTGGATGCACTCTCAGACATGCAGACACACAGGCACAGACACACACACACACACACACCCTCACAGACACACATACACTCGCCCTCACAGACACACACACACACACTCACACTCGCCCTCACAGACACACACACACACACTCACACTCGCCCTCACAGACACACAAACACACACACTCACCCTCACAGACAGGCACACACACACTCACACTTGCCCTCACAGACACACGCGCACACACCCGCCCTCACAGGCACACACACACACCCACCCTCACAGACACACACGCACACACCCGCCCTCACAGACACACGCACACACACCCACCCTCACAGACACACACTCGCCCTCACAGACGCACACCCACAGACTCGCCCTCACATTTACACTCACACTCGCCCTCACAGACACACAAACACACACACTCGCCCTCACAGACACACACACTTGCCTTCACAGACACACAAACACACACACTCACCCTCACAGACACACACTCACACTCACCCTCACAGACACACAAACACACACACTCACCCTCACAGACACACACTCGCACTCGCCCTCACAGACACACACTCGCACTCGCCCTCACAGACACACACTCGCACTCACCCTCACAGACACACAAACACTCACACTCACCCTCACAGACACACAAACACACACACTCTCCCTCACAGACACACAAACACACACACTCTCCCTCACAGACACACACTCGCACTCACCCTCACAGACACACACTCGCACTCACCCTCACAGACACACACTCGCACTCACCCTCACAGACACACACTCGCACTCACCCTCACAGACACACACTCGCACTCACCCTCACAGACACACACTCGCACTCACCCTCACAGACACACATTCGCACTCACCCTCACAGACACACACTCGCACTCACCCTCACAGACACACAAACACTCACACTCACCCTCACAGACACACAAACACACACACTCTCCCTCACAGACACACACTCGCACTCACCCTCACAGACACACACTCGCACTCACCCTCACAGACACACACTCGCACTCACCCTCACAGACACACAAACACTCACACTCACCCTCACAGACACACAAACACACACACTCTCCCTCACAGACACACACTCGCACTCACCCTCACAGACACACACTCGCACTCACCCTCACAGACACACACTCGCACTCACCCTCACAGACACACACTCGCACTCGCCCTCACAGACACACACTCGCACTCGCCCTCACAGACACACACTCGCACTCACCCTCACAGACACACACTCGCACTCACCCTCACAGACACACACTCGCACTCACCCTCACAGACACACACTCGCACTCACCCTCACAGACACACACTCGCACTCACCCTCACAGACACACACTCGCACTCACCCTCACAGACACACACTCGCACTCACCCTCACAGACACACACTCGCACTCACCCTCACAGACACACGCACACACCAGCCAGTCCTGGAACAGAAACCATGAAGTGTTGTTGGTGTTTTTTCCTGTTTGATGGCCCTTTGAGATAATGCAATCGATCAGCACCAGAGCTGTCAAAATAACAATAGCAAGTGAGAAAACCTCGAAGCTAGCTCGAAACTTTCACAGAGAGAGGAGAGCCACGACGGTTTCCTCTCTAGAGCAAAGCAGATCAGCAGCACGTACCAGGAAGAAACAGGAATCAGCGTGCAGGACTTGCTGTCGCTGTGGTGATGCTAGTAACCCTGCGGGTTTATCCGTGCTTCAAAGTCTCAGGCTCTTGTTTTAATTTTTTTTAAACTCATTCCCGACTGTGCTCTGTTTCTTTTACCAATCTTCTCCCCCTTGAAGTGTCAACATTGCCACATATTGAGTTCCACAGGTGTCAGCAGCCTTACCCAAGTAGCCATTCTTCATACAGGAGTCTTCACCAATGAATGGCGACAGACTATTTGACTGTGGAAGCATCACAGAATTACCTAATTCTGCCCTCAATTGACAGCCATACACTCAAGATTTGCCAAGAAAGGGCATTGGATGAGAATTGGAATTCTGGCTTCTGGATTTTTTATTTCTTTAGCCCAGGGATGGTGAGACCAATAGCACTGATCAGGGATCAAACATGGCGCCTTTCTCTCTACCCATTGGGGGGGTGCGAGATATTGTGGGATGCGATATTTTCTAGACCCTGGCACCAGCTGGATAATCCGCACTGCTGGTTCCCAGCTCTGTGGATTCCTCGCTTTCTGTGCTGCATATCTGCCCATGATCCCATCGCCTCCCCTTGCTCAGTATCTCCTGTCTGAGGAGAGGACACCCAAGGCTCCCGTTTCCAGGCCACCATCACTGTTCTCTAAACAACTACCGGAACATAGATATGAGCAACCCCAGGGTGTGGGGTGGGGAGGGGAGGAAACTCTCGATCTACAGCCTGTCCTGGGGGGACTGAAGTTAAGGTGCTCCAAGTGGCCTCAACACCTCATGTTCGTGAGCAGAAAACAAATCACACCTTACTGGTATCCAATACAGAGACAGAGAGGGAGATCTAGGGCGCTAAATTGGGCCGTGTAGTGCCCATTGTTTCGGTCCATTGCGCCTCTGCAACATCCAAGATGGCGTCTTGGCTACGCACGCACGTTTCCAGAGTGATGTGTGTCGGTTGCTATCTTGGTATAGGAATACTGAACACTGGAACCATGTAAAGTAGGGAGAAAATGCATACAGTCAGTGTGCAACGCTGGTTCAACGCCATTTTGGAACTTAACGCTCAACTCAACGCACAGTCTTAACCCCGACCATCTGAACGTGTCTTAAACTGCCTGCAGGACCTCCACCTATCCTAGTGCTCCTACAAGATGCTTCCCCAGTGGCTGGAGCATGGGTGGTGGGAGGCTGCTGGCCTTCAATGGAGGAACGTCCAGATGGAGGACGACCTCGAGCAGCTCTGGGCCGGAGGGCCCGGCACCAGACTGCACCATCGCAGCATGGGCTGCAGCAGTCTGGCCTGGTTGGCCGATAGACAACAACAAGGGCACTGGCAGAATGGCAGGGGTGGGAGCAGGAATTCTGTCGTCCTGAGAGAGGACAGCAGGTCTGACTGCCATGGCACCTCTGCCACTCTCCCTGGGCGGCGCCTCAGCAATCCTGGTGATCAGCTGGAGAACGGATTGCTGGAGTCCTGTGACGCCCTGGAAGCCCCGTTCAACAGTGGTCCCCAGAGACACGATAGCAGCAGTCTGAACTTCCATTGCAGCAGTCTGAGCAGCAACCGTAGCTTGCAGACTTTTGATGACGTCGGTTTGTGCTGCAATGGCAGCTGTTCGTGCTGCAGTAGAAGCCGTGACATCGGCCATCAGACGCTGCATCATGGTGGGCTCCACAGGTGTGCTGATGGAGATGACCACCTGTTCCATGTTGGAAATGATGGGCTCCAAGCTCTGCGCAAAGCTCGGTGCCAAGTTGGAGCTGGACTCCTCCAGGCCCCTTGTCACTGTGCGTAGGCTTTCTGTCAGGCTTTCCAGTGCCCATCAGCCATCTTCTGTTGCCTGGCCCATCAAAGTCCTCATCTGATTCCTCTGCAGCAGAACTAGTGAGCGACCTTGCCCTCCAGCGAGCTGGCACCTGCGGTATCCGTTCCCCCCACCCCAGCTCCTGCGCACTTGTTGCTGGTGTCTCACCAAGTGTAGATCCCTCCTCTAAACCAGCCTCTAAACGACGTGCAGTGTCAGTCTCTGAGCTGGTGGAAGCAAGTGTCAGATCGAGTGACGGTGTGGCTTCAATGCCCCCCCTTCTCCTCTTCCCCCTCCTCCTCCTCGGATGGTGCCTCCACGTGTTCTTGGATATCTGCAATGACAAAGGGAAACAGGTTGAGTTGTGGAGTGGAGAGAGGAGCAAGTAAGACGTGCATGCTGACAGCATCTGCAGCACGTGAGTCAGAAAAGATTATGGGAGGAGGGAGATGTGGGAAACGAGAAGGATATGCAGAGACCCCCCCCCTTCATCGGGATCTCCAGCACGGCATCTTGTCACAGCTGCAGCAATGGCCCGCCCAATGATCCGAAGCACTGTCTCCGCTAGGTGGGTTGAGGACGTGTAAGCGTCCCCGTCCATCCTCAGGTCTCTCCTGCTGCTGGCTGTTATGCGCCACCTTCTCCTGCAAGACAGAGGACAGTGTGTCAGTGAGTATCCTGTAAAGTGTGTGGGTGATATGCCTGTTGTGGTCGAATAGCTGCCAATATGTGTGATCTGTGAGTGGTGGTTGTGTGGCCTGCAAGTGTGGTATTATGTGTGGGTGAGATGCAGCATGCCGAGTGCAGCATTGCGTATGGATTAGCAATGTTTGTTGGTGGGTGGTGACAGGGGGTGTGATGCGTGGAGCAGTGGTGCAGTTGGTTGGATGTGCCACTTGACACTTGCATTCACTCACCTTGACCACTCATGTCAAATCATTGAACTTCTTTCAGCACTGCACCCACGTGCATGGTTCAATGCTCCTGGCGTTCACTTCCTGCGCCACAGCCTCCCACTGCCTGCGGAGCCGCAGTCTGGAGGGTCTCCTCAAACCCTGCGGGTACATGTTGGTCCTCCTTTCTTCCACCAGGGCCTCCAGTGCCTCACCCAAGAAGCGTGGGACCCTCTCTCGTGCTGGTCCTGCCATCCTTGCGGCCATCTTTCCCTCCTCCTAGTGGACTGTGCATGACCCATTTAAAATGTGCACCTTCCTCATTCTCCGTGCAGCCTCTCAGCAGCGTGGGTAGTGCTGGCTGCACGGAGATATCATGGTGATTAGCAGACAGCACGAAGTTCACGTGCTGCCTGCATAGGGCCCATCAGGCACGAGGTATGAGCTCATCACACTACCCCCGCCCAAAAATGGCCCTTATCCAATTTTTCCCCCAACCTGTTTTAGTGATGTTGGTTGAGGGATAAATATTGGCCAGGACACCGGGGAGAACTCCCCTGCTCTTCTTTGAAAAGTGCCATGGGAGCTTTTACGTCCACCTGAGAGGGCAGATGGGGCCTCAGTTTAACACTTCTCACACTATGCAGTTAAACTTTCTAATGCCACATGCTTATAACAGCGGAGATCTATCTTATTCAATGTTCTAATCTTCACCAAATGTCCTTTCCAGCACTATCTAAAATCATATTTTGTGAGAAGAAAATGCAAGTGTAGTGGAAACAAAAATAGCCAATATGTTAAACCTTATCAATAGATTGATTTGAAACTGATACAGTTGATCCCAATCACTGAGCAGCAGGTTTTCAGAGAACTATCTGCTGCAGCTCAGTCACACTCATATACTTGGTACAGAAATGAATGACCACCAGCTCAGATCTATTCACTCATCATTTTCTGTGGCAATTATCACAGCCCTCAGCAGTTCAATCTTGCAACTTTGTTTTTTTGCAAGACTATTCCTGGGCTATGAAGACAGAATTGGTAAAAGGCTGATTCTGCAATGAGTTACATACTGACCTTTCACCTCAAGGATCAGAGTTCAAATTTAGTTGCAACTGAGCTCTGCAGCCGATAACCGACCTGTGTAAAATGAGTTCGGGTCAGACACGATTCAGACACGATCCCATCCCTTTTGGGCATGGGTCAGCAACACTGAACTGCCCATAATTTGGCACTAAATTGACAATCTCATTCGCACCTGTGGGGTGGCTGGTGTAGAAAATGGAAATGTGTCACATTGGTGCAGTGGGACTCCTCTCCTCAGACTGGGATCAAGGCATTATTTTTGAGGAAGATTAAAGGAGCTTTAACCTAGACTACACTATCTAACCCGTGCTGCACCTGCCCTGGGAGTGTTTGATGGGACAGTGTACAGGGACCTTTACTCTGTATCTAACCCGTGCTGTACCTGCCCTGGGAGTGTTTGATGGGACAGTGTGGAGGGAGCTTTACTCTGTATCTAACCCGTGCTGCACCTGCCCTGGGAGTGTTTGATGGGACAGTGTAGAGGGAGCTTTACTCTGTATCTAACCCGTGCTGCACCTGCCCTGGGAGTGTTTGATGGGACAGTGTAGAGGGAGCTTTACTCTGTATCTAACCCGTGCTGCACCTGCCCTGGGAGTGTTTGATGGGACAGTGTAGAGGGAGCTTTAAGCTGTATGTAACCCGTGCTGTACCTGCCCTGGGAGTGTTTGATGGGACAGTGTAGAGGGAGCATTGCTCTGTATCTAACCCGTGCTGTACCTGCTCTGGTAGTGTTTGATGGGACAGTGTGGAGGGAGCTTTACTCTGTATCTAACCCGTGCTCTACATAGTGTTACATAGAGTCTACAGCACAGAAACAGGCCATTCGGTCCAACTGGTCTGTGCCGGTGTTCATGCTCCACACGAGCCTCCTCCCACCCCTCTTCATCTAACCCTATCAGCATATCCTGCTATTCCTTTCTCCTTCATGTGTTTATCGAGCTTCCCCTTAAATGTATCTATGCTAATCCCCTCAACTACTCCTTGTGGTAGCAAGTTCCACATTCTAACCACTCTCTGGGTAAAGAAGTTTCTCCTGAATTCCCTATTGGATTTATTAGTAACTATCTTATATTTATGACCCCTATTTCTGGTCTCCCCACAAGTAGAAACATTTTCTTTACATCTACCCTATCAAACCCTTTCATAATCTTAAAGACCTCAATCAGGTCACCACTCAGTCTTCTCTTTTCTAGAGAACAGAGCCCCAGCCTGTTCAAACTTTCCTGATAGGTATAAACTTTCATTCTGGTATCATTGTAGTAAATTTTGATTGCACCTTGTCCAGTGCCTCTACATCCTTTTATAATGTGGAGACCAGAACTGTTCACAGTACTCCAAGTGAGGTCTAACCAAGGTTCTAAACAAGTTTAACATAACTTCTCTGCTTGATTTGCCTTTCTTATGGCTTTATTAATCTGTGTCGCTACTTTTAGTGATTTGTGTATCTGAACCCCCAGATCCCTTTGCTCCTCTATCCCATTTAGACTCTTATTATGCAAGCAGTATGTGGCTTCCTTATTCTTCCTACCAAAATGCACCACCTCACACTTATCTATATTTAAATTAATTTGCCTATTACATGCCCATTCTGCAAGTTTAGTAATGTCTTCCTGTATTTTGTCGCAGTCCTCCTCGGTATTTACCTCCCAATTTGGTGTCGTCTGCAAATTTTGAAATAGTACTTTCAATTCCTGAGTCCAAATCATTTATGTAAATGGTGAACAGTGGTCCCAGCACCAATCCCTGTGGAATAACACTTCCCACCTTTTGCCAGTCCGAGTTACTATCTTTAACCCCTACTCTCTGGGTTTTGTAGCCAGCTTGCTATCCATTCTGCAACTTGTCCCCTGACTACACATGCTCTGACCTTAGTCATGAGTCTACTGCTGCTCTATTTCTTTGTTTGTCAGTAAAGTTTTCCAGTTTATTTTCCCTAGTTCCATACTTTGGTCTTTGTCTTACTTATGTCCTTCTCAATCTTTATCTTAAACCTTATTATGCTGTGATTGTTATTGCCTAGCTGTTCCCCCACACTTACTTCTCTTATCTGCTCTGGTTCATTTCCCATTACTGGATCCAGCAGTGCTTCCTCTCTTGTTGGACTTTTTACAAACTGGGTAAGAAGGAGTCCTGCATTGTAAAAACTCCATTCCCTGTATCCCTTTACCTACCTCTTCTTGCCAGTTTATTTGGGGATAGTTACAATCTCCCATGATTATTATTCTTTGTCCTTTACTCATTTCCCATATTTACTTACATATTTCTTCCTCCATCTCCTTTCCACTGTTAGGTGGTCTGTACTATACCTCTAATAGCGTAATCGATCCCTTCTTATCTTTTATTTCAATCCATATGGGTTCTGTTTCTATCCTTCTGGTAGTTATGTTCCTTTTTCTACTGCCATTATATTATCTCTGATTAGTACAGCTACTCTGCCCCCCACTCTACCTTCCCTATTCCTTCTGATTATGTTATAACCTGCAATATTTAGTTGCCAGTCCTGTTCTTTATGTTTCAGCTATTCCTACTACGTCTGTTTCCTTGTAATGGATCATTACCTCCAGTTCCCCCATTTTATTTTGGACACTGTGTACATTGCTGTTAATTCATCTTTAGTAGTTATTTCCTTCTACTTTATTTTTAACAGTTCTTTTATACTTCTGTTTTATAACTGTATTTGTTCCTTGACCGTTTATGTTATCTTTATTCCTTACCCTGGTCTGACCTTTACACGCATCTCCTGTTTCTTTTATCTTTAAACTTTTGTTATTGCTCCCAGATCCCTCCCCCCATCTTGCTAGTTTAAAGCATTATCCACTGCCCTATTTATCCTTTCCGCTCGGACTCTGGTCCCATTCTGGTTCAAGTGGGACCTTCATCAGGTCACCCCTCAGTCTTCTCTTTTCTAGAGAAAAGAGCCCCAGCCTGTTCAGCCTTTCCTGATAGTTTATAACCTCTCAATTTGTGAATCTTTTTTTACACCTCCTCCAATGCCTCTATATCCTTTCTACAATATGGAGACCAGAACTGTTCACAATATTCCAAGTGTGGTCTAGGTTCTCTACAAGTTTAGCATAATTTCTCTGCTTTTCAATTCTATCCCTCCAGAAATGAGTCCCAATGCTTGGTTTGCTTTTCTACAAGTTTATTAATGTCTTCTTGTATTTTGTTGCATTCTTCCTCAATATTAACTACACCTCCCAATTTGGTGTCGTCCACAAATTTTGAAATTGTACTTCCGATTCCAGAGTCCAAATCTTTAATGTAAATTGTGAACAACAGTGGTCCCAGCACCGATCCCTGTGGAATACCACTTCCCACCTTTTGCCAGTCCGAATAGCTACTCTTAACTCCTACTCTCTGTTTTCTGTTTTGTAGCCAGTTTGCGATCCATTCTGCGACTTGTCCCCTGACTCCACATGCTCTGACCTTAGTATTTGATGGGGCACGGCCAAGGGAGCTTTACTCTATCTAACAATCCTTCTCAGCAGTAGACTCCAGCCTCTCCACTTTCTTTTCTCAGTCGTATTAACAGAGAAGCAGTGAATCTAGTACTATCATTTCCAGTCTTGTTCCTTCTGAGATCTGAGTGTCCAATGCTACCTGATCTCCTCCCTCCAGCTTTGCTGTAGAGAAATCAAGTCTGATCCGTCTTCTACTCTGCCTCATTCTCCCCCAGGACCGAAACCCAGTGAAACTCCTTCCTTCTCAGAGTCTTCCCTTCCATAATCAACAGGCTTTTGAAACTTGATGCCACTTAACATCACTCCTTCATTTACCTCATCTTCTATCATTCTCTACAACCTTTACAACATTGACTACACTTCAAAAGTATTTCATTGACTGTAAAGCACTTTGGGATGTCCTGAGGTCGTGAAAGGCACTATATAAATGCAAGTTCTTTTATTCTTTCTTAGCAATGCCCTGGCACTGTGCCCTTCACCTGGGTTTCTATAGTTTAAAAAAGGAAGATGTGATCTCCACGTCCTTCTTCAACAATGCTTACTGTTATCATATTAACTTGCTTCCTTTGATCCCACGTAATGATTTTATATAGAGCTTAAAAGGGATGTTCTGAGTTATGTGATGCTGTCGAATTTGTGGTATCAACTAATTGGTGACATTGTTGGTTGATTTATATTAAGAATTTGGCTGTATTTTGTAATCCCTTGCATAGTGGACACCTACATTACTGATCCAAATAGTGCACTCCATATCAATATTCAAATATTTGAATTGCCTGACAAAAGTTTATGTGTAAAAATATTGAAATATAAGTCAACAACTTGTCATCTTTGGTGTCCAGATCAAGTTGTGATTAGATGGTTTTAACCAGGTCTTTCTTTCCCGTTTCAGAGCTGGGTTAATGCTCAACACCCAGATGCATTTTATGATGTCAATGAGAAAAATGCAATTGTCTTGGAGAAGGGGGACATTGTACAGGTATACGATGGATCTATTGCTCTTGAGAAAACGTTGATGATGAAATTGAAACCCTGGGACAAACAGCCTGAAATTCATTCCTCATGGCAAGCCTTGTGTGGACCGAGTTCCTGTCATTCATCTCACTCCAGGGGCCAATTTGGGAATAACGTCCAACAATGGAAGGATAAATCCTATGGGCAGGTATCTATCGACACTGTGATGGTGACTGATGAGGATGTACCTTGTTGTTCCCAATGCAGTTACAAATGCAAACCAACCAGACCACCCTACTTGACCCAATGTAATAGTAATTCTGACAGAGACAATTCCAATGTACAGGATTATCCCACCAGCAAGCAACTGTTCACTCATTTGCTCCCACTTACATCAGGGAGCCCTCAGCATTGTGACAGCAACACGCCATTGAACACCATGATGTCCCTGTTACAATCGTCTGGTGGCCAGGAGGGGACAAGTGGGAATGTTCTAGATCTTCAGTGTCTCAACGTGGCTGACTGGGGACCAGAAAATGAACCTTTTTCTTTGAATGATGGTGAAGATGCCTCTTGGGATGACAGAAATGTAGGTGAAGATGGTTCTTGGAGTGATGGAAGCCTAGATACCATCTCGTCATGCAGTAGGCTGGGACCAGACCTTGGTTATCCCAAGATATCACTGGATTTAGATACTGTCGACAGTGGATTCACTGAGACTGACACCGATTCTATGACCGCTGTTGATTCTGGATATAAAAGTAACACAGGCACAGACGGAATAATCAGGGCAGCACACGGACCAGAGCCGTGCGATAACAGCCCTGTTAACTCAGAGCAGGAAGAGCAGTATTACAGAAGCTATGTCAAGCAGTGGGCCAGGTCCAATTCCACCTGTACAGACTGCAGCAGTCATGGATAGCGGCCCTGGCTAGTTTCTAACCTCCTCTGGCAGGCATGGCTCAATGGAGCATAAAACATGTCACGATGTCAGAAACACTTTTTACTGATGTCATTCCTAAATAGCTACAGATGACAGAGCTTTTGTGGGAGTGATTCACCCATTGATTTAAGATTGGTCGGCATTTATTTCTTTTTAATCGATTCTGAATGGCAAAAAAGGGAATTCTGTTGCAGAACGTGTGTTTCTACTTTTTATTTTTTTAAATGACAAACCGAGCCTCGTCGCACGTGACCGCTGTCTGTTTAGAACAGTGCGCCATTATTTCATTTTGTTTGGAGTCCCTGCCTGTCTGATACTTCGGAAATTCTGCAAATTAACTCAATCTTGCAAAACCCCTTACAGCCTTTTTCTCCAGTGTTGTCACCAGGTTTTAGTCAATATAGGAAATTTAAAAATTACACTTAGGCAACACACCGATCTTGTGAAATTGCTTTCTGGTAAGTGACTCAATTCTATTGCCTTAGATTGCTCCCAGAAGCAGTGGTCAATGTGTAACAGAATCTAATATTATACCACTGGCTGCTTCTCATCAGACAGAGTATGGAAATTTCACACTCACCATTACACATTACAACATCCGAATGACCACACTGATCTCCTAAGAGGATCAGAGCTGCACTCTCCTCAGGTGATACGTTCATTCAGTATTCTGCTACTTTCAAACTGTGATTCTTATTGAACTGCCGTCAAGTTTGGTTAAGTACTGAAGGCAAACTACAGTCCATTTCTAAACCACCAGCCTCTTTCAAACCGTTCGTGTGAGGGACCCACCTCCTGCAAATATCGACACGCTCCCCCTCCCCCAGACGCCCTCCTGCAAACATCGACACACTCCCCCCACCCCAGATTTCACCCCCCCCCTACAAATATCGACACTCCCCCCCCCGATCCCCCCCTGCAAATATTGACACACTCCACCCCCTCCCCCCACAAATATCGACACCCCCCCAGAACCCCCCTACAAATACTGACCCTCCCAGGGGCTTATTCTAACCTCTGAAAGTGTCAACTGCCTAGAGATAACAAAGGGCTGAATGTACAGCAACAATAAGAACAGTCAACAAACAGAAAAGTGCTGAAAACATTCAGAATGCAGAATTCATGAGACACTGTGATCACAGTCTAGAGAATCAGGCCTAGCTGGACAACAATCGGATGACCCTACAGATCCCCCAGGACATTGCTGCAGGAGTTCCTCAGGGCAGTGTCCTAGGCCCAACCATCTTCAGCTGCTTCATCAATGACCTTCCCTCCATCATAAGGTCAGAAATGGGGATGTTCGCTGATGACTGCAGTGTTCAGTTCCATTCGCAACCCCTCAAATAATGAAGCAGTCCGAGCCCGCATGCAGCAAGACCTGGACAACATCCAGGCTTGGGCTCACAAGTGGCAAGTAACATTCGCGCCAGATAAGTGCCAGGCAATGACCATCTCCAGCAAGAGAGAGTCTAACCACCTCCCCCTGACATTCAACGGCATTACCATCGCCGAATCCCCCACCATCAACATCCTGGGGGTCACCATTGACCAGAAACTTAACTGGACCAGCCATATAAATACTGTGGCTACTAGAGCAGGTCAGAGGCTGGGTATTCTGCAGCGAGTGATTCACCTCCTGACTCCCCAAAGCCTTTCCACCATCTACAAGGCACAAGTCAGGAGTGTGATGGAATACTCCCCACTTGCCTGGATGAGTGCAGCTGCAACAACACTCAAGAAGCTCGACATCATCCAGGACAAAGCAGCCCGCTTGATTGGCACCCCATCCACCACCCTGAACATTCACTCCCTTCACCACCGGCGCACCGTGGCTGCAGTGTGCACTATCCACAGGATGCACTGCAGCAACTCGCCAAGGCGGTTCAAGAAGACGGCTCACCACCACCTTCCCAAGGGCAATTAGGGATGGGCAATAAATGCCGGCCTCGCGAGCGACGCCCACATCCCGTGAACGAATAAAAAAAAAAATCTGGTCCACAAACTTCTTCCAACCAATTCCCATGTCTTCTCCGTTAAACACACAAAGCTAATTTCAATGGGAGCTGAAACTAACCATAGTTAAACCCGCTTAAGGTGAGGAGGCAGACAGAGACGAGAGCGTCTCAGCGGCAGCTTTTAAATTCCGTGGACCAAGAGGATCAGGAAAAGCTGCTTACTGATTGGTGGATTTAGACCAATCAGGGAGCAGAATTTTTGCTCCATTCATTCCTCTAGTCTAAGTTTTAAAGAGCTGAATCTTCCCAGCATTCAAGCTTCGGAAGATAGGAGGAAAGATAAGAGTGAGGGCAGTGGAAAGAATTTGAATACTTGCGTTTGGAGGTCTCGCTGTACATTTGGGGTCTGATTTGTTCTGGGGTTTGAAAGTCTGGCTTTTATCATGAATGGGAGCGTTAAAATTTTTGTTACTCCGAAGACCTGAGCACATAATCCTAGGACAAAATCCTGGAACTCCCTACCTAACAGCACTGTGGGAGAACCTTCACCAGACGGACTGCAGCAGTTCAAGAAAGCGGCTCACCACCACCTTCTCAAGGGCAATTAGGGATGGGCAATAAATGCCGGCCTCACCAGCGACGCCCACATCCCATGAACAAATATTTTTAAAAATCCAGGGTGACACTTCAGTGCAGTACTGAGGGAGCATTGCACTGTCGAAGGGTCAGTACTGAGGGAGAGCTGCACTGTCGGAGGGTCAGTACTGAGGGAGCGCAGCACTGTCGAAGGGTCAGTACTGAGGGAGCGCTGCACTGTCGGAGGGTCAGTACTGAGGGAGTGCTGCACTGTCGGAGGGTCAGTACTGAGGGAGTGCTGCACTGTCGGAGGGTCAGTACTGAGGGAGCGCTGCAGTGTCGGAGGGTCAGTACTGAGGGAGCGCTCCAATGTCGGAGGGGCAGTACTGAGGGAGCGCTGCACTGTCAGAGGGGCAGTATTGAGGGAGTGCTGCACTATCGGAGGTGCCGTCTTTCATGATGAGATGTTAAACCGAGGCCCCGTCTGCCCTCTCAGGTGGATGTAAAAGATCCCATGACACTATTTGAAGAAGAGCAGGGGAGTTCTCCCCAGTGTCCTGGCCAATGTTTATCCCTCAACCAAAAACAGATGATCTGACCATTTATCTTATTGCTGTTTGTGAGATCTTGCTGTGGGCAAATTGGATGTCACATTTCATTATATTACAACAGTGATTACACTTCAAAAGTGCTTCATGTGTGAAGTGCTTTGGGATGTCCTGAAGGTGTGGATGATGCTATTTAAATGCAAGTCCTTTCTACAAAAGCTTAAATCATGATGAATACACATCCAAAGACGCGATCACTGACAGTACAACAGTTCCTCAGTAACTGTACTGATTAAGTTTCCCCAATTGTCATTTATAGTGAAATGTTTTGTACAGCCTGCTGAGAGTTTCGCAGACCTCCTGCCCTTTAGTTAGAGACCGCTGATTCTCTAAGCATGATCAACTGAGTGGTGTGACAAAAATGTGGTATTTCTGTCAAGTAGATCCCTTTAAATCCTTTGTAAACAATTTTACAACACCAAGTTATAGTCCAGCAATTTTATTTTAAATTCACAAGCTTTCGGAGGCTACCTCCTTCCTCAGGTGAACGATGTGGAAACGATGTGGAAATTTCCACATCGTTCACCTGAGGAAGGAGGAAGCCTCCGAAAGCTTGTGAATTTAAAATAAAATTGCTGGACTATAACTTGGTGCTGTAAAATTGTTTACAATTGTCAACCCCAGTCCATCACCGGCATCTCCACATCATGGCTACCTTTAAATCCTGTTACAGAACATTAGCAGTTTAGGCGATATGACCTGGGATGAGAGGGTTGTCCTGTGAGGTTTAGAAGAATGAGAGGTGATAGCATGAAACATATAAGATTCTGAGGGGGCTTGACAGGGTAAATGCTGAGAGGTTGTTTCCCCTGGCTGGAGAGTCTAGAACTAGAGGGCGTAGTCACAGGATATGGGGTCGGCCATTTAAGACTGAGATGAGGAGGAATTTCTTCACTCGAGGGTTGTGAATCTTTGGAATTCTCTACTTGAGTTAAATACACTTTCTACCGTTATCATGTTACTGGATTATGCAACTGTTCCTTGCTTGTGTTTGTTAAATAAATCTGTTAATGGTTTAAACTAAATAAAAGTCTGAAAGGTGTGATATTCTATTCACTCATCAAATTTCAAAGAGATCCTATGAAGGCATCAGATGTCCAATGGCTAAAAGCAATTACCAGACGGGTTATTCTGGGCACACTACTGTTCCAGTGAATATAACTTTCAATAGTGAAACCTTTCTTCATAACTCTACCCATTCATTTCTTTTATCACTTTAGCAAACCTCCGCTTACCCTTTCTCCATGACTCTAATATCTTTCTTATACGTTGTTGACTCTTAACTGCTGTCTGAAGTGGCCTAGCTGTTGTAGTGAGGGCAACTGGGGATGTGCAATAAACGCCGGCCTTGCCAGCGATGCCCTCAGCCCCAGAATGAATTAAAATAATGAGGTGCCCAGAACTGCACACCATACTCCAACTGTGACCTAAGTGATATTGTTCGCAAATTCAACATCACTTCCTTGCTTTTATATTCAATGACCCTTGTCTAAAACCCAGAAGCCCATTGGCCTTTTATGTCCTTTCCTACCTCCTTATAGCCCCAAGCATTATACAAATTGCTAGCAATAGGTTCCAGGGTGAATGCCTTGTGTTTACTCACCTCTGCACTCTGTGGGTGCCGCTCGTCCATTTAAAACAGGCGCTGGGCAGCTTCCATGCTGATCGTTGTGGAACATCCATTCTTCAAGCCAAGGCTGACTGGTCTTTGCTGTTCTGTTTGACTTGTCACACTGCTGGTTCCACGTTATTCTTTCTGCAATGGTTTCCCTGCTGTTTGTTGCTGAGTTTCTCCCCAGTCCTGGATTCTGCACAGGTCTCCGACCATTGTTTCTGCCACCAGTTGTGAATCACACAGCACAGCACCAACATCCTATTGGGTCTGGATTTGGAGAAGGAAGAGGAGTTAAGGCAGAGGGAAGAAAGGCAGATCAGGTGCATTTGCAGATCAGCCCCTAAGCTAGTGGATATGAAAATCCTGAGTTAATTTAAGAAACAATAGCTGGGGGGTGGGGGAATGTAGGGTGTCTCTGGGTGGATGAGCTAAAATGGGCCAAACGGCCTTCCTCTCATAACTACAGTCTGGGACGGTGAATGCAGATTCTGGGTCGAGGATGGGGGTACACCCAACATGCAAGGTCACGCATCTTTGGTGTTACCTCAGGATCTTTTTTTTCATTCGTTCATGGGATGTGGGCGTCGCTGGCGAGGCTGGCATTTATTGCCCATCCCTAATTGCCCTTGAGAAGGTGGCGGTGAGCCGCCTTCTTGAACCGCTGCAGTCCGTGTGGTGACGGTTCTCCCACAGTGCTGTTAGGAAGGGAGTTCCAGGATTTTGACTCAGCGACGATGAAGGAACGGCGATATATTTCCAAGTTGGGATGGTGTGTGACTTGGAGGGGAACATGCAGGTGGTGTTGTTCCCATGTGCCTGCTGCTCTTGTCCTTCTAGGTGGTAGAGGTCGCGGGTTTGGGAGGTGCTGTCGAAGATGCCTTGGCAAGTTGCTGCAGTGCATCCTGTGGATGGTACACACTGCAGCAACAGTGCACCGGTGGTGAAGGGAGTGAATGTTTAGGGTGGTGGATGGGGCGCCAATCAAGTGGGCTGCTTTGTCCTGGATGATGTCGAGCTTCTTGAGTGTTGTTGGAGCTGCACTCATCCAGGCAAATGGAGAGTATTCCATCACACTCCTGACTTGTGCCTTGTAGATGGTGGAAAGGCTTTGGGGAGTCAGGAGGTGAGTCATTCGCCGCAGAATACTCAGCCTCTGACCTGCTCTTGTAGCCATGGTATTTATATGGTTGGTCCAGTTAAGTTTCTGGTCAATGGTGACCCCCACGATGTTGATGGTGGGGGATTCGGTGATGGTAATGCCGTTGAATGTCATGGGGAGGTGGTTAGACTCTCTCTTTTTGGAGATAGTCATTGCCTGGCACTTGTCTGGTGCGAATGTTACTTGCCACTTGTGAGCCCAAGCCTGGATGTTGTGCAGGTCTTGCTGTTTGCGGTCACGGACTGCTTCATTATCTGAGGGGTTGCGAATGGAACTGAACATTGTGCAATCATCAGCGAACATCCCCATTTCTGACCATATGATGGAGGGAAGGTCATTAATGAAGCAGCTGAAGATGGTTGGGCCTAGGACACTGCCCTGAGGAACTCCTGCAGCAATGTCCTGGGGCTGAGATGATTGGCCTCCAACAACCACTATCATCTTCCTTTGTGCTAGGTATGACTCCAGCCACTGGAGAGTTTGCCCCCTGATTCCCATTTACTTCAATTTTACTAGGGCTCCTTGATGCCACACTCGGTCAAATGCTGCCTTGATGTCAAGGGCAGTCACTCTCACCTCACCTCTGGAATTCAGCTCTTTTGTCCATGTTTGGACCAAGGCTGTAATGAGGTCTGGAGCCGAGTGGTCCTGCTCTTCCTCCAAATCTAGGAGCTTCATCCAAACCTCCAAAGGATTTCTCATGCTGCCCACTTGACTTGGTGCAAGCAAACCAGCCGGTAGAAGCAAGAAGATTGTAAGAAATGGATTTGGAAAGAAAAAGCTGATTCCCCGATTGGACCATGCCTGCAGTGAGCACTGGGCAGGAACTAGTGGGGCGGGGCCTCCTGAAATCCCATCCAATCAGGTGATTGACCCTTAAGTGTCTTGTAAAAGAAATCAGGCCCACACAGCAACGAAAATGCAGATTAATTGACTGCCTCTCACTTGTACAGTTTAGTTAAAACCCACTTAGAAACAGCACTGACAGCCAATTCTAACACTGGTATCACTTTCAAAACAGCCATATACACCCAGACGCCAGGGGGGTAATTTTAACCCCCACGGATGGGTGGGCTGGGGGAGGGGGTGAGTCGTAAAAATTGTTGAATTCTTCAGCTGGACCACATCCGGGCTCCAACGCACCAGCTTCCAGGTTTGACCCGGGAGTGTTAGGGTGCACACACAACAGAAACCCGGAAGTCCTGACCCCACATAAGCCGGTGGGCCAATACTTAAAGGGGCAATATATCTCATTGAAATAGTTGAGGCACTTCATTTTTTGTGTATTAGAAATGTAAAATGAATTTAACCTCACCTGTTTGGGTTTCCCGTCGCTTCCAATTCACGTCAGGCAGGAAGGGCCGGATCCGTGAATTGAGTGAGTGCCTTTATTGCACTGTTTGTGGGTCTGGAGGAGCAGGAGTATTTCATCCAGGCCCAACAAGCTCTCCTGGTGCGACAGGACCCCCACGATCGGCCGACCCACCCCTCCAATGGTTGGCGCTCCCCTCGATCTTCTCCCAGGCCCACGTTTTCTCTTTCTCCCTCCCTCCCTCCCCCCTCTTTAATTCACATCTCCTTTCCCTCCCGACAGGCAGGCAGCCTGTCAATCTGGCCGCCTGCTGCATGGGATACATGGAAGCACAAATATTTACCTTCAATTGAGTTGCGATTGCAGAATATCTACACCCGCGCTGGGTTCCCAGATCCAAGCTAAAATCATGCCCCAGGGCTCAGAAATTCAGGAGCGGCCGGGCGCTTGGGGGTGGGGCTCCACCAGAAGTCAGAAGTTCCCCAGACAATGGCATTTCCTGCCCACTATCGTGGAGCCCTGGGTGTCCGCGCAGTGTCTGAAAAACACATTCCTCATGTCAAGCTATGACCTACATGTTCCTCCTTGGCTCATTTACCACCCCCTGCCAGTGTTACACCACCAACAACCAGCACAATTTTCCTCAGTGAATATTTAATAAAGCTGCCTGCTAGGCTCTCGGGGTGATTGACGTGGCCTGCAGGAAGCCCACTTCTGGGGCCAGTGGAGGGAAATCCAGCTCTGCTGCAGTCTTGAACAGGATGGGGTAAGGGCAAACACCATCTGCAACTCCCCACCAACGTACAGGAAGTCCCACAATATCCTTTACATCTGCTGTACCTGCCCTGGGAGTGTTTGATGGGACAGTGTAGGGGGAGCTTTACTCTGTATCTAACCTGTGCTGTACCTGCCCTGGGAGTGTTTGATGGGACAGTGTAGAGGGAGCTTTACTCTGTATCTAACCCATGCTGTACCTGCCCTGGGAGTGTTTGATGGGACAGTGTAGAGGGAGCTTTACTCTGTATCTAACCCATGCTGTACCTGCCCTGGGAGTGTTTGATGGGACAGTGTAGAGGGAGCTTTACTCTGTATCTAAACCGTGCTGTACCTGCCCTGGGAGTGTTTGATGGGACAGTGTAGAGGGAGCTTTACTCTGTATCTAACCCATGCTGTACCTGCCCTGGGAGTGTTTGATGGGACAGTGTAGAGGGAGCTTTACTCTGTATCTAACCCATGCTGTAACTGCCCTGGGAGTGTTTGATGGGACAGTGTAGAGGGAGCTTTACTCTGTATCTAAACCGTGCTGTACCTGCCCTGGGAGTGTTTGATGGGACAGTGTAGAGGGAGCTTTACTCTGTATCTAACCCATGCTGTACCTGCCCTGGGAGTGATTGATGGGACAGTGTAGAGGGAGCTTTACTCTGTATCTAACCCATGCTGTACCTGCCCTGGGAGTGTTTGATGGGACAGTGTAGAGGGAGCTTTACTCTGTATCTAACCCGTGCTGTACCTGCCCTGGGAGTGTTTGATGGGACAGTGTAGAGGGTGCTTTACTCTGTATCTAACCCGTGCTGTACCTGCCCTGGGAGTGTTTGATGGGACAGTGTAGAGGGAGCTTTACTCTGTATCTAACCCGTGCTGTACATGCCCTGGGAGTGTTTGATGGGACAGTGTAGATACACTAAATGGTAACACCTAAAAGGGAGAGGAGGCACCACTTAAGGATTTAGATACACATATTTTATTTCAGTGGGAGGGGCAAGCTTATAAAGTTTTTTAGATGTTATAAAGAGGGGTAGAGTACAAAAACAGAGAGGTAATGCTAAATCTGCACAGACCACTGGTTAGGGCCAAAGTTAGAATGTTTTGGGCTTAGGATGTCAAGGCCATGGATAGAGTGCGGCAGAGATTCACTAAGGTGATCCCAGGGATGAGAGGCTTCAGTTATGAAGAGAAATTAAAAATACTGAGGCTCTTTTCATTAGAACAGAGAAGGTTCAGAGGAAGTCTGATTGAGGTGTTGAAAATTCTAAGAGGTTTTGATAAGTTAAATGTGAAAAAAATGTTTCCACTGGTTAGTGAATCAGTAATCAGAGAATGCAAATTAAAGGTCATCACCAAGATCAATGAGAGATTTGTTTTTAACACAGAGGGTGGATAGGATATGGAATGTCTCATCAGAAATGATGGGGGAAATAGTATGTAAAATAGCTTTTAAAAGGGAAGTGAATAAATATTTGAGAAAAAAAAGTTAATATGTTATGAGGCGAATCGGACTAAGGGGAGAGTTCTCTCAGAGAGAGGGCACAGGGGTGATGGGCCAAATGGGGAAAGGGCAGGGGAATGGGACTGAGGGGAGAGCTCTTTCAGAGAGGGCACAGGGACGATGGGCCAAATGGCCTCCTTCTGTGCTGGAAAATGATATGGGGATGACTCCGCGGGGATTCTCCCGTTCGCCCGCCGTAACTTTGACAGACGAGCCTGTGGAAACCCCACCAAAATAGCGTAAACACTGTTCATTCCTTCTCCTGGCGTTTCCGTGGCTCTTCCTCCAAAGTTACAAGGGACGAACGGGAGAATCGTCCTGAGAAAAGGAAGAGAGAAAACAAATAAGAAAAACAAAAGGAAGAAAGAGAAAGAATGGGGACAGAAAAAGAGAATCTTAAAAATAAAAAAAAACACAAAAAGGGAGAAAGAGAAGGGGGGAACAGGAAAATGAAAAGAGAGATAGTGAAGAAGGAAAACAAGGATGAAAGAGAAAGGGAAGAGAGACATAAAAGGGAAGAGGTGGAAAAAGAGAGAGAGAAAGGTTGAGAGAAACAAAGAAAGTGACAAAAAGAGGTAAAGAATAAGCGAGAGATAGGAGAGAGAAAGAGAAAGGGAGACAAAAATACAGAAAAGGAAAGAGAGAATAGAACCCAGAGAGAAAAGAGAGAAAGAGAGAGAGACGGAGAGAGAGGACGGTGCATCACTAGTCCCATCTGGAGGAGATGGCCACACCTTCCAGTGCTGATTGGTCTCTCAAATCTTTATCAGATGTGTAGTTATGTGGGAGTGAGATATAAGGTGAGTGTGACATTAAGCTCACTCAACAAACCCAGAAGGGCTCCTCTTTTGTGCGTGCCTGTGGAAATCACTCATAGCTGCAATGGAAAGCATCCCACGGAACCACATCTGATCCCACCGCCTCTGTGTCCATGGGCCAGCTGAAGGGGCTCTTCATCCCAAGCTAGCTGCTGCAGGTAGGTCAGCAGGCTCTCCTCGAGCCCTAGGGAATGCCTGATGTGCAGGGGGTTTGGCATTTTTACTCTTTGGGATTATTTTTAGTTTCTCAGTCGAAGTTTGTCTCTGTAGTTTCTTTGTGCTATGGGCTATTCCCATGGACTCATTGACCAGATTTGTTGGCAGCAGTAAGGCTAACTCCTAATAAATTGAATTGAAAAGGGAATATTTTTGCCCACCCTTTTCTTTTTGCTTCTTCCCCCTCCCCCCATAGACCATAACCTGACCCCCTGCTGAGTGAGCCCATCCTCCAGGAGGGCCACATGAGCTGCCCCTCTCTACCCCTCCCCATATAACGAAGCACCTCGTCTAGGCCCAGGGTTTTCTCATGGCAGCACTCTCGATATTGGGAAGTCAATGGAACGTAGAGGGGGTGGGAGCTGTGTCTCCCTGCTCTGTGGGGGGGGGGGGGTGGGAGCTGTGTCTCCCTGCTCTGTGGGGGGGGGGGGGTGGGAGCTGTGTCTCCCTGCTCTGTTGGGGGGGGGGGGTGGGAGCTGTGTCTCCCTGCTCTGTGGGGAGGGGGTGGGGGGGGGGGGAGCTGTGTCTCCCTGCTCTGTGGGGGGGGGGGAGCTGTGTCTCTCTGCTCTGTGGGGTGGGGGGGGGGGGGTGAAAGGTGTCCCCCTGTTCTGCGGGGTGGGTAATGGGATGGATGCTGTCTGTGTCTCTGCTCTGCAGAGCTGCTCACACCCCTGTAATATGCTCCACCTCTGTGCTACTTTCTAAACCTTTACAAGGCTCGTCTCCAGGATTGACACAGTGTCCCTGCGCAGGCCACACCTGGGGTGCTGTATACAAGGGAAGAGGGACCAGACCCTAAACACCGTGCAGAGAGCGACAAGACCAAACCCCAGTGGATTCTTCAGCCTAGGGAAGGAGAGTCTGAGAGGGGTCTGGATAAAGAGGCGTCTGGTTAGAGGGGTCTCACCGTATAAAGGCATGTGAGATACTTACTCAGGGAGATGGAGAAAGTGACCCTGGGACCACGGCAGTAGGACAAGAGAATGCAGGTTGTGAAGGGTGAAATTGGGACATACACTGGGAAGTATTCCTGTGCACAGAGGATGACCAACAGCTGAAATGGTTTGAGAGTGTGGCTGAGGCCAGGGTAGTGGGACATGTTTAAGACCATAAGACCATAAGAGATAGGAGCAGAAGTAGGCCATTCGGCCCCTCGAACCTGCTCCGCCATTCAATGAGATCATGGCTGATCTGAATTTACCTCAACTCCACTTTCCTGCCTTTTCCCCATATCCCTTGCTGATCAAAATTTGTCTAACTCGGCCTTGAATGTATTCAATGACTCAGCCTCCACAGCTTTTTGGGGTAAAGAATTCCAAAGATTCATGACCCTCTGGGAGAAGAAATTCCTCCTCATTTCCGTCTTAAACAGGCGACCCCTTATTCTGAGACTATGCCCCCTAGTTTTAGATTCCCCCATGAGGGGTAACATCCTCTCAGCATCTACCCTATCGAGTCCCCTCAGAACCTTGTATGTTTCAATAAGATCTCCTCTCATTCTTCTAAACTCCATTGAGTATAGACCCAATCTGTTCAATCTTTCCTCATAAGACAACCCTTCCATACCCGGAATCAACCTAGTGAACCTTCTCTGAACTGCCTCTAATGCAAGTATGTCCTTCCTTAAATAAGGGCACCAGAACTGTATGCAGTACTCCAGGTGAGGTCTCACCAGCACCCTGCACAGTTGTAGCATGATATCCCTGCTTTTATGCTCCATCCCCCTAGAAATAAAGGCCAATATTCCGTTTGCCTTCAGGATTACCTGCTGCACCTGAAAGTTGACTTTTTGTGTTTCATGTACGAGGACACCCAGATCCCTCTGTACTGCAGCATTTTGTAGTATTTCTCCATTCAAATAATATTTTGTTTTTTTATTTTTCCTCCTTTAAGAACTAGCTGCAATCTGTAATGGGGTGAGGGTGAGGTGAGGGTTCTGGAAGGATGGGGTCAAATGGGCTAAGGGTTTTTTTTGTCCGAACACATCTTGCGACCTTGTGAATATACAACATTCTTATTTATGTAATTGTCCATTCCACACGTTCAAGCCACCTCTGTGTCCCAGGGCTGCCCCATTGTCTTCAGGGTCAAACAGGAACACTAGATAGTTTCCTCTTGGTGGTTTTCCCCGGGTTAGTCACCTCGCTCAGTGAGTACGTAAAACCAACATGAGCTCACAGAGAAACAAACTCCTCAGGGTTTCCGCTCTTTACGAATGGGGCTTTGATTTTGTTACACTGAGTGTATCTTCCCCTGATCACAATCACCTCAGTGAATAGCCTCAGTCCATGCGTTTTATTATGTCACTTAATGCATGGTGGAAACATTGGGCTTTCAGTCAGCTAATTCTGGTGTACAAGATACAAGATTGTAAGTATGGTTACAATCCTGCATAATATGCAGGGTGGATGAAGGGGGGATGGACACCGTGTCTCCCCTCGGTGGCGGAGGGGTGAGGGGGCTGTGGATGCTGGGGATCAATTGAAATTTTCAAGACTGAGATTGTTAGATTTTTGTTGGGTAGGGATATCAGGAGATATGGAGTAAAGACGGCTAAATGGAGTTGAGGTACAGATCAGCCATGATCTAATAGAATGACGGAACAGGTTTGAGGGGCTGAATGGCCTACTCCTGTTCCTATGGGATAGAAGCCTCTAAATTAATTGGCATTCTGAATATGGGAGCAGAAAAATAACTCTCCCCATTAAAGGGGTCTCATCCTTTGCTCGTTGTGCTTGCAAGCCATTTTTCCCCAAGTTTGCACATTCCCAGGTAGGCACAATGATTCCTAGTTTGGTAGTTCACCCAGTCATGTTGTAACTTTTTTCTTTGTAACTATTTTGCAGCACTCGCTGTGCACGGATCTGCCCCCAGGATATAACTTAGGGGGTATTTCAATCTCACTTTAAGAACAGGCTGCCCATTTCAGGTAATACAACCCTGGGATAACAGAGGCTGCTTCAACACGTGGAATAGACAGTTGTATGAAATAAGATTGCTGCGCATTTATTGGCCTTTCATAACTGTAATTATCCTGTGATCTTATGAACTGTACAGAATAAAAATGAATAATCAACCTACAGTGAAATGAAAATCAAAAAAGAGGCAGTGACCTAAAGGATATACTAATGCAATAGAGCTCAAGAAAGACCCTCAAACACACTATGGGTGGGCAATAAATGCCGGCCTTGCCAGTGCCACCCACATCCCAAGAATGAATTTTAAAAATCAGTGCAGTGCCATTGCCTTTAACGGTCTAATGTTGGATAGTTTTGGGGCAGGGTCGGCCCAATCCGAGTGTGTACAAGCCCACAGCATTTAGCTGGCACTAAATTCACCAACACACTCACAGAGCCCGCGTTGTAACTGGTATCGTAGCAAAAAGAAGGCCGTGAATCACCGATCCTAAGCATGTCAGTGAGTCAAAGAAATAGTCAGAAACTTGTAGGCAGGAGGGTAAGTACAGAATGGGAAGCTTATCTAATACCAGTATCATTTAACTTTTTCCTCTGCACTTTTATATTTTCCACAGCTCCCCTCTGATGCTCATTGCTGATCTGTGAAATTTACTGTTTCAAACCGTTGGGGATTTTTCTACCGTTGACTAAGTTTCTTAGTCTGTGTTTGATGTGTGTATTAAACATGGTGCATACACATGTTCTGAGTTAAATATTCTCTCTTTAGCCTCTGGGGCCTGAGTTCAAATCCAGCCCAGACTGCTGGGTTGCACGTCTCTGCTCTCCATTGCCTTTAACGGTCTAATGTTGGATAGTTTTGGGGCAGGGTCAGCCCAATCCGAGTGTGTACAAGACCACAGCATTTATACTGAGGCTTTAGCTGGCACTAAATGCACCAACACACTCACAGAGCCCGCGTTGTAACTGGTATGACAAATAGGAACGGCACTGCATCGTTTTTGTGAATTCATTCTTGGGATGTGGGTGTCACTGGCAAGGCTGGCATTTATTGCCCATCCATAGTTGCCCCGACAGAGTGGTTTGCTAGGCCACTTCAGAGGGCAATTAAGAGTCAACCATGTTGGTTGGGACTGGAGTCACATATAGGCCCAGACCGGGTAAGGATGGCAGGTTTCCTTCCCTAAAGGAACATTAATGAACTGGTTGGGTTTTTACAACAATCCGAAAGCTTCATGGTCACTTTTACCGAGACCAGCTTTTTATTTCCAGAATTTGTTTTTAAATTAAAATTATCAAACTGCCAAAGTGAGAACTCACGTTCTCTGGGTTATTATTCCAGTAACATAACCACTACAGTACCATCCCCTGATACAGGGTTAGGTTAGGGAGCATTATTGGATGCTCATTGGGGTTCAATGATCAACATTGGGGTTTTTACCTTATACGTTCTCCTCAGGTTCCGTGTCACTGGCCACCCCTATAAGCGGACCTGAAGTCCCTACAAAACAGATTGTGCCTTTACCTACCCAATATCTGGGAGAATGTAGCGAGACCAGGGATCGGAAATAAAAACAAAAAGTACTGGGAATACACAGTGGACAAGTCGGCATCTGGGAAGAGAAAAAAGAGCTAATGTTTCGGGTCTGGACCCTTCATCACATCCCTTGTCATTATACTCTGGCTCACTGCAATATATCAAGAAGAAGGCCCACACCACCTCCTCAGGCCAACTAGGGACGGACAATAAATACCTCCTTGCTAGTGGCACCCACATCCCAAGAACAAATTTATTTTTAAAACACAACCTCGTGATCTTCCCTTATTCGGTGGGTGGATGGATATACCCTCAATCAGCCCATGGCTCAGGCTGTAAACCAACAAACAAATTAATTGAACATTAAACAGACAAATGGATAGCACTGTACACGGGCGTGAGATTTACAGTAAGTACAACTCTATACCAACCTCAGATTATCAAAAACAACAAAGACGTCACTCCTGTATTAACCCCAAACATAAGATGAACATGGTCCCTTACTTATTACATGGTTAGTCACTACCACACAGTCCTTTGACTTGAGCTCATACCTCAGACTTCTTTGGACCAACCTTTGTTCTATTGCAATACAATCAAGATGAAGCCCCAAATTTCTTTGAAGATATCCCAGAACAAACGGAATTCGTTCAACTATATTTCGGTGGTCAGATATTGCCACAATTCAAAACAGTGTTTGTCCACACAGACACAGCTGGCAAACACACATGAACTGTAAACAACCCCACAGCATGATTATATTTGAATTGAGTGGCTTCACTCGCTACCTGTCAACAGAATCTCCTGTTCCACCTGAACACTGCTGAAACAATCCAATTACTCCCCATTAGTAGCTGTTGTGTACAGTACATTTACAAGAGTTGATACTGAGACATACACGGGCCGTACAGTACCAGACAGGAGTGAATCGTTCCCTTTTACCCGCTGTATACTGTACATTTACAGGAGCTGATACTGAGACACACATGGGCTGTACAGAACCAGACAGGAGTGAATCGTTCCCTTTTACCCACTGTGTACTGTACATTTGCAGGAGCTGATACTGAGACACACACGGGCCGTACAGTACCAGACGGGAGTGAATCGTTCCCTTTTACCCGCTGTGTACTGTACATTTACAAGAGCTGATACTGAGACACACACGGGCCGTATAGAACCAGACAGGAGTGAATCGTTCACTTTTACCCACTGTGTACTGTACATTTACAGGAGCTGATACTGAGACACACATGGGCAGTACAGTACCAGACAGGAGTGAATCGTTCCCTTTTACCCGCTGTGTACTGTACATTTACAGGAGCTGATACTGAGACACACATGGGCTGTACAGAACCAGACAGGAGTGAATCGTTCCCTTTTACCCACTGTGTACTGTACATTTGCAGGAGCTGATACTGAGACACACACGGGCCGTACAGTACCAGACAGGAGTGAATCGTTCCCTTTTACCCGCTGTGTACTGTACATTTGCAGGAGCTGATACTGAGACACACACGGGCCGTACAGTACCAGACAGGAATGAATCGTTACCTTTTACCCGCTGTGTGCTGTACATTTACAGGAGCTGATACTGAGACACACACGGGCCGTACAGTACCAGGCAGGAGTGAATCGTTACCTTTTACCCGCTGTGTGCTGTACATTTACAGGAGCTGATACTGAGACACACACGGGCAGTACAGTACCAGACAGGAATGAATCGTTCCCTTTTACCCGCTGTGTACTGTACATTTACAGGAGCTGATACTGAGACACACACGGGCTGTACAGAACCAGACAGGAGTGAATCGTTCCCTTTTACCCACTGTGTACTGTACATTTACAGGAGCTGATACTGAGACACACACGGGCTGTACAGAACCAGACAGGAGTGAATCGTTCCCTTTTACCCACTGTGTACTGTACATTTGCAGGAGCTGATACTGAGACACACACGGGCCGTACAGTGCCAGACAGGAGTGAATCGTTCCCTTTTACCCGCTGTGTACTGTACATTTACAGGAGCTGATACTGAGACACACACGGGCCATACAGAACCAGGCAGGAGTGAATCATTCCCTTTTACCCATTATGGAGTGGTTTATTCTGTGTAATATCATTGTTACGTTTCAACCTTATTTACAAAATACAAGACGAGTTCCACGCACAAATATTAATCCAAAATAAAACAGCTGCGGGGGAGGGGGGGGCAGGGAGAATGTTGGCTGAGGTTGGTAGAGTTATTCAGATCTGTTTCCTCCCATCACAGGAACTCAGCACTCAAGAGAGTGTACAATGCAGATGGGCCCAACGCCCACAGCAGCAAAGGAGACGTGCTTGAATCAGATAGAATATCTCCCCTCAGCACTGACTGATGGAGGTAACAGATATACCAGTGCAGATAACAGGCCATCATCTTCTGTTCTCAACTACTGCTGTTAGAAATGCTTTAATGGAAACAGAGGCTTTAAATTAGGACCATGTTCCAAAAGAATTACAAAGGTGACTTTTAATTTCTTTATTCCATGTGGTGCCTCAGTGAGAAGCTGGATCTCAGAGACAGTCCTCGCAGGAGCGTCAAACAAGATAACTCCGATCTCTGTAGACTAATCACTGATCTGCACGTCACAATTAGCAGCAGCAACATGCAGCTCAGTTCTGAGACTCATGGCTGATAATGATTAATCAGATTTGTCATTCCGTGTACACTTATTGATCATTATCACTTTGGTTTCAAAGAACAGGCACTTCCTAGATAAGATCAAACTAGGGCTCAATGTAACAGTTCTGGGTGTGGGGGAATTTTTGCAAATCATGATGGCTATTTCCAACCCTGTTGTCAACACCGAACACTCCCAGGGCAGGTACAGCATAGGTTAGATACAGAGTAAAGCACCCTCTACACTGTCCCATCAAACACTCCCAGGGCAGGTACAGCATGGGTTAGATACAGAGTAAAGCTCCCTCTACACTGTCCCATCAAACACTCCCAGGGCAGGTACAGCATGAGTTAGATACAGAGTAAAGCTCCCTATACACTGTCACATCAAACACTCCCAGGGCAGGTACAGCACGGGTTAGATACAGAGGAAAGCTCCCCCTACACTGTCCCATCAAACACTCTCAGGGCAGGTACAGCACGGGTCAGATACAGATTAAAGCTCCCTCTACACTGTCCCATCAAACACTCTCAGGGCAGGTACAGCACGGGTCAGATACAGATTAAAGCTCCCCCTACACTGTCCCATCAAACACTCTCAGGGCAGGTACAGCACGGGTTAGAAAGTGCTCCAAACTCAGAAGATGTCCCCCTATTCGACACATGACATTTCCAGTTCTAGAACTGTAGTATACTAGAGTGAGATTGCCAATTGCTGCTGAATTCAGGGCAGTTTTGCACTGTGCGCTGGTGCATTTACTAATAATTCTTTAATTTGTTCTACAGATTTGCTTTTGATATGGCAACCATCAGAATGAGGCTGATCCTTCTCCCATTACTTTGTTTCACCGTAAAAGCTCAGAAGCTGTGTAGGTATTTAGAGTTTTATCTTCACTGGAGTCGGCCGTTGGCTCACCTAACTTTTTCTTTCCCAGTTTTCTCTCCTTCATTCCTCTCTTTTCCCGTTATACTTTCATTCCCTCCTCTTCCACTTTTCTCTGTATCTCCCCTGAAGTGTTGACTAATGTTGAGTTGTGGTTTTCAGTACTGACAGCCACCTAGAGCCTCCTGTGGAAGCCAAGCTGGTAAATGTTGGCTGGCTTAGGACATCTTCACAGCCAAGCTCTCTCTTGTCGTTGCCTGATATCGACACGACTGCACTTTCCAGCGGGAGTCATTGATTAGGGAGCAGGAAGCACAATCAGTTCCCTCCCTACTCACAGAACAATGAGCCCTAATGTAGTGTCACTTCTGCCAACCCTGCTGAGATCAGCGAACTCAACATCAACTGAGTAACAAACCTGGAGCTCTGAACAGCTCAGTGCATTTACCCAGCAGGTGTTTGACCCTTGACTGTAGTAGGTATTTTGGTGCCAAGTCTGAGGTGAGTCAGAAGTTTTCAGTCATGTTTAAGGGCTGGCCACACACCTGACTCCACTCTCCAAACCAAAATTTAACTGCGCCAAACTGAAAATGATGTATCTATGTATCTATCGATCTGTCTACCTATGTGTCCATCGATCTGTCCCTTTGTGTATCCATCGATCTGTCCATCTATGTATCATTCTGTCTGTCCATCAATGTACGGATCGAACTGTCCATTATGTATCCATCGGTCTGTCCATCTATACTTCTGTTCCTTTCCACCCCTCAGATGTACGAACTCTGTACAATCCACACTGTCCATCTCGGACAGAAGGGAAGAACAATCAAGTGATGAGAGAGCAGAGAAGCGAGGCTGTCCCGTGGACATTGATCTCCTTTAGACATCTTGGTCAGTTTGGGTGCAATGTTGATCCCCATTTCTGTTGCTGAGAGGCCGGCAGTGTCCGAAGACAAATAGTGCAACCATCTCCTGCTTTCCCCACTCGCTCTAGAATACGGTAATCAGAACCTAGACATTTCCCTGGATAGCGACAATGTCCTTTCGTGGTTAAACCAGAGAGATCAAAATGCCAAGACTGGGTTTAGAGAGGTGATGCCAGTCACTGTGTCAGGATTAACTCCCCCTCGTGCAGACACAAGGAGGGAGTTTAGTATCCCCTTCACCACTTGTGCGGTAATGTGGCGGAGCGAATCACCCGCCCATTGTAGAACACACACGATTTTCCTTCCCATTGATTTCTTTCACCAATGGACTATCCACTCCACCAATGGACCACATTACCGCAATTGTTGAAAGTGAAAATTACACCCAAAGGCCCTTTAGTGGCTAAAGTGAGTCTTAGCATCGCTGATAATGGGAGTCTTATTCTCAGATGCCAGCAACTGAATTTTGGAAAAGATTGGGGGAACCATACCTATCATAGAACGGAAAGGGAGAGAAGGGGGGATCAGTCTTTTGATTGAATGCAGGTTGGTTAAAAACATTTTCTTTGTTGGGCACTGAGTATCTCATGCACCAACTGTCAAACTATGTTTCTGCATATTTCATTGGAAATATTTTTTAATTATGTAGGTGCTCTAAGCTGTTTGGTTGACTACAGAACTACAATGAAGTGCACGAGGAATGAAAGAAACAACAGCCACATCACACTGCAAGTCTATCTGTAAGCACTTTTCACTGACTAACCAGCTCTTGTGGGATCCCATGTGATTTACTTTCAGTGCCAAGAAATGGGTATTTGGCCATGAGCCAGTTTCATCTCACAGCCTTGAGTTCAAATCCAGCCCAGACAAACCACATGAAACATGTCCATGTGAATTGAGTTTGGGTTGTTTCAATCCACATCCTAATGAGCGGGCTGCACACCACTGAATAGAAATTAGGGTCTTACCCAGGGGAGTGATAAGGTGTCCAGTGATGGAACTGCTGCACCTGCCCTGGGAGTGTTTGATGGGACAGTGTAGAGGGAGCTTTACTCTGTATCTAACCCGTGCTGTACCTGCCCTGGGAGTGTTTGATGGGACAGTGTAGAGGGAGCTTTACTCTGTATCTAACCCGTGCTGTACCTGCCCTGGGAGTGTTTGATGGGACAGTGTAGAGGGAGCTTTACTCTGTATCTAACCCATGCTGTACCTGCCCTGAGATATGGGTTAGTCCTGCGATTTCCCCACAGAATCATGTTACCAAGCCCCTTTCACAATAGCAAAAAAAATCCTGCAGGCTAAATCAGTACAGTAATTGGATTTAATGGCCCCTATCACTTGCTGTATGGGAGTTGGGTTAACTGGAGACCAGGAAACAGAGGAAAGGAAACTGACGCGAGTCCCAGCCTGGTCAAAACCGTACAGCCAAGCAGGGACTCAAAGAGGCACAAAGGGCTGGATTTGAGGTCCCCAGGTGATGGGTGAGTGGCTACAAATGGCCCCTGGGCCATATTATGAGCAGCGCTGGACTCCCGCCTTTTAACCGATCCATTTCCAAACAGGAATACGCGAAGTGGGAGAATGCTTCACGAAAATAATTGCACTTTCACAAGAATTTCGGTGCCGCTGCCGGAGGAGGAGGGACAGGTTGCCACTTACACTTGCACCATGAACTTCTTGATGTTCAGAGCCTTTCAGACTTATAGACTGGTTCTTGAGGCAAACAGCCAGGCCAACACAACGCACACTTGTATCGTCGAGAAATTCAAACCATCTTGGAACAGTAAGTGTTAATTTAAAGGGGTACTCCCTCCATAACAGTAAGTGTGTATTTAAAGGGGTACTCCTTCCATAACAGTAAGTGTGCATTTAAAGGGGTACTCCTTCCATAACAGTAAGTGTGTATTTAAAGTGGTACTCCTTCCATAACAGTAAGTGTGTATTTAAAGGGGTACTCCTTCAATAACAGTGCGTGTATTTAAAGGGATGTTCCCTCCATAACAGTATATATATTTAAAGGGGTACGCCCTCTATGACGCTTAAGGGGTACTGTAGCTTTACTCCCTATCCAGCTATATTGCGCTTGCCCTGGAAGTGTTTGATGCTGGTACTGGATGCTTGAAATAGGAAGAGTTCCATCTATCAGTGCTAACAACCGTTCCCTTAATGCGCTAAAAGAAAAATTAAATTTCTACATTTCACCCTTAACGGGACTTTATTTTCTTCTTGTGGCAATATGTCCACCCCATCTCCAACTTCCCATTCCTCCCCAAAGTCCTAGAACGTGTTGTCGCCTCCCAAATCCATGCCCATCTTTCCCGCAACTCCATGCTTGAATCCTTCCAATCAGGCTTCCACCTCTGCCGCAGTACTGAAACGGCGCTTATGAAAGTCACAAATGACATCCTATGTGACTGTAACTGTGATAAACTATCACTCTTCATCCTTCTCGACCTGTCTGCAGTCTTTGACGTGGTTGACCACACCATCCTCCTGCAACGCCTCTCGTCTGTCGTCCAGCTGGGTGGGATTGCCCTTACCTGGTTCCATTCCCATCTATCCAGTCGCAGCCAAAGAATCACCTGCAATGGCTTCTCTTCCTGCTCCCGCACCATTACCTCTGGAGACTCCCAAGGAGCTATCGTTGGTCCCTCCTATTTCTCATCCACAGGCTGCCCCTCGGCGACATCATCTGAAAACATAGAAACATAGAAACATAGAAAGTAGGAGCATGAGTAGGCCATTTGGCCCTTCGAGCCTGCTCAGCCATTCAATAAGATCATGGCTGATCCTCTATCTCAACACCATATTCCCACTCTCTCCCCATACTCCTTGATGCCTTTTGTGTCTAGAAATCTATCTAGCTCCTTCTTAAATATATTCAGTGACTTGGCCTCCACAGCCTTCTGTGGTAGAGAATTCCACAGGTTCACCACCCTCTGAGTGAAGAAATTTCTCCTCATCTCAGTCCTAAATGTCCTACCCCGCATCCTGAGACTGTGATCCTTGTTCTAGATCCCCCAGTCAGGGGAAACATCCTCCCTGCATCCAGTCTGTCTAGCCCTGTCAGAATTTTATACGTTTCAATGAGATCCCCTCTCATTCTTCTAAACTCTAGTGAATACAGGCCGAGTCGACCCAAACTCTCCTCATACAACAGTCCTACCATCCCACGAATCAGTCTGGTGAACCTTTGCTGCACTCCCTCTGTGGCAAGTATATCCTTTCTTAGGTAAGGAGACCAAAACTGCACACAATACTCCAGGTGTGGTCTCACCAAGGCCCTGTATAACGACAGTAAGACATCCTTGCTCCTGTACTCAAATCCTCTTGCAATGAAGGCCAACATACCATTTGCCTTCCTAACTGCTTGCTGCACCTGCAAGTTTGCTTTCAGTGACTGGTGTACAAGAACATCCAGGTCCCTTTGTACATCAACATTTCCCAATTTATCACCATTTAAATAATACTCTGCCTTTCTGTTTTCCCTTCCGAAGTGGATAACTTCACATTTATCCACATTATCCTGCATCTGCCACATATTCGCCCACTCACTCAACTTGTCTAAATCGCCTTGAAGCCTTTTTGCATCCTTCTCACAACTCACGATCCCACCTAGTTTTGTCTCGTCAGCAAACTTGGAAATATTACATTTGGTTCCCTCATCCAAATCACTGATACATATTGTGAATAGCTGGGGCCCAAGCACTGATCCCTGCGGTACCCCACTAGTCACTGCCTGCCACCCCGAAAAAGACCCATTTATTCCTACTCTCTGTTTCCTGTCTGTTAGCCAATTTTCAATCCATGCCAGTAAATTACCACCAATCCCATGTGCTTTAATTTTGCACACTAACCTCTCATGTGGGACTTTATCAAAAGCCTTCTGAAAATCCAAATACACCACATCCACTGCTTCTCCCTTATCTATTCGACCAGTTACATCCTCAAAAAACTCCAGTAGGTTTGTCAAACACGATTTTCCTTTTATAAATCCATGTTGACTTTGTCTAATCCCGTTGATATTTTCTAAGTGTCCTGTTACCACATCCTTTATAATAGACTCTAGCATTTTCCCTACTACTGATGTTAGGCTAACCGGTCTGTAGTTCCCTTTTTTCTTTCTCCCTCCTTTTTTAAATAGTGGGGTTACATTTGCCACCCTCCAATCTGCAGGAACTGTTCCATAATCTATAGAATTTTGGAAGATGATAACCAATGCATCCACTATTTCCATGGCTACCTCTTTTAGTACTCTGGGATACAGATTATCAGGCCCTGGGGACTTAGCGGCTTTCAGTCCCATTAATTTCTCCAGCACTATTTTTTTACTAATACTAATTTTCTTTAATTCCTCCTTCTCACTAGTCCCTTGGTTCCTGAGCATTTCTGGGAAGTTATTTGTGTCCTCTTCCGTGAAGACAGAACCAAAGTATTTGTTTAATTGCTCTGCCATTTCCTTGTTCCCCATTATAAATTCTCCCGTTTCTGACTGTAAGGGACCTACATTTGTCTTCATTAATCTTTTTCTTTTTACATACTTGTAGAAGTTTTTACAGTCCACTTTTATGTTCCTTGCAAGTTTACTCTCATACTCTATTTTTCCCCTCTTAATCAATCTCTTGGTCTTTTTTTGCTGAATTCTAAACTGCTCCCAATCCTCAGGCTTGCTACTTTTTCTGGCAACTTTATATGACTCCTCTTTGGATCTAATACTATCCTTAATTTCTTTTGTTAGCCATGGTTGGGCCGCTTTTCCTTTTGTGTTTTTGCACCAGAAAGGAATGTATAATTGTTGCAATTCATGCATTTGTTCCTTAAATGTTAGCCATTGCCTATCCACTGTCATGCCTTTTAATGAAGCTTCCTAATCTATCATAGCCAACTCACTCCTCATACCTTAATAGTTTCCTTTGTTTAGATTTAGGACCCTAGTTTTGAATTGTACAACTTTATTTTCCATCTTAATGAAGACACAATGTCAGGTTCCACATGTATGCCGATGACACCCAGCTCTACCTCACCACCACCTCCCTCGACCCCTCCACTATCTCTCATTTGTCACATTGCTTGTCCAATATCCAGCTATAAATGAGCAGAAATTTCTCCAACTAAATATTGGGAACATAGGAACATAGGAACAGGAGTAGGCCATTCAGCCCCTCGTGCTTGCTCCGCCATTTGATAAGATCATGGCTGATCTGTGATCTAACTCCATATCCCTGCCTTTGGCCCATATCCCTAAATACCTTTGGTTGCCAAAAAGCTATCTATCTCAGATTTAAATTTAGCAATTGAGCTCGTATCAATTGCCATTTGCGGAAGAGAGTTCCAAACTTATATCACCCTTTGTGTGTAGAAATGTTTTCTAATCTCACTCCTGAAAGGTCTGGCTCTAATTTTTAGACTGTGCCCCCTACTCCTAGAATCCCCAACCAGCAGAAATAGTTTCTCTCTATCCACCCTATCCGTTCCCCTTAATATCTTATAAACTTTGATCAGATCACCCCTTAACCCTCTAATCTCTAGAGAATACAACTCCAATTTGTGAAATCTCTCCTCGTAACTTAACCCTCGAAGTCCGGGGATCATTCTAGTAAACCTACGCTGCACTCCCTCCAAAGCCAATATGTCCTTCCGAAGGTGCGGTGCCCAGAAATGCTCACAGTACTCCAGGTGCAGTCTAACCAGGGTTTTGTATAGCTGCAGCATAACTTCTGCCCCCTTGTACTCTAGTCCTCTAGATATAAAGGCCAGCATTCCATTAGCCTTATTGATTATTTTCTGCACCTGTTCATGAAACTTCAATGATCTATGTACCTGAACCCCTAAGTCCCTTTGGACATCCACTGTTTCTAACTTTTTACCATTTAGAAAGTACCCTGTTCTATCCTTTTTTGGTCCAAAGTAGATGACCTCACATTTGTCTACATTGAATTCCATTTGCCACAGTTTTGCCCATTCACCTAATCTATCAATATCGCTTTGTAATTTTATGTTTTCATCTACACTGCTTACAATGCCACCAATCTTTGTGTCATTGGCAAACTTAGATATGAGACTTTCTATGCCTTCATCCAAGTCGTTAATAAATATTGTGAATAACTGAGGCCCCAAGACAGATCCCTGCGGGACTCCACTAGTCACATCCTGCCAATGTGAGTACCTACCCATTATCCCTACTCTCTGTCGCCTTTCACTCAGCCAACTTCCTAACCAAGTCTGTACTTTTCCCTCGATTCCCTGGGCTTCTATCTTAGCTAACAGTCTCTTATGTGGGACTTAATCAAATGCCTTCTGGAAGTCCATATAAATAACATCAGTTGACATTCCCCTGACCAGTACGTTAGTCACCTCTTCAAAAAATTCAATCAGGTTTGTCAGGCACGACCTACCTTTCACAAATCCATGCTGGCTCTCTCTGATTAACTGAAAATTCTCGAGGTGTTCAGTCACCCTATCCTTAATTATGGACTCCAACATTTTCCCCACAACAGATGTTAGGCTAACTGGTCTATAATTCCCTGGTTTCCCTCTCTCTCCTTTCTTAAAAAGCGGAGTGACGTGCAATTTTCCAATCTAGAGGGACAGTTCCTGAATCTAGAGAACTTTGAAAGATTATAGTTAAGGCATCTGCAATGTGCTCACCTACTTCCTTTAAAACTCTGGAATGGAAACCATCTGGTCCTGGGGATTTGTCACTCTTTAGTGCTATTATTTTCTTCATTACTGTTGCTTTACTTATGTTAATTTTATTGAGTCCCTGTCCCCGATTCAATATTAGTTTTCTTGGGATTTCCGGCATGCTATCCTCTTTTTCAACTGTAAATACTGACGCAAAATAATTGTTCACCATGTCCGCCATTTCCCCATTGTCAATGACAATATCCCCACTTTCAGTTTTTAAGGGGCCAACACTGCTCCTGACCATCCTCTTTTTCCTAATATAACTATAAAAGTTCTTCGTATTGGTTTTGATATCCCTTGCAAGTTTCTTTTCATACTCTCTTTTTGTAGCTCTTACTATCTGTTTTGTGACCCTTTGTTGATCTTTGAATCTTTCCCATTCGCCAGGATCTGTGCCATTTTTTGCCTTTTTGTATGCCCTTTCTTTATGTCTTATACTGTCCCTTACCTCTTTAGTTGTCCATGGCTGTTTTTTTTGGCAAGTAGAGTTCTTGCCCCTCAGGGGTATAAACCGATTCTGTATCACGTTAAATGTTTCTTTAAACATTTCCCACTGATCATCAGTCGTTTTACCCATTAACAGATTTGCCCAGTTTACTGTGGACAGTCTCTGTCTCATCCCATTGAAGTCGGCCTTACCCAAGTCTAGAATCTTAGCAGCTGATTCACTTTTTTTCCTTTCAAACACTACATTGAACTCGATCATGTTATGATCGCTATTGGATAGATGTTCACGCACAGTTAAGCCGTTAACTAAATCTGGTTCATTACTCATTACTAAATCTAGTATGGCTTGCCCCCTTGTTGCCTCCAGGACATACTGCTATAGTAAACTATCCCGGACACACTCAAGAAATTCACTACCTTTCTGACAGTTGCTAGTCTGCTTTTCCTAATCTATGTGAAGGTTAAAGTCCCTTATTAAGACCACTATGCCTCTGTTACACGCTTGTCTAATCTCTGCATTTATACAATCTAGCACTTCAGAGTTGCTGCCAGGGGTCCTATACACAACTCCCACTATAGTCTTAGATCCTTTCCTATTTCTCAATTCAACCCATAAGGTCTCTGTTGACTGCTTACCTCTCGTTATATCCTCCTTTATCATTGAAGTGATTTCATCTCTAATCACTAAGACTACTCCTCCCCCTCTTCCATTTTCCCTATCTCTCCTGTAGACCTTATAACCCGGTATATTTAGTTCCCAATCCTGACCATCCTGCAGCCATATCTCAGTAATAGCTATCATGTCATACCCTCCAATTTGAAATTGAACCTGTAGTTCATTTAATTTATTCCTTATACTCCGTGCATTTGTATATAGAACTCTTAGTTGGGCCACACACCCTAGCCTGACCGTCAGCTTAAATGTTGGGTTAATCGTTTACGCCTTCTAGTTTTCACTTTATCTGTAGTGTCTAAAGTACACTTTCTTCCTGCTGCTCTACGCTTTTCCCTTTCACTTGTTCTTGAACAACTGTTTGTACTATTTGTATTGTAAATTTCCCCTGGGTCTTCCCCTCTCTTGCTGCTCTCAATTTTACTCCCTTCTGACTCCCGCTCAGGAATCCATCACCCTGTCACTAGTTTAAACCTTCCCCCACAGCACTAAGGAAGACCGAAGCCATTGTCCCCAGTCCCCGTCACAAACTCCGTTCCCTAGCCACCGACTCCATCCCTCTCCTGTTCATTGTCTGAGGCTGAACCAGACTGTTCACATCCTTGGAGTCCTATTTGACCCCAAGATGAGCTTCCGACCCCATATCCGCTCCATCACCAAGACCGCCTACTTCCATCTCCGTAACATCACCAGTCTCCATCCCTGCCTCAGCTCATCTGCTGCTGAAACCCTCATCCATGCCTTTGTTACCTCCAGACACGACTATTGCAATGCTCTCCTGGCCGGCCTCCCATCTTCCACCCTCCATTAACTTGAGCTCATCCAAAACTCTGCTGCCCGTATCCTGACTCGCGCCAAGTCCCGTTCACCCATCACCCCTGTGCTCGCTGACCTACATTGGCTCCCGGTCCAGCAATGCCTCAATTTTAAAATTCTCATCCTTTATTTCAAATCCCTCCATGGCCTCGCCCCTCCCTATCTCTGTAACCTCCTCCAGCCCTACAGACCTCCACCATCTCAGCGGTCCTCCCATTCTGGCTTCTAGCGCATCACCGATTTTAATCGCTCCACCATTGGTGGCCGTGCCTTCAGCTGCCTAGGCCCTAAGCTCTGGAATTGCCTCCCTAAACCTCTCCATCTCTCTACCTCTCTCTCCTCCTTTAACGTGGTCCTTAAAACCTACCTCTTTGGCCAAGCTTTTGGTCACCTGACCTAATATCTCCTTATGTGCCTCGATGTCAAATTTTGTTTGGTAAACGCTGCTGTGAAGTGCCATGGGACTTTTTACTACATTAAAGGCCCTATATAAATGCAAGTTGTTGTTGTTATTATTATATACCTGATATCCCTTTGCCTAACTCTTGGACAACCCATATCTTGCAGTTCAGCTGAACGCGCCTCTGCAACTGTCTGTGACACTGAACTCCACCACACGGAAGTTTAACTTCACATGGCAGATCGATGATGCAGAACGTTACTTGAAAGGCCGCCTGGAGCATGAACTAGAGTACTGGAGCAGAGAGACAAGAGAGGTGGGTGACTCCAGCCTCCGCTCACTCCCAGGTGATTAAAGGAACACTGACAATCACCATCCCACAAATCACCCTCACAGCTTCCATCCTGCGGCCCTAGAAACTTAAACATTCACTCCCTCCGCCACTGGCACACTGTGGCTGCAGTGTGTACCATCCACAGGATGCACTGCAGCAACTCGCCAAGGCTTCTTCGACAGCACCTCCCAAACCCACGACCTCTACCACCTAGAAGGATAAGGGCAGCAGGCACATGGGAACAACACCACCTGCACATTCCCCTCCAAGTCACACACCATCCTGACTTGGAAATATATCGCCGTTCCTTCATCGTCGCTGGGTCAATATCCTGGAACTCCCTTCCTAACAGCACTGTGGGAGAACCTTCACCACACGGACTGCAGCGGTTCAAGAAGGCGGCTCACCACCACCTTCTCAAGGGGTAACTAGGGATGGGCAATAAATGCTGGCCTCGCCAGAGACGCCCATACTCTGAGAATGAATAATAAAAAAAATTATCCCACATTCCTGTACATTACACATAGTGAATTATCCCACATGATTGTGGATAAATAGGGGCAGAAATAGCCAACCAGGCCTTCCCCCTTAACCACAATCTTTGCACCCAGAGAAATGGGTGTTCCTGGGGAACAAGGGTTAAGAAAATCTACCATGTTATTCTACGCTTTTTCATACTGACCTGTGTCTGCCTCCTGTTGGCTCCGTTATTTTAACAGTTTTAAATCCTTCTGAAACTGGTTATATTGTTCTTCATCATTTGCCCTACTTCCTATTTTGGTATCAACTGCACATCTGAAGATTTTGCTTGCAATAACCGCCTTTAAGTCATATAATTTAAATATGCTCAAGTCGATCTCTGGTGATATTGCATGTGGGCAGTCAAGACCAAACTCAGTCTTCAAGTGAAGCAAGATTAGAGGATGGGGTCTAATTAGACAGCACCTCCCAAACCCGCGACCTCTACCACCTAGAAGGACAAGGGCAGCAGGCACATGGGAACAACACCACCTGCACGTTCCCCTCCAAGTCACACACCATCCCGACTTGGAAATATATCGCCGTTCCTTCATTGTCGCTGGGTCAAAATCCTGGAACTCCCTTCCTAACAGCACTGTGGGAGAACCGTCACCACACGGACTGCAGCGGTTCAAGAAGGCGGCTCACCACCACCTTCTCAAGGGCAATTAGGAATGGGCAATAAATGCCGGCCTTGCCAGCGACGCCCACATCCCGTGAACGAATAATAAAAAAAAACCAGTCTCTATTTTAATGCCCTACATTTTGCCCCAACTTTTATACATAGAAGTTACAACAGGGTAACAGGCCATTCGGCCCAACCAGTCAGTGTCAGTGTTTACCCTCCACACGAGCAAATATTCCCAATCACATTTACCCACCCTGTTCCCATATCCCTTCATCCCCCTCTCCAATCTAACCTGGAATGTTGACAGGTTCTGCCTCAACCACTAACCCTGGAAGTGAATTCCACTGCCTCACAACTCTCTGTGTGAAGATGTTTCTCTCACCCTCTGTTCTAAATCTCTTATGTTTAACCTTGTATCGATGACCCCTCATTCTTGACCCTTCACCCATTGGAAACAGTCTGCTTCTATCTATTCTGCCTCATCCCTTCATAATTTTAAAAACTTCTATAAGAACCCCCATAATCTGCGTTATTCTAACAAAAAAGAGAAACAATTTTTCAAGTCTTTTTTCCTATTTGCATTTCCTCATCGCAGGCAGTGTCCGAGCCAATCTGCGTTGTACTGACTGCACCCTCAGAATATCATTACCGCTGATGTTTTTTTAACCAAAATGCATCACCTCACATTTACTGCCATTGATTTCCATTTGCCACTTTTAGCCCATTCCCCCATCTCATCAACATCTCATTGCAGCATCCATTGGCCTCTTTTTATATTTACATTAGAAATACCTAGGTCAGTGTAAACTTGTCACGCTGTAATTACACCTCCCGGCACTGCTGTGAAAATTTCCCATTTATGATAACCGCATTCCCTTTTTCAAGGTAATTTTCTATCTTGTGCTGCACTTCACCTCCTACTTGAATCTCTTTTTTTCCCTCTAGGATGTAAAGGTGAAACGTAGAATTAATGATATCCGACATCTGGCTATCGAGGAAACAGAACTGGATCCAGACACCAATTATACAGCGTGGATTCGCAGCAAACCTTTAAAAACTGAACGTTATCAGGGGAGCTGGAGCACATGGAGCTCAGAAATAAAATGGAGGACAGACCCTGGCAAGTATACTGCTGCCTAGAATCAATTTGGAATATTATCTGACAGGTGTCTCTCTATCTCTCCCTGTTTTTCTTTGTCTCTCCCTCTCTCTCTCTCTGACTCTATCTCTGTCACTCACTTTCTTTCTCTGTCTGTGTCTGTCTGTTTCTCTCTCTCCCCCTTTGTCTTTCTCTTGGTCGATCAGTCTCTCTCTCATTCAGCCTCTCTCTCTATATATAATCTGTGTTGCTCCCTCATTGCGTTTGTCCTTCACTATTTCACTCTCTTTTCCCTTGCTCCTGTCTCTCTATATATCTGGTGCTGTGTCCCTCTATGTTTCTCTCTTTCTCTCACCAGTCTCCCAGTCTTGCTGTTGTGTCTTTTGTCTTGCAGAGCTCTGAGTTTCAATGAAGATTGAATCCTCTGGGTTCGATGAGCTGCCTCATTGTTAATCCTCTGGCCTTGCCCATTCACACCAGGGTGACCTCTTTCTGATTTCTTATACCAGCCGTCCTGAATTAAAGCACCAACCACAGTTTTGGACTGTGATCCAGTAACCCTTTAGGAACAGGAGTAAGATTGCACCAAACTCATTTCACATTGAACTGGACTGAGACCACAGGAGAATGGGACTTGTGGATATCCCTTTCAGAAAGCTGGCAAAGACATCAATATGGTCTCCTTCTGTACTGTAGAATTCTATAATTCCATGAAACAAAAAGGGCCAGCTCAAGTGGTCCTGCTGTACACTGACAGATCACCGAAGCCTGGGGGCAGGGGGCCGACTTTATGTTCTGGGGGATGGTCCTGGGGATTGGTAGCACCGCAGGATACTTTTAATCAAGGCAGTAAAAGACAATTCAATAAATAAATGTCATCATGTTATTGTGAAATATGTAATATTTTATTTGTGGAACAGTGTAGAGGGAGCTTTACTCTGTATCTAACCCATGCTGTACCTGCCCTGGGAATGTTTGACGGGACAGTGTAGAGGGAGCTTTACTCTGCATCTAACCCATGCTGTACCTGCCCTGGGAATGTTTGACGGGACAGTGTAGAGGGAGCTTTACTCTGCATCTAACCCGTGCTGTACCTGCCCGGGGAGTGTTTGATGGGACAGTGTAGAGGGAGCTTTACTCTGCATCTAACCCGTGCTGTACCTGCCCTGGGAGTGTTTGATGGGACAGTGTAGAGGGAGCTTTCCTCTGTATCTGACCCTGTACCTGTCCTGGGAGTGTTTGATGGGACAGTATAGAGGGAGCTTTACTCTGTATCTAACCCTGTACCTGCCCGGGGAGTGTTTGATGGGACAGTGTAGAGGGAGCTTTACTCTGTATCTAACCTGTGCTGTAGCTGCCCTGGGAGTGTTTGATGGGACAGTATAGAGGGAGCTTTACTCTGCGCTGTAGCTTACACTGCAGTGTTGATACTAGGATCTTAAAATTAATTAACATGTCTTGATAATCGCAAATCTCTCCAAAAAAAAGTTTAAGAGAAGCACACTATGTCGTGTCCTAGATCACCAGGACGTACTGGGCAAATTGCTCACTCACTGAGTGATAGAAGAAAGTACAGTTTCACACAGCATCTGAACCCCATCTCCCCACTGACCCCCAACTCAAACACATGCTGCCTTGTGAAGCTGATTCTATGATTTACCCAGACAGTAAATTCTTTATTTCATTTCTTTCCTTCAAAGCTGAGGGCAGTCCTTCCGAACCGAGCAGCCTGTTGTTTGTTGTGCTGGCTCCACTCTCGCTGGCCGTCATCATTTTCATATCCCTGTACTTCAGGATTCCATCACGGTAAGTCTATCCCATTAGGCCCGGTAACAATCACTCCCAGTGTTTATTGACTGGTAACAATCACTCCCTGTGTTTATTGACTGGTAACAATCTCTCCCTGTGTTTATTGACCGGTAACAATCTCTCCCTGTGTTTATTGACCGGTAACAATCACTCCCTGTGTTTATTGACCGGTAACAATCACTCCCTGTGTTTATTGACCGGTAACAATCACTCCCTGTGTTTATTGACCGGTAACAATCTCTCCCTGTGTTTATTGACCGGTAACAATCACTCCCTGTGTTTATTGACCGGTAACAATCTCTCCCTGTGTTTATTGACTGGTAACAATCACTCCCTGTGTTTATTGACTGGTAACAATCTCTCCCTGTGTTTATTGACCGGTAACAATCTCTCCCAGTGTTTATTGACCGGTAACAATCTCTCCCAGTGTTTATTGACCGGTAACAATCTCTCCCAGTGTTTATTGACCGGTAACAATCTCTCCCAGTGTTTATTGACCGGTAACAATCTCTCCCTGTGTTTATTGACCGGTAACAATCTCTCCCTGTGTTTATTGACTGGTAACAATCACTCCCTGTGTTTATTGACTGGTAACAATCTCTCCCAGTGTTTATTGACCGGTAACAATCACTCCCTGTGTTTATTGACCGGTAACAATCTCTCCCTGTGTTTATTGACTGGTAACAATCACTCCCTGTGTTTATTGACTGGTAACAATCACTCCCTGTGTTTATTGACCGGTAACAATCTCTCCCTGTGTTTATTGACCGGTAACAATCACTCCCTGTGTTTATTGACCGGTAACAATCTCTCCCAGTGTTTATTGACCGGTAACAATCTCTCCCTGTGCCTATTGACCGGTAACAATCTCTCCCTGTGTTTATTGACCGGTAACAATCTCTCCTAGTGTTTATTGACCGGTAACAATCTCTCCCTGTGTTTATTGACCGGTAACAATCTCTCCCTGTGTTTATTGACCGGTAACAATCTCTCCCTGTGTTTATTGACCGGTAACAATCTCTCCCTGTGTTTATTGACCGGTAACAATCTCTCCCAATGTTTATTGACCGGTAACAATCTCTCCCAGTGTTTATTGACCGGTAACAATCTCTCCCAGTGTTTATTGACCGGTAACAATCTCTCCCAGTGTTTATTGACCGGTAACAATCTCTCCCAGTGTTTATTGACCGGTAACAATCTCTCCCAGTGTTTATTGACCGGTAACAATCTCTCCCAGTGTTTATTGACCGGTAACAATCTCTCCCAGTGTTTATTGACCGGCAGTGCCAGGAACTGACCCTTTAGAGTCACACAAATCTCAGCACAGAAAGAGGCCGTTGGACCCATCGTGACTGTTCCGGTGTTTTCTTCACATCGGAGTTGTCTACTCTGGTCCCATTCCCTGCCCTGTCCCCGAACCCTCTAATATTTTTCCTCTGTGATTGTTTCTCTAATTTCCTCTGTGACTAACTCAGTGTCCATCGCCCCCTGTGGGAATGGATCCCGTATTCCAGGAACCCATGATGTGACCCTCCCTCGTTCGATTTTGACGTCTTGATGCCCCCTCTAGTTTTCAGTTTAGGATCACACGTTTTCTGCACCTTCCATCCCTGTTGGTACCAAATCCACTCCCCATGTGCACCCATTAAGTCTTTGGAAATTATTTGACAGCTTTTATCTGAATGATATGTTCATTTCTGCTTTGATTTCTGTCCATTTCTAGTGTTGTGAGTAAGGTGTGGATTCACATTCCAAACCCAGCCACCTTTTTCCAGCCACTCTACAGTGAACACAATGGAAACTTTCAGGTCAGACATCAGCACTCTACATAATTACACTCACAGCTGAAGTTACCCTCCCCAGTCCCCATAGCATAGTGGTTAAAGGCTCCAGGCCGTCAGAGCAGCGTGTCCCAGGCTTTTGGTCTATGCTGATCCAGCCCTTGGTGGTGGTAAGAAAGCTCTGCAAGTATCCCCAGAGTTCAGGGTTTCCGCTTCTGAGCACTATCCAGTGACTCCTGCACACGTGTGGATCGCGAGTGAGGACAGGACCAGGCTGGCCAGTGAAGCTCCTTTTGGTTACATAGGCAGTGAGGGCAGTCAGACTGTATATAACACACCCTCCTACAGTGAGGGCAGAGTGTCGGCAGCCCTGGTAATAGAGTTGCAGTTTATCAGTTCACATAAACAGCAAATTCCCGGTCCCCGTCTTTTTGTGGAGAGGGCATGTCGAGCGGAGACTGGAGACTTTCCCCACGGGGTGGGAGGCAAAATCGAAGAGGGATAAGAATGGGGAGCCTAGTACTCAAGGCCAGCATTGAAGCACCAATGGGCAAAGGCCTAAGAACACGCCTGTAGAGTGTTGCGATAGACGGAAGGAACTAAGATGAAGAAATACTGTCTAATTTTGACTATGTCTTTTAGGAATGGATCCACAATAACCAACTGACCAGTCACCACAACCCCAGTGGAGGCTCAGTCCAGGAACTGAGAGTGGTGAAGCAGCCACGGGAAGGTGATGCTGTTGTGGTGATCCTGAATCCCCAGGTTGAAGCAGTTTCTAACATCTCCTACCTGAAGCCCATCCCAACCAACCACATGTCGCCCCTTAACCCAGACAGCGATAAGCACAACTTTGATTTGGGTGCCATGTACGTGAAGAGTGATCATCTCACTGAGTCCAACAACAGCTTTTATTCCACTTCAGTGCTGGAATATTGTGATGGCAAAGTATCCAGTAGCATTTCTGGCTCGGGAGGGCTCTTGCTTAGTGAGGGTCAGCACGGGGCTGAGAGCTGGCCGCTGTGCGAGGACCCGGCTTATGCCGGCTTATTGTCCACAGTGCCCCAGGAGCCGGATGCTGGGTACAGTTACAGCGATGAATACTGTACCCTCTCCCACTCCGACACCAGTCACGGCCTGGTGCCCGCAAAGATTGGGCTGCGGCTTATAGCGGCCAACAGATGCCAGGCAGAGAAGAGGGGAGTGGCTGAGGATTTGGAGGGGATTGATGGCAACGCCCTGTCCTCTGCCTGTCCAGCAGCAGAGAAGCAGCAGCTTCCACAGTGACTCTGTATCCAACCAGCCCAATGATGTAAGACCCAGTCCTAGGGTCGAGCATGTCAACTGAGTCCCTGGAGTCAGTCCTTCAGTGTTAAACAAATTGTGGGAATCCCCCTACTTCCCCCTTCCCCATCTGCCCCCATTCTCCTCCTGCCCCCTATCCCCCTCCTGCCCCCTCTCTACCCCTATTAACCCCCTCCTGTCCCCACTCACACTCCCCTCTCCATTACTGCCCCCTCTCCCCTTCCTGCCCCACCCCTTCTGAAGTCGAAGACTCTTCGCTGGGCCGGTATCTCTCCGGTACCTTTTGCAGTGAGGCTCATACTTTCCGCTCCAACATCACTGTCACTGTGGGTGTGGTGGCACGTGGGGAGGTGGGGAGGGGCGTCCAGGTGCTTTGGGATGGGGCCCTGACACTGAAACTCCCCCCCACCCCCGCCAAGGAAACTTTACAATTTCAGCCTAATTAGCATGTGACTCCCACCCGCTACTAACGGGGGTGGGTGGAGTTTTCTTCAGGAATCTAAAGGGGCCGTACTCCCTTTCTAAATAATCTGGGGGGGAACGGTGTTGGGGGGGGGGAGGGGCACCTTTTGGGTGTTGATGGTTTTGCCCGTATTTGAGGGTGAGACCAGTCAGACCGCAACTGCAGTCTGTGTGGAATTTAAATGCCTGAATGCTGGCCAGAGGCTAGTGTTACCAGTGCCCGCTGTTGCTGCGCCAGTAATGACAGTAAAAAGGGGTGGGAATTTTAACCCTCCCCCCCAGGCCCGGCGGAAACCAGGGAGTTAAAATGGTGAGGGTGAGTTTCCCACTCCATCCCCAGCCCGTTGCGATTTTAAAGTGCCTGATTTTTCAGGCGTATGAGGAGCCCGCCTGAGCCAGGTGGGACCCTCAGACATTTATGCAAATTGGGGTCCTATTATGGCAATAACATCTTAACCAGGAAGTGAGTGGGGGGGCCGACACCAAGAACCTGGTCAGACCACCAAAGAGACCCCCTGGGTAAGTCACTCCTCCAGCCTCCACAATGGAAGTGTAGGCTTCCCCTGGTTGGACCCCTCTCCCCCACCCTTGTAAACTGTTGACCGCCCCGGTACCTCCGTCCCCTCCTGTACCTCAGGGCCGACGGGTGGTCTCCAGGCCGAATAGCTTTCCGCCGCTTACCACCCACCAATTTCACGGTTCTATTGGTCGGGGAGTCGGCCAGCGGTGTGTTAATGAGGCCCACTGTTAAAATCAGCCAAGCCTCCCGTTGCTGCTCCTGGAAGGTTTTGCCCCTCGTGCGGCTGCTTTCCTGTCCGGGAGTTAGAATTTCTCCCAGGATGTCTGATCTGACTGTTATTACAGCCTAGTTGTAACATGCCTCGTCATAATTGGGAGGGCTGCTTCCAGTGTACGATAAAAGGGGGGGCACCCGATCTCATTATTGTCATTGGACGGAGGAGAGACCCCAGCTGGACGTGGACCGCACGAGAGGATTTTACAAGCATTATTTAGGAGCTTGTGCACGTAGCTCAGTCTGTCAAACTGATCACTATTGTTGACATTTTTTAAAGCATTTTATAAACAGTATTATAGTATTTGCCTGATCACACTTTGGCTGAGCTGCTGATATCTGTGTGGTGACAGTTTCTGCATTATACAAAACATATATTGCTGCTAATTGTGTATCCTGTCATCACAAAACTGTACTGGTTTCTTCCATAAGTTTTTAATAGTTTATTTTATTTTGGGGAATTATCCAAATTACATTGTCGGAGCAGAGCATAGATTCATAAAATTATCCCCTTTAATGAGAGGGAATAATGGAGGAGCAAGTGGAACATTTTCCCCACCTTTTATCTTCCCAGGCCCATATCCCAGGGCAGGTACAGCATGGGTTAGATGCAGAGTAAAGCTCCCTCTACACTGTCCCATCAAACACTCCCAGGGCAGGTACAGCACGGGTTAGATACAGAGGAAAGCTCCCTCTACACTGTCCCATCAAACACTCCCAGGGCAGGTACAGCACGGGTTAGATACACAGTAAAGCTCCCTCTACACTGTCCCATCAAACACTCCCAGGGCAGGTACAGCACGGGCTAGATACAAAGTTCTCTCTACATTGTCCCATCACTGAATAAAGTGCATCGTTGGTGCCCTCTACTGATTATTAGTTAAACCGAATGTAGAATGTACTAGAACATGTTTGTTGGTCATCCCTTGTACTCGAAGATGGTGACTCTTCTTGCAGGCAGAATCAGTCGTTATCAGTGTGCTGGTGACTCCTGATGCCATTACAAGGAAGGCAAGCTCTCCTGCACATTTCGCAGACCCAGACAGGGCAGGACATTGAATTCTTTCACCGTTCAAGGGATTTGCCAGTAAGCCTGTCAGCCAAACTGACAACTCCTCCTGCCAAAAGTATATTCTCAGCAAACCCCTGATACTGGGCTCAGAGTGATAGAATTATCCCCGTAAAAGGTGTCGTTGCTTGTGTATTTTTTGTTACGCCATCAGAGACAGAACAACGAATCGCTTAATGTCCCTAGTCATTGTAGACAACAATAAGGATTGTTAACACGTCAAACGTCCCTCTCTCTCGGTGTTGCAGCCTGCGTTTTATTTCAAGCCTGTGTGAATTCACTTTGCTTTAAAAAGGAACCTTTAATCATTACTCATTCCCAAATTCTCTCAGAAGCAATAAAATGATCAGCAATTGCAAAATGTGACACGGTCCATCTCAGGTCAACAGGAGCGCTGCTCTGTGATTATGGGATTCTACATGCTGGCATTCACATCGATTGGTATTGTTGTGTTGATGCTCACCAGCTCATGGAGAGTGACTGTACCCCAGTGTGGTCTGTACAGGAGAATGACCCCATCTCCAACCTCCCTTTCTTTTCCAAAGTCCTTGGACGTGTTGTCGTCTCCCAATCCGTGTCCATTTTTTCCGCAACTGCATGTTTGAATCCCTCCAATCGGGTTTCCGCCCCTGCCACGGTACTGAAACAATCCTTATCAAAGTCACAAATGACATCCTGTGTGACTGTGACCGTGGTAAACTATCCCTCCTCAGCCTTCCCAACCTGTCTGCGCCTTTGACACAGTTGACCACACCATCCTCCTCCAACACCTCTCCTCCGTCGTTCAGCTGGATGGGACTGCCCTCGCCTGGTTCCATTCCTATCTATCCAGTCGTGGCCAGAGAATCTCCTGCAATGGCTCCTCTTCCCACTCTCGCACCGTTACCTCTGGAGTCCCCCAAGGATCGATTCATGGCCCCCTCCGTAACATCGCCCATCTCCGTCCCTGCCTCAGCTCATCTGCTGCTGGAACCCTCATCCATGCCTTTGTTACCTCCAGACTCGACTATTCCAATGCTCTCCTGGCCGGCCTCCCATCTTCCACCCTCCATACACTTGAGCTCATTCAAAACTCTGCTGCCCATATCCTAACTTGCACCAAGTCCCATTCACCCATCATTCCTGTGCTCGCTGACCTAAATTGGCTCCCGGTCCAGGAACACCTCGATTTTAAAATTCTCATCCTTGTTTTCAAATCCCTCCATGGCCTTGCCCCTCCCTGTCTCTGTAACCTCCTCCAGCCCTACATCCCTCCGAGATCTCTGTGCTTTTCCAATTCTTGCCTCTTGTACAGCCTCGATTTTAATCGTTCCACCATTGGCAGCTGTGCCTTTAGCTGTCTAGGCCCGGAGCTCTGGAATTCCCTCTCTAAACTTCTCCACCTCTCTACCTTTCTCTCCTCCTTTAAGACGCTTCTTAAAACCAACCTCTGACCAAGCTTTTGGTCACCTGTCCTAATATCTCCTTAGGTGGCTCGACGTCAAATTTTGTTTGAAAATCGCTCCTGTGAAGTGCCTTGGGATGTTCTACTACATTAAGGGAGCTATATAACTTATAATTGCAAGTTGTAGTAGTTGTAGTGACTGTACCCCCAGTGTGGTCCGTACTGGAGAGTGACTGTACCCCCAGTGTGGTCCGTACTGGAGAGTGACTGTACCCCAGTGTGGTCTGTACTGGAGAGTGACTGTACCCCAGTGTGGTCTGTACTGGAGAGTGACTGTACCCCCAGTGTGGTCTGTACTGGAGAGTGACTGTACCCTGGTTAGAAGCTCAGTACTGGGGAGTGACACTCTCTTGTGGAACCCTACCCCCGTTAGTTACAGCACCCGCACAACACTGTTTTTTGATGAGGTAACGGAAAGGGTTGATGAGGGCAATGTGGTTGATGTGTATATGGACTTTCAAAGGCGTTTGATAAAGTGCCACAAAAAAGGCTTGTCAGCAAAATTGAAGTCCATGGAATAAAAGGGGCAGTAGCAGCATGGATACAAAATTGGCTAAGTGATAGGAAACAGAGAGTAGTGGTGAACAGCTGTTTTTCGGACTGGAAGGTATATAGTGGTGTTCCCCAGGGGTCGGTCTAGGACCACTGCTTTTTTTGATATATATTAATGATTTGGACTTGGGTGTACAGGGCACAATTTCAAAATTTGCAGATGACACAAAACTTAGAAGTGTAGTAAATAGTGAGGAGGATAGTGATAGACTTTAAGAGGACATAGACGGGCTGGTGGCATGGGCAGACACATGGCAGATGAAATTTAACGCAGAGAAGTGTGAAGTGATACATTTTGGCAGGAAGAACAAGGAGAGGCAATATAAACTAAATGGTACAATTCTAAAGGGGTACAGGAACAGAGAGATCTGGGATATATGTGCACAAATCTTTGAAGGTGGCAGGACAGGTCGAGAAAGTGGTTAAAAAAGCATACAGGATCCTGGGCTTTATAAATAGAGGCATAGAGTACAAAAGCAAGGCAGTTATGATGAACCTTTATAAAACACCGGTTCGGCCACAACTGGAGTATTGTGTCCAATTCTGGGCACCGCACTTTAGGAAGAATGTGAAGGCCTTAGAGAGGATTCAGAAGAGATTTACTAGAATGATTCCAGGGATGAGGGACTTCAGTTGCGTGGATAGACTGGAGAAGCTGGGGTTGTTCTCCTTGGAACAGAGATGGTTGAGAGGAGATTTGATAGAGGTATTTAAAATCATGATGGGTTTAGATAAAGTAAATAAACAGAAATTGTTCCCATTGGCAGAAGGGTCGAGAACCAAAAGACACAGATTTAAGGTGATTGACAAAAGAACCAAAGGCGACGTGAGAAAAAACTTTTTGCAGTGAGTGGTTATGATCTGGAATGCACTGCCAGAGTGGGTGGTGGAAGCAGGTTCAATCGTAGCTTTCAAAAAGGAATTGGATAAACACTTGAAGAGAAAAAATTTGCAGGGCTACTGGGGAAAGGACGGGGGAGTGGGACTAACTGGATTGCTCTTACAAAGAGCTGGCACAGGCTCAATGGGCTGAATGGCCTCCTTCTGTGTTGTAACGATTCTATGAATCTATGACGGAAAGTTGGGAGAAACTTTGAAAACGAAAAAAATAAATTTCACCTTCAACAAAACAAAAAACCACCAGCAACATTAACAAAGAACTGCATGCAATTCAGCAACTAGAGATAATGGACTGCTATCTGCTGACTGCAACTGTATTTAACATACAGCTCACTCTGCTGCCTTTATCTGACTCTGTAATCATCCAGTTTGTATAGAGCCACATGATCTAGTCATTGGATTTTGATGTGGGAGATCCTTGCATATTTCTTGATACTGCAACAACCATTTCCCTCTCAGCAAAAGAGAAAATAAAACACACTGATAAATTGGTCAAACAGTGATATTCTGTACCAGCAAATGTTAGGGCTAATCTTCCAACTTCACTCTTCTAGTGAGATAAAGAGAAGGGGCACAGGGAATGGGACCAAATGGATAACTCATGTTGGGGAAGGGCAGGGGAGAATGAATTACCTTGTGCAGCTACTGTTGTTATGTGGTAAATGTGGTCACCATTTTGCACACAGCATAAACAGCAATGAGATGGATGACCGATTAAGAGGAGATGTTTGCAGACAATGGTAACACCTGGAAATTAACACCTTTCATTGTGTGAGAGCTGACTTCAAAGGACTGGCTAAACATGAAAGTAATCCCATGGCACAAATCACAGCACAGATTGCTGATGTCTTTAGTTCTGATGAGATTTGAACTCTGTAAAGGGACTCGGAATTTTGTATCAACCATGTGCCACGTCACATGGTGAAGATCTACAACAGTCTGTTTCAACCAAAATGCTCTCGCTTATCAAACTGTCTAAGAAATACATTCTGGTATGGGTATTTTGTGGACTGGTTTTACTTTTATTGTTTTTAAATACTGCGCAATCAAAATCTTGCTGACTTACTGCTTCTGTACATTATTCAATCAAAAAAAACTAATCAGTTTTAGCTGAAAAGCATTGGTCTAACAGTATGGTTTTTAATGGCTTTCAGAGAAGACAGGAGAGCATGATGGGGATGCCATGTTACAGTGTCAGCTTCGCTCAATCGGTAGCAATCTTACCTCTGAGTCAGAAGGTCATGGCTTCAAACCCCACTGCAGAACTTGAGCACATAATCTAGGCTGACATTTCAGTGCAGTACTGATGAAATGTAAACCAAGATATCTGCCTTTTCCAGTGGATGTTAAAGATCCTATGGCACTATTCAAAAAAGAGCAGACAGTTCACCCAGCCTTGGCCAACATTCCTCCTTCAATCAACTTCACCAAAAATAGATCAAGTGATCATTCATCTCATTGCTGTTTGTGGGACCTTGCTGTGTGCAAACTGGCAGTGACTGCACTTCAAGGGTATTCCATTGTATGAAGTGCTTTGGGACTTTTTGAGAGACATACTATGAACAAATGTAAATGCAAGTTCTTTCCTTCTATAATCAAGGTTCCAATGACATTCACAAGATCATTGCGGATGAGGAAGGCCATTCGACCCATCTTGATTCATCTGTCCAGAAAGAGTCTAACTTCCCTCCATTGTAGCATCCCACTGTTTCTTAGATGATTCCAAGGTTTTTGCCTCCACTGCTCTATCTGGAAGTTTATTCCACATGTTGATCACTCTCTGTTTGAAGAAGAAATTCCTGAAATCTTTCCTAAAAATACCCATCTCTAGTTTGAACCTGTGTTCTCTTGTTCTATTCTTGCCTCCTTTCCAGGCTGAAAAGCCCGAGTCTCTCCAGTCTTTCCCCATAACTCAGACCCCTGACACTGGGGATCAACCTCATGGTTCTTCTCTGCACTGCCTTCTGAGTTTGAATGCCTCTCTTGTTTCTTGGCAAGCGGAACTGGACACGCTATTCGAGATGCAATCTGACAAGAGCACTGCAGAGTTTGATCACAATCTCCCCTGATTTGTAGTCCACTGTTTTGGATATAAAGTTCAACATTCTGTTGGCTTTGCTGATTGCTGCTCTGCATTGGTTCAACATGTTGAGTGTTGAGTGTACTAAGTCTCTGAGGTCTCTCTCAACTTCATCTTTAACTATGTCAACACCATATTGGAGTACATGTATTGTTTTTTTTCTTCCTGTGTGTAGTATGTTACATTTGTCTGCATTAAATTCCATCTGACATTGTTCTGCTCACTTACGTATCTTGTCCAACTCAATCTATAATTTCTGAGCTGCTTTTTCCCATTCCACTGCCTCTTCTAGTTTGGTATCAACTGCAAATTTGCATTGAGTTTCTGTATCCATGTCTTTGTTGTAAATTAGTGGTCCCAGTACTGAGTGAGCCCTGAGGCCCCCTACTTAGTACTCCTCCCCACTCTGACGTAACTCTTTTAACACATTGGAAAAGGAGGAGGCCATTCAGCCCCTTGAACCTGTTCCACCATTCAGTGAGATCATGGCTGATCTGTATCCTAACTCCATCCACCCACCTTGGCTCCATATCCTTTAATACCCTTGGCTAGTAAAAATTTATCGCTCTCAGATTTAAAATTATTAATTCAGCTAGCATTTTGTGGGAGAGAGTTCCACACTTCTACCACCCTTTGTGTAAGGAAGTGTTTCCTAACTTCTCTCCTGAATGGCCTGCCTCTGATTTTAAGGTTATGTCCCCTTGTCCTAGACTCCCCCCACCAGTGGAAAAAGTTTCTCTCTATCTACCCTATCAACTCCTTTCAAAATCCTAGAAACTTCAATCAAATCTCCCCTTATTCTTCTATATTCCAGGGAATAGAAGCCCAGTTTATGTAATCTCTCCTCATAATCTAACCCTTGGAGCCCTGGTAACATTCTGGTGAATCTGTACTGCACTCCTTCCAAGGCCAATTTATCCTTTCTAAGGTGCGGTGCCCAGAACTGTACCCAGTACTCCAGATGTGGTCTAACCAGGGCTTTGTTTAGCTGTAGCAAAACTTCCTCCCCATTATATTCTATTATAAAGGCTAACATTCCATCAGCCTTTTTGATGATTTTTGTACCAGACCACTACATTTTGGTGATCTGTGTACAAGGGCCCCTAAATCTCTTTGGATCTCCACTGTTCCAGTCTTTTCACTATTTAAAAAATACTTGGATCAATCCTTTTTTGGTCCAAAATGGATGACCTCACACTTACCTGAAATCCATCTGCCACAGATTTCCCACTCACTTAATCTGTCAACGTCTCTTTGTAATTTTATGCTCCCGTCTACACCACTTACGTTACCACCAATCTTTATGTCATTGGCAAACTTGAATGTATGGTTCTCTATAAAACATATTCAT